>NW_028142885.1:0-1200000 GCF_977018435.1 Lepisma saccharinum
TAATACTCGCGGGCGGGCCAATATGGTTTTCTAAAAACAACTAGTGAAACCGACATATTCTTGTAGCATTCAACACGTTTCATTAAAATGCAAATAATTGTGTTCTCTACGATCAATTGTTCAGGAGTTTACAGCAGTTCAAGTTGATTTTCGCGGGCGGGCCAATAGGTTCTCAACCAAAAACTAGTGAAATCGAAATATTCTTGTAGCATGCAACATGCTGATTAATATGGAAATTTATTACGCTCTCTAGGATCATTTGTTCAGAAGTTATAAACAGTTCAAGTTAATACTCTCGGACGGGCCAATATGGTTTTCTAAAAACAACTACTGAAACCGACATATTCTTTTAGCATTCAACATGTTTCATTAAAATGCAAACAATTGTGAGCTCTACGATCAATTGTTCAGGAGTTATAAGCAGTTCAAGTTGATGTTCTCGGGCGGGCCAATATGGTTCTCAACCAAAAACTAATGAAATCGATATATTCTTGTAGCATGCAACATGCTGTTTAATATGCAAAATTATTACGCTTTCTACGATCAATTATTTAGAAGTTATAAGGAGTTGAAATTAGTTTTGGCGGGCGGGCCAAAATGGTTTTCTAAAAACAACTAGTGAAACCGACATATTCTTGTAGCATTCAACATGTTTCATTAAAATGAAACAATTGTGTTCTCTACGATGAATTGTTCAGGAGTTATAAGCAGTTCAAATTGATTTTCGCGGGCGGGTTAATATGGTTCTCAACCAACAACTAGTGAAATCGATATATTCTTGTAGCATGCAACATGCTGATTAATATGCAAATTTATTACCCTCTCTAGGATCATTTGTTCAGAAGTTATAAATAGTTCAAGTTAATACTCGCGGGCTAATATGGTTTTCTATAAACAACTAGTGAAACCGACATATTCTTGTAGCATTCAAAATGTTTCATTAAAATGCAAATAATTGTGTGCTCTACGATCAATTGTTCAGAAGTTATAAGCAGTTCAAGTTAATTTTCGCGGGCAGGCCAATATATTTCTCAACCAACAACTAGTGAAATCGATATATTCTTGTAGCATGCAACATGCTGATTAATATGAAAATTTATTACGCTCTCTAAAATCATTTGTTCAGAAGTTATAAGCAGTTCAATTTAATACTCGCGAACGGACCAATATGGTTCTCAAACAACAACTAGTGAAACCGACATATTCTTGAAGCATTCAACATGTTTCATTAAAATGCAAATAATTGTGTTCGCTACGATCAATTGTTCAGAAGTTATTATCAGTTCAAGTTAATTTTCGCGGGCGGGCCAATATGGTTTTCAACCAACAACCAATGAAATCGATATATTATTGTAGCATGCAACATGCTGATTAATATGCAATATTGTTACGCTCTCTACGATCATTTGTTCAGAAGTTATAAGGAGTTGAAGTTAGTTTTGGCGGGCAGGCGAAAATGGTTCTCAAACAATAACTAGTGAAACCGACATATTCTTGTAGCATACAACATGTTTGATTGAAATGCAAATAATTGTGTTCTCTACGATCAATTGTTCAGAAGTTATAAACAGTTCAAGTTAATACTCGCGGGCGGGCCAATATGGTTTTCTAAAAACAACTAGTGAAACCGACATATTCTTGTAACATTCAAAATGTTTCATTAAAATGCAAATAATTGTGTTCTCTACGATCAATTTTTCAGGAGTTATAAGCAGTTGAAGTTGATTTTCGCGGGCGGGCCAATATGGTTCTCAAACAACAACTAGTGAAATCGATATATTCTTGTAGCATGCAACATGCTGATTAATATGCAAATTTATTACGCTCCCAGGGATCATTTGTTCAGAAGTTATAAACAGTTCAAGTTAATACTCGCGGGCGGGCCAATATGGTTTTCCAAGAACAACTAGTGAAACCGACATATTCTTGTTGCATACAACATGTTTGATTAAAATGCTATTAATTGTGGTCTCTACGATCAATTGATCAGGAGTTATAAGCAGTTCAAGTTGATTTTCGCGGGCGGGCCAATATGGTTCTCAAACAACAACCAATGAATTCGATATATTCTTGTAGCATGCAACATGCTGATTGATATACAAAATTATTACGCTCTCTACGATCATTTGTTCAGAAGTTATAAGGAGTTGAAGTTAGTTTTGGCGGGTGGGCCAAAATGGTTCTCAAACAATAACTAGTGAAACCGACATATTCTTGAAACATTCAACATGTTTCATTAAAATGAAAATAATTGTGTTCCCTACGATCAACTGTTCAGAAGTTATAAGCAGTTGAAGTTAATTTTCGCGGGCGGGCCAGTATGGTTCTCAACCAACAACCAATGAAATCGATATACAGGGTGGGCCAAAAGTCAGGTGACAGCATTGTCATAAGTAAGGCTGGTGTGTTGGAGGTCCACTTTGGCTACATATGATGTTTGGGGGGAGGGGCAAACCCAAGGATACATGTGACCACCCCGGGCGCAATCTTGGAATCCGCCATCTTGAACGCAACTTAGGTTTCTTAAATGGAACCATAGGCATGTGGCATATCATTTCCAATTGTATTTTCGTCAGGAGTTCAATGCCGCAAACCGTTTTGTCCTATCGTGAACCTTTTCCTAATTATTGCCTGTTTTATCTTTGCAGGTATCACCGACTGAATAATGGTGCTGACGACCGAAAAACGTGTGGAGATCATCCTCATGTGTGGAAATCGGAGCTCGCGTGTGGTGGCTGCAGAGATTAATGCATTACACCCCGATAGGGAGCCAATTTCCCACAATGGTGTGGCCAAACTCATCAGCAGATTCCGAAATACGGGATCTGTGGCCGATAAAGCACGCAGTGGTCGCCCGAAAACTTCAACAGATGAAGCAACCACTGTTCGCTGTCCTCACATCCTTCTCCAAAAGCCCCCAACGTAGCACCGGACGTATCGCCCTTGAATCTGGAGTTAGCCGAACGTCCATACGAAGGATACTTGCAGTTAACAAGTGGCACCCATACAAAATTCAGATGCACCAGAATCTGACAGAGGCCGATCCTGACCGTCGGGTACAGTATCCTCCGTATGGACGTTCGGCTAACTCCAGATTCAAGGGCGATACGTCCGGTGCTACGTTGGGGGCTCTTGGAGAAGGATGCGAGGACAGCGACAGTGGTTGCTTCATCTGTTGAAGTTTTCGGGCGACCACTGCGTGCTTTATCGGCCACAGATCCCGTATTTCGGAATCTGCTGATGAGTTTGGCCACACCATTGTGGGAAATTGGCTCCCTATCGGGGTGTAATGCATTAAACTCTGCAGCCACCACACGTGAGCTCCGATTTCCACACATGAGGATGATCTCCACACGTTCTTCGGTCGTCAGCACCATTATTCAGTCGGTGATACCTGCAAAGATAAAACAGGCCATAATTAGGAAAAGGTTCACGATAGGACAAAACTGTTTGCGGCATTGAACTCCTGACGAAAAAACAATTGGAAATGATATGCCAAATGCCTATGGTTCCATTTAAGAAACCTAAGTTGCGTTCAAGATGGCGGATTCCAAGATGGCGCCCGGGGTGGTCACATGTATCCTTGGGTTTGCCCCTCCCCCCAAAACATCATATGAAGCCAAAGTAGACCTCCAACACACCAGCCTTTCCTATGACAATGCTGTCACCTGACTTTTGGCCCAACCTGTATTGTTGTAGCATGCAACATGCTGTTTAATATGCAAAATTATTACGCTTTCTACGATCAATTGTTCAGAAGTTATAAGGAGTTGAAATTAGTTTTGGCGGGAGGGCCAAAATGGTTTTCTAAAAACCACTAGTGAAACCGACATATTCTTGTAGCATTCAACATGTTTCATTAAAATGCAAACAATTGTGTTCTCTACAATCAATTGTTCAGGAGTTATAAGCAGTTCAATTTGACTTTCGCGGGCGGCCAATATGGTTCTCAACCAAAAACTAGTGAAATCGATATATTCTTGTAGCATGCAACATGCTGATTAATATGCAAATTTATTACGCTCTCTACGATCATTTGTTCAGAATTTATAAACAGTTCAAGTTAATACTCGCGGGCGGGCCAATATGGTTTTCTAAAAACAACTAGTGAAACCGACATATTCTTGTAGCATTCAACATGTTTCATTAAAATGCAAATAATTGTGTTCTCTACGATCAATTGTTCAGGAGTTATCAGCAGTTCAAGTTGATTTTCGCGGGCGGGCCAATATGGTTCTCAACCAAAAACTAGTGAAATCGAAATATTCTTGTAGCATGCAACATGCTGATTAATATGGAAATTTATTACGCTCTCTAGGATCATTTGTTCAGAAGTTATAAACAGTTCAAGTTAATACTCTCGGACGGGCCAATATGGTTTTCTAAAAACAACTACTGAAACCGACATATTCTTTTAGCATTCAACAGGTTTCATTAAAATGCAAATAATTGTGAGCTCTACGATCAATTGTTCAGGAGTTATAAGCAGTTCAAGTTGATGTTCTCGGGCGGGCCAATATGGTTCTCAACCAAAATCTAATGAAATCGATATATTCTTGTAGCATGCAACATGCTGTTTAATATGCAAAATTATTACGCTTTCTACGATCAATTATTTAGAAGTTATAAGGAGTTGAAATTAGTTTTGGCGGGCGGGCCAAAATGGTTTTCTAAAAACAACTAGTGAAACCGACATATTCTTGTAGCATTCAACATGTTTCATTAAAATGAAACAATTGTGTTCTCTACGATCAATTGTTCAGGAGTTATAAGCAGTTCAAATTGATTTTCGCGGGCGGGTTAATATGGTTCTCAACCAACAACTAGTGAAATCGATATATTCTTGTAGCATGCAACATGCTGATTAATATGCAAATTTATTACCCTCTCTAGGATCATTTGTTCAGAAGTTATAAATAGTTCAAGTTAATACTCGCGGGCTAATATGGTTTTCTATAAACAACTAGTGAAACCGACATATTCTTGTAGCATTCAAAATGTTTCATTAAAATGCAAATAATTGTGTGCTCTACGATCAATTGTTCAGAAGTTATAAGCAGTTCAAGTTAATTTTCGCGGGCAGGCCAATATATTTCTCAACCAACAACTAGTGAAATCCATATATTCTTGTAGCATGCAACATGCTGATTAATATGAAAATTTATTACGCTCTCTAAGATCATTTGTTCAGAAGTTATAAGCAGTTCAATTTAATACTCGCGAACGGACCAATATGGTTCTCAAACAACAACTAGTGAAACCGACATATTCTTGAAGCATTCAACATGTTTCATTAAAATGCAAATAATTGTGTTCGCTACGATCAATTGTTCAGAAGTTATTATCAGTTCAAGTTAATTTTCGCGGGCGGGCCAATATGGTTTTCAACCAACAACCAATGAAATCGATATATTCTTGTAGCATGCAACATGCTGATTAATATGCAATATTGTTACGCTCTCTACGATCATTTGTTCAGAAGTTATAAGGAGTTGAAGTTAGTTTTGGCGGGCAGGCGAAAATGGTTCTCAAACAATAACTAGTGAAACCGACATATTCTTGTAGCATACAACATGTTTGATTGAAATGCAAATAATTGTGTTCTCTACGATCAATTGTTCAGAAGTTATAAACAGTTCAAGTTAATACTCGCGGGCGGGCCAATATGGTTTTCTAAAAACAACTAGTGAAACCGACATATTCTTGTAGCATTCAAAATGTTTCATTAAAATGCAAATAATTGTGTTCTCTACGATCAATTTTTCAGGAGTTATAAGCAGTTGAAGTTGATTTTCGCGGGCGGGCCAATATGGTTCTCAAACAACAACTAGTGAAATCGATATATTCTTGTAGCATGCAACATGCTGATTAATATGCAAATTTATTACGCTCCCAGGGATCATTTGTTCAGAAGTTATAAACAGTTCAAGTTAATACTCGCGGGCGGGCCAATATGGTTTTCCAAGAACAACTAGTGAAACCGACATATTCTTGTTGCATACAACATGTTTGATTAAAATGCTATTAATTGTGGTCTCTACGATCAATTGTTCAGGAGTTATAAGCAGTTCAAGTTGATTTTCGCGGGCGGGCCAATATGGTTCTCAAACAACAACCAATGAATTCGATATATTCTTGTAGCATGCAACATGCTGATTGATATACAAAATTATTACGCTCTCTACGATCATTTGTTCAGAAGTTATAAGGAGTTGAAGTTAGTTTTGGCGGGTGGGCCAAAATGGTTCTCAAACAATAACTAGTGAAACCGACATATTCTTGAAACATTCAACATGTTTCATTAAAATGAAAATAATTGTGTTCGCTACGATCAATTGTTCAGAAGTTATAAGCAGTTGAAGTTAATTTTCGCGGGCGGGCCAGTATGGTTCTCAACCAACAACCAATGAAATCGATATACAGGGTGGGCCAAAAGTCAGGTGACAGCATTGTCATAAGTAAGGCTGGTGTGTTGGAGGTCCACTTTGGCTACATATGATGTTTGGGGGGAGGGGCAAACCCAAGGATACATGTGACCACCCCGGGCGCAATCTTGGAATCCGCCATCTTGAACGCAACTTAGGTTTCTTAAATGGAACCATAGGCATGTGGCATATCATTTCCAATTGTATTTTCGTCAGGAGTTCAATGCCGCAAACCGTTTTGTCCTATCGTGAACCTTTTCCTAATTATTGCCTGTTTTATCTTTGCAGGTATCACCGACTGAATAATGGTGCTGACGACCGAAAAACGTGTGGAGATCATCCTCATGTGTGGAAATCGGAGCTCGCGTGTGGTGGCTGCAGAGATTAATGCATTACACCCCGATAGGGAGCCAATTTCCCACAATGGTGTGGCCAAACTCATCAGCAGATTCCGAAATACGGGATCTGTGGCCGATAAAGCACGCAGTGGTCGCCCGAAAACTTCAACAGATGAAGCAACCACTGTCGCTGTCCTCACATCCTTCTCCAAAAGCCCCCAACGTAGCACCGGACGTATCGCCCTTGAATCTGGAGTTAGCCGAACGTCCATACAAAGGATACTTGCAGTTAACAAGTGGCACCCATACAAAATTCAGATGCACCAGAATCTGACAGAGGCCGATCCTGACCGTCGGGTACAGTATCCTCCGTATGGACGTTCGGCTAACTCCAGATTCAAGGGCGATACGTCCGGTGCTACGTTGGGGGCTCTTGGAGAAGGATGCGAGGACAGCGACAGTGGTTGCTTCATCTGTTGAAGTTTTCGGGCGACCACTGCGTGCTTTATCGGCCACAGATCCCGTATTTCGGAATCTGCTGATGAGTTTGGCCACACCATTGTGGGAAATTGGCTCCCTATCGGGGTGTAATGCATTAAACTCTGCAGCCACCACACGCGAGCTCCGATTTCCACACATGAGGATGATCTCCACACGTTCTTCGGTCGTCAGCACCATTATTCAGTCGGTGATACCTGCAAAGATAAAACAGGCCATAATTAGGAAAAGGTTCACGATAGGACAAAACTGTTTGCGGCATTGAACTCCTGACGAAAAAACAATTGGAAATGATATGCCAAATGCCTATGGTTCCATTTAAGAAACCTAAGTTGCGTTCAAGATGGCGGATTCCAAGATGGCGCCCGGGGTGGTCACATGTATCCTTGGGTTTGCCCCTCCCCCCAAAACATCATAGGAAGCCAAAGTAGACCTCCAACACACCAGCCTTTCCTATGACAATGCTGTCACCTGACTTTTGGCCCAACCTGTATTGTTGTAGCATGCAACATGCTGTTTAATATGCAAAATTATTACGCTTTCTACGATCAATTGTTCAGAAGTTATAAGGAGTTGAAATTAGTTTTGGCGGGAGGGCCAAAATGGTTTTCTAAAAACCACTAGTGAAACCGACATATTCTTGTAGCATTCAACATGTTTCATTAAAATGCAAACAATTGTGTTCTCTACAATCAATTGTTCAGGAGTTATAAGCAGTTCAATTTGACTTTCGCGGGCGGCCAATATGGTTCTCAACCAACAACTAGTGAAATCGATATATTCTTGTAGCATGCAACATGCTGATTAATATGCAAATTTATTACGCTCTAAACGATCATTTGTTCAGAAGTTATAAACAGTTCAAGTTAATACTCGCGGGCGGGCCAATATGGTTTTCTAAAAACAACTAGTGAAACCGACATATTCTTGTAGCATTCAACATGTTTCATTAAAATGCAAATAATTGTGTTCTCTACGATCAATTGTTCAGGAGTTATCAGCAGTTCAAGTTGATTTTCGCGGGCGGGCCAATATGGTTCTCAACCAAAAACTAGTGAAATCGAAATATTCTTGTAGCATGCAACATGCTGATTAATATGGAAATTTATTACGCTCTCTAGGATCATTTGTTCAGAAGTTATAAACAGTTCAAGTTAATACTCTCGGACGGGCCAATATGGTTTTCTAAAAACAACTACTGAAACCGACATATTCTTTTAGCATTCAACAGGTTTCATTAAAATGCAAATAATTGTGAGCTCTACGATCAATTGTTCAGGAGTTATAAGCAGTTCAAGTTGATGTTCTCGGGCGGGCCAATATGGTTCTCAACCAAAAACTAATGAAATCGATATATTCTTGTAGCAAGCAACATGCTGTTTAATATGCAAAATTATTACGCTTTCTACGATCAATTATTTAGAAGTTATAAGGAGTTGAAATTAGTTTTGGCGGGCGGGCCAAAATGGTTTTCTAAAAACAACTAGTGAAACCGACATATTCTTGTAGCATTCAACATGTTTCATTAAAATGAAACAATTGTGTTCTCTACGATCAATTGTTCAGGAGTTATAAGCAGTTCAAATTGATTTTCGCGGGCGGGTTAATATGGTTCTCAACCAACAACTAGTGAAATCGATATATTCTTGTAGCATGCAACATGCTGATTAATATGCAAATTTATTACCCTCTCTAGGATCATTTGTTCAGAAGTTATAAATAGTTCAAGTTAATACTCGCGGGCTAATATGGTTTTCTATAAACAACTAGTGAAACCGACATATTCTTGTAGCATTCAAAATGTTTCATTAAAATGCAAATAATTGTGTGCTCTACGATCAATTGTTCAGAAGTTATAAGCAGTTCAAGTTAATTTTCGCGGGCAGGCCAATATATTTCTCAAACAACAACTAGTGAAATCGATATATTCTTGTAGCTTGCAAAATGCTGATTAATATGCAAAATTATTACGCCTTCTACGATTATTTGTTTAGAAGTTATAAGCAATTCAAATTAATTTTCGCGGGCGGGCCAATGTGGTACTCAACCAACAACTTGTGAAATCGATATATTCTTGTAGCATGCAACATGCTGATTAATATGCAAATTTATTACGCTCTCTAGGATCATTTGTTCAGAAGTTATAAACAGTTCAAGTTAATACTCGGGGCGGGCCAATATGGTTTTCTAAAAACAACTAGTGAAACCGACATATTCTTGTTGCATTCAACATGTTTCATTAAAATGCAAATAATTGTGGTCTCTACGATCAATTGTTCAGGAGTTATAAGCAGTTCAAGTTGATTTTCGCGGGCGGGCCAATATGGTTCTCAACCAACAACCAATGAAATCGATATATTCTTGTAGCATGCAACATGCTGATTAATATGCAAAATTATTACGCTCTCTACGATCATTTGTTCGGAAGTTATAAGGAGTTGAAGTTAGTTTTGGCGGGCGGGCCAAAATGGTTCTCAAACAATAACTAGTGAAACCGACATATTCTTGTAGCATACAACATGTTTGATTGAAATTCAAATAATTGTGTTCTCTACGATCAATTTTTCAGGAGTTATAAGCAGTTCAAGTTGATTTTCAGGGGCGGGCCAATATGGTTCTCAACCAACAACTAATGAAATCGATATATTCTTGTAGCATGCAACATGCTGATTAATATGCAAATTTATTACGCTCTCTAGGATCATTTGTTCAGAAGTCATAAACAGTTCAAGTTAATACTCGCGGGCGGGCCAATATGGTTTTCTAAAAACAACTAGTGAAACCGACATAATCTTGTTGCATTCAACATGTTTCATTAAAATGCAAATAATTGTGTTCTCTACGATCAATTGTTCAGAAGTTATAATCAGTTCAAGTTGATTTTCGCGGGCGGGCCAATATGGTTCTCAACCAACAACTAGTGAAATCGATATATTCTTGTAGCATGCAACATGCTGATTAATATGCAAATTTATTACGCTCTCTAGGATCATTTGTTCAAAAGTTATAAACAGTTCAAGTTAATACTCGCGGGCGGGCCAATATGGTTTTCTAAAAACAACTAGTGAAACCGACATAATCTTGTTGCATTCAACATGTTTCATTAAAATGCAAGTAATTGTGGTCTCTACGATCAATTGTTCAGAAGTTATAATCAGTTCAAGTTGATTATCGCGGGCGGGCCAATATGGTTCTCAACCAACAACTAGTGAAATCGATATATTCTTGTAGCATGCAACATGCTGATTAATATGCAAAACTATTAAGCTCACTACGATCATTTGTTCAGACGTTATAAGCAGAACAAGTCAATACTCGCGGGCGGGCCAATATGGTTCTAAAAAAAACAAATAGTAAAACCGACATATTCTTGTAGCATTCAACATGTTTCATTAAAATGCAAATAATTGTGTTCTCTACGAACAATATTTCAGAAGTTATAATCAGTTCAAGTTGATTTTCGCGGGCGGGCCAATATGGTTCTCAACCAAAAACTAGTGAAATCGATATATTCTTGTAGCATGCAACATGCTGATTAATATGCAAATTTATTACGCTCTCTAGTATCATTTGTTCCGAAGTTATAAACAGTTCAAGTTAATACTCGCCGGCGGGCCAATATGGTTTTCTAAAAACAACTAGTGAAACCGACATATTCTTGTAGCATTCAACATGTTTCATTAAAATGCAAATAATTGTGTTCTCTACGGAGACTGGAGTGCTGTGTCATATGCAAGTGGTCACGCGTTACGGAACTCCGCGACGCGACCCTTCGAAAAATGTGGAAAAATCCTCTGTTTAGTCTGCCACCGAACACCATCGCGAGCGCGAATGTGAACACGACACACTGTGAAAATTTAGTGCAAATCCGTCCAGTGGTTGTCGAATTATAGTGAATAAACCGAGAGGCCAGGTAGTGAATGCGAACGTTTTGTTGGAAATCAGTGAAAGAAGTGTGCACCTCGAAAAAAATACCCCCTGGAACTCCCGAGATTCAATATACCTTGGAGACCCCACTCACCCCACAGAGGAAACTCCAGGTCATGTTCTGGTGGGCACACCGACGCAGTGGGGTAAGTTATTTCTTATATACATAGGTGGCCTACCGGGGCAGTGATACTTACGTGCGTGGAACATACGGGTCTCTGTTGACGTTGCGATTCGTGACGTAGTGATCTAAGTGCGTTCAACTGATCTCCAGCACGCGGACCGGATAAAAACAATAAACAATAATAAGACCACGTGCGTCTCATTTCATTTCGCGCGGGAAACGATCAATGAATTAAAAGGCTAACTCGGGCCTGTGAATTAACTGTAAGCAGCGGAGATGGCTCCTACGGGGGCCACCTCGAAGGGAAGAAATGAACCAAAAGAGGACCAATCACCCCCTGACCACTTCAGAGGGGGTGGTTTGGCGCGAAGCCCCACCCCCGTAAAGAGGAAACATCTTCCGGACAGCCCGGAACAGCAATGCAGGAAAATGCAGCACGGGTAGCCACCACAGGACTAACCCCCACCCTTACCCCCACCCCCTCTGGAAGCGGAATATCATATTTAAGCCAAATCGTCCCGGACACTTCAGAGGTACTCCTGGGAACTTTCCAAAAACTCCAATTGGATATCACCACCCTCATTGCCAAGGAAAAGAATATCACGGCGGACAAGAAAACACAATTTTTGGAAATCCTAGCCAAGATGGGACAAACCCAGACGGAAACGGTAGCGGAGGTAAAATCGCTGAGAACAGCTTGCTTAATTCTGGAGCAAACAAACAAAAACAACCCCTTACCTGATGCGGGCCCACAAAAAATATCGTATGCCCAAACGCTTGCCACCCCTGCACCATTGGGAGCAAAAGCAACTCAGATACAACAAACCACAAAGAAACCTAAACACACCGTTTTCATAACAGCTCAAGATGATCAAAACGTCAGAGCCATTTGGGACAACTTTACAATGGCAGTTAACCCAGTTAGGGAGGGAGTGAAAATCCAAGCCGTAAGGTCGACTCCAAAAACCCTTATTGTGGAAACACCCACCAGCGAAGATGTGGATAAAATCCTGAAAAACCCAAAACTTAAGGAAAAGAAACTTAACGCCGAATTACCAAAAAAACGCAACCCCCTAATGGTAATATACGAGGTTCCCACTAAAAGAGAAGAGGAGGATATTGCAGAAGAATTTTATGTCCTAAACGGCATTGAAGAGAACTTAAATATGACATTCGAGGAATTTAAGACCAAATTCAAGTTCAGATTCAAGACCGGACCGAGAAATAAGCCTGTATCTCACAGGGTGTATGAGGTTGATCCTGTAATCAGAAAACTCGTCCTAAATCAAAACAAGATACATTTGGCATACTTATCCTTGCCAATGAAAGACTACCTGGTTGTTCCAATGTGTGCCTCGTGTTGTGACTACGGGCACATAGCTAGGCACTGCAGGGGGGTGCAATGCTGCGACAGATGTGGAGCTGAGGGCCATCAAAGGGAGCAGTGTAGAAGAGAAAACCAAGAAAAAGTATGCATACCATGCTTACGTAGAAAAAGAACGTGCAACGCCACGCAGAAGGACTGTCCTACATTAAAATTCTTTCAGCAAAGGCTGATTGAAAGAACTAATTATGGACCCTAAACCAATAAAGAAAAGGAAAAACAACACCCCCAGTCGCCGACGCCGCAACGCGATAAGAGCGGCGGAGTATCACGAACGTAAGCAGAAAGAATACAGCAATTTGTTAAATAACAAATTTCACATAGAACTCCCTCTCTACCTTAACACTATGGATCCTCGAGAAATCATATATACCCCCCTCACCAAAGCAACTTTTCGCTATATCCCTCCCCCTTATGTCAACCGACCAATTTTCAACACCACCAACCGATTTTTAGCAGAAACATACCAAACCTGGGATACTGCGCCTTTGTTATCTCCCCTGTCTCTCTCATCAGCTACCCATCCTCTCCAGTTTCAATCTCGCCTCCTGAATCCATCTTTTTCACGCCACCACCTTCCCCCTCCCCCTCTTTTTCATACTCTTCTCTTGCCTCCCAGGAGGATCCTCTCTTTCAACAACAAGATAGTCCTCTACTTGAATATGATGTAACCGATTTACCCGACTCTCCAACACAGCAAAAACCAAAACTAAATCCTAACGCAACGCCCTTCAATCCACAAAGGAAATATCCAAATTTCACAAACCCTGTAATTTTAGAACCAGAGAAGCCTGACACCCCAGACCCCTCCCCCACCCAAATTGATCCGGCCCCTATTTATCAAAAATTCGAAGTTAATCTCCAATTAAGCCGATTAGAGGAAAGGGACAACTTAATAACAGCTCTTCGGCTGCTTGTCCGGCTAAAGCATGATGGTGGCAAGTCCATCACATTCCCATATCCTGAGGTGGTGGACAAAATGATGCTCAGATGCAACAACATCCCGGTGGACCCAGACCTCTTACGCAACTTGTTGAAGACTGCCTTCCAACGTAGAGACCTGGAACTGAATTTAAATGAGGTCTACGAGGACTTCGCTAGGGGATATGGAAGGGTTATACAAGATACTGCGAAACCATGGCCTTCATGGACCACAGTAGTAAGACATTAGAAAAAGAAAACAAGCTAAGAATCATCCAGGTGAACCTAAACGGAGCAAAATTGGCTACTGAGGAAATTTTCATCTATGCAAAAAGAAACCATATAGACATGCTGTTACTCCAGGAACCATATTTACAAAATGAACAACTAATACATGCACCAACTGATGCTACCTTAATCTATAATCCACACAGCAATACGAAAGCAGCAATTGTATCGTTCAATAAGAACATCACTATCCTCAAAATTTCGAATTTCTCAGACACGCATACAAATTGCATAGAAGTAAACTACGGAAAGATGAACTTCATCATAATAAACAGCTATTGCCAATATTGCCACAACATTGAAATCTACACTGCCCGCATTAGGAACGCCTGCCTGGCCAATGCCAAGAAGAAAATTCTTGTAACCCTTGACAGTAACTCTTCCTCTCCCCTTTGGTTCGGCAAGGAAACTGATGATAACGGAAAAAGGATGACCGACCTCATTGCAGAGTTGAATCTCAACATTGAAAACCTACCAGGGAATCCACCCACGTACAGGGGAAGAGCAGGGGCAAGCAGCAACATAGACCTAACCTTAACGAACAATCAAATGTCAGCGCTCATAGAAAACTGGGAGGTATATGATATGGTAACCACCAGCGATCATAATCTGATATCTTTTAATATAAAATTGGGAACCTCACTGGAAAACAAAAATGATCGAGCTATAACATACAACTGGAACAGGACGGATGCAAACATCCTTCTCGAAAACATAAATCTTCCTCAAAATCTAGGACCGGATAGAAGCATTGACGATTGGGCAACCCTGCTCACAAAAAATCTACAAATGGGCATTGCAGCATCCACACCGAGAAGAGGACAAAATATCCCAATCAGACCATGGTCGGCAAGGATGGATGTACTAAGAGCCAATATGCGGAAAAGCCGCAAGTTATACCAAAAACCTGTCATACAAGGCAATAGAAACCAATATCTCGAGGATTATCGTAGAGCAAAGGCTTTATACGCCAAAGAGCTTAAAGAACTCAAGCAGAAGAGATGGAAAAAATTGGTAGAGGCTAACCTTCAGCGGGATAAGTGGGGTCTCCCATACAGAATCATGACCAAAAAAATTAAACCTAGCCAAGGAATAACAACAATAAGAAAACCAGATGGCACCCTCACTAGAGATCTGAAAGAGACTGGAAAGGCCCTCCTTAGTGGACTCCTTCCGGATGATGATGAGGAAACTGACAATGAAAATAATGTAGCGACGAGAAGGGAAAACGAAGGATATCCAAACAACACACCTATAGTTCCTTTCGAACCGGAGGAGGTTGCCCGTGAACTGGCTACAATGAAGAGCAACAGGGCACCGGGCCCTGACGGCATTCCAGCTGGAGTCGTTAAATTGTCCTTGCCAAAAACGATTCATTTCATAACAGCATTGTTCAACCACTGTTTCGCAAACAAGAAATTCCCTACCCCATGGAAAGAAGGAAGGTTGGTAATAATAAAAAAGGATGGGAAGAAGGACGAAACAAGCCTGAAGTCATATAGACCGATTTGTCTACTCAACACCTTGGGGAAGTTGTTCGAGAAGATGATTAATAAGAGATTGCAGGAGTTTCTGATCATGATTGGAGGCTCTGGCCGCCAGTACGGTTTCACGAAGGGTCGCTCAACTGAAGATGCAGTCAATGAATTAAAGAAGGAGGCTCAAACATCAGACAAGAAGATAGTGGTGGCAGTATTCGCGGACATCAGCGGAGCCTTCGACAACCTATGGTGGCCGTGGCTATTCCTTACCCTCAGGAAGTTGAATTGTCCGTCAACAATAATCCAACTACTAGAAGATTACTTCAGGAACAGGAAGGTTCAACTAACCTTGAACGAGGAAACCTTCTCCAAAATTTCAACTAAGGGATGCCCTTAGGGGTCGGTGCTTGGACCTCATTTATGGAACCTTAACCTAGAACCCTGCCTTCGTGATCTCAGTAATAACAGTAACATTACAAAAGTTATTGCCTACGCGGATGACATAGCTATGGTATGTGCAGACGACTCCCGTGCCAAGGTTGAGCACAAAGTAAATGAAGCTCTAGAGACCCTAAGAATATGGTGCAAGGAAGCCAAGCTAGAACTATCCGCAGAAAAGACAAAATACTTGTTTCTAAAGGGTAAAATTAGCACCAGGAGAAACCCATCGATAAAACTATCTGGCTCTATCATTCAAAGAGCAGAACATTTTGAATATCTTGGGGTAACCATAAGTGAGGGATTAAAATTCGATAGACACATACAAAAAATAACTACCAAAGCCGAAATCACAATGCAAAAACTCACCAGGTTGACATCATACCAAGTTAATCTAAATTCCAGCATAATGGAAACATATACCAAGTCAATTTATGAAGCAATAGCCACATATGCGTCATCCACATGGATGGAGGGGTTGACACTGAAAAAGAACATCAGAATGCTCAGGTCCTCTCAACGTAGGATTCTTCTGCGAGTAACGGGGGCCTTCGGAACAGTCTCTACGGAGGCATTGCTTGCCCTTACGGGATACCTTCCGCTGGATCTGGAGGTCCGCTGGAGGGCGGCCAAATATTGGTTTAGGAAGGGAGACGAGGAAAACCTTACTAAATGTGTTGGAATTTTCTTGCCTACTCTACGGGAGATAAGAGAAAGATTCATGGATGCCTGGCAAGGGGAATGGGACGTTGCCCGGAATGGAAGAAGGACGTTCGGCTTCTTCCCAAACCTACGTCAAAACAAACTGATATCTGCTCATGCCACAAAGGGCTTAATGCACTTCCTGACAGGCCATGGCCCTTACGGAGAGCATCTACACCGGATAGGCAGCAGAACTTCTACAAAATGCATTGCCTGCGAAGCCCTGGAAGACACCCCAGAGCACAAGGTCTTCTTCTGCCTAGGATCAGGTGAGAATCAGGAAGATTCAAGGCACTCGCAGACGCCGTGTCTTCGGAGGAGCTGGGAAGATTCGAGAAACAGCAAAGGCGACCACCCCAGCCAATACACATACCACAGACCCAATCTGCCATGGAAACCAGGAGAGGAACTGCTGGAAGGCCCCTTACTTCTCGTGCTTTGCCTCCTACTCCTGTAGAGGAGGAAGGTGAGGAGGAGGAGGAAGCACTCACCGATGTTTCCAGACGAAGGCACTGTGTGGTTTCCACTGGACGAAGGGAGGCCGCAGAGCGGAGAAGAATTCGCCCCGTCCGATTACCAGGAGTAAGACATAAGGATTAAATGGAAAGAGAAATGGCTTCAAAACAAACTCACAACACCTAGCTGGCACACCAGCTACCATTCAAACGTCGGTATTCCGGCGTTATTCTCTAAACCACATATCATACAATCCATTTATAAACTATAATCCATAAATCTCATTCAAAATTAAATTCATTAATATTTCAAATACTTTTACCTTTTGTATTGTACTAACTCTATTTTATCAATCAATAATTCATATCTACTATGCTGCTTTCTGCTGAAGTGTATTCATTTCAGCAAACAGATATACAAGGCAGCAGGTAACTTTCTTCCACACACACAATACTACACACATTTTACAATTCCAAATGGGAACTGACCACGCATAATCGCATCAAACTATCTTCAAAATATGGGAGCTGGAGACCGACAGCGGAACACCTAGCCTCTGAGGTGAAGCATACCCATCCAACTGAATTAATATAACTCAAATCAATGGTCTTAAACCACATGCTGATCTACTGTCGCTCTCTGGCTCCCTATGCACTATTTGTAACAAGAAAATTGTAATATGCAGGGCGCGTGAGCTCTCAACACTATAGATTTCGGATCCCGAAATCCGGTATATGTTGAACAATGCATACATACACACAATACTTATATCGTATTTTAAACATATTCCAGCTAAGGTTCATGTAAAAAATAAAAGGTATAGATGTATTAACATTGTACTGTACTGATACCAATGTAATTATACTAAATTATATTTATGTTATATATTATGTTATTAAATATTATTGTAATTGTCAAATTTTTATTTTCAGATTTATGTAAAATGCAAATTTCAATAAAGTAATGGAGCGTAACAATAACGGGGGAACCGTAAAACGAGCAACTGCCGTCCCAGTTTTTTCACAGAGGCACTGGGACATGCGCATACCCTCGAATGTATGCGGGTGGAGCTTAGGATAGATTCGGGGGTTCCCCCCTTATTGTGTTCTCTACGATCAATGTTTCAGGAGTTATAAGCAGTTCAAGTTGATTTTCAGGGGCGGGCCAATATGGTTCTCAACCAACAACTAGTGAAATCGATATATTCTTGTAGCATGCAAGATGCTGATTAATATGCAAATTTATTACGCTCTCTAGGATCATTTGTTCAGAAGTTATAAACAGTTCAAGTTAATACTCGGGGCGGGCCAATATGGTTTTTTAAAAAGAACTAGTGAAACCGACATGTTCTTGTTGCATTCAACATGTTTCATTAAAATGCAAATAATTGTGGTCTCTACGATCAATTGTTCAGGAGTTATAAGCAGTTCAAATTAATTTTCGCGGGCAGGCCAATATATTTCTCAAACAACAACTAGTGAAATCGATATATTCTTGTAGCATGCAACATGCTGATTAATATGCAAAATTATTACGCTTTCTACGATTATTTGTTCAGAAGTTATAAGCAGTTCAAATTAATTTTCGCCGGCGGGCCAATATGGTTCTCAACCAACAACTAGTGAAATCGATATATTCTTGTAGCATGCAACATGCAGATTAATTTGCAAATTTATTACGCTCTCTAAGATGATTTGTTCAGAAGTTATAAGCAGTTCAATTTAATACTCGCGGGCGGGCCAATATGGTTCTCAAACAACAACTAGTGAAACCGACATATTCTTGAAGCATTCAACATGTTTCATTAAAATGCAAATAATTGTGTTCGCTACGATCAATTGTTCAGAAGTTATTATCAGTTCAAGTTAATTTTCGCGGGCGGGCCAATATGGTTCTCAAACAACAACTAATGAAATCGATATATTCTTGTAGCATGCAACATGCTGATTAATAAGCAAAATTACTACGCTCTCTACGGACATTTGTTCAGAAGTTATAAGGAGTTGAAGTTAGTTTTGGCGGGCGGGCCAAAATGGTTCTCAAACAATAACTAGTGGAACCGACATATTCTTGTAACATACAACATGTTTGATTGAAATGCCAATAATTGTGTTCTCTACGATCAATTGTTCAGAAGTTATAAGCAGTTGAATTAGTTTTCGCGGGTGGGCCAAAATGGATCTCAACCAACAACTAGTGAAATCGATATATTCTTGTAGCATTCAACATGCTGATTAATATGCAAAACTATTACGCTCACTACGATTATTTGTTCAGACGTTATAAGCAGAAAAAGTCAATACTCGCGGGCGGGCCAATATGGTTCTAAAAAACAAATAGTAAAACCGACATATTCTTGTAGCATACAACATGTTTCATTAAAATGCAAATAATTGTGTTCTCTGCGAACATTTGTTCAGAAATTGTAAGCAGTTGAATTAGTTTTCGCGGGTGGGCCAACATGGTTCTCAAACAATAACTAGTGAAATCTATATATTCTTGTAGCTAGCTACATATTTATTAATATGCAAAACAATCGTGCTTTCTACGTACTTTGTTCAGAACTTTTAAGCAGTTCAATTTAATACTCGCGGGCGGGCCAATATGGTTCTCAAACAATAACTAGTGAAATCGATATATTCTTATAGCATGCAACATGTTTGATTGAAATGCAAATAATTGTGTGCTCTACGATCAATTGTTCAGAAGTTATAAGCAGTTCAAGTTGATTTTCGCGGGCGGGCCAATATGGTTCTCAACCAACAACCAATGAAATGATTATATTCTTGTAGCATGCAACATGCTGATTAATATGCAAAATTATTACGCTCTCTACGATCATTTGTTCAGAAGTTATAAGGAGTTGAAGTTAGTTTTGGCGGGCGGGCCAATATGGTTCACAAACAACAACTAGTGAAACCGACATATTCTTGAAGCATTCAACATGTTTCATTAAAATGCAAATAATTGTGTTCTCTACGATCATTTGTTCAGAAATTGTAAGCAGTTGAATTAGTTTTCGCGGGTGGGCCAACATGGTTCTCAAACAATAACTAGTGAAATCTATATATTCTTGTAGCTAGCTACATATTTATTAATATGCAAAATAATCGTGCTTTCTACGTACTTTGTTCAGAACTTTTAAGCAGTTCAATTTAATACTCGCGTGCGGGCCAATATTTTTCTCAAACAATAACTAGTGAAACTGACATATTCTTGTAGCATACAACATGTTAGATTAAAATGCAAATAATTGTGATCTCTACGATCAATTGTTCAGAAGTTATAAGCAGTTCAACTTGATTTTCGCGGGCGAGCCAATATGTTTTTCAACCAACAACTAGTAAAATCGATATATTCTTGTAGCATGCAACATGCTGATTAATATGCAATTTTTTTACGCTCTCTACGATCATTTGTTCAGAAGTTGTAAGCAGTTCAAGTTAATACTCGCGACGGGAAAATATTTTTCTCAAATAACAACTAGTGAAACCGACATATTCTTGTAGCATTCAACTTGTTTCATTAAAATGCAAATAATTGTGTTCTCTACGATCAATTGTTCAGAAGTTATAAGCAGTTCAAGTTGACTTTCGCGGGCCGTCCAATATGGTTCTCAACCAACAACTAGTGAAATCGATATATTCTTGTAGCATGCAACATGCTGATTAATATGCAAATTTACTACGCTCTCTAGGATCATTTGTTCAGAAGTTATAAACAGTTCAAGTTAATATTCGCGGGTGGGCCAATATGGGTTTTTAAAACACCTAGTGAAACCGACATATTCTGTTGCATACAACACGTTTGATTAAAATGCTATTAATTGTGGTCTCTACAATCAATTGTTCAGGAGTTATAAGAAGTTCAAGTTGATTTTCGCGGGCGGGCCAATATGGATCTCAACCAAAATCTAATGAAATCGATATATTCTTGTAGCATGCAACATGCTGATTAATATGCAAAATTATTACGCTCTCTACGAACATTTGTTCAGAAGTTATAAGGAGTTGAAGTTAGTTTTGGCGGGCGGGCCAATATGGTTCACAAACAATAACTAGTGAAACCGACATATTCTTGTAGCATACAACATGTTTGATTGAAATGCAAATAATTGTGTTCTCTACGATCAATTGTTCAGAAGTTATAAGCAGTTGAATTAGTTTTCGCGGGTGGGCCAAATGGTTCTCAACCAACAACTAGTGAAATCGATATATTCTTGTAGCATGCAACATGTTGATTAATATGCAACACTATTACGCTCACTACGATCAGTTGTTCAGACGTTATAAGCAGAAAAAATCAATACCCGCAGGCGGGCCAATATGGTTAAAAAAAATAGTAAAACCGACATATTCTTGTAGCATACAACATGTTTCATTAAAATGCAAATAATTGTGTTCTCAACGATCATTTGTTCAGAAATTGTAAGCAGTTGAATTAGTTTTCGCGGGTGGGCCAACATGGTTCTCAAACAATAACTAGTGAAATCTATATATTATTGTAGCTAGCTACATGTTTATTAATATGCAAAACAATCGAGCTTTCTACGATCATTTGTTCAGAACTTTTAAGCAGTTCAATTTAATACTCGCGGGCGGGCCAATATGGTTCTCAAACAATAACTAGTGAAACTGACATATTCTTGTAGCATACAACATGTTAGATTAAAATGCAAATAATTGTGATCTCTACGATCAATTGTTCAGAAGTTATAAGCAGTTCAACTTGATTTTCGCGGGCGGGCCAATATGTTTTTCAACCAACAACTAGTGAAATCGATATATTCTTGTAGCATGCAACATGCTGATTAATATGCAAATTTTTTACGCTCCCTACGATCATTTGTTCAAAAGTTGAAAGCAGTTCAAGTTAATACTCGCGGACGGGCCAATATTGTTCTCAAATAACAACTAGTGAAACCGACATATTCTTGTAGCATTCAACATGTTTCATTAAAATGCAAATAATTGTGTTCTCTACGATCAATTGTTCAGAAGTTATAAGCAGTTCAAGTTGACTTTCGCGGGCGGGCCAATATGGTTCTCAACCAAAAACTAGTGAAATTGATATATTCTTGTAGCATGCAACATGCTGATTAATATGCAAATTTAGTACGCTCTCTACGATCTATTGTTCAGAAGTTATAAGCAGTTCAACTTGATTTTCGCGGGCGGGCCAATATGTTTTTCAACCAACAACTAGTGAAATCGATATATTCTTGTAGCATGCAACATGCTGATTAATATGCAAATTTTTTACGCTCCCTACGATCATTTGTTCAAAAGTTGAAAGCAGTTCAAGTTAATACTCGCGGACGGGCCAATATTGTTCTCAAATAACAACTAGTGAAACCGACATATTCTTGTAGCATTCAACATGTTTCATTAAAATGCAAATAATTGTGTGCTCTACGATCAATTGTTCAGGAGTTATAAGCAGTTCAAGTTGATTTTCGCGTTCGGGCCAATATGGATCTCAACCAACAACTTGTGAAATCGATATATTCTTGTAGCTAGCAGCATGCTGATTAACAGCAAAATTATTACGCTCTCTACGATCATATGTTCAGAAGTTATAAGGAGTTGAATTTTGTTTTGGCGGGCGGGCCAAAGTGGTTCTCAAACAATAACTAGTGAAACCGACATATTCTTGTAGCATACAACATGTTTGATTGAAATTCAAGTAATTGTGTTCTCTACGATCATTTTTTCAGGAGCTATAAGCAGTTCAAGTTGATTTTCAGGGGCGGGCCAATATGGTTCTCAACCAACAACTAATGAAATCGATATATTCTTGTAGCATACAACATGCTGATTAATATGCAAATTTATTACGCTCTCTAGGATCATTTGTTCAGAAGTCATAAACAGTTCAAGTTAATACTCGCGGGCGGGCCAATATGGTTTTCTAAAAACAACTAGTGAAACCGACATAATCTTGTTGCATTCAACATGTTTCATTAAAATGCAAATATATGTGGTCTCTACGATCAATTGTTCACAAGTTATAATCAGTTCAAGTTGATTTTCGCGGGCGGGCCAATATGGTTCTCAACCAACAACTAGTGAAATCGATATATTCTTGTAGCATGCAACATGCTGATTAATATGCAAATTTATTACGCTCTCTAGGATCATTTGATCAAAAGTTATAAACAGTTCAATTTAATACTCGCGGGCGGGCCAATATGGTTTTCTAAAAACAACTAGTGAAACCGACATATTCTTGTTGCATTCAATATGTTTCATTAAAATGCAAATAATTGTGGTCTCTACGATCAATTGTTCAGGAGTTTTAAGCAGTTCAAGTTGATTTTCGCGGGCGGGCCAATATGGTTCTCAACCAACAACCAATGAAATCATTATATTCTTGTAGCATGCAACATGCTGATTAATATGCAAAATTAATACGCTCTCTACGATCATTTGTTCTTAAGTTATAAGGAGTTGAAATTAGTTTTGGCGGACGGGCCAAAATGGTTCTCAAACAATAACTAGTGAAACCGACATATTCTTGTAGCATACAACATGTTTGATTGAAATGCAAATAATTGTGTGGTCTACGATCAATTGTTCAGAAGTTATAAGCAGTTCAATTTAACACTCGCGGGCGGGCCAATATGGTTCTCAAACAACAACTAGTGAAACCGACATATTCTTGAAGCATTCAACATGTTTCATTAAAATGCAATAAATTGTGTTCGCTACGATCAATTGTTCAGAAGTTATTATCAGTTCAAGTTAATTTTCGCGGGAGGGCCAATATGGTTTCAACCAACAACTATTGAAATTGATATATTCTTGTAGCATGCAACATGCTTCTTAATAAGCAAAATTATTACTCTCTCTACGATCATTTGTTCAGAAGTTATAAGGAGTTGAAGTTAGTTTCGGCGGGCGGGCCAAAATGGTTCTCAAACAATAACTAGTGAAACCGACATATTCTTGTAGAATACAACATGTTTGATTGAAATGCAAATAATTGTGTTCTCTACGATCATTTGTTCAGAAATAGTAAGCAGTTGAATTAGTTTTCGCGGGTGGGCCAACATGGATCTGAAACAATAAGTAGTGAAATCTATATATTCTTGTAGCTAGCTACATGTTTATTAATATGCAAAACAATCGAGCTTTCTACGATCGTTTGTTCAGAACTTTTAAGCAGTTCAATTTAACACTCGCGGGCGGGCCAATATGGTTCTCAAACAATAACTAGTGAAACTGACATATTCTTGTAGCATACAACATGTTAGATTAAAATGCAAATAATTGTGATCTCTACGATCAATTGTACAGAAGTTATAAGCAGTTCAAGTTCATTTTCGCGGGCGGGCCAATATGTTTTTCAACCAACAACTAGTGAAATCGATATATTCTTGTAGCATGCAAAATGCTGATTAATATGCAAATTTTTTACGCTCTCTACGATCTTTTGTTCAGAAGTTGTAAGCAGTTCAAGTTAATACTCGCGGACGGGAAAATATTTTTCTCAAATAACAACTAGTGAAACCGACATATTCTTGTAGCATTCAACTTGTTTCATTAAAATGCAAATAATTGTGTTCTCTACGATCAATTGTTCAGAAGTTATAAGCAGTTCAAGTTGACTTTCGCGGGCCGTCCAATATGGTTCTCAACCAAAAACTAGTGAAATCGATATATTCTTGTAGCATGCAACATGCTGATTAATATGCAAATTTACTACGCTCTCTAAGATCATTTGTTCAGAAGTTATAAACAGTTCAAGTTAATATTCGCGGGTGGGCCAATATGGGTTTCTTAAAACAACTAGTGAAACCGACATATTCTGTTGCTTACAACATGTCTGATTAAAATGCTATTAATTGTGGTCTCTACAATCAATTGTTCAGGAGTTATAAGCAGTTCAAGTTGATTTTCGCGGGCGGGCCAATATGGTTCTCAACCAAAAACTAATGAAATCGATATATTCTTGTAGCTTGCAACATGCTGATTAATATGCAAAATTATTACGCTCTCTACGAACATTTGTTCAGAAGTTATAAGGAGTTGAAGTTAGTTTTGGCGGGCGGGCCAAAATGGTTCTAAAACAATAACTAGTGAAACCGACATATTCTTGTAGCATACAACATGTTTGATTGAAATTCAAGTAATTGTGTTCTCTACGATCAATTGTTCAGAATTTATAAGCAGTTCAAGTTAATTTTCGAGGGCGGACCAATATGGTTCTCATCCAACAACTAGTGAAATCGATATATTCTAGTAGCATGCAACATGCTGATTAATATGGAAAACTATTACGCTCACTACGATCATTTGTTCAGACGTTATAAGCAGAACAAGTCAATATTCGCGGGCGGGCCAATATGGTTCTAAAAAAACAAATAGTAAAACCGACATATTCTTGTAGCATTCAACATGTTTCATTAAAATGCAAATAATTGTGTTCGCTACGATCAATTGTTCAGAAGTTATAAGCAGTTCAAGTTCATTTTCGCGGGCGGGACAATATGTTTTTCAACCAACAACTAGTGAAATCGATATATTCTTGTAGCATGCAAAATGCTGATTAATATGCAAAACTATTACGCTCTCTACGATCTTTTGTTCAGAACTTGTAAGCAGTTCAAGTTAATACTCGCGGACGGGCCAATATTGTTCTCAAATAACAACTAGTGAAACCGACATATTCTTGTCGCATTCAACATGTTTCATTAAAATGCAAATAATTGTGTTCTCTACGATCATTTGTTCAGAAATGGTAAGCTGTTGAATTAGTTTTCGCGGGTGGGCCAACATGGTTCTCATACAATAACTAGTAAAATTTATATATTATTGTAGCTAGCTACATATATATTAATATGCAAAACAATCGAGCTTTCTACGATCATTTGTTCAGTACTTTTAAGCAGTTCAATTTAATACTCGCGGGCGGGCCAATATGGTTCTTAAAAATAACTAGTGAAACTGACATATTCTTGTAGCATACAACATGTTAGATTAAAATGCAAATAATTGTGATCTCTACAATCAATTGTTCAGAAGTTATAAGCAGTTCAACTTGATTTTCGCGGGCGAGCCAATATGTTTTTCAACCAAAAACTAGTGAAATCGATATATTCTTGTAGCATGCAACATGCTGATTAATATGCAAATTTACTACGCTCTCTAGGATCATTTGTTCAGAAGTTATAAACAGTTCAAGTTAATATTCGCGGGTGGGCCAATATGGGTTTCTTAAAACAACTAGTGGAACCGACATATTCTGTTGCATACAACATGTTTGATTAAAATGCTATTAATTGTGGTCTCTACAATCAATTGTTCAGGAGTTATAAGAAGTTCAAGTTGATTTTCGCGGGCGGGCCAATATGGTTCTCAACCAAAAACTAATGAAATCGATATATTCTTGTAGCATGCAACACGCTGATTAATATGCAAAATTATTACGCTCTCTGCGAACATTTGTTCAGATGTTATAAGGAGTTGAAGTTAGTTTTGGCGATCGGGCCAAAATGGTTCTAAAACAATAACTAGTGAAACCGACATATTCTTGTAGCATACAACATGTTTGATTGAAATGCAAATAATTGTGTTCTCTACGATCAATTGTTCAGAAGTTATAATCAGTTGAATTAGTTTTCGCGGGTGGGCCAAATGGTTCTCAACCAACAACTAGTGAAATCGATATATTCTTGTAGCATGCAACATGTTGATTAATATGCAAAACAATCGAGCTTTCTACGATCATTTGTTCAGAACTTTTAAGCAGTTCAATTTAATACTCGCGGGCGGGCCAACATGGTTCTCAAACAATAACTAGTGAAACTGACATATTCTTGTAGCATACAACATGTTAGATTAAAATGCAAATAATTGTGATCTCTACGATCAATTGTTCAGAAGTTATAAGCAGTTCAACTTGATTTTCGCGGGCGGGCCAATATGTTTTTCAACCAACAACTAGTGAAATCGATATATTCTTGTAGCATGCAACATGCTGATTAATATGCAAATTTTTTACGCTCTCTACGATCATTTGTTCAAAAGTTGAAAGCAGTTCAAGTTAATACTCGCGGACGGGCCAATATTGTTCTCAAATAACAACTAGTGAAACCGACATATTCTTGTAGCATTCAACATGTTTCATTAAAAAGCAAATAATTGTGTTCTCTACGATCAATTGTTCAGAAATTTTATGCAGTTGAATTAGATTTCGCGGGTGGGCCAACATGGTTCTCAAACAATAACTAGTGAAACCTATATATTCTTGTAGCTAGCTACATGTTTATTAATATGCAAAACAATCGGGCTTTCTACGATCATTTGTTCAGAACTTTTAAACAGTTCAATTTAATACTCGCGGGCGGGCCAACATGGTTCTCAAACAATAACTAGTGAAACTGACATATTCTTGTAGCATACAAAATGTTAGATTAAAATGCAAATAATTGTGATCTCTACGATCAATTGTTCAGAAGTTATAAGCAGTTCAACTTGATTTTCGCGGGCGGGCCAATATGTTTTTCAACCAACAACTAGTGAAATCGATATATTCTTGTAGCATGCAACATGCTGATTAATATGCAAATTTTTTACGCTCTCTACGATCATTTGTTCAAAAGTTGAAGGCAGTTCAAGTTAATACTCGCGGACGGGCCAATATTGTTCTCAAATAACAACTAGTGAAACCGACATATTCTTGTAGCATTTAACATGTTTCATTAAAAAGCAAATAATTGTGTTCTCTACGATCAATTGTTCAGAAGTTATAAGCAGTTCAAGTTGACTTTCGCGGGCGGGCCAATATGGTTCTCAACCAACAACTAGTGAAATCGATATATTCTTGTAGCATGCAACATGCTGATTAATATGCAAATTTTTTAGGCTCTCTAGGATCATTTTTTCAAAAGTTATAAACAGTTCAAGTTAATACTCGCGGGCGGGCCAATATGGTTTTCTAAAAACAACTAGTGAAACCGACATATTCTTGTTGCATTCAATATGTTTCAATAAAATGCAAATAATTGTGGTCTCTACGATCAATTTTTCAGGAGTTTTAAGCAGTTCAAGTTGATTTTCGCGGGCGGGCCAATATGGTTCTCAACCAACAACCAATGAATTCATTATATTCTTGTAGCATGCAACATGCTGATTAATATGCAAAATTAATACGCTCTCTCGATCATTTGTTCTTAAGTTATAAGGAGTTGAAGTTAGTTTTGGCGGACGGGCCAAAATGGTTCTCAAACAATAACTAGTGAAACCGACATATTCTTGTAGCATTCAACATGTTTCATTAAAAAGCAAATAATTGTGTTCTCTACGATCAATTGTTCAGAAGTTATAAGCAGTTCAAGTTGACTTTCGCGGGCGGGCCAATATGGTTCTCAACCAAAAACTAGTGAAATCGATATATTCTTGTAGCATGCAACATGCTGATTAATATGCAAATTTATTACGCTCTCTACGATCATTTGTTCAAAAGTTGAAAGCAGTTCAAGTTAATACTCGCGGACGGGCCAATATTGTTCTCAAATAACAACTAGTGAAACCGACATATTCTTGTAGCATTCAACATGTTTCATTAAAAAGCAAATAATTGTGTTCTCTACGATCAATTGTTCAGAAATTTTATGCAGTTGAATTAGTTTTCGAGGGTGGGCCAACATGGTTCTCAAACAATAACTAGTGAAATCTATATATTCTTGTAGCTAGCTACATGTTTATTAATATGCAAAACAATCGAGTTTTCTACGATCATTTGTTCAGAACTTTTAAGCAGTTCAATTTAATACTCGCGGGCGGGCCAATATGGTTCTCAAACAATAACTAGTGAAACTGACATATTCTTGTAGCATACAACATGTTAGATTAAAATGCAAATAATTGTGATCTCTACGATCAATTGTTCAGAAGTTATAAGCAGTTCAACTTGATTTTCACGGGCGGGAATATATGTTTTTCAACCAACAACTAGTGAAATCGATATATTCTTGTAGCATGCAACATGCTGATTAATATGCAAATTTTTTACGCTCTCTACGATCATTTGTTCAAAAGTTGAAAGCGGTTCAAGTTAATACTCGCGGACGGGCCAATATTGTTCTCAAATAACAACTAGTGAAACCGACATATTCTTGTAGCATTCAACATGTTTCATTAAAAAGCAAATATATGTGGTCTCTACGATCAATTGTTCACAAGTTATAATCAGTTCAAGTTGATTTTCGCGGGCGGGCCAATATGGTTCTCAACCAACAACTAGTGAAATCGATATATTCTTGTAGCATGCAACATGCTGATTAATATGCAAATTTATTACGCTCTCTAGGATCATTTGATCAAAAGTTATAAACATTTCAAGTTAATACTCGCGGGCGGGCCAATATGGTTTTCTAAAAACAACTAGTGAAACCGACATATTCTTGTTGCATTCAATATGTTTCATTAAAATGCAAATAATTGTGGTCTCTACGATCAATTGTTCAGGAGTTTTAAGCAGTTCAAGTTGATTTTCGCGGGCGGGCCAATATGGTTCTCAACCAACAACCAATGAAATCATTATATTCTTGTAGCATGCAACATGCTGATTAATATGCAAAATTAATACGCTCTCTACGATCATTTGTTCTTAAGTTATAAGGAGTTGAAATTAGTTTTGGCGGACGGGCCAAAATGGTTCTCAAACAATAACTAGTGAAACCGACATATTCTTGTAGCATACAACATGTTTGATTGAAATGCAAATAATTGTGTGGTCTACGATCAATTGTTCAGAAGTTATAAGCAGTTCAATTTAACACTCGCGGGCGGGCCAATATGGTTCTCAAACAACAACTAGTGAAACCGACATATTCTTGAAGCATTCAACATGTTTCATTAAAATGCAATAAATTGTGTTCGCTACGATCAATTGTTCAGAAGTTATTATCAGTTCAAGTTAATTTTCGCGGGCGGGCCAATATGGTTCTCAACCAACAACTATTGAAATTGATATATTCTTGTAGCATGCAACATGCTTCTTAATAAGCAAAATTATTACGCTCTCTACGATCATTTGTTCAGAAGTTATAAGGAGTTGAAGTTAGTTTCGGCGGGCGGGCCAAAATGGTTCTCAAACAATAACTAGTGAAACCGACATATTCTTGTAGCATACAACATGTTTGATTGAAATGCAAATAATTGTGTTCTCTACGATCATTTGTTCAGAAATAGTAAGCAGTTGAATTAGTTTTCGCGGGTGGGCCAACATGGATCTGAAACAATAAGTAGTGAAATCTATATATTCTTGTAGCTAGCTACATGTTTATTAATATGCAAAACAATCGAGCTTTCTACGATCGTTTGTTCAGAACTTTTAAGCAGTTCAATTTAACACTCGCGGGCGGGCCAATATGGTTCTCAAACAATAACTAGTGAAACTGACATATTCTTGTAGCATACAACATGTTAGATTAAAATGCAAATAATTGTGATCTCTACGATCAATTGTACAGAAGTTATAAGCAGTTCAAGTTCATTTTCGCGGGTGGGCCAATATGTTTTTCAACCAACAACTAGTGAAATCGATATATTCTTGTAGCATGCAAAATGCTGATTAATATGCAAATTTTTTACGCTCTCTACGATCTTTTGTTCAGAAGTTGTAAGCAGTTCAAGTTAATACTCGCGGACGGGAAAATATTTTTCTCAAATAACAACTAGTGAAACCGACATATTCTTGTAGCATTCAACTTGTTTCATTAAAATGCAAATAATTGTGTTCTCTACGATCAATTGTTCAGAAGTTATAAGCAGTTCAAGTTGACTTTCGCGGACCGTCCAATATGGTTCTCAACCAAAAACTAGTGAAATCGATATATTCTTGTAGCATGCAACATGCTGATTAATATGCAAATTTACTACGCTCTCTAAGATCATTTGTTCAGAAGTTATAAACAGTTCAAGTTAATATTCGCGGGTGGGCCAATATGGGTTTCTTAAAACAACTAGTGAAACCGACATATTCTGTTGCTTACAACATGTCTGATTAAAATGCTATTAATTGTGGTCTCTACAATCAATTGTTCAGGAGTTATAAGCAGTTCAAGTTGATTTTCGCGGGCGGGCCAATATGGTTCTCAACCAAAAACTAATGAAATCGATATATTCTTGTAGCTTGCAACATGCTGATTAATATGCAAAATTATTACGCTCTCTACGAACATTTGTTCAGAAGTTATAAGGAGTTGAAGTTAGTTTTGGCGGGCGGGCCAAAATGGTTCTAAAACAATAACTAGTGAAACCGACATATTCATGTAGCATACAACATGTTTGATGGAAATTCAAGTAATTGTGTTCTCTACGATCAATTGTTCAGAATTTATAAGCAGTTCAAGTTAATTTTCGAGGGCGGACCAATATGGTTCTCATCCAACAACTAGTGAAATCGATATATTCTAGTAGCATGCAACATGCTGATTAATATGGAAAACTATTACGCTCACTACGATCATTTGTTCAGACGTTATAAGCAGAACAAGTCAATATTCGCGGGCGGGCCAATATGGTTCTAAAAAAACAAATAGTAAAACCGACATATTCTTGTAGCATTCAACATGTTTCATTAAAATGCAAATAATTGTGTTCGCTACGATCAATTGTTCAGAAGTTATAAGCAGTTCAAGTTCATTTTCGCGGGCGGGACAATATGTTTTTCAACCAACAACTAGTGAAATCGATATATTCTTGTAGCATGCAAAATGCTGATTAATATGCAAAACTATTACGCTCTCTACGATCTTTTGTTCAGAACTTGTAAGCAGTTCAAGTTAATACTCGCGGACGGGCCAATATTGTTCTCAAATAACAACTAGTGAAACCGACATATTCTTGTCGCATTCAACATGTTTCATTAAAATGCAAATAATTGTGTTCTCTACGATCATTTGTTCAGAAATGGTAAGCTGTTGAATTAGTTTTCGCGGGTGGGCCAACATGGTTCTCATACAATAACTAGTAAAATTTATATATTATTGTAGCTAGCTACATATATATTAATATGCAAAACAATCGAGCTTTCTACGATCATTTGTTCAGTACTTTTAAGCAGTTCAATTTAATACTCGCGGGCGGGCCAATATGGTTCTTAAAAATAACTAGTGAAACTGACATATTCTTGTAGCATACAACATGTTAGATTAAAATGCAAATAATTGTGATCTCTACAATCAATTGTTCAGAAGTTATAAGCAGTTCAACTTGATTTTCGCGGGCGAGCCAATATGTTTTACAACCAAAAACTAGTGAAATCGATATATTCTTGTAGCATGCAACATGCTGATTAATATGCAAATTTACTACGCTCTCTAGGATCATTTGTTCAGAAGTTATAAACAGTTCAAGTTAATATTCGCGGGTGGGCCAATATGGGTTTCTTAAAACAACTAGTGGAACCGACATATTCTGTTGCATACAACATGTTTGATTAAAATGCTATTAATTGTGGTCTCTACAATCAATTGTTCAGGAGTTATAAGAAGTTCAAGTTGATTTTCGCGGGCGGGCCAATATGGTTCTCAACCAAAAACTAATGAAATCGATATATTCTTGTAGCATGCAACACGCTGATTAATATGCAAAATTATTACGCTCTCTGCGAACATTTGTTCAGAAGTTATAAGGAGTTGAAGTTAGTTTTGGCGATCGGGCCAAAATGGTTCTAAAACAATAACTAGTGAAACCGACATATTCTTGTAGCATACAACATGTTTGATTGAAATGCAAATAATTGTGTTCTCTACGATCAATTGTTCAGAAGTTATAATCAGTTGAATTAGTTTTCGCGGGTGGGCCAAATGGTTCTCAACCAACAACTAGTGAAATCGATATATTCTTGTAGCATGCAACATGTTGATTAATATGCAAAACAATCGAGCTTTCTACGATCATTTGTTCAGAACTTTTAAGCAGTTCAATTTAATACTCGCGGGCGGGCCAACATGGTTCTCAAACAATAACTAGTGAAACTGACATATTCTTGTAGCATACAACATGTTAGATTAAAATGCAAATAATTGTGATCTCTACGATCAATTGTTCAGAAGTTATAAGCAGTTCAACTTGATTTTCGCGGGCGGGCCAATATGTTTTTCAACCAACAACTAGTGAAATCGATATATTCTTGTAGCATGCAACATGCTGATTAATATGCAAATTTTTTACGCTCTCTACGATCATTTGTTCAAAAGTTGAAAGCAGTTCAAGTTAATACTCGCGGACGGGCCAATATTGTTCTCAAATAACAACTAGTGAAACCGACATATTCTTGTAGCATTCAACATGTTTCATTAAAAAGCAAATAATTGTGTTCTCTACGATCAATTGTTCAGAAATTTTATGCAGTTGAATTAGATTTCGCGGGTGGGCCAACATGGTTCTCAAACAATAACTAGTGAAATCTATATATTCTTGTAGCTAGCTACATGTTTATTAATATGCAAAACAATCGGGCTTTCTACGATCATTTGTTCAGAACTTTTAAACAGTTCAATTTAATACTCGCGGGCGGGCCAACATGGTTCTCAAACAATAACTAGTGAAACTGACATATTCTTGTAGCATACAAAATGTTAGATTAAAATGCAAATAATTGTGATCTCTACGATCAATTGTTCAGAAGTTATAAGCAGTTCAACTTGATTTTCGCGGGCGGGCCAATATGTTTTTCAACCAACAACTAGTGAAATCGATATATTCTTGTAGCATGCAACATGCTGATTAATATGCAAATTTTTTACGCTCTCTACGATCATTTGTTCAAAAGTTGAAGGCAGTTCAAGTTAATACTCGCGGACGGGCCAATATTGTTCTCAAATAACAACTAGTGAAACCGACATATTCTTGTAGCATTTAACATGTTTCATTAAAAAGCAAATAATTGTGTTCTCTACGATCAATTGTTCAGAAGTTATAAGCAGTTCAAGTTGACTTTCGCGGGCGGGCCAATATGGTTCTCAACCAAAAACTAGTGAAATCGATATATTCTTGTAGCATGCAACATGCTGATTAATATGCAAATTTATTACGCTCTCTAGGATCATTTGTTCAGAACTTATAAACAGTTCAAGTTAATACTCTCGGACGGGACAATATGGTTTTCTAAAAACAACTATTGAAACCGATATATTCTTATAGCATTCAACATGTTTCATTAAAATGCAAATAATTGTGTGCTCTACGATCAATTGTTCAGAAGTTATAAGCAGTTCAAGTTGATTTTCGCGGCCGGCCACTATGGATCTCAACCAACAACTTGTGAAATCGATATATTCTTGTAGCTAGCAACATGCTGATTAATAGCAAAATTATAACGCTCTCTACGATCATTTGTTCAGAAGTTATAAGGAGTTGAATTTAGTTTTGGCGGGCGGGCCAAAATGGTTCTCAAACAATAACTAGTGAAACCGACATATTCTTGTAGCATACAACATGTTTGATTGAAATTCAAGTAATTGTGTTCTCTACGATCAATTGTTCAGAAGTTATAAGCAGTTCAAGTTAATTTTCGAGGTCGGACCAATATGGTTCTCATCCAACAACTAGTGAAATCGATATATTCTAGTAGCATGCAACATGCTGATTAATATGCAAAACTATTACGCTCACTACGATCATTTGTTCAGACGTTATAAGCAGAACAAGTCAATATTCGCGGGCGGGCCAATATGGTACTAAAAAAACAAATAGTAAAACCGACATATTCTTGTAGCATTCAACATGTTTCATTAAAATGCAAATAATTGTGTTCTCTACGATCAATTGTTCAGAAGTTATAAGCAGTTCAAGTTGATTTTCGCGGGCGGGCCAATATGGTTCTCAACCAAAAACTAGTGAAATCGATGTATTCTTGTAGCATGCAACATGCTGATTAATATGCAAATTTATTACGCTCTCTAGGATCTTTTGTTACGAAGTTATAAACAGTTCAAGTTAATACTCGCGGGCGGGCCAATATGGTTTTCTAAAAACAACTAGTGAAACCGACATATTCTTGTAGCATTTAACATGTTTCATTAAAATGCAAATAATTGTGTTCTCTACGATCAATTTTTCAGGAGTTATAAGCAGTTCAAGTTGATTTTCAGGGGCGGGCCAATATGGTTCTCAACCAACAACTAATGAAATCGATATATTCTTGTAGCATGCAACATGCTGATTAATATGCAAATTTATTACGCTCTCTAGGATCATTTGTTCAGAAGTCATAAACAGTTCAAGTTAATACTCGCGGGCGGGCCATTATGGTTTTCTAAAAACAACTAGTGAAACCAACATATTCCTGTTGCATTCAACATGTTTCATTAAAATGCAAATAATTGTGGTCTCTTCGATCAATTGTTCAGGAGTTATAATCAGTTCAAGTTGATTTTCGCGGGCGGGCCAATATGGTTCTCAACCAACAACTAGTGAAATCGATATATTCTTGCAGCATGCAACATGCTGATTAATATGCAAATTTTTTAGGCTCTCTAGGATCATTTGTTCAAAAGTTATAAACAGTTCAAGTTAATACTCGCGGGCGGGCCAATATGGTTTTCTAAAAACAACTAGTGAAACCGACATATTCTTGTTGCATTCAATATGTTTCAATAAAATGCAAATAATTGTGGTCTCTACGATCAATTTTTCAGGAGTTTTAAGCAGTTCAAGTTGATTTTCGCGGGCGGGCCAATATGGTTCTCAACCAATAACCAATGAATTCATTATATTCTTGTAGCATGCAACATGCTGATTAATATGCAAAATTAATACGCTCTCTCGATCATTTGTTCTTAAGTTATAAGGAGTTGAAGTTAGTTTTGGCGGACGGGCCAAAATGGTTCTCAAACAATAACTAGTGAAACCGACATATTCTTGTAGCATTCAACATGTTTCATTAAAAAGCAAATAATTGTGTTCTCTACGATCAATTGTTCAGAAGTTATAAGCAGTTCAAGTTGACTTTCGCGGGCGGGCCAATATGGTTCTCAACCAAAAACTAGTGAAATCGATATATTCTTGTAGCTAGCAACATGCTGATTAATAGCAAAATTATTACGCTCTCTACGATCATTTGTTCAGAAGTTATAAGGAGTTGAATTTAGTTTTGGCGGGCGGGCCAAAATGGTTCTCAAACAATAACTAGTGAAACCGACATATTCTTGTAGCATACAACATGTTTGATTGAAATTCAAGTAATTGTGTTCTCTACGATCAATTGTTCAGGAGTTATAAGCAGTTCAAGTTAATTTTCGAGGGCGGACCAATATGGTTCTCATCCAACAACTAGTGAAATCGATATATTCTAGTAGCATGCAACATGCTGATTAATATGCAAAACTATTACGCTCACTACGATCATTTGTTCAGACGTTATAAGCAGAACAAGTAAATATTCGCGGGCGGGCCAATATGGTTCTAAAAAAACAAATAGTAAAACCGACATATTCTTGTAGCATTCAACATGTTTCATTAAAATGCAAATAATTGTGTTCGCTACGATCAATTGTTCAGAAGTTATAAGCAGTTCAAGTTGATTTTCGCGAGCGGGCCAATATGGTTCTCAACTAAAAACTAGTGAAATCGATGTATTCTTGTAGCATGCAACATGCTGATTAATATGCAAATTTATTACGCTCTCTAGGATCATTTGTTCAGAAGTTATAAACAGTTCAAGTTAATACTCTCGGACGGGACAATATGGTTCTCAAACAATAACTAGTGAAACCGACATATTCTTTTAGCATACAACATGTTTGATTGAAATGCAAATAATTGTGTTCTCTACGATCATTTGTTCAGAAATAGTAAGCAGTTGAATTAGTTTTCGCGGGTGGGCCAACATGGATCTGAAACAATAAGTAGTGAAATCTATATATTCTTGTAGCTAGCTACATGTTTATTAATATGCAAAACAATCGAGCTTTCTACGATCGTTTGTTCAGAACTTTTAAGCAGTTCAACTTAACACTCGCGGGCGGGCCAATATGGTTCTCAAACAATAACTAGTGAAACTGACATATTCTTGTAGCATACAACATGTTAGATTAAAATGCAAATAATTGTGATCTCTACGATCAATTGTTCAGAAGTTATAAGCAGTTCAAGTTCATTTTCGCGGGCGGGCCAATATGTTTTTCAACCAACAACTAGTGAAATCGATATATTCTTGTAGCATGCAAAATGCTGATTAATATGCAAATTTTTTACGCTCTCTACGATCTTTTGTTCAGAAGTTGTAAGCAGTTCAAGTTAATACTCGCGGACGGGAAAATATTTTTCTCAAATAACAACTAGTGAAACCGACATATTCTTGTAGCATTCAACTTGTTTCATTAAAATGCAAATAATTGTGTTCTCTACGATCAATTGTTCAGAAGTTATAAGCAGTTCAAGTTGACTTTCGCGGGCCGTCCAATATGGTTCTCAACCAAAAACTAGTGAAATCGATATATTCTTGTAGCATGCAACATGCTGATTAATATGCAAATTTACTACGCTCTCTAAGATCATTTGTTCAGAAGTTATAAACAGTTCAAGTTAATATTCTCGGGTGGGCCAATATGGGTTTCTTAAAACAACTAGTGAAACCGACATATTCTGTTGCATACAACATGTTTGATTAAAATGCTATTAATTGTGGTCTCTACAATCAATTGTTCAGGAGTTATAAGCAGTTCAAGTTGATTTTCGCGGGCGGGCCAATATGGTTCTCAACCAAAAACTAATGAAATCGATATATTCTTTAGCTTGCAACATGCTGATTAATATGCAAAATTATTACGCTCTCTACGAACATTTGTTCAGAAGTTATAAGGATTTGAAGTTAGTTTTGGCGGGCGGGCCAAAATGGTTCTAAAACAATAACTAGTGAAACCGACATATTCTTGTAGCATGCAACATGTTTGATTGAAATTCAAGTAATTGTGTTCTCTACGATCAATTGTTCAGAATTTATAAGCAGTTCAAGTTAATTTTCGAGGGCGGACCAATATGGTTCTCATCCAACAACTAGTGAAATCGATATATTCTAGTAGCATGCAACATGCTGATTAATATGCAAAACTATTACGCTCACTACGATCATTTGTTCAGACGTTATAAGCAGAACAAGTCAATATTCGCGGGCAGGCCAATATGGTTCTAAAAAAACAAATAGTAAAACCGACATATTCTTGTAGCATTCAACATGTTTCATTAAAATGCAAATAATTGTGTTCGCTACGATCAATTGTTCAGAAGTTATAAGCAGTTCAAGTTCATTTTCGCGGGCGGGACAATATGTTTTTCAACCAACAACTAGTGAAATCGATATATTCTTGTAGCATGCAAAATGCTGATTAATATGCAAAACTATTACGCTCTCTACGATCTTTTGTTCAGAAGTTGTAAGCAATTCAAGTTAATACTCGCGGACGGGCCAATATTGTTCTCAAATAACAACTAGTGAAAACGACATATTCTTGTCGCATTCAACATGTTTCATTAAAATGCAAATAATTGTGTTCTCTACGATCATTTGTTCAGAAATGGTAAGCTGTTGAATTAGTTTTCGCGGGTGGGCCAACATGGTTCTCAAACAATAACTAGTAAAATTTATATATTATTGTAGCTAGCTACATATATATTAATATGCAAAACAATCGAGCTTTCTACGATCATTTGTTCAGTACTTTTAAGCAGTTCAATTTAATACTCGCGGGCGGGCCAATATGGTTCTTAACAATAACTAGTGAAACTGACATATTCTTGTAGCATACAACATGTTAGATTAAAATGCAAATAATTGTGAAATCTACGATCAATTGTTCAGAAGTTATAAGCAGTTCAACTTGATTTTCGCGGGCGAGCCAATATGTTTTTCAACCAAAAACTAGTGAAATCGATATATTCTTGTAGCATGCAACATGCTGATTAATATGCAAATTTACTACGCTCTCTAGGATCATTTGTTCAGAAGTTATAAGGAGTTGAAGTTAGTTTTGGCGATCGGGCCAAAATGGTTCTAAAACAATAACTAGTGAAACCGACATATTCTTGTAGCATACAACATGTTTGATTGAAATGCAAATAATTGTGTTCTCTACGATCAATTGTTCAGAAGTTATAATCAGTTGAATTAGTTTTCGCGGGAGGGCCAAATGGTTCTCAACCAACAACTAGTGAAATCGATATATTCTTGTAGCATGCAACATGTTGATTAATATGCAAAACAATCGAGCTTTCTACGATCATTTGTTCAGAACTTTTAAGCAGTTCAATTTAATACTCGCGGGCGGGCCAACATGGTTCTCAAACAATAACTAGTGAAACTGACATATTCTTGTAGCATACAACATGTTAGATTAAAATGCAAATAATTGTGATCTCTACGATCAATTGTTCAGAAGTTATAAGCAGTTCAACTTGATTTTCGCGGGCGGGCCAATATGTTTTTCAACCAACAACTAGTGAAATCGATATATTCTTGTAACATGCAACATGCTGATTAATATGCAAATTTTTTACGCTCTCTACGATCATTTGTTCAAAAGTTGAAAGCAGTTCAAGTTAATACTCGCGGACGGGCCAATATTGTTCTCAAATAACAACTAGTGAAACCGACATATTCTTGTAGCATTCAACATGTTTCATTAAAAAGCAAATAATTGTGTTCTCTACGATCAATTGTTCAGAAATTTTATGCAGTTGAATTAGTTTTCGAGGGTGGGCCAACATGGTTCTCAAACAATAACTAGTGAAATCTATATATTCTTGTAGCTAGCTACATGTTTATTAATATGCAAAACAATCGAGCTTTCTACGATCATTTGTTCAGAACTTTTAAGCAGTTCAATTTAATTCTCGCGGGCGGGCCAATATGGTTCTCAAACAATAACTAGTGAAACTGACATATTCTTGTAGCATACAACATGTTAGATTAAAATGCAAATAATTGTGATCTCTACGATCAATTGTTCAGAAGTTATAAGCAGTTCAACTTGATTTTCACGGGCGGGAATATATGTTTTTCAACCAACAACTAGTGAAATCGATATATTCTTGTAGCATGCAACATGCTGATTAACATGCAAATTTATTACGCTCTCTAGGATCATTTGTTCAGAACTTATAAACAGTTCAAGTTAATACTCTCGGACGGGACAATATAGTTTTCTAAAAACAACTATTGAAACCGACATATTCTTATAGCATTCAACATGTTTCATTAAAATGCAAATAATTGTGTGCTCTACGATCAATTGTTCAGGAGTTATAAGCAGTTCAAGTTGATTTTCGCGGCCTGCCACTATGGATCTCAACCAAAAACTTGTGAAATCGATATATTCTTGTAGCTAGAAACATGCTGATTAATAGCAAAATTATTACGCTCTCTACGATCATTTGTTCAGAAGTTATAAGGAGTTGAATTTAGTTTTGGCGGGCGGGCCAAAATGGTTTTCAAACAATAACTAGTGAAACCGACATATTCTTGTAGCATACAACATGTTTGATTGAAATTCAAGTAATTGTGTTCTCTACGATCAATTGTTCAGAAGTTATAAGCAGTTCAAGTTAATTTTCGAGGTCGGACCAATATGGTTCTCATCCAACAACTAGTGAAATCGATATATTCTAGTAGCATGCAACATGCTGATTAATATGCAAAACTATTACGCTCACTACGATCATTTGTTCAGACGTTATAAGCAGAACAAGTCAATATTCGCGGGCGGGCCAATATGGTACTAAAAAAACAAATAGTAAAACCGACATATTCTTGTAGCATTCAACATGTTTCATTAAAATGCAAATAATTGTGTTCTCTACGATCAATTGTTCAGAAGTTATAAGCAGTTCAAGTTGATTTTCGCGGGCGGGCCAATATGGTTCTCAACCAAAAACTAGTGAAATCGATGTATTCTTGTAGCATGCAACATGCTGATTAATATGCAAATTTATTACGCTCTCTAGGATCATTTGTTACGAAGTTATAAACAGTTCAAGTTAATACTCGCGGGCGGGCCAATATGGTTTTCTAAAAACAACTAGTGAAACCGACATATTCTTGTAGCATTTAACATGTTTCATTAAAATGCAAATAATTGTGTTCTCTACGATCAATTTTTCAGGAGTTATAAGCAGTTCAAGTTGATTTTCAGGGGCGGGCCAATATGGTTCTCAACCAACAACTAATGAAATCGATATATTCTTGTAGCATGCAACATGCTGATTAATATGCAAATTTATTACGCTCTCTAGGATCATTTGTTCAGAAGTCATAAACAGTTCAAGTTAATACTCGCGGGCGGGCCATTATGGTTTTCTAAAAACAACTAGTGAAACCAACATATTCCTGTTGCATTCAACATGTTTCATTAAAATGCAAATAATTGTGGTCTCTTCGATCAATTGTTCAGGAGTTATAATCAGTTCAAGTTGATTTTCGCGGGCGGGCCAATATGGTTCTCAACCAACAACTAGTGAAATCGATATATTCTTGTAGCATGCAACATGCTGATTAATATGCAAATTTTTTAGGCTCTCTAGGATCATTTGTTCAAAAGTTATAAACAGTTCAAGTTAATACTCGCGGGCGGGCCAATATGGTTTTCTAAAAACAACTAGTGAAACCGACATATTCTTGTTGCATTCAATATGTTTCAATAAAATGCAAATAATTGTGGTCTCTACGATCAATTTTTCAGGAGTTTTAAGCAGTTCAAGTTGATTTTCGCGGGCGGGCCAATATGGTTCTCAACCAACAACCAATGAATTCATTATATTCTTGTAGAATGCAACATGCTGATTAATATGCAAAATTAATACGCTCTCTCGATCATTTGTTCTTAAGTTATAAGGAGTTGAAGTTAGTTTTGGCGGACGGGCCAAAATGGTTCTCAAACAATAACTAGTGAAACCGACATATTCTTGTAGCATTCAACATGTTTCATTAAAAAGCAAATAATTGTGTTCTCTACGATCAATTGTTCAGAAGTTATAAGCAGTTCAAGTTGACTTTCGCGGGCGGGCCAATATGGTTCTCAACCAAAAACTAGTGAAATCGATATATTCTTGTAGCATGCAACATGCTGATTAATATGCAAATTTATTACGCTCTCTAGGATCATTTGTTCAGAACTTATAAACAGTTCAAGTTAATACTCTCGGACGGGACAATATGGTTTTCTAAAAACAACTATTGAAACCAACATATTCTTATAGCATTCAACATGTTTCATTAAAATGCAAATAATTGTGTGCTCTACGATCAATTGTTCAGGAGTTATAAGCAGTTCAAGTTGATTTTCGCGGGCGGGCCACTATGGATCTCAACCAACAACTTGTGAAATCGATATATTCTTGTAGCTAGCAACATGCTGATTAATAGCAAAATTATTACGCTCTCTACGATCATTTGTTCTGAAGTTATAAGGAGTTGAATTTAGTTTTGGCGGGCGGGCCAAAATGGTTCTCAAACAATAACTAGTGAAACCGACATATTCTTGTAGCATACAACATGTTTGATTGAAATTCAAGTAATTGTGTTCTCTACGATCAATTGTTCAGGAGTTATAAGCAGTTCAAGTTAATTTTCGAGGGCGGACCAATATGGTTCTCATGCAACAACTAGTGAAATCGATATATTCTAGTAGCATGCAACATGCTGATTAATATGCAAAACTATTACGCTCACTACGATCATTTGTTCAGACGTTATAAGCAGAACAAGTAAATATTCGCGGGCGGGCCAATATGGTTCTAAAAAAACAAATAGTAAAACCGACATATTCTTGTAGCATTCAACATGTTTCATTAAAATGCAAATAATTGTGTTCGCTACGATCAATTGTTCAGAAGTTATAAGCAGTTCAAGTTGATTTTCGCGAGCGGGCCAATATGGTTCTCAACCAAAAACTAGTGAAATCGATGTATTCTTGTAGCATGCAACATGCTGATTAATATGCAAATTTATTACGCTCTCTAGGATCATTTGTTCAGAAGTTATAAACAGTTCAAGTTAATACTCTCGGACGGGACAATATGGTTCTCAAACAATAACTAGTGAAACCGACATATTCTTGTAGCATACAACATGTTTGATTGAAATGCAAATAATTGTGTTCTCTACGATCATTTGTTCAGAAATAGTAAGCAGTTGAATTAGTTTTCGCGGGTGGGCCAACATGGATCTGAAACAATAAGTAGTGAAATCTATATATTCTTGTAGCTAGCTACATGTTTATTAATATGCAAAACAATCGAGCTTTCTACGATCGTTTGTTCAGAACTTTTAAGCAGTTCAATTTAACACTCGCGGGCGGGCCAATATGGTTCTCAAACAATAACTAGTGAAACTGACATATTCTTGTAGCATACAACATGTTAGATTAAAATGCAAATAATTGTGATCTCTACGATCAATTGTACAGAAGTTATAAGCAGTTCAAGTTCATTTTCGCGGGCGGGCCAATATGTTTTTCAACCAACAACTAGTGAAATCGATATATTCTTGTAGCATGCAAAATGCTGATTAATATGCAAATTTTTTACGCTCTCTACGATCTTTTGTTCAGAAGTTGTAAGCAGTTCAAGTTAATACTCGCGGACGGGAAAATATTTTTCTCAAATAACAACTAGTGAAACCGACATATTCTTGTAGCATTCAACTTGTTTCATTAAAATGCAAATAATTGTGTTCTCTACGATCAATTGTTCAGAAGTTATAAGCAGTTCAAATTGACTTTCGCGGGCCGTCCAATATGGTTCTCAACCAAAAACTAGTGAAATCGATATATTCTTGTAGCATGCAACATGCTGATTAATATGCAAATTTACTACGCTCTCTAAGATCATTTGTTCAGAAGTTATAAACAGTTCAAGTTAATATTCTCGGGTGGGCCAATATGGGTTTCTTAAAACAACTAGTGAAACCGACATATTCTGTTGCATACAACATGTTTGATTAAAATGCTATTAATTGTGGTCTCTACAATCAATTGTTCAGGAGTTATAAGCAGTTCAAGTTGATTTTCGCGGGCGGGCCAATATGGTTCTCAACCAAAAACTAATGAAATCGATATATTCTTGTAGCTTGCAACATGCTGATTAATATGCAAATTTATTACGCTCTCTAGGATCATTTGTTCAGAAGTTATAAACAGTTCAAGTTAATACTCTCAGACGGGACAATATGGTTCTCAAACAATAACTAGTGAAACCGACATATTCTTGTAGCATACAACATGTTTGATTGAAATGCAAATAATTGTGTTCTCTACGATCATTTGTTCAGAAATAGTAAGCAGTTGAATTAGTTTTCGCGGGTGGGCCAACATGGATCTGAAACAATAAGTAGTGAAATCTATATATTCTTGTAGCTAGCTACATGTTTATTAATATGCAAAACAATCGAGCTTTCTACGATCGTTTGTTCAGAACTTTTAAGCAGTTCAATTTAACACTCGCGGGCGGGCCAATATGGTTCTCAAACAATAACTAGTGAAACTGACATATTCTTGTAGCATACAACATGTTAGATTAAAATGCAAATAATTGTGATCTCTACGATCAATTGTTCAGAAGTTATAAGCAGTTCAAGTTGACTTTCGCGGGCCGTCCAATATGGTTCTCAACCAAAAACTAGTGAAATCGATATATTCTTGTAGCATGCAACATGCTGATTAATATGCAAATTTACTACGCTCTCTAAGATCATTTGTTCAGAAGTTATAAACAGTTCAAGTTAATATTCTCGGGTGGGCCAATATGGGTTTCTTAAAACAACTAGTGAAACCGACATATTCTGTTGCATACAACATGTTTGATTAAAATGCTATTAATTGTGGTCTCTACAATCAATTGTTCAGGAGTTATAAGCAGTTCAAGTTGATTTTCGCGGGCGGGCCAATATGGTTCTCAACCAAAAACTAATGAAATCGATATATTCTTGTAGCTTGCAACATGCTGATTAATATGCAAAATTATTACGCTCTCTACGAACATTTGTTCAGAAGTTATAAGGATTTGAAGTTAGTTTTGGCGGGCGGGCCAAAATGGTTCTAAAACAATAACTAGTGAAACCGACATATTCTTGTAGCATGCAACATGTTTGATTGAAATTCAAGTAATTGTGTTCTCTACGATCAATTGTTCAGAATTTATAAGCAGTTCAAGTTAATTTTCGAGGGCGGACCAATATGGTTCTCATCCAACAACTAGTGAAATCGATATATTCTAGTAGCATGCAACATGCTGATTAATATGCAAAACTATTACGCTCACTACGATCATTTGTTCAGACGTTATAAGCAGAACAAGTAAATATTCGCGGGCAGGCCAATATGGTTCTAAAAAAACAAATAGTAAAACCGACATATTCTTGTAGCATTCAACATGTTTCATTAAAATGCAAATAATTGTGTTCGCTACGATCAATTGTTCAGAAGTTATAAGCAGTTCAAGTTCATTTTCGCGGGCGGGACAATATGTTTTTCAACCAACAACTAGTGAAATCGATATATTCTTGTAGCATGCAAAATGCTGATTAATATGCAAAACTATTACGCTCTCTACGATCTTTTGTTCAGAAGTTGTAAGCAATTCAAGTTAATACTCGCGGACGGGCCAATATTGTTCTCAAATAACAACTAGTGAAACCGACATATTCTTGTCGCATTCAACATGTTTCATTAAAATGCAAATAATTGTGTTCTCTACGATCATTTGTTCAGAAATGGTAAGCTGTTGAATTAGTTTTCGCGGGTGGGCCAACATGGTTCTCAAACAATAACTAGTAAAATTTATATATTATTGTAGCTAGCTACATATATATTAATATGCAAAACAATCGAGCTTTCTACGATCATTTGTTCAGTACTTTTAAGCAGTTCAATTTAATACTCGCGGGCGGGCCAATATGGTTCTTAACAATAACTAGTGAAACTGACATATTCTTGTAGCATACAACATGTTAGATTAAAATGCAAATAATTGTGAAATCTACGATCAATTGTTCAGAAGTTATAAGCAGTTCAACTTGATTTTCGCGGGCGAGCCAATATGTTTTTCAACCAAAAACTAGTGAAATCGATATATTCTTGTAGCATGCAACATGCTGATTAATATGAAAATTTACTACGCTCTCTAGGATCATTTGTTCAGAAGTTATAAGGAGTTGAAGTTAGTTTTGGCGATCGGGCCAAAATGGTTCTAAAACAATAACTAGTGAAACCGACATATTCTTGTAGCATACAACATGTTTGATTGAAATGCAAATAATTGTGTTCTCTACGATCAATTGTTCAGAAGTTATAATCAGTTGAATTAGTTTTCGCGGGTGGGCCAAATGGTTCTCAACCAACAACTAGTGAAATCGATATATTCTTGTAGCATGCAACATGTTGATTAATATGCAAAACAATCGAGCTTTCTACGATCATTTGTTCAGAACTTTTAAGCAGTTCAATTTAATACTCGCGGGCGGGCCAACATGGTTCTCAAACAATAACTAGTGAAACTGACATATTCTTGTAGCATACAACATGTTAGATTAAAATGCAAATAATTGTGATCTCTACGATCAATTGTTCAGAAGTTATAAGCAGTTCAACTTGATTTTCGCGGGCGGGCCAATATGTTTTTCAACCAACAACTAGTGAAATCGATATATTCTTGTAACATGCAACATGCTGATTAATATGCAAATTTTTTACGCTCTCTACGATCATTTGTTCAAAAGTTGAAAGCAGTTCAAGTTAATACTCGCGGACGGGCCAATATTGTTCTCAAATAACAACTAGTGAAACCGACATATTCTTGTAGCAATCAACATGTTTCATTAAAAAGCAAATAATTGTGTTCTCTACGATCAATTGTTCAGAAATTTTATGCAGTTGAATTAGTTTTCGAGGGTGGGCCAACATGGTTCTCAAACAATAACTAGTGAAATCTATATATTCTTGTAGCTAGCTACATGTTTATTAATATGCAAAACAATCGAGCTTTCTACGATCATTTGTTCAGAACTTTTAAGCAGTTCAATTTAATACTCGCGGGCGGGCCAATATGGTTCTCAAACAATAACTAGTGAAACTGACATATTCTTGTAGCATACAACATGTTAGATTAAAATGCAAATAATTGTGATCTCTACGATCAATTGTTCAGAAGTTATAAGCAGTTCAACTTGATTTTCACGGGCGGGAATATATGTTTTTCAACCAACAACTAGTGAAATCGATATATTCTTGTAGCATGCAACATGCTGATTAATATGCAAATTTTTTACGCTCTCTACGATCATTTGTTCAAAAGTTGAAAGCGGTTCAAGTTAATACTCGCGCACGGGCCAATATTGTTCTCAAATAACAACTAGTGAAACCGACATATTCTTGTAGCATTCAACATGTTTCATTAAAAAGCAAATAATTGTGTTCTCTACGATCAATTGTTCAGAAGTTTTAAGCAGTTCAAGTTGACTTTCGCGGGCGGGCCAATATGGTTCTCAACCAAAAACTAGTGAAATCGATATATTCTTGTAGCATGCAACATGCTGATTAATATGCAAATTTATTACGCTCTCTAGGATCATTTGTTCAGAACTTATAAACAGTTCAAGTTAATACTCTCGGACGGGACAATATGGTTTTCTAAAAACAACTATTGAAACCGACATATTCTTATAGCATTCAACATGTTTCATTAAAATGCAAATAATTGTGTGCTCTACGATCAATTGTTCAGGAGTTATAAGCAGTTCAAGTTGATTTTCGCGGCCGGCCACTATGGATCTCAACCAAAAACTTGTGAAATCGATATATTCTTGTAGCTAGAAACATGCTGATTAATAGCAAAATTATTACGCTCTCTACGATCATTTGTTCAGAAGTTGTAAGGAGTTGAATTTAGTTTTGGCGGGGGGGCCAAAATGGTTCTCAAACAATAACTAGTGAAACCGACATATTCTTGTAGCATACAACATATTTGATTGAAATTCAAGTAATTGTGTTCTCTACGATCAATTGTTCAGAAGTTATAAGCAGTTCAAGTTAATTTTCGAGGGCGGACCAATATGGTTCTCATCCAACAACTAGTGAAATCGATATATTCTAGTAGCATGCAACATGCTGATTAATATGCAAAACTATTACGCTCACTACGATCATTTGTTCAGACGTTATAAGCAGAACAAGTCAATATTCGCGGGCGGGCCAATATGGTACTAAAAAAACAAATAGTAAAACCGACATATTCTTGTAGCATTCAACATGTTTCATTAAAATGCAAATATTTGTGTTCGCTACGATCAATTGTTCAGAAGTTATAAGCAGTTCAAGTTGATTTTCGCGGGCGGGCCAATATGGTTCTCAACCAAAAACTAGTGAAATCGATGTATTCTTGTAGCATACAACATGCTGATTAATATGCAAATTTATTACGCTCTCTAGGATCATTTGTTACCAAGTTATAAACAGTTCAAGTTAATACTCGCGGGCGGGCCAATATGGTTTTCTAAAAACAACTAGTGAAACCGACATATTCTTGTAGCATTGAACATGTTTCATTAAAATGCAAATAATTGTGTTCGCTACGATCAATTGTTCAGAAGTTATAAGCAGTTCAATTTGATTTTCAGGGGCGGGCCAATATGGTTCTCAACCAACAACTAATGAAATCGATATATTCTTGTAGCATGCAACATGCTGATTAACATGCAAATTTATTACGCTCTCTAGGATCATTTGTTCAGAAGTCATAAACAGTTCAAGTTAATAGTCGCGGGCGGGCCAATATGGTTTTCTAAAAACAACTAGTGAAACCGACATATTCTTGAAGCATTCAACATGTTTCATTAAAATGCAAATAATTGTGGTCTCTACGATCAATTGTTCAGGTGTTATAATCAGTTCAAGTTGATTTTCGCGGGCGGGCCAATATGGTTCTCAACCAACAACCAATGAAATCATTATATTCTTGTAGCATGCAACATGCTGATTAATATGCAAAATTAATACGCTCTCTACGATCATATGTTCTTAAGTTGTAAGGAGTTGAAGTTTGTTTTGGCGGACGGGCCAAAATGGTTCTCAAACAATAACTAGTGAAACCGACATATTCTTGTAACATACAACATGTTTGATTGAAATGCAAATAATTGTGGGGTCTACGATCAATTGTTCAGAAGTTATAAGTAGTTCAAGTTAATTTTCGCGGGCAGGCCAATATATTTCTCAAACAACAACTAGTGAAACCGACATATTCTTGAAGCATTCAACATGTTTCATTAAAATGCAAATAATTGTGTTCGCTACGATCAATTGTTCAGAAGTTATTATCAGTTCAAGTTAATTTACGCGGGCGGGCCAATATGGTTCTCAACCAACAACTAATGAAATCGATATATTCTTGTAGCATGCAACATGCTGATTAATAAGCAAAATTATTACGCTCTCTACGATCATTTGTTCAGTAGTTATAAGGAGTTGAAGTAAGTTTCGGCGGGCGGGCCAAAATGGTTCTCAAACAATAACTAGTGAAACCGACATATTCTTGTAGCATACAACATGTTTGATTGAAATGCAAATAATTGTGTTCTCTACGATCAATTGTTCAGAAGTTATAAGCAGTTGAATTAGTTTTCGCGGGTGGGCCAAGATGGTTCTCAACCAACAACTAGTGAAATGATAAATTCTTGTAGCATGCAACATGCTGATTAATATACAAAACTATTACGCTCACTACGATCATTTGTTCAGACGTTATAAGCAGAAAAAATCAATACTCGCGTTCGGGCCAATATGGTTCTAAAAAAACAAATAGTAAAACCGACATATTCTTGTAGCATACAACATGTTTCATTAAAATGCAAATAATTGTGTTCTCTACGATCATTTGTTCAGAAATTGTAAGCAGTTGAATTGGTTTTCGCGGGTGGGCCAACATGGATCTCAAACAATAACTAGTGAAATCTATATATTCTTGTATCTAGCTACATGTTTATTAATATGCAAAACAATCGAGCTTTCTACGATCGTTTGTTCAGAACTTTTAAGCAGTTCAATTTAACACTCGCGGGCGGGCCAATATGGTTCTCAAACAATAACTAGTGAAACTGACATATTCTTGTAGCATACAACATGTTAGATTAAAATGCAAATAAATAAGATCTCTACGATCAATTGTTCAGAAGTTATAAGCAGTTCAAGTTCATTTTCGCGGGCGGGCCAATATGTTTTTCAACCAACAACTAGTGAAATCGATATATTCTTGTAGAATGCAAAATGCTGATTAATATGCAAATTTTTACGCTCTCTACGATCTTTTGTTCAGAAGTTGAAAGCAGTTAAAGTTAATACTCGCGGACGGGCCAATATTGTTCTCAAATAACAACTAGTGAAACCGACATATTCTTGTAGAATTCAACATGTTTCATTAAAATGCAAATAATTGTGTTCTCTACGATCAATTGTTCAGAAGTTATAAGCAGTTCAAATTGACTTTCGCGGGCGGGCCAATATGGTTCTCAACCAAAAACTAGTGAAATCGATATATTCTTGTAGCATACAACATGCTGATTAATATGCAAATTTATTACGCTCGCTAGGATCATTTGCTCAGAAGTTATAAACAGTTCAAGTTAATACTCGCGGGCCGGCCAATATGGTTTTCTAAAAACAACTAGTGAAACGGACATATTCTTGTTGCATACAACATGTTTGATTAAAATGCTATTAATTGTGGTCTCTACGATCAATTGTTCAGGAGTTATAAGCAGTTCAAGTTGATTTTCGCGGGCGGGCCAATATGGTTCTCAACCTACAACCAATGAAATCGATATATTGTTGTAGCATGCAACATGCTGATTAATATGCAAAATTATTATGCTCTCTACGATCATTTGTTCAGAATTTATAAGGAGTTGAAGTTAGTTTTGGCGGGCGGGCCAAAATGGTTCTCAAACAATAACTAGTGAAACCGACATATTCTTGTAGCATACAAAATGTTTGATTGAAATGCAAATAATTGTGTGCTGTACGAACAATTGTTCAGAAGTTATAAGCAGTTCAAATTAATTTTCGCGAGCGGGCCAATATGGTTCTCAACCAACAACTAGTGAAATCGATATATTCTTTTAGCATGTAACATGCTGATTAATATGAAAATTTATTACGCTCTCTAAGATCATTTGTTCAGAAGTTATAAGCAGTTCAATTTAATACTCGCGATCGGACCAATATGGTTCTCAAACAACATCTAGTGAAACCGACATATTCTTGAAGCATTCAACATGTTTCATTAAAATGCAAATAATTGTGTTCGCTACGATCAATTGTTCAGAAGTTATAAGCAGTTCAAGTTAATTTTCGCGGGCGGGCCAATATGGTTCTCAACCAACAACCAATGAATTCGATATATACTTGTAGCATGCAACATGCTGATTAATATGCAAAATTATAACGCTCTCTACGATCATTTGTTCAGAAGTTATAAGGAGTTGAAGTTAGTTTTGGCGGGCAGGCCAAAATTGTTCTCAAACAATAACTAGTGAAACCGACATATTCTTGTAGCATACAACATGTTTGATTGAAATTCAAATAATTGTGTTCTCTACGAAAATTGTTCAGAAGTTATAAACAGTTCAAGTTAATACTCGCGGGCGGGCCAATATGGTTTTCTAAAACAACTAGTGAAACCGGCATATTCTTGTAGCATTCAACATGTTTCATTAAAATGCAAATAATTGTGTTCTCCACGATCAATTTTTCAGGAGTTATAAGCAGTTCAAATTGATTTTCGCGGGCGGGCGAATATGGTTCTCAAACAACAACTAGTGAAATCGATATATTCTTGTAGCATGCAACATGCTGATTAATATGCAAATTTATTACGCTCTCAGGGATCATTTGTACAGAAGTTATAAACAGTTCAAGTTAATACTCGCGGGCGGGCCAATATGGTTTTCTAAAAACAACTAGCGAAACCGACATATTCTTGTTGCATACAACATGTTTGATTAAAATGCTATTAATTGTGGTCTCTACGATCAATTGTTCAGGAGTTATAAGCAGTTCAAGTTGATTTTCGCGGGCGGGCCAATATGGTTCTCAACCAACAACCAATAAATTCGATATATTCTTGTAGCATGAAACATGCTGATTGATATGCAAAATTATTACGCTCTCTACGATCATTTGTTCAGAAGTTATAAGGAGTTGAAGTTAGTTTTGGCGGGCGGGCCAAAATGGTTCTCAAACAATAACTAGTGAAACCGACATATTCTTGAAGCATTCAACATGTTTCATTAAAATGAAAATAATTGTGTTCGCTACGATCAATTGTTCAGAAGTTATAAGCAGTTCAAGTTAATTTTCGCGGGCGGGCCAGTATGGTTCTCAACCAACAACCAATGAAATCCATATATTGTTGTAGCATGCAACATGCTGTTTAATATGCAAAATTATTACGCTTTGTACGATCAATTGTTCAGAAGTTATAAGGAGTTGAAATTAGTTTTGGCGGGCGGGCCAAAATGGTTTTCTAAAAACAACTAGTGAAACCGACATATTCTTGTAGCATTCAACATGTTTCATTAAAATGCAAACAATTGTGTTCTCTACGATCAATTGTTCAGGAGTTATAAGAAGTTCAAATTGATTTTCGCGGGCGGGTTAATATGGTTCTCATCCAACAACTAGTGAAATTGATATATTCTTGTAGCATGCAACATGCTGATTAATATGCAAATTTATTACGCTCTCTAGGATCATTTGTTCAGAAGTTATAAATAGTTCAAGTTAAAACTCGCGGGCTAATATGGTTATCTATAAACAACTAGTGAAACCGACATATTCTTGTAGCATTCAAAATGTTTTATTAAAATGCAAATAATTTTGTGCTCTACGATCAATTGTTCAGAAGTTATAAGCAGTTCAAGTTAAATTTCGCGGGCAGGCCAATATATTTCTCAAACAACAACTAGTGAAATCGATATATTCTTGTAGCTTGCAACATGCTGATTAATATGCAAAATTATTACGCTTTCTACGATTATTTGTTCAGAAGTTATAAGCAATTTAAATTAATTTTCGCGGACGGGCCAATATGGTTCTCAACTAACAACTTGTGAAATCGATATATTCTTGTAGCATGCAACATGCTGATTAATATGCAAAATTATTACGCTTTCTACGATTATTTGTTCAGAAGTTATAAGCAATTTAAATTAATTTTCGCGGACGGGCCAATATGGTTCTCAACTAACAACTAGTGAAATCGATATATTCTTGTAGCTTGCAACATGCTGATTAATATGCAAAATTATTACGCTCACTACGATCATTTGTTCAGAAGTTATAAGGAGTTGAAGTTTGTTTTGGCGGGCGGGCCAAAATGGTTCTCAAACAATAACTAGTGAAACCGACATATTCTTGTAGCATACAACATGTTTGATTGAAATGCAAATAATTGTGTGCTGTACGAACAATTGTTCAGAAGTTATAAGCAGTTCAAATTAATTTTCGCGAGCGGGCCAATATGGTTCTCAACCAACAACTAGTGAAATCGATATATTCTTGTTGCATGCAACATGCTGATTAATATGAAAATTTATTACGCTCTCTAAGATCATTTGTTCAGAAGTTATAAGGAGTTGTAGTTAGTTTTAGCGGGCAGGCCAATAAGGTTCTAAAAAAAAACAAATAGTAAAAACGACATATTTTTATTTTATTTATTTATTTATTTCGTCTTCTTTTACATGGCGAAGTTAAGGCTGTGGAGCCTTTTCTTCCACTTGACAATGTTTACAAAAAAATTGAATATGAAATAATTAAAATATTGAAAAAAAAGGAAGAAAAAAAAATATATAAAAAATTACAGAGAAATAAAAAATACAAAGAGAAATTACATATAAGAAAGGTAATCTAACCTATAGATACGGACACACACACTCACACACACAAATACATATCTTTGCCCTTACACACGTACAAGCAAATACATAACACTACACTTACTTAAGCACAGTCCAATATTACACATACTTAAAACACAGTCCAAAACGGTATACTTTGACGATAATTCATCTTAACTATTACTCTAATTCATTTTAGTGCCTTACGTCCTTCTATCATTCTCTGCACCCGCCATATTAATAGGGAATATTCTTGTAGCATTCAACATGTTTCATTAAAATTCAAATAATTGTGTTCTCTACGATCAATTTTTCAGGAGTTATAAGCAGTTCAAGTTGATTTTCGCGGGCGGGCCAATATGGTTCTCAACCAACAACCAATGAATTCGATATATTCTTGTAGCATGCATCATGCTGATTGATATGAAAATTATTACGCTCTCTACGATCATTTGTTCAGAAGTTATAAGGAGTTGAAGTTAGTTTTGGCGAGAGGGCCAAAATGGTTCTCAAACAATAACTAGTGAAACCGACATATTCTTGAAGCATTCAACATGTTTCATTAAAATGAAAATAATTGTGTTCGCTACGATCAATTGTTCAGAAGTTATAAGCAGTTCAAGTTAATTTACGCGGTCGGGCAAGTATGGTTCTCAACCAACAACCAATGAAATCGATATATTGTTGTAGCATGCAACATGCTGTTTAATATGCAAAATTATTACGCTTTCTACGATCAATTGTTCAGAAGTTATAAGGAGTTGAAATTAGTTTTGGCGGGCGGGCCAAAATGGTTTTCTAAAAACAACTAGTGAAACCGACATATTCTTGAAGCATTCAACATGTTTCATTAAAATGCAAACAATTGTGTTCTCCACGATCAATTGTTCAGGAGTTATAAGCAGTTCAAATTGATTTTCGCGGGCGGGTTAATGTGGTTCTCATCCAACAACTAGTGAAATCGATATATTCTTGTAGCATGCAACATGCTGATTAATATGCAAATTTATTACGCTCTCTAGGATCATTTGTTCAGAAGTTATAAATAGTTCAAGTTAATACTCGCGGGCTAATATGGTTATCTATAAACAACTAGTGAAACCGACATATTTTTGTAGCATTCAAAATGTTTCATTAAAATGCAAATAATTGTGTGCTCTACGATCAATTGTTCAGAAGTTATAAGCAGTTCAAGTTAATTTTCGCGGGCAGGCCAATATATTTCTCAAACAACAACTAGTGAAATCGATATATTCTTGTAGCATGCAACATGCTGATTAATATGCAAAACTATTACGCTCACTACGATCATTTGTTCAGACGTTATAAGCAGAAAAAGTCAATACTCGCGGGCGGGCCAATATGGTTCTAAAAAAACAAATAGTAAAACCGACATATTCTTGTAGCATACAACATGTTTCATTAAAATTCAAATAATTGTGTTCTCTACGATCATTTGTTCAGAAATTGTAAGCAGTTGAATTAGTTTCCGCGGGTGGGCCAACATGGTTCTCAAACAATAACTAGTGAAATCTATATATTCTTGTAGCTAACTACATGTTTATTAATATGCAAAACAATCGAGCTTTTTACGATCATTTGTTCAGAACTTTTAAGCAGTTCAATTTAATACTCGCGGGCGGGCCAATAAGGTTCTCAAACAATAACTAGTGAAATCGATATATTCCTATAGCATGCAAAATGTTTGATTGAAATGCAAATAATTGTGTGCTCTACGATCAATTGTTCAGAAGTTATAAGCAGTTCAAGTTGATTTTCGCGGGCGGGCCAATATGGTTCTCAACCAACAACCAATGAAATGGATATATTCTTGTAGCATGCAACATGCTGATTAATATGCAAAATTATTACGCTCTCTACGATCATTTGTTCAGAAGTTATAGGAGTTGAAGTTAGTTTTGGCGGGCGGACCAAAATGGTTCTCAACCAAAAACTAGTGAAACCGACATATTCTTGTAGCATACAGCATGTTTGATTGAAATGCAAATAATTGTGTGCTCTACGATCAATTGTTCAGAAGTGATAAGCATTTCAAGTTAATTTTCTTGGGCAGGCCAATATATTTCTCAAAAAACAACTAGTGAAATCGATATATTCTTGTAGCATGCAACATGCTGATTAATATGCAAAATTATTACGCTTTCTACGATTATTTGTGCAGAAGTTATAAGCAGTTCAAATTAATTTTCGCGGGCGGGCCAATATGGTACTCAACCAACAACGAGTGAAATCGATATATTCTTATAGCATGCAACATGCTGATTAATATGCAAATTTATTACGCTCTCTAAGATCATTTGTTCAGAAGTTATAAGCAGTTCAATTTAATACTCGCGGGCGGGCCAATATGGTTCTCAAACAACAACTAGTGAAACCGACATATTCTTGAAGCATTCAACATGTTTCATTAAAATGCAAATAATTGTGTTCTCAACGATCATTTGTTCAGAAATTGTAAGCAGTTGAATTAGTTTTCGCGGGTTGGCCAACATGGTTCTCAAACAATAACTAGTGAAATCTATATATTCTTGTAGCTAGCTACATATTTATTAATATGCAAAACAATCGAGCTTTCTACGATCATTTGTTCAGAACTTTTAAGCAGTTCAATTTAATACTCGCGGGCGGGCCAATATTTTTCTCAAACAATAACTAGTGAAACTGACATATTCTTGTAGCATACAACATGTTTCATTAAAATGCAAATAATTGTGTTCTCTACGATCAATTGTTCAGAAGTTATAAGCAGTTCAACTTGATTTTCGCGGGCGGGCCAATATGTTTTTCAACCAACAACTAGTGAAATCGATATATTCTTGTAGCATGCAAAATTCTGATTAATATGCTAATTTTTACGCTCTCTACTATCTTTTGTTCAGAAGTTGTAAGCAGTTCAAGTTAATACTCGCGGACGAGCCAATATTGTTCTCAAATAACAACTAGTGAAACCGACATATTCTTGTAGCATTCAACATGTTTCATTAAAATGCAAATAATTGTGTTCTCTACGATCAATTGTTCAGAAGTTATAAGCAGTTCAACTTGATTTTCGCGGGCGGGCCAATATGTTTTTCAACCAACAACTAGTGAAATCGATATATTCTTGTAGCATGCAACATGCTGATTAATATGCAAATTTTTTACGCTCTCTACGATCATTTGTTCAAAAGTTGAAAGCAGTTCAAGTTAATACTCGCGGACGGGCCAATATTGTTCTCAAATAACAACTAGTGAAACCGACATATTCTTGTAGCATTCAACATGTTTCATTAAAAAGCAAATAATTGTGTTCTCTACGATCAATTGTTCAGAAGTTATAAGCAGTTCAAGTTGACTTTCGCGGGCGGGCCAATATGGTTCTCAACCAAAAACTAGTGAAATCGATATATTCTTGTAGCATGCAACATGCTGATTAATATGCAAATTTATTACGCTCCCTAGGATCATTTGTTCAGAAGTTATAAACAGTTCAAGTTAATACTCTCGGACGGGACAATATGGTTTTCTAAAAACAACTATTGAAACCGACATATTCTTACGCATTCAACATGTTTCATTAAAATGCAAATAATTGTGTGCTCTACGATCAATTGTTCAGGAGTTATAAGCAGTTCAAGTTGATTTTCGCGGGCGGGCCACTATGGATCTCAACCAACAACTTGTTAAATCGATATATTCTTGTAGCTAGCAACATGCTGATTAATAGCAAAATTATTAAGCTCTCTACGATCATTTGTTCAGAAGTTATAAGGAGTTGAATTTAGTTTTGGCGGGCGGGCCAAAATGGTTCTCAAACAATAACTAGTGAAACCGACATATTCTTGTAGCATACAACATGTTTGATTGAAATTCAAGTAATTGTGTTCTCTACGATCAATTGTTCAGAAGTTATAAGCAGTTCAAGTTAATTTTCGAGGGCGGACCAATATGGTTCTCATCCAACAACTAGTGAAATCGATATATTCTAGTAGCATGCAACATGCTGATTAATATGCAAAACTATTACGCTCACTACGATCATTTGTTCAGACGTTATAAGCAGAACAAGTCAATATTCGCGGGCGGGCCAATATGGTTCTAAAAAAACAAATAGTAAAACCGACATATTCTTATGGCATTCAACATGTTTCATTAAAATGCAAATAATTGTGTGCTCTACGATCAATTGTTCAGGAGTTATAAGCAGTTCAAGTTGATTTTCGCGGGCGGGCCAATATGGTTCTCAACCAAAATCTAGTTAAATCGATGTATTCTTGTAGCATGCAATATGCTGATTAATATGCAAATTTATCACGCTCTCTAGGATCATTTGTTACGAAGTTATAAACAGTTCAAGTTAATACTCGCGGGCGGGCCAATATGGTTTTCTAAAAACAACTAGTGAAACCGACATATTCTTGTAGCATTTAACATTTTTCATTAAAATGCAAATAATTGTGTTCTCTACGATCAATTTTTCAGGAGTTATAAGCAGTTCAAGTTGATTTTCAAAGGCGGGCCAATATGGTTCTCAACCAACAACTAATGAAATCGATATATTCTTGTAGCATGCAACATGCTGATTAATATGCAAATTTATTACGCTCTCTAGGATCATTTGTTCAGAAGTCATAAACAGTTCAAGTTAATACTCGCGGGCGGGCCAATATGGTTTTTTAAAAACAACTAGTGAAACCGACATATTCTTGTTGCATTCAACATGTTTCATTAAAATGCAAATAATTGTGGTCTCTACGATCAATTGTTCAGGATTTATGATCAGTTCAAGTTGATTTTCGCGGGCGGGCCAATATGGTTCTCATCCAACAACTAGTGAAATCAATATATTCTTGTAGCATGCAACATGCTGATTAATATGCAAATTTATTAGGCTCTCTAGGATCATTTGTTCAAAAGTTATAAACAGTTCAAGTTAATACTCGCGGGCGGGCCAATATGGTTTTCTAAAAACAACTAGTGAAACCGACATATTCTTGTTGCATTCAATATGTTTCAATAAAATGCAAATAATTGTGTTCGCTACGATCAATTGCTCAGAAATTATTATCAGTTCAAGTTAATTTTCGCGGGCGGGCCAATATGGTTCTCAACCAACAACTAATGAAATCGATATATTCTTGTAGCATGAAACATGCTGATTAATAAGCAAAATTATTACGCTCTCTACGATCATTTGTTCAGAAGTTATAAGGAGTTGAAGTTAGTTTTGGCGGGCAGACCAAAATGGTTCTCAAACAATAACTAGTGAAACTGACATATTCTTGTAGCATACTACATGTTTGATTGAAATTCAAATAATTGTGTTCTCTACGATCAATTGTTCAGAAGTTATAAGCAGTTCACGTTATTTTTCGCGGGCGGGCCAATATGGTTCTCAACCAACAACCAATGAAATCGATATATTCTTGTAGCATGCAACATGCTGATTAATATGCAAATTATAACGCTCTCTACGATCATTTGTTCAGAAGTTATAAGGAGTTGAAGTTAGTTTTCGCGGGTGGGCCAAGATGGTTCTCAACCAACAACTAGTGAAATGATAAATTCTTGTAGCATGCAACATGCTGATTAATATACAAAACTATTACGCTCACTACGATCATTTGTTCAGACGTTATAAGCAGAAAAAGTCAATACTCGCGGGCGGGCCAATATGGTTCTAAAAAAACAAAAAGTAAAACCGACATATTCATTTAGCATACAACATGTTTCATTAAAATGCAAGTAATAGTGTTCTCTACGATCATTTGTTCAGAAATTGTAAGCAGTTGAATTAGTTTTCGCCTGTGGGCCAACATGGATCTCAAACAATAACTAGTGAAATCTATATATTCTTGTATCTAGCTACATGTTTATTAATATGCAAAACAATCGAGCTTTCTACGATCGTTTGTTCAGAACTTTTAAGCAGTTCAATTTAACACTCGCGGGCGGGCCAATATGGTTCTCAAACAATAACTAGTGAAACTGACATATTCTTGTAGCATACAACATGTTAGATTAAAGTGCAAATAATTGTGATCTCTACGATCAATTGTTCAGAAGTTATAAGCAGTTCAAGTTCATTTTCGCGGGCGGGCCAATATGTTTTTCAAACAACAACTAGTGAAATCGATATATTCTTGTAGCATGCAAAATGCTGATTAATATGCAAATTTTTACGCTCTCTACGATCTTTTGTTCAGAAGTTGTAAGCAGTTCAAGTTAATACTCGCGGACGGGACAATATGGTTTTCTAAAAACAACTATTGAAAGCGACATATTCTTACGCATTCAACATGTTTCATTAAAATGAAAAAATTGTGTGCTCTACGATCAAATGTTCAGGAGTTATAAGCAGTTCAAGTTGATTTTCGCGGGCGGGCCACTATGGATCTCAACCAACAACTTGTGAAATCGATATATTCTTGTAGCTAGCAACATGCTGATTAATAGCAAAATTATTAAGCTCTCTACGATCATTTGTTCAGAAGTTATAAGGAGTTGAATTTAGTTTTGGCGGGCGGGCCAAAATGGTTCTCAAACAATAACTTGTGAAACCGACATATTCTTGTAGCATACAACATGTTTGATTGAAATTCAAGTAATTGTGTTCTCTACGATCAATTGTTCAGAAGTTATAAGCAGTTCAATTTAATTTTCGAGGGCGGACCAATATGGTTCTCATCCAACAACTAGTGAATTCGATATATTCTAGTAGCATGCAACATGCTGATTAATATGCAAAACTATTACGCTCACTACGATCATTTGTTTAGACGTTATAAGCAGAACAAGTCAATATTCGCGGGCGGGCCAATATGGTTCTAAAAAAACAAATAGTAAAACCGACATATTCTTATGGCATTCAACATGTTTCATTAAAATGCAAATAATTGTGTGCTCTACGATCAATTGTTCAGGAGTTATAAGCAGTTCAAGTTGATTTTCGCGGGCGGGCCAATATGGTTCTCAACCAAAAACTAGTGAAATCGATGTATTCTTGTAGCATGCAATATGCTGATTAATATGCAATTTTATCACGCTCTCTAGGATCATTTGTTACGAAGTTATAAACAGTTCAAGTTAATACTCGCGGGCGGGCCAATATGGTTTTCTAAAAACAACTAGTGAAACCGACATATTCTTGTAGCATTTAACATTTTTCATTAAAATGCAAATAATTGTGTTCTCTACGATCAATTTTTCAGGAGTTATAAGCAGTTCAAGTTGATTTTCAGGGGCGGGCCAATATGGTTCTCAACCAACAACTAGTGAAATCAATATATTCTTGTAGCATGCAACATTCTGATTAATATGCAAATTTAATAGGCTCTCTAGGATCATTTGTTCAAAAGTTATAAACAGTTCAAGTTAATACTCGCGGGCGGGCCAATATGGTTTCCTAAAAACAACTAGGTAAACCGACATATTCTTGTTGCATTCAATATGTTTCAATAAAATGCAAATAATTGTGGTCTCTACGATCAATTGTTCAGGAGTTTTAAGCAGTTCAAGTTGATTTTCGCGGGCGGGCTAATATGGTTCTCAACCAACAACCAATGAAATCATTATATTCTTGTAGCATGCAACATGCTGATTAATATGCAAAATTAATACGCTCTCTACGATCATTTGTTCTTAAGTTATAAGGAGTTGAAGTTAGTTTTGGCGGACGGGCCAAAATGGTTCTCAAACAATAACTAGCGAAACCGACATATTCTTGTAGCATACAACATGTTTGATTGAAATGCAAATAATTGTGTGGTCTACGATCAATGGTTCAGAAGTTATAAGCAGTTCAAGTTAATTTTCGCGGGCAGGCCAATATATTTCTCAAACAACAACTAGTGAAATCGATATATTCTTGTAGCATGCAACATGCTGATTAATATGCAAAATTATTACGCCCTCTAGAATCATTTGTTCAGAAGTTATAAGCAGTTCAATTTAATACTCGCGGGTGGGCCAATATGGTTCTCAAACAACAACTAGTGAAACCGACATATTCTTGAAGCATTCAACATGTTTCATTAAAATGCAAATAATTGTGTTCGCTACGATCAATTGTTCAGAAGTTATTATCAGTTCAAGTTAATTTTCACGGGCGGGCCAATATGGTTCTCAACCAACAACTAATGAAATCGATATATTCTTGTAGCATGAAACATGCTGATTAATAAGCAAAATTATTACGCTCTCTACGATCATTTGTTCAGAAGTTATAAGGAGTTGAAGTTAGTTTCGGCGGGCGGGCCAAAATGGTTCTCAAACAATAACTAGTGAAACCGACATATTCTTGTAGCATACAACATGTTTGATTGAAATGCAAATAATTGTGTTCTGTACGATCAATTGTTCCGAAGTTATAAGCAGTTCAAGTTAATTTTCGCGGGCGGGCCAATATGGTTCTCAACCAACAACCAATGAAATCGATATATTCTTGTAGCATGCAACATGCTGATTAATATGCAAAATTATAACGCTCTCTACGATCATTTGTTCAGAAGTTATAAGGAGTTGAAGTTAGTTTTCGCGGGTGGGCCAAGATGGTTCTCAACCAACAACTAGTGAAATGATAAATTCTTGTAGCATGCAACATGCTGATTAATATACAAAACTATTACGCTCACTACGGTCATTTGTTCAGACGTTATAAGCAGAAAAAGTCAATACTCGCGGGCGGGCCAATATGGTTCTAAAAAAACAAATAGTAAAACCGACATATTCTTGTAGCATACAACATGTTTCATTAAAATGCAAGTAATAGTGTTCTCTACGATCATTTGTTCAGAAATTGTAAGCAGTTGAATTAGTTTTCGCGGGTGGGCCAACATGGATCTCAAACAATAACTAGTGAAATCTATATATTCTTGTATCTAGCTACTTGTTTATTAATATGCAAAACAATCGAGCTTTCTACGATCGTTTGTTCAGAACTTTTAAGCAGTTCAATTTAACACTCGCGGGCGGGCCAATATGGTTCTCAAACAATAACTAGTGAAACTGACATATTCTTGTAGCATTCAACATGTTTCATTAAAATGCAAATAATTGTGTTCTCTACGATCAATTGTTCAGAAGTTATAAGCAGTTCAAATTGAGTTTCGCGGGCGGGCCAATATGGTTCTCAACCAAAAACTAGTGAAATCGATATATTCTTGTAGCATACAACATGCTGATTAATATTCAAATTTATTACGCTCGCTAGGATCATTTGTTCAGAAGTTATAAACAGTTCAAGTTAATACTCGCGGGCCGGCCAATATGGTTTTCTAAAAACAACAAGTGAAACCGACATATTCTTGTTGCATACAACATGTTTGATTAAAATGCTATTAATTGTGTTCTCTACGATCAATTGTTCAGGAGTTATAAGCAGTTCAAATTGATTTTCGCGGGCGGGCCAATATGGTTCTCAACCAACAACCAATGAAATCGATATATTGTTGTAGCATGCAACATGCTGATTAATATGCAAAATTATTACGCTTTCTATGATTACTTGTTCAGAAGTTATAAGCAGTTCAAATTAATACCCGCGAACGGACCAATATGGTTCTCAAACAACAACTAGTGAAACCGACATATTCTTGAAGCATTCAACATGTTTCATTAAAATGCAAATAATTGTGTTCGCTACGATCAATTGTTCAGAAGTTATAAGCAGTTCAAGTTAATTTTCGCGGGCGGGCCAATATGGTTCTCAACCAACAACCAATGAAATCGATATATTCTTGTAGCATGCAACATGCTGATTAATATGCAAAATTATAACACTCTCTACGATCATTTGTTCAGAAGTTTTAAGGAGTTGAAGTTAGTTTTGGCGGGCAGGCCAAAATGGTTCTCAAACAATATCTAGTGAAACCGACATATTCTTGTAGCATACAACATGTTTGATTGAAATTCAAATAACTGTGTTCTCTACGAAAATTGTTCAGAAGTTATAAACAGTTCAAGTTAATACTCGCGGGCGGGCCAATATGGTTTTCTAAAAACAACTAGTGAAACCGACATATTCTTGTAGCATTCAACATGTTTCATTAAAATGCAAATAATTGTGTTCTCTACGATCAATTTTTCAGGAGTTATAAGCAGTTCAAGTTGATTTTCGCGGGCGGGCCAATATGGTTCTCAAACAACAACTAGTGAAATCGATATATTCTTGAAACATGCAACATGCTGATTAATATGCAAATTTATTACGCTCTCAGGGATCATTTGTTCAGAAGTTATAAACAGTTCAAGTTAATACTCTCGGACGGGACAATATGGTTTTCTAAAAACAACTATTGAAACCGACATATTCTTACGCATTCAACATGTTTCATTAAAATGCAAATAATTGTGTGCTCTACGATCAATTGTTCAGGAGTTATAAGCAGTTCAAGTTGATTTTCGCGGTCGGGCCACTATGGATCTCAACCAACAACTTGTGAAATCGATATATTCTTGTAGCTAGCAACATGCTGATTAATAGCAAAATTATTAAGCTCTCTACGGTCATTTGTTCAGAAGTTATAAGGAGTTGAATTTAGTTTTGGCGGGCGGGCCAAAATGGTTCTCAAACAATAACTAGTGAAACCGACATATTCTTGTAGCATACAACATGTTTGATTGAAATTCAAGTAATTGTGTTCTCTACGATCAATTGTTCAGAAGTTATAAGCAGTTCAAGTTAATTTTCGAGGGCGGACCAATATGGTTCTCATCCAACAACTAGTGAAATCGATATATTCTAGTAGCATGCAACATGCTGATTAATATGCAAATTTATCACGCTCTCTAGGATCATTTGTTACGAATTTATAAACAGTTCAAGTTAATACTCGCGGGCGGGCCAATATGGTTTTCTAAAAACAACTAGTGAAACCGACATATTCTTGTAGCATTTAACATTTTTCATTAAAATGCAAATAATTGTGTTCTCTACGATCAATTTTTCAGGAGTTATAAGCAGTTCAAGTTGATTTTCAGGGGCGGGCCAATATGGTTCTCAACCAACAACTAATGAAATCGATATATTCTTGTAGCATGCAACATGCTGATTAATATGCAAATTTATTACGCTCTCTAGGATCATTTGTTCAGAAGTCATAAACAGTTCAAGTTAATACTCGCGGGCGGGCCAATATGGTTTTTTAAAAACAACTAGTGAAACCGACATATTCTTGTTGCATTCAACATGTTTCATTAAAATGCAAATAATTGTGGTCTCTACGATCAATTGTTCAGGATTTATGATCAGTTCAAGTTGATTTTCGGGGCGGGCCAATATGGTTCTCAACCAACAACTAGTGAAATCAATATATTCTTGTAGCATGCAACATGCTTATTAATATGCAAATTTATTAGGCTCTCTAGGATCATTTGTTCAAAAGTTATAAACAGTTCAAGTTAATACTCGCGGGCGGGCCAATATGGTTCTCAACCAACAACCAATGAAATCGATATATTCTTGTAGCATGCAACATGCTGATTAATATGCAAAATTATAACGCTCTCTACGATCATTTGTTCAGAAGTTAAAAGGAGTTGAAGTTAGTTTTCGCGGGTGGGCCAAGATGGTTCTCAACCAACAACTAGTGAAATGATAAATTCTTGTAGCATGCAACATGCTGATTAATATACAAAACTATTACGCTCACTACGATCATTTGTTCAGACGTTATAAGCAGAAAAAGTCAATACTCGCGGGCGAGCCAATATGGTTCTAAAAAAACAAAAAGTAAAACCGTCATATTCATTTAGCATACTACATGTTTCATTAAAATGCAAGTAATAGTGTTCTCTACGATCATTTGTTCAGAAATTGTAAGCAGTTGAATTAGTTTTCGCGGGTGGGCCAACATGGATCTCAAACAATAACTAGTGAAATCTATATATTCTTGTATCCAGCTACATGTTTATTAATATGCAAAACAATCGAGCTTTCTACGATCGTTTGTTCAGAACTTTTAAGCAGTTCAATTTAACACTCGCGGGCGGGCCAATATGGTTCTCAAACAATAACTAGTGAAACTGACATATTCTTGTAGCATACAACATGTTAGATTAAAATGCAAATAATTGTGATCTCTACGATCAATTGTTCAGAAGTTATAAGCAGTTCAAGTTCATTTTCGCGGGCGGGCCAATATGTTTTTCAAACAACAACTAGTGAAATCGATATATTCTTGTAGCATGCAAAATGCTGATTAATATGCAAATTTTTACGCTCTCTACGATCTTTTGTTCAGAAGTTGTAAGCAGTTCAAGTTAATACTCGCGGACGGGACAATATGGTTTTCTAAAAACAACTATTGAAAGCGACATATTCTTACGCATTCAACATGTTTCATTAAAATGCAAATAATTGTGTGCTCTACGATAAAATGTTCAGTAGTTATAAGCAGTTCAAGTTGATTTTCGCGGGCGGGCCACTATGGATCTCAACCAACAACTTGTGAAATCGATATATTCTTGTAGCTAGCAACATGCTGATTAATAGCAAAATTATTAAGCTCTCTACGATCATTTGTTCAGAAGTTATAAGGAGTTGAATTTAGTTTTGGCGGGCGGGCCAAAATGGTTCTCAAACAATAACTAGTAAAACCGACATATTCTTGTAGCATACAACATGTTTGATTGAAATTCAAGTAATTGTGTTCTCTACGATCAATTGTTCAGAAGTTATAAGCAGTTCAATTTAATTTTCGAGGGCGGACCAATATGGTTCTCATCCAACAACTAGTGAATTCGATATATTCTAGTAGCATGCAACATGCTGATTAATATGCAAAATTATTACGCTCACTACGATCATTTGTTTAGACGTTATAAGCAGAACAAGTCAATATTCGCGGGCGGGCCAATATGGTTCTAAAAAAACAAATAGTAAAACCGACATATTCTTATGGCATTCAACATGTTTCATTAAAATGCAAATAATTGTGTGCTCTACGATCAATTGTTCAGGAGTTATAAGCAGTTCAAGTTGATTTTCGCGGGCGGGCCAATATGGTTCTCAACCAAAAACTAGTGAAATCGATGTATTCTTGTAGCATGCAATATGCTGATTAATATGCAAATTTATCACGCTCTCTAGGATCATTTGTTACGAAGTTATAAACAGTTCAAGTTAATACTCGCGGGCGGGCCAATATGGTTTTCTAAAAACAACTAGTGAAACCGACATATTCTTGTAGCATTTAACATTTTTCATTAAAATGCAAATAATTGTGTTCTCTACGATCAAATTTTCAGGAGTTATAAGCAGTTCAAGTTGATTTTCAGGGGCGGGCCAATATGGTTCTCAACCAACAACTAATGAAATCGATATATTCTTGTAGCATGCAACATGCTGATTAATATGCAAATTTATTACGCTCTCTAGGATCATTTGTTCAGAAGTCATAAACAGTTCAAGTTAATACTCGCGGGCGGGCCAATATGGTTTTTTAAAAACAACTAGTGAAACCGACATATTCTTGTTGCATTCAACATGTTTCATTAAAATGCAAATAATTGTGGTCTCTACGATCAATTGTTCAGGATTTATGATCAGTTCAATTTGATTTTCGCGGGCGGGCCAATATGGTTCTCAACCAACAACTAGTGAAATCAATATATTCTTGTAGCATGCAACATGCTGATTAATATGCAAATTTATTAGGCTCTCTAGGATCATTTGTTCAAAAGTTATAAACAGTTCAAGTTAATACTCGCGGGCAGGCCAATATGGTTTCCTAAAAACAACTAGTGAAACCGACATATTCTTGTTGCATTCAATATGTTTCAATAAAATGCAAATAATTGTGGTCTCTACGATCAATTGTTCAGGAGTTTTAAGCAGTTCAAGTTGATTTTCGCGGGCAGGCTAATATGGTTCTCAACCAACAACCAATGAAATCATTATATTCTTGTAGCATGCAACATGCTGATTAATATGCAAAATTAATACGCTCTCTACGATCATTTGTTCTTAAGTTATAAGGAGTTGAAGTTAGTTTTGGCGGACGGGCCAAAATGGTTCTCAAACAATAACTAGTGAAACCGACATATTCTTGTAGCATACAACATGTTTGATTGAAATGCAAATAATTGTGTGGTCTACGATCAATGGTTCAGAAGTTATAAGCAGTTCAAGTTAATTTTCGCGGGCAGGCCAATATATTTCTCAAACAACAACTAGTGAAATCGATATATTCTTGTAGCATGCAACATGCTGATTAATATGCAAAATTATTACGCCCTCTAGAATCATTTGTTCAGAAGTTATAAGCAGTTCAATTTAATACTCGCGGGTGGGCCAATATGGTTCTCAAACAACAACTAGTGAAACCGACATATTCTTGAAGCATTCAACATGTTTCATTAAAATGCAAATAATTGTGTTCGCTACGATCAATTGCTCAGAAGTTATTATCAGTTCAAGTTAATTTTCGCGGGCGGGCCAATATGGTTCTCAACCAACAACTAATGAAATCGATATATTCTTGTAGCATGAAACATGCTGATTAATAAGCAAAATTATTACGCTCTCTACGATCATTTGTTCAGAAGTTATAAGGAGTTGAAGTTAGTTTCGGCGGGCGGGCCAAAATGGTTCTCAAACAATAACTAGTGAAACCGACATATTCTTTTAGCATACAACATGTTTGATTGAAATGCAAATAATTGTGTTCTGTACGATCAATTGTTCCGAAGTTATAAGCAGTTCAAGTTAATTTTCGCGGGCGGGCTAATATGGTTCTCAACCAACAACCAATGAAATCGATATATTCTTGTAGCATGCAACATGCTGATTAATATGCAAAATTATAACGCTCTCTACGATCATTTGTTCAGAAGTTATAAGGAGTTGAAGTTAGTTTTGGCGGGCAGGCCAAAATGGTTCTCAAAAAATAACTAGTGAAACCGACATATTCTTGTAGCATACAACATGTTTGATTGAAATTCAAATAATAGTGTTCTCTACGATCATTTGTTCAGAAATTGTAAGCAGTTGAATTAGTTTTCGCGGGTGGGCCAACATGGATCTCAAACAATAACTAGTGAAATCTATATATTCTTGTATCTAGCTACTTGTTTATTAATATGCAAAACAATTGAGCTTTCTACGATCGTTTGTTCAGAACTTTTAAGCAGTTCAATTTAACACTCGCGGGCGGGCCAATATGGTTCTCAAACAATAACTAGTGAAACTGACATATTCTTGTAGCATACAACATGTTAGATTAAAATGCAAATAATTGTGATCTCTACGATCAATTGTTCAGAAGTTATAAGCAGTTCAAGTTCATTTTCGAGGGCGGGCCAATATGTTTTTCAAACAACAACTAGTGAAATCGATATATTCTTGTAGCATGCAAAATGCTGATTAATATGCAAATTTTTACGCTCTCTACGATCTTTTGTTCAGAAGTTGTAAGCAGTTCAAGTTAATACTCGCGGACGGGACAATATGGTTTTCTAAAAACAACTATTGAAAGCGACATATTCTTACGCATTCAACATGTTTCATTAAAATGCAAATAATTGTGTGCTCTACGATCAAATGTTCAGGAGTTATAAGCAGTTCAAGTTGATTTTCGCGGGCGGGCCACTATGGATCTCAACCAACAACTTGTGAAATCGATATATTCTTGTAGCTAGCAACATGCTGATTAATATGCAAAATTATTACGCCCTCTAGAATCATTTGTTCAGAAGTTATAAGCAGTTCAATTTAATACTCGCGGGTGGGCCAATATGGTTCTCAAACAACAACTAGTGAAACCGACATATTCTTGAAGCATTCAACATGTTTCATTAAAATGCAAATAATTGTGTTCGCTACGATCAATTGCTCAGAAGTTATTATCAGTTCAAGTTAATTTTCGCGGGCGGGCCAATGTGGTTCTCAACCAACAACTAATGAAATCGATATATTCTTGTAGCATGAAACATGCTGATTAATAAGCAAAATTATTACGCTCTCTACGATCATTTGTTCAGAAGTTATAAGGAGTTGAAGTTAGTTTCGGCGGGCGGGCCAAAATGGTTCTCAAACAATAACTAGTGAAACCGACATATTCTTGTAGCATACAACATGTTTGATTGAAATGCAAATAATTGTGTTCTGTACGATCAATTGTTCCGAAGTTATAAGCAGTTCAAGTTAATTTTCGCGGGCGGGCCTATATGGTTCTCAACCCACAACCAATGAAATCGATATATTCTTGTAGCATGCAACATGCTGATTAATATGCAAAATTATAACGCTCTCTACGATCATTTGTTCAGAAGTTATAAGGAGTTGAAGTTAGTTTTGGCGGGCAGGCCAAAATGGTTCTCAAAAAATAACTAGTGAAACCGACATATTCTTGTAGCATACAACATGTTTGATTGAAATTCAAATAATTGTGTTCTCTACGATCAATTGTTCAGAAGTTATAAGCAGTTCAAGTTAATTTTCGCGGGCGGGCCAATATGGTTCTCAACCAACAACCAATGAAATCGATATATTCTTGTAGCATGCAACATGCTGATTAATATGCAAAATTATAACGCTCTCTACGATCATTTGTTCAGAAGTTATAAGGAGTTGAAGTTAGTTTTCGCGGGTGGGCCAAGATGGTTCTCAACCAACAACTAGTGAAATGATAAATTCTTGTAGCATGCAACATGCTGATTAATATACAAAACTATTACGCTCACTACGATCATTTGTTCAGACGTTATAAGCAGAAAAAGTCAATACTCGCGGGCGGGCCAATATGGTTCTAAAAAAACAAATAGTAAAACCGACATATTCTTGTAGCATACAACATGTTTCATTAAAATGCAAGTAATAGTGTTCTCTACGATCATTTGTTCAGAAATTGTAAGCAGTTGAATTAGTTTTCGCGGGTGGGCCAACATGGATCTCAAACAATAACTAGTGAAATCTATATATTCTTGTATCTAGCTACTTGTTTATTAATATGCAAAACAATCGAGCATTCTACGATCGTTTGTTCAGAACTTTTAAGCAGTTCAATTTAACACTCGCGGGCGGGCCAATATGGTTCTCAAACAATAACTAGTGAAACTGATATATTCTTTTAGCATACAACATGTTATATTAAAATGCAAATAATTGTGATCTCTACGATCAATTGTTCAGAAGTTATAAGCAGTTCAAGTTGATTTTCGCGGGCGGGCCAATATGTTTTTCAACCAACAACTAGTGAAATCGATATATTCTTGTAGCATGCAAAATGCTGATTAATATGCAAATTTTTACGCTCTCTACGATCTTTTGTTCAGAAGTTGTAAGCAGTTCAAGTTAATACTCGCGGACGGGCCAATATTGTTCTCAAATAACAACTAGTGAAACCGACATATTCTTGTTGCATTCAACATGTTTCATTAAAATGCAAATAATTGTGTTCTCTACGATCAATTGTTCAGAAGTTATAAGCAGTTCAAATTGACTTTCGCGGGCGGGCCAATATGGTTCTCAACCAAAAACTAGTGAAATCGATATATTCTTGAAGCATACAACATGCTGATTAATATGCAAATTTATTACGCTCGCTAGGATCATTTGTTCAGAAGTTATAAACAGTTCAAGTTAATACTCGCGGGCCGGCCAATATGGTTTTCTAAAAACAACAAGTGAAACCGACATATTCTTGTTGCATACAACATGTTTGATTAAAATGCTATTAATTGTGTTCTCTACGATCAATTCTTCAGGAGTTATAAGCAGTTCAAGTTGATTTTCGCCGGCGGGCCAATATGGTTCTCAACCAACAACCAATGAAATCGATATATTGTTGTAGCATGCAACATGCTGATTAATATGCAAAATTATTATGCTCTCTACGATCATTTGTTCAGAATTTATAAGGAGTTGAAGTTAGTTTTGGCGGGCGGGCCAAAATGGTTCTCTAACAATAACTAGTGAAACCGACATATTCTTGTAGCATACAACATGTTTGATTGAAATGCAAATAATTGTGTGCTGTACGAACAATTGTTCAGAAGTTATAAGCAGTTCAAATTAATTTTCGCGAGCGGGCCAATATGGTTCTCAAAAAACAACTAGTGAAATCGATATATTCTTTTAGCATGCAACATGCTGATTCATATGAAAATTTATTACGCTCTCTAAGATCATTTGTTCAGAAGTTATAAGCAGTTCAATTTAATACCCGCGAACGGACCAATATGGTTCTCAAACAACAACTAATGAAATCGATATATTCTTGTAGCATGCAACATGCTGATTAATATGCAAATTTATTACGCTCTCTAGGATCATTTGTTCAGAAGTCATAAACAGTTCAAGTTAATACTCGCGGGCGGGCCAATATGGTTTTCTAAAAACAACTAGTGAAACCGACATAATCTTGTTGCATTTAACATGTTTCATTAAAATGCAAATAATTGTGGTCTCTACGATCAATTCTTCAGGAGTTTTAAGCAGTTCAAGTTGAATTTCGCGGGCGGGCCAATATGGTTCTCAACCAACAACCAATGAAACGATATATTCCTGTAGCATGCAACATGCTGATTAATATGCAAAATTAATACGCTCTCTACGATCATTTGTTCTTAAGTTATAAGGAGTTGAAGTTAGTTTTGGCGGACGGGCCAAAATGGTTCTCAAACAATAACTAGTGAAACCGACATATTCTTGTTGCATTCAATATGTTTCATTAAAATGCAAATAATTGTGGTCTCTACGATCAATTCTTCAGGAGTTTTAAGCAGTCCAAGTTGAATTTCGCGGGCGGGCCAATATATTTCTCAAACAACAATTAGTGAAATCGATATATTCTTGTAGCATGCAACATGCTGATTAATATGCAAAATTATTACGCTCTCTAAGATCATTTGTTCAGTAGTTATAAGCAGTTCAATTTAATACTCGCGGGCGGGCCAATATGGTTCTCAAACAACAACTAGTGAAACCGACATATTCTTGAAGCATTCAACATGTTTCATTGAAATGCAAATAATTGTGTTCTCTACGATCATTTGTTCAGAAATTGTAAGCAGTTGAATTAGTTTCCACGGGTGGGCCAACATGGTTCTCAAACAATAACTATTGAAATCTATTTATTCTTGTAGCTAACTACATGTATATTAATATGCAAAACAATCGAGCTTTTTACGATCATTTGTTCAGAACTTTTAAGCAGTTCAATTTAATACTCGCGGGCGGGCCAATATGGTTCTCAAACAATAACTAGTGAAATCGATATATTCTTATAGCATACAACATGTTTGATTGAAATGCAAATAATTGTGTGCTCTACGATCAATTGTTCAGAAGTGATAAGCAGTTCAAGTTAATTTTCGCGGGCAGGCCAATATATTTCTCAAACAACAACTAGTGAAATCTATATATTTTTGTAGAATGCAAAATGCTGATCAATATGCAAAATTATTACGCTTTCTACGATTATTTGTGCAGAAGTTATAAGCAGTTCAAATTAATTTTCGCGGGCGGGCCAATATGGTTCTCAACCAACAACGAGTGAAATCGATATATTCTTATAGCATGCAACATGCTGTTTAATATGCAAATTTATTACGCTCTCTAAGATCATTTTTTCAGAAGTTATAAGCAGTTCAGTTTAATACTCGCGGGCGGGCCAATATGGTTCTCAAACAACAACTAGTGAAACCGACATATTCTTGAAGCATTCAACATGTTTCATTGAAATGCAAATAATTGTGTTCTCTACGATCATTTGTTCAGAAATTGTAAGCAGTTGAATTAGTTTTGCGGGTGGGCCAACATGGTTCTCAAACAATAACTAGTGAAATCTATATATTCTTGTAGCTAGCTACATATTTATTAATATGCAAAACAATCGAGCTTTCTACGATCATTTGTTCAGAACTTTTAAGGAGTTCAATTTAATACTCGCGGGCGGGCCAATATTTTTCTCAAACAATAACTTGTGAAACTGACATATTCTTGTAGCATTCAAATTGTTTCATTAAAATGCAAATAATTGTGTTCTCTACGATCAATTGTTCAGAAGTTATAAGCAGTTCAAGTTGACTTTCGCGGGCCGTCCAATATGGTTCTCAACCAAAAACTAGTGAAATCGATATATTCTTGTAGCATGCAACATGCTGATTAATATGCAAAATTATTACGCTCTCTACGAACATTTGTTCAGAAGTTATAAGGAGTTGAAGTTAGTTTTGGCGGGCGGGCCAAAATGGTTCTAAAACAATAACTAGTGAAACCGACATATTCTTGTAGCATACAACATGTTTGATTGAAATGCAAATAATTTTGTTCTCTACGATCAATTGTTCAGAAGTTATAAGCAGTTGAATTAGTTTTCGCGGGTGGGCCAAATGGTTCTCAACCAACAACTAGTGAAATCGATATATTCTTGTAGCATGCAACATGTTGATTAATATGCAACACTATTACGCTCACTACGATCATTTGTTCAGGCGTTATAAGCAGAAAAAGTCAATACCCGCAGGCGGGCCAATATGGTTAAAAAAAAACAAATAGTAAAACCGACATATTCTTGTAGCATACAACATGTTTCATTAAAATGCAAATAATTGTGTTCTCTGCGATCATTTGTTCAGAAATTTTAAGCAGTTGAATTAGTTTTCGCGGGTGGGCCAACATGGTTCTCAAAGAATAACTAGTGAAATCTATATATTCTTGTAGCTAGCTACATGTTTATTAATATGCAAAACAATCGAGCTTTCTACGATCATTTGTTCAGAAGTTATAAGCAGTTCAACTTGATTTTCGCAGGCGGGCCAATATGTTTTTCAACCAACAACTAGTGAAATCGATATATTCTTGTAGCATGCAACATGCTGATTAATATGCAAATTTTTTACGCTCTCTACGATCATTTGTTCAAAAGTTGAAAGCAGTTCAAGTTAATACTCGCGGACGGGCCAATATTTTTCTCAAACAATAACTAGTGAAACTGACATATTCTTGTAGCATTCAAATTGTTTCATTAAAATGCAAATAATTGTGTTCTCTACGATCAATTGTTCAGAAGTTATAAGCAGTTCAAGTTGACTTTCGCGGGCCGTCCAATATGGTTCTCAACCAAAAACTAGTGAAATCGATATATTCTTGTAGCATGCAACATGCTGATTAATATGCAAATTTACTACGCTCTCTACGAACATTTGTTCAGAAGTTATAAGGAGTTGAAGTTAGTCTTGGCGGGCGGGCCAAAATTGTTCTAAAACAATAACTAGTGAAACCGACATATTCTTGTAGCATACAACATGTTTGATTGAAATGCAAATAATTGTGTTCTCTACGATCAATTGTTCAGAATTTATAAGCAGTTGAACTAGTTTTCGCGGGTGGGCCAAATGGTTCTCAACCAACAACTATTGAAATCGATATATTTTTGTAGCATGCAACATGTTGATTAATATGCAACACTATTACGCTCACTACGATCATTTGTTCAGACGTTATAAGCAGAAAAAGTCAATACCCGCAGGCGGGCCAATATGGTTAAAAAAAAATAGTAAAACCGACATATTCTTGTAGGATACAACATGTTTCATTAAAATGCAAATAATTGTGTTCTCAACGATCATTTGTTCAGAAATTGTAAGCAGTTGAATTAGTTTTCGCGGGTGGGCCAAAATGGTGCTCAAACAATAACTAGTGAAATCTATATATTCTTGTAGCTAGCTACATGTTTATTAATATGCAAAACAATCGAGCTTTCTACGATCATTTGTTCAGAACTTTTAAGCAGTTCAATTTAATACTCGCGGGCTGGCCAATATGGTTCTCAAACAATAACTAGTGAAACTGACATATTCTTGTAGCATACAACATGTTAGATTAAAATGCAAATAATTGTGATCTCTACGATCAATTGTTCAGAAGTTATAAGCAGTTCAACTTGATTTTCGCGGGCGGGCCAATATGTTTTTCAACCAACAACTAGTGAAATCGATATATTCTTGTAGCATGCAACATGCTGATTAATATGCAAATTTTTTACGCTCCCTACGATCATTTGTTCAAAAGTTGAAAGCAGTTCAAGTTAATACTCGCGGACGGGCCAATATTGTTCTCAAATAACAACTAGTGAAACCGACATATTCTTGTAGCATTCAACATGTTTCATTAAAATGCAAATAATTGTGTTCTCTACGATCAATTGTTCAGAAGTTATAAGCAGTTCAAATTGACTTTCGCGGGCGGGCCAATATGGTTCTCAACCAAAAACTAATGAAATCGATATATTCTTGTAGCATGCAACATGCTGATTAATATGCAAATTTTTTACGCTCCCTACGATCATTTGTTCGAAAGTTGAAAGCAGTTCAAGTTAATACTCGCGGACGGGCCAATATTGTTCTCAAATAACAACTAGTGAAACCGACATATTCTTGTAGCATTCAACATGTTTCATTAAAATGCAAATAATTGTGTTCTCTACGATCAATTGTTCAGAAGTTATAAGCAGTTCAAATTGACTTTCGCGGGCGGGCCAATATGGTTCTCAACCAAAAACTAATGAAATCGATATATTCTTGTAGCATGCAACATGCTGATTAATATGCAAATTTAGTACGCTCTCTAGGATCATTTGTTCAGAAGCTATAAACAGTTCAAGTTAATACTCTCGGACGGGACAATATGGTTTTCTAAAAACAACTAGTGAAACCGACATATTGTTGTAGCATTCAACATGTTTCATTAAAATGCAAATAATTGTGTGCTCTACGATCAATTGTTCAGGAGTTATAAGCAGTTCAAGTTGATTTTCGCGTTCGGGCCAGTATGGATCTCAACCAACAACTTGTGAAATCGACATATTCTTGTAGCTGGCAAAATGCTGATTAATAGCAAAACTATTACGCTCTCTACGATCATTTGTTCAGAAGTTATAAGGAGTTGAATTTAGTTTTGGCGGGCGGGCCAAAATGGTTCTCAAACAATAACTAGTGAAACCGACATATTCCTGTAGCATACAACATGTTTGATTGAAATTCAAGTAATTGTGTTCTCTACGATCAATTTTTCAGGAGTTATAAGAAGTTCAAGTTGATTTTCAGGGGCGGGCCAATATGGTTCTCAACCAACAACTAATGAAATCGATATATTCTTGTAGCATGCAACATGCTGATTAATATGCAAATTTATTACGCTCTCTAGGATCATTTGTTCAGAAGTCATAAACAGTTCAAGTTAATACTCGCGGGCGGGCCAATATGGTTTTCTAAAAACAACTAGTGAAACCGACATAATCTTGTTGCATTCAACATGTTTCACTAAAATGCAAAAAATTGTGGTCTCTACGATCAATTGTTCAGAAGTTATAATCAGTTCAAGTTGATTTTCGCGGGAAGGCCAATATGGTTCTCAACCAACAACTAGTGAAATCGATATATTCTTGTAGCATGCAACATGCTGATTAATATGCAAATTTATTACGCTCTCTAGGATCATTTGTTCAAAAGTTATAAACAGTTCAAGTTAATACTCGCGGGCGGGCCAATATGGTTTTCTAAAAACAAATAGTGAAACCGACATATTCTTGTTGCATTCAATATGTTTCATTAAAATGCAAATAATTGTGGTCTCTACGATCAATTCTTCAGGAGTTTTAAGCAGTTCAAGTTGAATTTCGCGGGCGGGCCAATATGGTTCTCAACCAACAACCAATGAAACGATATATTCCTGTAGCATGCAACATGCTGATTAATATGCAAAATTAATACGCTCTCTACGATCATTTGTTCTTAAGTTATAAGGAGTTGAAGTTAGTTTTGGCGGACGGGCCAAAATGGTTCTCAAACAATAACTAGTGAAACCGACATATTCTTGTTGCATTCAATATGTTTCATTAAAATGCAAATAATTGTGGTCTCTACGATCAATTCTTCAGGAGTTTTAAGCAGTCCAAGTTGAATTTCGCGGGCGGGCCAATATATTTCTCAAACAACAACTAGTGAAATCGATATATTCTTGTAGCATGCAACATGCTGATTAATATGCAAAATTATTACGCTCTCTAAGATCATTTGTTCAGAAGTTATAAGCAGTTCAATTTAATACTCGCGGGCGGGCCAATATGGTTCTCAAACAACAACTAGTGAAACCGACATATTCTTGAAACATTCAACATGTTTCATTAAAATGCAAATAATTGTGTTCGCTACGATCAATTGTTCAGAAGTTATTATCAGTTCAAGTTAATTTTCGCGGGCGGGCCAATATGGTTCTCAACCAACAACTAATGAAATCGATATATTCTTGTAGCATGCAACATGCTGATTAATAAGCAAAATTATTACGCTCTCTACGATCATTTGTTCAGAAGTTTAAAGGAGTTGAAGTTAGTTTCGGCGGGCGGGCCAAAATGATTCTCAAAACAATAACTAGTGAAACCGACATATTCTTGAAGCATACAACATGTTTGATTGAAATGCAAATAATTGTGTTCTCTACGATTAATTGTTCAGAAGTTATAAGCAGTTGAATTAGTTTTCGCGGGTGGGCCAATATGGTTCTCAACCAACAACTAGTGAAATGATAAATTCTTGTAGCATGCAACATGCTGATTAATATGCAAAACTATTACGCTCACTACGATCATTTGTTCAGACGTTATAAGCAGAAAAAGTCAATACTCGCGGGCGGGCCAATATGGTTCTAAAAAAGCAAATAGTAAAACCGACATATTCTTGTAGCATACAAAATGTTTCATTAAAATGCAAATAATTGTGTTCTCTACGATCATTTGTTCAGAAATAGTAAGCAGTTGAATTAGTTTTCGCGGGTGGGCCAACATGGATCTGAAACAATAAGTAGTGAAATCTATATATTCTTGTAGCTAGCTTCATGTTTATTAATATGCAAAACAATCGAGCTTTCTACGATCGTTTGTTCTGAACTTTTAAGCAGTTCAATTTAACACTCGCGGGCGGGCCAATATGGTTCTCAAACAATAACTAGTGAAACTGACATATTCTTGTAGCATACAACATGTTAGATTAAAATGCAAATAATTATGATCTCTACGATCAATTGTATAGAAGTTATAAGCAGTTCAAGTTCATTTTCGCGGGCGGGCCAATATGATTTTCATCCAACAACTAGTGAAATCGATATATTCTTGTAGCATGCAAAATGCTGATTAATATGCAAATTTTTTACGCTCTCTACGATCTTCTGCTCAGAAGTTGTAAGCAGTTCAAGTTAATACTCGCGAACGGGAAACTATTTTTCTCAAATAACAACTAGTGAAACCAACATATTCTTGTAGCATTCAACTTGTTTCATTAAAATGCAAATAATTGTGTTCTCTACGATCAATTGTTCAGAAGTTATAAGCAGTTCAAGTTGACTTTCGCGGGTGGGCCAATATGGGTTTAATAAAACAACTAGTGAAATCGACATATTCTGTTGGATACAACATGTTTGATTAAAATGCTATTATTGTAGTCTCTACAATCAATTGTTCAGGAGTTATAAGAAGTTCAAGTTGATTTTCGCTGGCGGGCCAATATGGTTCTCAACCAAAAACTAATGAAATCGATATATTCTTGTAGATTGCAACATGCTGATTAATATGCAAAATTATTACGCTCTCTACGAACATTTGTTCAGAAGTTATAAGGAGTTGAAGTTAGTTTTGGCGGGCGGGCCAAAATGGTTCTAAAACAATAACTAGTGAAACCGACATATTCTTGTAGCATACAACATGTTTGATTGAAATGCAAATAATTTTGTTCTCTACGATCAATTGTTCAGAAGTTATAAGCAGTTGAATTAGTTTTCGCGGGTGGGCCAAATGGTTCTCAACCAACAACTAGTGAAATCGATATATTCTTGTAGCATGCAACATGTTGATTAATATGCAACACTATTACGCTCACTACGATCATTTGTTCAGGCGTTATAAGCAGAAAAAGTCAATACCCGCAGGCGGGCCAATATGGTTAAAAAAAAACAAATAGTAAAACCGACATATTCTTGTAGCATACAACATGTTTCATTAAAATGCAAATAATTGTGTTCTCTGCGATCATTTGTTCAGAAATTTTAAGCAGTTGAATTAGTTTTCGCGGGTGGGCCAACATGGTTCTCAAAGAATAACTAGTGAAATCTATATATTCTTGTAGCTAGCTACATGTTTATTAATATGCAAAACAATCGAGCTTTCTACGATCATTTGTTCAGAAGTTATAAGCAGTTCAACTTGATTTTCGCAGGCGGGCCAATATGTTTTTCAACCAACAACTAGTGAAATCGATATATTCTTGTAGCATGCAACATGCTGATTAATATGCAAATTTTTTACGCTCTCTACGATCATTTGTTCAAAAGTTGAAAGCAGTTCAAGTTAATACTCGCGGACGGGCCAATATTGTTCTCAAATAACAACTAGTGAAACCGACATATTCTTGTAGCATTCAACATGTTTCATTAAAAAGCAAATAATTGTGTTCTCTACGATCAATTGTTCAGAAGTTATAAGCAGTTCAAGTTGACTTTCGCGGGCGGGCCAATATGGTTCTCAACCAAAAACTAGTGAAATCGATATATTCTTGAAGCATGCAACATGCTGATTAATATGCAAATTTATTACGCTCTCTAGGATCATTTGTTCAGAAGTTATAAACAGTTCAAGTTAATACGCTCGGACGGGACAATATGGTTTTCTAAAAACAACTAGTGAAACCGACATATTCTTGTAGCATTCAACATGTTTCATTGAAATGCAAATAATTGTGTGCTCTACGATCAATTGTTCAGGAGTTATAAGCAGTTCAAGTTGATTTTCGCGGGCGGGCCACTATGGATCTCAACCAACAACTTGTGAAATCGATATATTCTTGTAGCTAGCAACATGCTGATTAATAGCAAAATTATTACCCTCTCTACGATCATTTGTTCAGAAGTTATAAGGAGTTGAATTTAGTTTTGGCGGGCGGGACAAAATGGTTCTCAAACAATAACTAGTTAAACCGACATATTCTTGTAGCATACAACATGTTTGATTGAAATTCAAGTAATTGTGTTCTCTACGATCAATTGTTCAGAAGTTATAAGCAGTTCAAGTTAATTTTCGAGGGCGGACCAATATGGTTCTCATCCAACAACTAGTGAAATCGATATATTCTAGTAGCATGCAACATGCTGATTAATTTGCAAGACTATTACGCTCACTACGATCATTTGTTCAGACGTTATAAGCAGAACAAGTCAATATTCGCGGGCGGGCCAATATGGTTCTAAAAAAACAAATAGTAAAATCGACATATTCTTGTAGCATTCAACATGTTTCATTAAAATGCAAATAATTGTGTTCGCTACGATCAACTGTTCAGAAGTTATAAGCAGTTCAAGTTGATTTTCGCGGGCGGGCCAATATGGTTCTCAACCAAAAACTAGTGAAATCGATGTATTCTTGTAGCATGCAACATGCTGATTAATATGCAAATTTATTACGCTCTCTAGGATCATTTGTTACTAAGTTATAAACAGTTCAAGTTAATACTCGCGGTCGGGCCATATATGGTTTTCTAAAAACAACTAGTGAAACCGACTTATTCTTGTAGCATTTAACATGTTTCATTAAAATGCAAATAATTGTGTTCTCTACGATCAATTGTTCAGGAGTTTTAAGCAGTTCAAGTTGATTTTCGCGGGCGGGCCAATATGGTTCTCAACCAACAACCAATGAAATCATTATATTCTTGTAGCATGGTTTGATTGAAATGCAAATAATTGTGTGGTCTACGATCAATTGTTCAGAAGTTATAAGCAGTTCAAATTAATTTTCGCGGGCAGGCCAATATATTTCTCAAACAACAACTAGTGAAATCGATATATTCTTGTAGCATGCAACATGCTGATTAATATGCAAAATTAATACGCTTTCTACGATTATTTGTTCAGAAGTTATAATCAGTTGAAATTAATTTTCGCGGGCGGGCCAATATGGTTCTCAACCAACAACTATTGAAATCGATATATTCTTGTAGCATGCAACATGCTGATTAATATGCAAATTTATTACGCTCTCTAAGATCATTTGTTCAGAAGTTATAAGCAGTTCAATTTAATACTCGCGGGCGGGCCAATATGGTTCTCAAACAACAACTAGTGAATCCGACATATTCTTGAAGCATACAACATGTTTGATTGAAATGCAAATAATTGTGTTCGCTACGATCAATTGTTCAGAAGTTATAAGCAGTTAATTTCCGCGGGCGGGCCAATATGGTTCTCAACCAACAACTAATGAAATCGATATATTCTTGTAGCATGCAACATGCTGATTAATAAGCAAAATTATTACGCTCTCTACGATCATTTGTTCAGAAGTTTAAAGGAGTTGAAGTTAGTTTCGGCGGGCGGGCCAAAATGATTCTCAAAACAATAACTAGTGAAACCGACATATTCTTGAAGCATACAACATGTTTGATTGAAATGCAAATAATTGTGTTCTCTACGATTAATTGTTCAGAAGTTATAAGCAGTTGAATTAGTTTTCGCGGGTGGGCCAATATGGTTCTCAACCAACAACTAGTGAAATGATAAATTCTTGTAGCATGCAACATGCTGATTAATATGCAAAACTATTACGCTCACTACGATCATTTGTTCAGACGTTATAAGCAGAAAAAGTCAATACTCGCGGGCGGGCCAATATGGTTCTAAAAAAGCAAATAGTAAAACCGACATATTCTTGTAGCATACAAAATGTTTCATTAAAATGCAAATAATTGTGTTCTCTACGATCATTTGTTCAGAAATAGTAAGCAGTTGAATTAGTTTTCGCGGGTGGGCCAACATGGATCTGAAACAATAAGTAGTGAAATCTATATATTCTTGTAGCTAGCTTCATGTTTATTAATATGCAAAACAATCGAGCTTTCTACGATCGTTTGTTCTGAACTTTTAAGCAGTTCAATTTAACACTCGCGGGCGGGCCAATATGGTTCTCAAACAATAACTAGTGAAACTGACATATTCTTGTAGCATACAACATGTTAGATTAAAATGCAAATAATTATGATCTCTACGATCAATTGTACAAAAGTTATAAGCAGTTCAAGTTCATTTTCGCGGGCGGGCCAATATGATTTTCATCCAACAACTAGTGAAATCGATATATTCTTGTAGCATGCAAAATGCTGATTAATATGCAAATTTTTTACGCTCTCTACGATCTTCTGTTCAGAAGTTGTAAGCAGTTCAAGTTAATACTCGCGAACGGGAAACTATTTTTCTCAAATAACAACTAGTGAAACCAACATATTCTTGTAGCATTCAACTTGTTTCATTAAAATGCAAATAATTGTGTTCTCTACGATCAATTGTTCAGAAGTTATAAGCAGTTCAAGTTGACTTTCGCGGGTGGGCCAATATGGGTTTAATAAAACAACTAGTGAAATCGACATATTCTGTTGGATACAACATGTTTGATTAAAATGCTATTATTGTAGTCTCTACAATCAATTGTTCAGGAGTTATAAGAAGTTCAAGTTGATTTTCGCGGGCGGGCCAATATGGTTCTCAACCAAAAACTAATGAAATCGATATATTCTTGTAGCATGCAACATGCTGATTAATATGCAAAATTATTACGCTCTCTACGAACATTTGTTCAGAAGTTATAAGGAGTTGAAGTTAGTTTTGGCGGGCGGGCCAAAATGGTTCTAAAACAATAACTAGTGAAACCGACATATTCTTGTAGCATACAACATGTTTGATTGAAATGCAAATAATTTTGTTCTCTACGATCAATTGTTCAGAAGTTATAAGCAGTTGAATTAGTTTTCGCGGGTGGGCCAAATGGTTCTCAACCAACAACTAGTGAAATCGATATATTCTTGTAGCATGCAACATGTTGATTAATATGCAACACTATTACGCTCACTACGATCATTTGTTCAGGCGTTATAAGCAGAAAAAGTCAATACCCGCAGGCGGGCCAATATGGTTAAAAAAAAAACAAATAGTAAAACCGACATATTCTTGTAGCATACAACATGTTTCATTAAAATGCAAATAATTGTGTTCTCTGCGATCATTTGTTCAGAAATTTTAAGCAGTTGAATTAGTTTTCGCGGGTGGGCCAACATTGTTCTCAAAGAATAACTAGTGAAATCTATATATTCTTGTAGCTAGCTACATGTTTATTAATATGCAAAACAATCGAGCTTTCTACGATCATTTGTTCAGAAGTTATAAGCAGTTCAACTTGATTTTCGCAGGCGGGCCAATATGTTTTTCAACCAACAACTAGTGAAATCGATATATTCTTGTAGCATGCAACATGCTGATTAATATGCAAATTTTTTACGCTCTCTACGATCATTTGTTCAAAAGTTGAAAGCAGTTCAAGTTAATACTCGCGGACGGGCCAATATTGTTCTCAAATAACAACTAGTGAAACCGACATATTCTTGTAGCATTCAACATGTTTCATTAAAAAGCAAATAATTGTGTTCTCTACGATCAATTGTTCAGAAGTTATAAGCAGTTCAAGTTGACTTTCGCGGGCGGGCCCATATGGTTCTCAACCAAAAACTAGTGAAATCGATATATTCTTGAAGCATGCAACATGCTGATTAATATGCAAATTTATTACGCTCTCTAGGATCATTTGTTCAGAAGTTATAAACAGTTCAAGTTAATACGCTCGGACGGGACAATATGGTTTTCTAAAAACAACTAGTGAAACCGACATATTCTTGTAGCATTCAACATGTTTCATTGAAATGCAAATAATTGTGTGCTCTACGATCAATTGTTCAGGAGTTATAAGCAGTTCAAGTTGATTTTCGCGGGCGGGCCACTATGGATCTCAACCAACAACTTGTGAAATCGATATATTCTTGTAGCTAGCAACATGCTGATTAATAGCAAAATTATTACCCTCTCTACGATCATTTGTTCAGAAGTTATAAGGAGTTGAATTTAGTTTTGGCGGGCGGGACAAAATGGTTCTCAAACAATAACTAGTTAAACCGACATATTCTTGTAGCATACAACATGTTTGATTGAAATTCAAGTAATTGTGTTCTCTACGATCAATTGTTCAGAAGTTATAAGCAGTTCAAGTTAATTTTCGAGGGCGGACCAATATGGTTCTCATCCAACAACTAGTGAAATCGATATATTCTAGTAGCATGCAACATGCTGATTAATTTGCAAGACTATTACGCTCACTACGATCATTTGTTCAGACGTTATAAGCAGAACAAGTCAATATTCGCGGGCGGGCCAATATGGTTCTAAAAAAACAAATAGTAAAATCGACATATTCTTGTAGCATTCAACATATTTCATTAAAATGCAAATAATTGTGTTCGCTACGATCAACTGTTCAGAAGTTATAAGCAGTTCAAGTTGATTTTCGCGGGCGGGCCAATATGGTTCTCAACCAAAAACTAGTGAAATCGATGTATTCTTGTAGCATGCAACATGCTGATTAATATGCAAATTTATTACGCTCTCTAGGATCATTTGTTACTAAGTTATAAACAGTTCAAGTTAATACTCGCGGTCGGGCCATATATGGTTTTCTAAAAACAACTAGTGAAACCGACTTATTCTTGTAGCATTTAACATGTTTCATTAAAATGCAAATAATTGTGTTCTCTACGATCAATTGTTCAGGAGTTTTAAGCAGTTCAAGTTGATTTTCGCGGGCGGGCCAATATGGTTCTCAACCAACAACCAATGAAATCATTATATTCTTGTAGCATGCAACATGCTGATTAATAAGCAAAATTATTACGCTCTCTACGATCATTTGTTCAGAAGTTATAAGGAGTTGAAGTTAGTTTCGGCGGGCGGGCCAAAATGGTTCTCAAACAATAACTAGTGAAACCGACATATTCTTGTAGCATACAACATGTTTGATTGAAATGCAAATAATTGTGTTCTTTACGATCAATTGTTCAGAAGTTATTATCAGTTCAAGTTAATTTTCGCGGGCGGGCCAATATGGTTCTCAACCAACAACTAATGAAATCGATATATTCTTGTAGCATGCAACATGCTGATTAATAAGCAAAATTATTACGCTCTGTACGATCATTTGTTCTTAAGTTATAAGGAGTTGAAGTTAGTTTTGGCGGACGGGCCGAAATGGTTCTCAAACAATAACTAGTGAAACCGACATATTCTTGTAGCATACAACATGTTTGATTGAAATGCAAATAATTGTGTGGTCTACGATCAATTGTTCAGAAGTTATAAGCAGTTCAAATTAATTTTCGCGGGCAGGCCAATATATTTCTCAAACAACAACTAGTGAAATCGATATATTCTTGTAGCATGCAACATGCTGATTAATATGCAAAATTATTACGCTTTCTACGATTATTTGTTCAGAAGTTATAATCAGTTGAAATTAATTTTCGCGGGCGGGCCAATATGGTTCTCAACCAACAACTATTGAAATCGATATATTCTTGTAGCATGCAACATGCTGATTAATATGCAAATTTATTACGCTCTCTAAGATCATTTGTTCAGAAGTTATAAGCAGTTCAATTTAATACTCGCGGGCGGGCCAATATGGTTCTCAAACAACAACTAGTGAATCCGACATTTTCTTGAAGCATTCAACATGTTTCATTAAAATGCAAATAATTGTGTTCGCTACGATCAATTGTTCAGAAGTTATTATCAGTTCAAGTTAATTTTCGCGGGCGGGCCAATATGGTTCTCAACCAACAACTAATGAAATCGATATATTCTTGTAGCATGCAACATGCTGATTAATAAGCAAAATTATTACGCTCTCTACGATCAATTGTTCAGAAGTTATAAGCAGTTGAATTAGTTTTCGCGGGTGGGCCAAATGGTTCTCAACCAACAACTAGTGAAATCGATATATTTTTGTAGCATGCAACATGTTGATTAATATGCGACACTATTACGCTCACTACGATCATTTGTTCAGACGTTATAAGCAGAAAAAGTCAATACCCGCAGGCGGGCCAATATGGTTAAAAAAACAAATAGTAAAACCGACATATTCTTGTAGCATACAACATGTTTCATTAAAATGCAAATAATTGTGTACTCTACGATCATTTGTTCAGAAATTTTAAGCAGTTGAATTAGTTTTCGCGGGTGGGCCAACATGGTTCTCAAACAATAACTAGTGAAATCTATATATTCTTGTAGCTAGCTACATGTTTATTAATATGCAAAACAATCGAGCTTTCTACGATCATTTGTTCAGAACTTTTAAGCAGTTCAATTTAATACTCGCGGGCGGCCAATATGGTTCTCAAACAATAACTAGTGAAACTGACATATTCTTGTAGCATACAACATGTTTCAAAAAAAGGAAATAATGGTGATCTCTACGATCAATTGTTCAGAAGTTATAAGCAGTTCAACTTGATTTTCGCGGGCGGGCCAATATGTTTTTCAACCAACAACTAGTGAAATCGATATATTCTTGTAGCATGCAACATGCTGATTAATATGCAAATTTTTTACGCTCTCTACGATCATTTGTTCAAAAGTTGAAAGCAGTTCAAGTTAATACTCGCGGACGGGCCAATATTGTTCTCAAATAACAACTAGTGAAACCGACATATTCTTGTAGCATTCAACATGTTTCAAAAAAAGGAAATAATTGTGTTCTCTACGATCAATTGTTCAGAAGTTATAAGCAGTTCAAGTTGACTTTCGCGGGCGGGCCAATATGGTTCTCAACCAAAAACTAGTGAAATCGATATATTCTTGTAGCATGCAACATGCTGATTAATATGCAAATTTATTACGCTCTCTAGGATCATTTGTTCAGAAGTTATAAACAGTTCAAGTTAATACTCGCGGGCGGGCCAATATGGTTTTCTAAAAACAACTAGTGAAACCGACATATTCTTGTAGCATTCAATATGTTTCAATAAAATGCAAATAATTGTGGTCTCTACGATCAATTGTTCAGGAGTTTTAAGCAGTTCAAGTTGATTTTCGCGGGCGGGCCAATATGGTTCTCAACCAACAACCAATGAAATCATTATATTCTTGTAGCATGCAACATGCTGATTAATATGCAAAATTAATACGCTCTCTACGATCATTTGTTCTTAAGTTATAAGGAGTTGAAATTAGTTTTGGCGGACGGGCCAAAATGGTTCTCAAACAATAACTAGTGAAACCGACATATTCTTGTAGCATACAACATGTTTGATTGAAATGCAAATAATTGTGTGGTCTACGATCAATTGTTCAGAAGTTATAAGCAGTTCAAGTTAATTTTCGCGGGCAGGCCAATATATTTCTCAAACAACAACTAGTGAAATCGATATATTCTTGTAGCATGCAACATGCTGATTAATATGCAAAATTATTACGCTCTCTAGAATCATTTGTTCAGAAGTTATAAGCAGTTCAATTTAATACTCGCGGGCGGGCCAATATGGTTCTCAAACAACAACTAGTGAAACCGACATATTCTTGAAGCATTCAACATGTTTCATTAAAATGCAAATAATTGTGTTCGCAACGATCAATTGTTCAGAAGTTATTATCAGTTCAAGTTAATTTTCGCGGGCGGGCCAATATGGCTCTCAACCAACAACTAATGAAATCGATATATTCTTGTAGCATGCAACATGCTGATTAATAAGCAAAATTATTACGCTCTCTACGATCATTTGTTCAGAAGTTATAAGGAGTTGAAGTTAGTTTCGGCGGGCGGGCCAAAATGGTTCTCAAACAATAACTAGTGAAACCGACATATTCTTGTAGCATACAACATGTTTGATTGAAATGCAAATAATTGTGTTCTCTACGATTAATTGTTCAGAAGTTATAAGCAGTTGAATTAGTTTTCGCGGGTGGGCCAATATGGTTCTCAACCAACAACTAGTGAAATGATAAATTCTTGTAGCATGCAACATGCTGATTAATATACAAAACTATTAGGCTCACTACGATCATTTGTTCAGACGTTATAAGCAGAAAAAAAATCAATACTCGCGGGCGGGCCAATATGGTTCTAAAAAAACAAATAGTAAAACCGACATATTCTTGTAGCATACAACATGTTTCATTAAAATACAAATAATTGTGTTCTCTACGATCAATTTTTCAGGAGTTATAAGCAGTTCAAGTTGATTTTCAGGGGCGGGCCAATATGGTTCTCAACCAACAACTAATGAAATCGATATATTCTTGTAGCATGCAACATGCTGATTAATATGCAAATTTATTACGCTCTCTAGGATCATTTGTTCAGAAGTCATAAACAGTTCAAGTTAATACTCGCGGGCGGGCCAATATGGTTTTCTAAAAAAAACTAGTGAAACCGACATATTCTTGTTGCATTCAACATGTTTCATTAAAATGCAAATAATTGTGGTCTCTACGATCAATTGTTCAGAAATAGTAAGCAGTTGAATTAGTTTTCGCGGGTGGGCCAACATGGATCTGAAACAATAAGTAGTGAAATCTATATATTCTTGTAGCTAGCTACATGTTTATTAATATGCAAAACAATCGAGCTTTCTACGATCGTTTGTTCAGAACTTTTAAGCAGTTCAATTTAACACTCGCGGGCTGGCCAATATGGTTCTCAAACAATAACTAGTGAAACTGACATATTCTTGTAGCATACAACATGTTAGATTAAAATGCAAATAATTGTGATCTCTACGATCAATTGTTCAGAAGTTATAAGCAGTTCAACTTGATTTTCGCGGGCGGGCCAATATGTTTTTCAATCAACAACTAGTGAAATCGATATATTCTTGTAGCATGCAACATGCTGATTAATATGCAATTTTTTTACGCTCCCTACGATCATTTGTTCAAAAGTTGAAAGCAGTTCAAGTTAATACTCGCGGACGGGCCAATATTGTTCTCAAATAACAACTAGTGAAACCGACATATTCTTGTAGCATTCAACATGTTTCATTAAAATGCAAATAATTGTGTTCTCTACGATCAATTGTTCAGAAGTTATAAGCAGTTCAAATTGACTTTCGCGGGCGGGCCAATATGGTTCTCAACCAAAAACTAGTGAATTCGATATATTCTTGTAGCATGCAACATTCTGATTAATATGCAAATTTAGTACACTCTCTAGGATCATTTGTTCAGAAGTTATAAACAGTTCAAGTTAATACTCTCGGACGGGACAATATGGTTATCTAAAAACAACTAGTGAAATCGACATATTGTTGTAGCATTCAACATGTTTCATTAAAATGCAAATAATTGTGGTCTCTACGATCAATTGTTCAGAAATAGTAAGCAGTTGAATTAGTTTTCGCGGGTGGGCCAACATGGATCTGAAACAATAAGTAGTGAAATCTATATATTCTTGTAGCTAGCTACATGTTTATTAATATGCAAAACAATCGAGCTTTCTACGATCGTTTGTTCAGAAGTTTTAAGCAGTTCAATTTAACACTCGCGGGCGGGCCAATATGGTTCTCAAACAATAACTAGTGAAACTGACATATTCTTGTAGCATACAACATGTTAGATTAAAACGCAAATAATTGTGATCTCTACGATCAATTGTTCAGAAGTCATAAGCAGTTCAACTTGATTTTCGCGGGCGGGCCAATATGTTTTTCAACCAACAACTAGTGAAATCGATATATTCTTGTAGCATGCAACATGCTGATTAATATGCAAATTTTTTACGCTCCCTACGATCATTTGTTCAAAAGTTGAAAGCAGTTCAAGTTAATACTCGCGGACGGGCCAATATTGTTCTCAAATAACAACTAGTGAAACCGACATATTCTTGTAGCATTCAACATGTTTCATTAAAATGCAAATAATTGTGGTCTCTACAATCAATTGTTCAGGAGTTATAAGAAGTTCAAGTTGATTTTCGCGTTCGGGCCAGTATGGATCTCAACCAACAACTTGTGAAATCGATATATTCTTGTAGCTGGCAAAATGCTGATTAATAGCAAAATTATTACGCTCTCTACGAACATTTGTTCAGAAGTTATAAGGAGTTGAAGTTAGTTTTGGCGGGCGGGCCAAAATGGTTCTAAAACAATAACTAGTGAAACAGACATATTCTTGTAGCATGCAACATGTTTGATTGAAATGCAAATAATTGTGTTCTCTACGATCAATTGTTCAGAAGTTATAAGCAGTTGAATTAGTTTTCGCGGGTGGGCCAAATGGTTTTCAACCAACAACTAGTGAAATCGATATATTCTTGTAGCATGCAACATGTTGAATAATATGCAACACTATTACGCTCACTACGATCATTTGTTCAGACGTTATAAGCAGAAAAAGTCAATACTCGCGGGTGGGCCAATATGGTTCTAAAAAAACAAATAGTAAAACCAACATATTCTTGTAGCATACAACATGTTTCATTAAAATGCAAATAATTGTGTTCGCTACGATCAATTGTTCAGAAGTTATTATCAGTTCAAGTTAATTTTCGCGGGCGGGCCAATATGGTTCTCAACCAACAACTAATGAAATCGATATATTCTTGTAGCATGCAACATGCTGATTAATAAGCAAAATTATTACGCTCTCTACGATCAATTGTTCAGAAGTTATAAGCAGTTGAATTAGTTTTCGCGGGTGGGCCAAATGGTTCTCAACCAACAACTAGTGAAATCGATATATTTTTGTAGCATGCAACATGTTGATTAATATGCGACACTATTACGCTCACTACGATCATTTGTTCAGACGTTATAAGCAGAAAAAGTCAATACCCGCAGGCGGGCCAATATGGTTAAAAAAACAAATAGTAAAACCGACATATTCTTGTAGCATACAACATGTTTCATTAAAATGCAAATAATTGTGTACTCTACGATCATTTGTTCAGAAATTTTAAGCAGTTGAATTAGTTTTCGCGGGTGGGCCAACATGGTTCTCAAACAATAACTAGTGAAATCTATATATTCTTGTAGCTAGCTACATGTTTATTAATATGCAAAACAATCGAGCTTTCTACGATCATTTGTTCAGAACTTTTAAGCAGTTCAATTTAATACTCGCGGGCGGCCAATATGGTTCTCAAACAATAACTAGTGAAACTGACATATTCTTGTAGCATACAACATGTTTCAAAAAAAGGAAATAATGGTGATCTCTACGATCAATTGTTCAGAAGTTATAAGCAGTTCAACTTGATTTTCGCGGGCGGGCCAATATGTTTTTCAACCAACAACTAGTGAAATCGATATATTCTTGTAGCATGCAACATGCTGATTAATATGCAAATTTTTTACGCTCTCTACGATCATTTGTTCAAAAGTTGAAAGCAGTTCAAGTTAATACTCGCGGACGGGCCAATATTGTTCTCAAATAACAACTAGTGAAACCGACATATTCTTGTAGCATTCAACATGTTTCAAAAAAAGGAAATAATTGTGTTCTCTACGATCAATTGTTCAGAAGTTATAAGCAGTTCAAGTTGACTTTCGCGGGCGGGCCAATATGGTTCTCAACCAAAAACTAGTGAAATCGATATATTCTTGTAGCATGCAACATGCTGATTAATATGCAAATTTATTACGCTCTCTAGGATCATTTGTTCAGAAGTTATAAACAGTTCAAGTTAATACTCGCGGGCGGGCCAATATGGTTTTCTAAAAACAACTAGTGAAACCGACATATTCTTGTAGCATTCAATATGTTTCAATAAAATGCAAATAATTGTGGTCTCTACGATCAATTGTTCAGGAGTTTTAAGCAGTTCAAGTTGATTTTCGCGGGCGGGCCAATATGGTTCTCAACCAACAACCAATGAAATCATTATATTCTTGTAGCATGCAACATGCTGATTAATATGCAAAATTAATACGCTCTCTACGATCATTTGTTCTTAAGTTATAAGGAGTTGAAATTAGTTTTGGCGGACGGGCCAAAATGGTTCTCAAACAATTACTAGTGAAACCGACATATTCTTGTAGCATACAACATGTTTGATTGAAATGCAAATAATTGTGTGGTCTACGATCAATTGTTCAGAAGTTATAAGCAGTTCAAGTTAATTTTCGCGGGCAGGCCAATATATTTCTCAAACAACAACTAGTGAAATCGATATATTCTTGTAGCATGCAACATGCTGATTAATATGCAAAATTATTACGCTCTCTAGAATCATTTGTTCAGAAGTTATAAGCAGTTCAATTTAATACTCGCGGGCGGGCCAATATGGTTCTCAAACAACAACTAGTGAAACCGACATATTCTTGAAGCATTCAACATGTTTCATTAAAATGCAAATAATTGTGTTCGCAACGATCAATTGTTCAGAAGTTATTATCAGTTCAAGTTAATTTTCGCGGGCGGGCCAATATGGCTCTCAACCAACAACTAATGAAATCGATATATTCTTGTAGCATGCAACATGCTGATTAATAAGCAAAATTATTACGCTCTCTACGATCATTTGTTCAGAAGTTATAAGGAGTTGAAGTTAGTTTCGGCGGGCGGGCCAAAATGGTTCTCAAACAATAACTAGTGAAACCGACATATTCTTGTAGCATACAACATGTTTGATTGAAATGCAAATAATTGTGTTCTCTACGATTAATTGTTCAGAAGTTATAAGCAGTTGAATTAGTTTTCGCGGGTGGGCCAATATGGTTCTCAACCAACAACTAGTGAAATGATAAATTCTTGTAGCATGCAACATGCTGATTAATATACAAAACTATTAGGCTCACTACGATCATTTGTTCAGACGTTATAAGCAGAAAAAAAATCAATACTCGCGGGCGGGCCAATATGGTTCTAAAAAAACAAATAGTAAAACCGACATATTCTTGTAGCATACAACATGTTTCATTAAAATACAAATAATTGTGTTCTCTACGATCAATTTTTCAGGAGTTATAAGCAGTTCAAGTTGATTTTCAGGGACGGGCCAATATGGTTCTCAACCAACAACTAATGAAATCGATATATTCTTGTAGCATGCAACATGCTGATTAATATGCAAATTTATTACGCTCTCTAGGATCATTTGTTCAGAAGTCATAAACAGTTCAAGTTAATACTCGCGGGCGGGCCAATATGGTTTTCTAAAAAAAACTAGTGAAACCGACATATTCTTGTTGCATTCAACATGTTTCATTAAAATGCAAATAATTGTGGTCTCTACGATCAATTGTTCAGAAATAGTAAGCAGTTGAATTAGTTTTCGCGGGTGGGCCAACATGGATCTGAAACAATAAGTAGTGAAATCTATATATTCTTGTAGCTAGCTACATGTTTATTAATATGCAAAACAATCGAGCTTTCTACGATCGTTTGTTCAGAACTTTTAAGCAGTTCAATTTAACACTCGCGGGCTGGCCAATATGGTTCTCAAACAATAACTAGTGAAACTGACATATTCTTGTAGCATACAACATGTTAGATTAAAATGCAAATAATTGTGATCTCTACGATCAATTGTTCAGAAGTTATAAGCAGTTCAACTTGATTTTCGCGGGCGGGCCAATATGTTTTTCAATCAACAACTAGTGAAATCGATATATTCTTGTAGCATGCAACATGCTGATTAATATGCAATTTTTTTACGCTCCCTACGATCATTTGTTCAAAAGTTGAAAGCAGTTCAAGTTAATACTCGCGGACGGGCCAATATTGTTCTCAAATAACAACTAGTGAAACCGACATATTCTTGTAGCATTCAACATGTTTCATTAAAATGCAAATAATTGTGTTCTCTACGATCAATTGTTCAGAAGTTATAAGCAGTTCAAATTGACTTTCGCGGGCGGGCCAATATGGTTCTCAACCAAAAACTAGTGAATTCGATATATTCTTGTAGCATGCAACATTCTGATTAATATGCAAATTTAGTACACTCTCTAGGATCATTTGTTCAGAAGTTATAAACAGTTCAAGTTAATACTCTCGGACGGGACAATATGGTTATCTAAAAACAACTAATGAAAGCGACATATTGTTGTAGCATTCAACATGTTTCATTAAAATGCAAATAATTGTGGTCTCTACGATCAATTGTTCAGAAATAGTAAGCAGTTGAATTAGTTTTCGCGGGTGGGCCAACATGGATCTGAAACAATAAGTAGTGAAATCTATATATTCTTGTAGCTAGCTACATGTTTATTAATATGCAAAACAATCGAGCTTTCTACGATCGTTTGTTCAGAAGTTTTAAGCAGTTCAATTTAACACTCGCGGGCGGGCCAATATGGTTCTCAAACAATAACTAGTGAAACTGACATATTCTTGTAGCATACAACATGTTAGATTAAAACGCAAATAATTGTGATCTCTACGATCAATTGTTCAGAAGTTATAAGCAGTTCAACTTGATTTTCGCGGGCGGGCCAATATGTTTTTCAACCAACAACTAGTGAAATCGATATATTCTTGTAGCATGCAACATGCTGATTAATATGCAAATTTTTTACGCTCCCTACGATCATTTGTTCAAAAGTTGAAAGCAGTTCAAGTTAATACTCGCGGACGGGCCAATATTGTTCTCAAATAACAACTAGTGAAACCGACATATTCTTGTAGCATTCAACATGTTTCATTAAAATGCAAATAATTGTGGTCTCTACAATCAATTGTTCAGGAGTTATAAGAAGTTCAAGTTGATTTTCGCGTTCTGGCCAGTATGGATCTCAACCAACAACTTGTGAAATCGATATATTCTTGTAGCTGGCAAAATGCTGATTAATAGCAAAATTATTACGCTCTCTACGAACATTTGTTCAGAAGTTATAAGGAGTTGAAGTTAGTTTTGGCGGGCGGGCCAAAATGGTTCTAAAACAATAACTAGTGAAACAGACATATTCTTGTAGCATGCAACATGTTTGATTGAAATGCAAATAATTGTGTTCTCTACGATCAATTGTTCAGAAGTTATAAGCAGTTGAATTAGTTTTCGCGGGTGGGCCAAATGGTTTTCAACCAACAACTAGTGAAATCGATATATTCTTGTAGCATGCAACATGTTGAATAATATGCAACACTATTACGCTCACTACGATCATTTGTTCAGACGTTATAAGCAGAAAAAGTCAATACTCGCGGGTGGGCCAATATGGTTCTAAAAAAACAAATAGTAAAACCAACATATTCTTGTAGCATACAACATGTTTCATTAAAATGCAAATAATTGTGTTCTCTACGATCATTTGTTCAGAAATTGTAAGCAGTTGAATTAGTTTCCACGGGTGGGCCAACATGGTTCTCAAACAATAACTATTGAAATCTATTTATTCTTGTAGCTAACTACATGTATATTAATATGCAAAACAATCGAGCTTTTTACGATCATTTGTTCAGAACTTTTAAGCAGTTCAATTTAATACTCGCGGGCGGGCCAATATGGTTCTCAAACAATAACTAGTGAAATCGATATATTCTTATAGCATACAACATGTTTGATTGAAATGCAAATAATTGTGTGCTCTACGATCAATTGTTCAGAAGTGATAAGCAGTTCAAGTTAATTTTCGCGGGCAGGCCAATATATTTCTCAAACAACAACTAGTGAAATCGATATATTTTTGTAGAATGCAAAATGCTGATTAATATGCAAATTTATTACGCCTTCTACGATTATTTGTGCAGAAGTTATAAGCAGTTCAAATTAATTTTCGCGGGCGGGCCAATATGGTTCTCAACCAACAACGAGTGAAATCGATATATTCTTATAGCATGCAACATGCTGATTAATATGCAAATTTATTACGCTCTCTAAGATCATTTGTTCAGAAGTTATAAGCAGTTCAGTTTAATACTCGCGGGCGGGCCAATATGGTTCTCAAACAACAACTAGTGAAACCGACATATTCTTGAAGCATTCAACATGTTTCATGGAAATGCAAATAATTGTGTTCTCTACGATCATTTGTTCAGAAATTGTAAGCAGTTGAATTAGTTTTCGCGGGTGGGCCAACATGGTTCTCAAAAAATAACTAGTGAAATCTATATATTCTTGTAGCTAGCTACATATTTATTAATATGCAAAACAATCGAGCTTTCTACGATCATTTGTTCAGAACTTTTAAGCAGTTCAATTTAATACTTGCGGGCGGGCCAATATTTTTCTCAAACAATAACTAGTGAAACTGACATATTCTTGTAGCATACAACATGCTAGATTAAAATGCAAATAATTGTGATCTCTACGATCAATTGTTCAGAAGTTATAAGCAGTTCAAGTTGACTTTCGCGGGCCGTCCAATATGGTTCTCAACCAAAAACTAGTGAAATCGATATATTCTTGTAGCATGCAACATTCTGATTAATATGCAAATTTACTACGCTCTCTACGAACATTTGTTCAGAAGTTATAAGGAGTTGAAGTTAGTCTTGGCGGGCGGGCCAAAATTGTTCTAAAACAATAACTAGTGAAACCGACATATTCTTGTAGCATACAACATGTTTGATTGAAATGCAAATAATTGTGTTCTCTACGATTAATTGTTCAGAAGTTATAAGCAGTTGAATTAGATTTCGCGGGTGGGCCAATATGGTTCTCAACCAACAACTAGTGAAATGATAAATTCTTGTAGCATGCAACATGCTGATTAATATGCAAAACTATTACGCTCACTACGATCATTTGTTCAGACGTTATAAGCAGAAAAAGTCAATACTCGCGGGCGGGCCAATATGGTTCTAAAAAAACAAATAGTAAAACCGACATATTCTTGTAGCATACAACATGTTTCATTAAAATTCAAATAATTGTGTTCTCTACGATCATTTGTTCAGAAATAGTAAGCAGTTGAATTAGTTTTCGCGGGTGGGCCAACATGGATCTGAAACAATAAGTAGTGAAATCTATATATTCTTGTAGCAAGCTACATGTTTATTAATATGCAAAACAATCGAGCTTTCTACGATCGTTTGTTCAGAACTTTTAAGCAGTTCAATTTAATACTCGCGGACGGGCCAATATTGTTCTCAAATAACAACTAGTGAAACCGATATATTCTTGTAGCATTCAACATGTTTCATTAAAATGCAAATAATTGTGTTCTCTACGATCAATTGTTCAGAAGTTATAAGCAGTTCATATTGACTTTCGCGGGCGGGCCAATATGGTTCTCAACCAACAACTAGTGAAATCGATATATTCTTGTAGCATGCAACATGCTGATTAATATGCAAATTTAGTACGCTCTCTAGGATCATTTGTTCAGAAGTTATAAACAGTTCAAGTTAATACTCTCGGACGGGACAATATGGTTTTCTAAAAACAACTAGTGAAACCGACATATTGTTGTAGCATTCAACATGTTTCATTAAAATGCAAATAATTGTGTGCTCTACGATCAATTGTTCAGGAGTTATAAGCAGTTCAATTTGATTTTCGCGTTCGGGCCAGTATGGATCTCAACCAACAACTTGTGAAATCGATATATTCTTGTAGCTGGCAAAATGCTGATTAATAGCAAAACTATTACGCTCTCTACGATCATTTGTTCAGAAGTTATAAGGAGTTGAATTTAGTTTTGGCGGGCGGGCCAAAATGGTTCTCAAACAATAACTAGTGAAACCGACATATTCTTGTAGCATACAACATGTTTGATTGAAATTCAAGTAACTGTGTTCTCTACGATCAATTTTTCAGGAGTTATAAGCAGTTCAAGTTGATTTTCAGGGGCGGGCCAATATGGTTCTCAACCAACAACTAATGAAATCGATATATTCTTGTAGCATGCAACATGCTGATTAATATGCAAATTTATTACGCTCTCTAGGATCATTTGTTCAGAAGTCATAAACAGTTCAAGTTAATATTCGCGGGCGGGCCAATATGGTTTTCTAAAAACAACTAGTGAAACCGACATAATCTTGTTGCATTCAACATGTTTCACTAAAATGCAAAAAATTGTGGTCTCTACGATCAATTGTTCAGAAGTTATAATCAGTTCAAGTTGATTTTCGCGGGAAGGCCAATATGGTTCTCAACCAACAACTAGTGAAATCGATATATTCTTGTAGCATGCAACATGCTGATTAATATGCAAATTTATTACGCTCTCTAGGATCATTTGTTCAAAAGTTATAAACAGTTCAAGTTAATACTCGCGGGCGGGCCAATATGGTTTTCTAAAAACAACTAGTGAAACCGACATATTCTTGTTGCATTCAATATGTTTCATTAAAATGCAAATAATTGTGGTCTCTACGATCAATTCTTCAGGAGTTATAAGAAGTTCAAGTTGAATTTCGCGGGCGGGCCAATATGGTTCTCAACCAACAACCAATGAAACGATATATTCCTGTAGCATGCAACATGCTGATTAATATGCAAAATTAATACGCTCTCTACGATCATTTGTTCTTAAGTTATAAGGAGTTGAAGTTAGTTTTGGCGGACGGGCCAAAATGGTACTCAAACAATAACTAGTGAAACCGACATATTCTTGTTGCATTCAATATGTTTCATTAAAATGCAAATAATTGTGGTCTCTACGATCAATTCTTCAGGAGTTTTAAGCAGTTCAAGTTGAATTTCGCGGGCGGGCCAATATATTTCTCAAACAACAACTAGTGAAATCGATATATTCTTGTAGCATGCAACATGCTGATTAATATGCAAAATTATTACGCTCTCTAAGATCATTTGTTCAGAAGTTATAAGCAGTTCAATTTAATACTCGCGGGCGGGCCAATATGGTTCTCAAACAACAACTAGTGAAACCGACATATTCTGGAAACATTCAACATGTTTCATTAAAATGCAAATAATTGTGTTCGCTACGATCAATTGTTCAGAAGTTATTATCAGTTCAAGTTAATTTTCACGGGCGGGCCAATATGGTTCTCAACCAACAACTAATGAAATCGATATATTCTTGTAGCATGCAACATGCTGATTAATAAGCAAAATTATTACGCTCTCTACGATCATTTGTTCAGAAGTTTAAAGGAGTTGAAGTTAGTTTCGGCGGGCGGGCCAAAATGATTCTCAAAACAATAACTAGTGAAATCGACATATTCTTGAAGCATACAACATGTTTGATTGAAATGCAAATAATTGTGTTCTCTACGATTAATTGTTCAGAAGTTATAAGCAGTTGAAATAGTTTTCGCGGATGGGCCAATATGGTTCTCAACCAACAACTAGTGAAATGATAAATTCTTGTAGCATGCAACATGCTGATTAATATGCAAAACTATTACGCTCACTACGATCATTTGTTCAGACGTTATAAGCAGAAAAAGTCAATACTCGCGGGCGGGCCAATATGGTTCTAAAAAAGCAAATAGTAAAACCGACATATTCTTGTAGCTTACAAAATGTTTAATTAAAATGCAAATAATTGTGTTCTCTACGATCATTTGTTCAGAAATAGTAAGCAGTTGAATTAGTTTTCGTGGGTGGGCCAACATGGATCTGAAACAATAAGTAGTGAAATCTATATATTCTTGTAGCTAGCTTCATGTTTATTAATATGCAAAACAATCGAGCTTTCTACGATCGTTTGTTCAGAACTTTTAAGCAGTTCAATTTAACACTCGCGGGCGGGCCAATATGGTTCTCAAACAATAACTAGTGAAACTGACATATTCTTGTAGCATACAACATGTTAGATTAAAATGCAAATAATTATGATCTCTACGATCAATTGTACAGAAGTTATAAGCAGTTCAAGTTGACTTTCGCGGGTGGGCCAATATGGGTTTCTTAAAACAACTAGTGAAATCGACATATTCTGTTGCATACAACATGTTTGATTAAAATGCTATTAATTGTAGTCTCTACAATCAATTGTTCAGGAGTTATAAGAAGTTCAAGTTGATTTTCGCGGGCGGGCCAATATGGTTCTCAACCAAAAACTAATGAAATCGATATATTCTTGTAGCATGCAACATGCTGATTAATATGCAAAATTATTACGCTCTCTACGAACATTTGTTCAGAAGTTAGAAGGAGTTGAAGTTAGTTTTGGCGGGCGGGCCAAAATGGTTCTAAAACAATAACTAGTGAAACCGACATATTCTTGTAGCATACAACATGTTTGATTGAAATGCAAATAATTGTGTTCTCTACGATCAATTGTTCAGAAGTTATAAGCAGTTGAATTAGTTTTCGCGGGTGGGCCAAATGGTTCTCAACCAACAACTAGTGAAATCGATATATTCTTGTAGCATGCAACATGTTGATTAATATGCAACACTATTACGCTCACTACGATCATTTGTTCAGGCGTTATAAGCAGAAAAAGTCAATACCCGCAGGCGGGCCAATATGGTTAAAAAAAACAAATAGTAAAACCGACATATTCTTGTAGCATACAACATGTTTCATTAAAATGCAAATAATTGTGTTCTCTGTGATCATTTGTTCAGAAATGTTAAGCAGTTGAATTAGTTTTCGCGGGTGGGCCAACATGGTTCTCAAAGAATAACTAGTGAAATCTATATATTCTTGTAGCTAGCTACATGTTTATTAATATGCAAAACAATCGAGCTTTCTACGATCATTTGTTCAGAACTTTTAAACAGTTCAATTTAATACTCGCGGGCGGGCCAATATGGTTCTCAAACAATAGCTAGTGAAACTGACATATTCTTGTAGCATACAACATGTTAGATTAAAATGCAAATAATTGTGATCTCTACGATCAATTGTTCAGAAGTTATAAGCAGTTCAACTTGATTTTCGCGGGCGGGCCAATATGTTTTTCAACCAACAACTAGTGAAATCGATATATTCTTGTAGCATGCAACATGCTGATTAATATGCAATTTTTTTACGCTCTCTACGATCATTTGTTCAAAAGTTGAAAGCAGTTCAAGTTAATACTCGCGGACGGGCCAATATTGTTCTCAAATAACAACTAGTGAAACCGACATATTCTTGTAGCATTCAACATGTTTCATTAAAAAGCAAGTAATTGTGTTCTCTACGATCAATTGTTCAGAAGTTATAAGCAGTTCAAGTTGACTTTCGCGGGCGGGCCAATATGGTTCTCAACCAAAAACTAGTGAAATCGATATATTCTTGAAGCATGCAACATGCTGATTAATATGCAAATTTATTACGCTCTCTAGGATCATTTGTTCAGAAGTTATAAACAGTTCAAGTTAATACGCTCGGACGGGACAATATGGTTTTCTAAAAACAACTAGTGAAACCGACATATTCTTGTAGCATTCAACATGTTTCATTGAAATGCAAATAATTGTGTGCTCTACGATCAATTGTTCAGGAGTTATAAGCAGTTCAAGTTGATTTTCGCGGGCGGGCCACTATGGATCTCAACCAACAACTTGTGAAATCGATATATTCTTGTAGCTAGCAACATGCTGATTAATAGCAAAATTATTACGCTCTCTACGATCATTTGTTCAGAAGTTATAAGGAGTTGAATTTAGTTTTGGCGGGCGGGCCAAAATGGTTCTCAAACAATAACTAGTTAAACCGACATATTCTTGTAGCATACAACATGTTTGATTGAAATTCAAGTAATTGTGTTCTCTACGATCAATTGTTCAGAAGTTATAAGCAGTTCAAGTTAATTTTCGAGGGCGGACCAATATGGTTCTCATCCAACAACTAGTGAAATCGATATATTCTAGTAGCATGCAACATGCTGATTAATATGCAAAACTATTACGCTCACTACGATCATTTGTTCAGACGTTATAAGCAGAACAAGTCAATATTCGCGGGCGGGCCAATATGGTTCTAAAAAAACAAATAGTAAAACCGACATATTCTTGTAGCATTCAACATGTTTCATTAAAATGCAAATAATTGTGTTCGCTACGATCAACTGTTCAGAAGTTATAAGCAGTTCAAGTTGATTTTCGCGGGCGGGCCAATATGGTTCTCAACCAAAAACTAGTGAAATCGATGTATTCTTGTAGCATGCAACATGCTGATTAATATGCAAATTTATTACGCTCTCTAGGGTCTTTTGTTACGAAGTTATAAACAGTTCAAGTTAATACTCGCGGGCGGGCCAATATGGTTTTCTAAAAACAACTAATGAAACCGACTTATTCTTGTAGCATTTAACATGTTTCATTAAAATGCAAATAATTGTGTTCTCTACGATCAATTGTTCAGGAGTTTTAAGCAGTTCAAGTTGATTTTCGCGGACGGGCCAATATGGTTCTCAACCAACAACCAATGAAATCATTATATTCTTGTAGCATGCAACATGCTGATTAATATGCAAAATTAATACGCTCTCTACGATCATTTGTTCTTAAGTTATAAGGAGTTGAAGTTAGTTTTGGCGGACGGGCCAAAATGGTTCTCAAACAATAACTAGTGAAACCGACATTTTCTTGTAGCATACAACATGTTTGATTGAAATGCAAATAATTGTGTGGTCTACGATCAATTGTTCAGAAGTTATAAGCAGTTCAAATTAATTTTCGCGGGCAGGCCAATATATTTCTCAAACAACAACTAGTGAAATCGATATATTCTGGTAGCATGCAACATGCTGATTAATATGCAAAATTATTACGCTTTCTACGATTATTTGTTCAGAAGTTATAAGCAGTTGAATTTAATTTTCGCGGGCGGGCCAATATGGTTCTCAACCAACAACTATTGAAATCGATATATTCTTGTAGCATGCAACATGCTGATTAATATGCAAATTTATTACGCTCTCTAAGATCATTTTTTCAGAAGTTATAAGCAGTTCAATTTAATACTCGCGGGCGGGCCAATATGGTTCTCAAACAACAACTAGTGAAACCGACATATTCTTGAAGCATTCAACATGTTTCATTAAAATGCAAATAATTGTGTTCGCTACGATCAATTGTTCAGAAGTTATTATCAGTTCAAGTTAATTTTCGCGGGCGAGCCAATATGGTTCTCAACCAACAACTAATGAAATCGATATATTCTTGTCGCATGCAACATGCTGATTAATAAGCAAAATTATTACGCTCTCTACGATCATTTGTTCAGAAGTTATAAGGAGTTGAAGTTATTTTCGGCGGGCGGGCCAAAATGGTTCTCAAACAATAACTAGTGAAACCGACATATTCTTGTAACATACAACATGTTTGATTGAAATGCAAATAATTGTGTTCTTTACGATCAATTGTTCAGAAGTTATAAGCAGTTGAATTAGTTTTCGCGGGTGGGCCAACATGGTTCTCAAACAATAACTAGTGAAATCTATATATTCTTGTAGCTAGCTACATGTTTATTAATATGCAAAACAATCGAGCTTTCTACGATCATTTGTTCAGAACTTTTAAGCAGTTCAATTTAATACTCGCGGGCGGGCCAATATGGTTCTCAAACAATAACTAGTGAAACTGACATATTCTTGTAGCATACAACATGTTAGATTAAAATGCAAATAATGGTGATCTCTAGGATCAATTGTTCAGAAGTTATAAGCAGTTCAACTTGATTTTCGCGGGCGGGCCAATATGTTTTTCAACCAACAACTAGTGAAATCGATATATTCTTGTAGCATGCAACATGCTGATTAATATGCAAATTTTTTACGCTCTCTACGATCATTTGTTCAAAAGTTGAAAGCAGTTCAAGTTAATACTCGCGGGCGGGCCAATATGGTTCTCAACCAAAAACTAGTGAAATCGATATATTCTTGTAGCATGCAACATCCTGATTAATATGCAAATTTATTACGCTCTCTAGGATCATTTGTTCAGAAGTTATAAACAGTTCAAGTTAATACTCTCGGACGGGACAATATGGTTTTCTAAAAACAACTGTTGAAACCGACATATTCTTATAGCATTCAATATGTTTCATTAAAATGCAAATAGTTGTGTGCTCTACGATCAATTGTTCAGGAGTTATAAGTAGTTAAAGTTGATTTTCGCGGGCGGGCCACTATGGATCTCAACCAACAACTTGTGAAATCGATATATTCTTGTAGCATGCAACATGTTGATTAATATGAAACACTATTACGCTCACTACGATCATTTGTTCAGACGTTATAAGCAGAAAAAGTCAATACCCGCAGGCGGGCCAATATGGTTAAAAAAAACAAATAGTAAAACCGACATATTCTTGTAGCATACAACATGTTTCATTAAAATGCAAATAATTGTGTTCTCTACGATCATTTGTTCAGAAATTTTAAGCAGTTGAATTAGTTTTCGCGGGTGGGCCAACATGGTTCTCAAACAATAACTAGTGAAATCTATATATTCTTGTAGCTCGCTACATGTTTATTAATATGCAAAACAATCGAGCTTTCTACGATCATTTGTTCAGAACTTTTAAGCAGTTCAATTTAATACTCGCGGGCGGGCCAACATGGTTCTCAATCAATAACTAGTGAAACTGACATATTCTTGTAGCATACAACATGTTAGATTAAAATGCAAATAATGGTGATCTCTACGATCAATTGTTCAGAAGTTATAAGCAGTTCAACTTGATTTTCGCGGGCGGGCCAATATGTTTTTCAACCAACAACTAGTGAAATCAATATATTCTTGTAGCATGCAACATGCTTATTAATATGCAAATTTTTTACGCTCTCTACGATCATTTGTTCAAAAGTTGAAAGCAGTTCAAGTTAATACTCGCGGACGGGCCAATATTGTTCTCAAATAACAACTAGTGAAACCGACATATTCTTGTAGCATTCAACATGTTTCATTAAAAAGCAAATAATTGTGTTCTCTACGATCAATTGTTCAGAAGTTATAAGCAGTTCAAGTTGACTTTCGCGGGCGGGCCAATATGGTTCTCAACCAAAAACTAGTGAAATCGATATATTCTTGTAGCATGCAACATGCTGATTAATATGCAAATTTATTACGCTCTCTAGGATCATTTGTTCAGAAGTTATAAACAGTTCAAGTTAATACTCCCGGACGGGACAATATGGTTTTCTAAATACAACTATTGAAACCGACATATTCTTATAGCATTCAATATGTTTCATTAAAATGCAAATAATTGTGTGCTCTACGATCAATTGTTCAGGAGTTATAAGTAAATCAAGTTGATTTTCGCGGGCGGGCCACTATGGATCTCAAACAACAACTTGTGAAATCGATATATTCTTGTAGCTAGCTACATGCTGATTAATAGCAAAATTATTACGCTCTCTACGATCATTTGTTCAGAAGTTATATGGAGTTGAATTTAGTTTTGGCGGGCGGGTCAAAATGGTTCTCAAACAATAACTAGTGAAACCGACATATTCTTGTAGCATACAACATGTTTGATTGAAATTCAAGTAATTGTGTTCTCTACGATCAATTGTTCAGAAGTTATAAGCAGTTCAAGTTAATTTTCGAGGGCGGACCAATATGGTTCTCATCCAACAACTAGTGAAATCGATATATTCTAGTAGCATGCAACATGCTGATTAATATGCAAAACTATTACGCTCACTACGATCATTTGTTCAGACGTTATAAGCAGAACAAGTCAATATTCGCGGGCGGGCCAATATGGTTCTAAAAAAACAAATAGTAAAACCGACATATTCTTGTAACATTCAACATGTTTCATTAAAATGCAAATAATTGTGTTCGCTACGATCAATTGTTCAGAAGTTATAAGCAGTTCAAGTTGATTTTCGCGGGCGGGCCAATATGGTTCTCAACCAAAAACTAGTGAAATCGATGTATTCTTGTAGCATGCAATATGCTGATTAATATGCAAATTTATTACGCTCTCTTGGATCATTTGTTACGAAGTTATAAACAGTTCAAGTTAATACCCGCGGGCGGGCCAATATGGTTTTCTAAAAACAACTAGTGAAACCGACATATTCTTGTTGCATCCAACATGTTTCATTAAAATGCAAATAATTATGGTCTCTACGATCAATTGTTCAGGAGTTATAATCAGTTCAAGTTGACTTTCGTGGGCGGGCCAATATGGTTCTCAACCAACAACTAGTGAAATCGATATATTCTTGTAGCATGCAACATGCTGATTAATATGCAAATTTATTAGGCTCTCTAGGATCATTTGTTCAAAAGTTATAAACAGTTCAAGTTAATACTCGCGGGCGGGCCAATATGGTTTTCTAAAAACAACTAGTGAAACCGACATATTCTTGTTGCATTCAATATGTTTCAATAAAATGCAAATAATTGTGGTCTCTACGATCAATTGTTCAGGAGTTTTAAGCAGTTCAAGTTGATTTTCGCGGGCGGGCCAATATGGTTCTCAACCAACAACCAATGAAATCATTATATTCTTGTAGCATGCAACATGCTGATTAATATACAAAATTAATACGCTCTCTACGATCATTTGTTCTTAAGTTATAAGGAGTTGAAGTTAGTTTTGGCGGACGGGCCAAAATGGTTCTCCAACAATAACTAGTGAAACCGACATATTCTTGTAGCATACAACATGTTTGATTGAAATGCAAATAATTGTGTGGTCTACGATCAATTGTTCAGAAGTTATAAGTAGTTCAAGTTAATTTTCGCGGGCAGGCCAATATATTTCTCAAACAACAACTAGTGAAATCGATATATTCTTGTAGCATGCAACATGCTGATTAATATGCAAAATTATTACGCTCTCTAGAATCATTTGTTCAGAAGTTATAAGCAGTTCAATTTAATACTCGCGGGCGGGCCAATATGGTTCTCAAACAACAACTAGTAAAACCGACATATTCTTGAAGCATTCAACATGTTTCATTAAAATGCAAATAATTGTGTTCGCAACGATCAATTGTTCAGAAGTTATTATCAGTTCAAGTTAATTTTCGCGGGCGGGCCAATATGGTTCTCAACCAACAACTAATGAAATCGATATATTCTTGTAGCATGCAACATGCTGATTAATAAGCAAAATTACTACGCTCTCTACGATCATTTGTTCAGAAGTTATAAGGAGTTGAAGTTAGTTTCGGCGGGCGGGCCAAAATGGTTCTCAAACAATAACTAGTGAAACCGACATATTCTTGTAGCATACAACATGTTTGATTGAAATGCAAATAATTGTGTTCTCTACGATTAATTGTTCAGAAGTTATAAGCAGTTGAATTAGTTTTCGCGGGTGGGCCAATATGGTTCTCAACCAACAACTAGTGAAATGATAAATTCTTGTAGCATGCAACATGCTGATTAATATACAAAACTATTAGGCTCACTACGATCATTTGTTCAGACGTTATAAGCAGAAAAAGTCAATACTCGCGGGCGGGCCAATATGGTTCTAAAAAAACAAATAGTAAAACCGACATATTCTTGTAGCATACAACATGTTTCATTAAAATGCAAATAATTGTGTTCTCTACGATCAATTTTTCAGGAGTTATAAGCAGTTCAAGTTGATTTTCAGGGGCGGGCCAATATGGTTCTCAACCAACAACTAATGAAATCGATATATTCTTGTAGCATGCAACATGCTGATTAATATGCAAATTTATTACGCTCTCTAGGATCATTTGTTCAGAAGTCATAAACAGTTCAAGTTAATACTCGCGGCCGTCCAATATGGTTTTCTAAAAACAACTAGTGAAACCTACATATTCTTGTTGCATTCAACATGTTTCATTAAAATGCAAATAATTGTGGTCTCTACGCTCAATTGTTCAGGAGTTATAATCAGTTCAAGTTGATTTTAGCGTGCGGGCCAATATGGTTCTCAACCAACAACTAGTGAAATCGATTTATTCTTGTAGCATGCAACATACTGATTAATATGCAAATTTATTAGGCTCTCTAGGATCATTTGTTCAAAAGTTATAAACAGTTCAAGTTAATACTCGCGGGCGGGCCAATATGGTTTTCTAAAAACAACTAATGAAACCGACATATTCTTGTTGCATTCAATATGTTTCAATAAAATGCAAATAATTGTGGTCTCTACGATCAATTGTTCAGAAGTTTTAAGCAGTTCAAGTTGATTTTCGCGGGCGGGCCAATATGGTTCTCAACCAACAACCAATGAAATCATTATATTCTTGTAGCATGCAACATGCTGATTAATATGCAAAATTAATACGCTCTCTACGATCATTTGTTCTTAAGTTATAAGGAGTTGAAGTTAGTTTTGGCGGACGGGCCAAAATGGTTCTCAAACAATAACTAGTGAAACCGACATATTCTTGTAGCATACAACATGTTTGATTGAAATGCAAATAATTGTGTGGTCTACGATCAATTGTTCAGAAGTTATAAGCAGTTTAATTTAATACTCGCGGGCGGGCCAATATGGTTCTCAAACAACAACTAGTGAAACCGACATATTCTTGAAGCATTCAACATGTTTCATTAAAATGCAAATAATTGTGTTCGCTACGATCAATTGTTCAGAAGTTATTATCAGTTCAAGTTAATTTTCGCGGGCGGGCCAATATGGTTCTCAACCAACAACTAATGAAATCGATATATTCTTGTAGCATGCAACATGCTGATTAATATGCAAAATTAATACGCTCTCTACGATCATTTGTTCTTAAGTTATAAGGAGTTGAAGTTAGTTTTGGCGGACGGGCCAAAATGGTTCTCAAAAAATAACTAGTGAAACCGACATATTCTTGTTGCATTCAATATGTTTCATTAAAATGCAAATAATTGTGGTCTCTACGATCAATTCTTCAGGAGTTTTAAGCTGTCCAAGTTGAATTTCGCGGGCGGGCCAATATATTTCTCAAACAACAACTAGTGAAATCGATATATTCTTGTAGCATGCAACATGCTGATTAATATGCAAAATTATTACGCTCTCTAAGATCATTTGTTCAGTAGTTATAAGCAGTTCAATTTAATACTCGCGGGCGGGCCAATATGGTTCTCAAACAACAACTAGTGAAACCGACATATTCTTGAAGCATTCAACATGTTTCATTGAAATGCAAATAATTGTGTTCTCTACGATCATTTGTTCAGAAATTGTAAGCAGTTGAATTAGTTTCCACGGGTGGGCCAACATGGTTCTCAAACAATAACTATTGAAATCTATTTATTCTTGTAGCTAACTACATGTATATTAATATGCAAAACAATCGAGCTTTTTACGATCATTTGTTCAGAACTTTTAAGCAGTTCAATTTAATACTCGCGGGCGGGCCAATATGGTTCTCAAACAATAACTAGTGAAATCGATATATTCTTATAGCGTACAACATGTTTGATTGAAATGCAAATAATTGTGTGCTCTACGATCAATTGTTCAGAAGTGATAAGCAGTTCAAGTTAATTTTCGCGGGCAGGCCAATATATTTCTCAAACAACAACTAGTGAAATCTATATATTTTTGTAGAATGCAAAATGCTGATCAATATGCAAAATTATTACGCTTTCTACGATTATTTGTGCAGAAGTTATAAGCAGTTCAAATTAATTTTCGCGGGCGGGCCAATATGGTTCTCAACCAACAACGAGTGAAATCGATATATTCTTATAGCATGCAACATGCTGTTTAATATGCAAATTTATTACGCTCTCTAAGATCATTTTTTCAGAAGTTATAAGCAGTTCAGTTTAATACTCGCGGGCGGGCCAATATGGTTCTCAAACAACAACTAGTGAAACCGACATATTCTTGAAGCATTCAACATGTTTCATTGAAATGCAAATAATTGTGTTCTCTACGATCATTTGTTCAGAAATTGTAAGCAGTTGAATTAGTTTTGCGGGTGGGCCAACATGGTTCTCAAACAATAACTAGTGAAATCTATATATTCTTGTAGCTAGCTACATATTTATTAATATGCAAAACAATCGAGCTTTCTACGATCATTTGTTCAGAACTTTTAAGGAGTTCAATTTAATACTCGCGGGCGGGCCAATATTTTTCTCAAACAATAACTAGTGAAACTGACATATTCTTGTAGCATTCAAATTGTTTCATTAAAATGCAAATAATTGTGTTCTCTACGATCAATTGTTCAGAAGTTATAAGCAGTTCAAGTTGACTTTCGCGGGCCGTCCAATATGGTTCTCAACCAAAAACTAGTGAAATCGATATATTCTTGTAGCATGCAACATGCTGATTAATATGCAAATTTACTACGCTCTCTACGAACATTTGTTCAGAAGTTATAAGGAGTTGAAGTTAGTCTTGGCGGGCGGGCCAAAATTGTTCTAAAACAATAACTAGTGAAACCGACATATTCTTGTAGCATACAACATGTTTGATTGAAATGCAAATAATTGTGTTCTCTACGATCAATTGTTCAGAATTTATAAGCAGTTGAACTAGTTTTCGCGGGTGGGCCAAATGGTTCTCAACCAACAACTATTGAAATCGATATATTTTTGTAGCATGCAACATGTTGATTAATATGCAACACTATTACACTCACTACGATCATTTGTTCAGACGTTATAAGCAGAAAAAGTCAATACCCGCAGGCGGGCCAATATGGTTAAAAAAAATAGTAAAACCGACATATTCTTGTAGGATACAACATGTTTCATTGAAATGCAAATAATTGTGTTCTCAACGATCATTTGTTCAGAAATTGTAAGCAGTTGAATTAGTTTTCGCGGGTGGGCCAACATGGTTCTCAAACAATAACTAGTGAAATCTATATATTCTTGTAGCTAGCTACATGTTTATTAATATGCAAAACAATCGAGCTTTCTACGATCATTTGTTCAGAACTTTTAAGCAGTTCAATTTAATACTCGCGGGCTGGCCAATATGGTTCTCAAACAATAACTAGTGAAACTGACATATTCTTGTAGCATACAACATGATAGATTAAAATGCAAATAATTGTGATCTCTACGATCAATTGTTCAGAAGTTATAAGCAGTTCAACTTGATTTTCGCGGGCGGGCCAATATGTTTTTCAACCAACAAATAGTGAAATCGATATATTCTTGTAGCATGCAACATGCTGATTAATATGCAAATTTTTTACGCTCCCTACGATCATTTGTTCAAAAGTTGAAAGCAGTTCAAGTTAATACTCGCGGACGGGCCAATATTGTTCTCAAATAACAACTAGTGAAACCGACATATTCTTGTAGCATTCAACATGTTTCATTAAAATGCAAATAATTGTGTTCTCTACGATCAATTGTTCAGAAGTTATAAGCAGTTCAAATTGACTTTCGCGGGCGGGCCAATATGGTTCTCAACCAAAAACTAATGAAATCGATATATTCTTGTAGCATGCAACATGCTGATTAATATGCAAATTTAGTACGCTCTCTAGGATCATTTGTTCAGAAGTTATAAACAGTTCAAGTTAATACTCTCGGACGGGACAATATGGTTTTCTAAAAACAACTAGTGAAACCGACATATTGTTGTAGCATTCAACATGTTTCATTAAAATGCAAATAATTGTGTGCTCTACGATCAATTGTTCAGGAGTTATAAGCAGTTCAAGTTGATTTTCGCGTTCGGGCCAGTATGGATCTCAACCAACAACTTGTGAAATCGACATATTCTTGTAGCTGGCAAAATGCTGATTAATAGCAAAACTATTACGCTCTCTACGATCATTTGTTCAGAAGTTATAAGGAGTTGAATTTAGTTTTGGCGGGCGGGCCAAAATGGTTCTCAAACAATAACTAGTGAAACCGACATATTCCTGTAGCATACAACATGTTTGATTGAAATTCAAGTAATTGTGTTCTCTACGATCAATTTTTCAGGAGTTATAAGAAGTTCAAGTTGATTTTCAGGGGCGGGCCAATATGGTTCTCAACCAACAACTAATGAAATCGATATATTCTTGTAGCATGCAACATGCTGATTAATATGCAAATTTATTACGCTCTCTAGGATCATTTGTTCAGAAGTCATAAACAGTTCAAGTTAATACTCGCGGGCGGGCCAATATGGTTTTCTAAAAACAACTAGTGAAACCGACATAATCTTGTTGCATTCAACATGTTTCACTAAAATGCAAAAAATTGTGGTCTCTACGATCAATTGTTCAGAAGTTATAATCAGTTCAAGTTGATTTTCGCGGGAAGGCCAATATGGTTCTCAACCAACAACTAGTGAAATCGATATATTCTTGTAGCATGCAACATGCTGATTAATATGCAAATTTATTACGCTCTCTAGGATCATTTGTTCAAAAGTTATAAACAGTTCAAGTTAATACTCGCGGGCGGGCCAATATGGTTTTCTAAAAACAAATAGTGAAACCGACATATTCTTGTTGCATTCAATATGTTTCATTAAAATGCAAATAATTGTGGTCTCTACGATCAATTCTTCAGGAGTTTTAAGCAGTTCAAGTTGAATTTCGCGGGCGGGCCAATATGGTTCTCAACCAACAACCAATGAAACGATATATTCCTGTAGCATGCAACATGCTGATTAATATGCAAAATTAATACGCTCTCTACGATCATTTGTTCTTAAGTTATAAGGAGTTGAAGTTAGTTTTGGCGGACGGGCCAAAATGGTTCTCAAACAATAACTAGTGAAACCGACATATTCTTGTTGCATTCAATATGTTTCATTAAAATGCAAATAATTGTGGTCTCTACGATCAATTCTTCAGGAGTTTTAAGCAGTCCAAGTTGAATTTCGCGGGCGGGCCAATATATTTCTCAAACAACAACTAGTGAAATCGATATATTCTTGTAGCATGCAACATGCTGATTAATATGCAAAATTATTTCGCTCTCTAAGATCATTTGTTCAGAAGTTATAAGCAGTTCAATTTAATACTCGCGGGCGGGCCAATATGGTTCTCAAACAACAACTAGTGAAACCGACATATTCTTGAAACATTCAACATGTTTCATTAAAATGCAAATAATTGTGTTCGCTACGATCACTTGTTCAGAAGTTATTATCAGTTCAAGTTAATTTTCGCGGGCGGGCCAATATGGTTCTCAACCAACAACTAATGAAATCGATATATTCTTGTAGCATGCAACATGCTGATTAATAAGCAAAATTATTACGCTCTCTACGATCATTTGTTCAGAAGTTTAAAGGAGTTGAAGTTAGTTTCGGCGGGCGGGCCAAAATGATTCTCAAAACAATAACTAGTGAAACCGACATATTCTTGAAGCATACAACATGTTTGATTGAAATGCAAATAATTGTGTTCTCTACGATTAATTGTTCAGAAGTTATAAGCAGTTGAATTAGTTTTCGCGGGTGGGCCAATATGGTTCTCAACCAACAACTAGTGAAATGATAAATTCTTGTAGCATGCAACATGCTGATTAATATGCAAAACTATTACGCTCACTACGATCATTTGTTCAGACGTTATAAGCAGAAAAAGTCAATACTCGCGGGCGGGCCAATATGGTTCTAAAAAAGCAAATAGTAAAACCGACATATTCTTGTAGCATACAAAATGTTTCATTAAAATGCAAATAATTGTGTTCTCTACGATCATTTGTTCAGAAATAGTAAGCAGTTGAATTAGTTTTCGCGGGTGGGCCAACATGGATCTGAAACAATAAGTAGTGAAATCTATATATTCTTGTAGCTAGCTTCATGTTTATTAATATGCAAAACAATCGAGCTTTCTACGATCGTTTGTTCTGAACTTTTAAGCAGTTCAATTTAACACTCGCGGGCGGGCCAATATGGTTCTCAAACAATAACTAGTGAAACTGACATATTCTTGTAGCATACAACATGTTAGATTAAAATGCAAATAATTATGATCTCTACGATCAATTGTACAGAAGTTATAAGCAGTTCAAGTTCATTTTCGCGGGCGGGCCAATATGATTTTCATCCAACAACTAGTGAAATCGATATATTCTTGTAGCATTCAAAATGCTGATTAATATGCAAATTTTTTACGCTGTCTACGATCTTCTGTTCAGAAGTTGTAAGCAGTTCAAGTTAATACTCGCGAACGGGAAACTATTTTTCTCAAATAACAACTAGTGAAACCAACATATTCTTGTAGCATTCAACTTGTTTCATTAAAATGCAAATAATTGTGTTCTCTACGATCAATTGTTCAGAAGTTATAAGCAGTTCAAGTTGACTTTCGCGGGTGGGCCAATATGGGTTTAATAAAACAACTAGTGAAATCGACATATTCTGTTGGATACAACATGTTTGATTAAAATGCTATTATTGTAGTCTCTACAATCAATTGTTCAGGAGTTATAAGAAGTTCAAGTTGATTTTCGCGGGCGGGCCAATATGGTTCTCAACCAAAAACTAATGAAATCGATATATTCTTGTAGCATGCAACATGCTGATTAATATGCAAAATTATTACGCTCTCTACGAACATTTGTTCAGAAGTTATAAGGAGTTGAAGTTAGTTTTGGCGGGCGGGCCAAAATGGTTCTAAAACAATAACTAGTGAAACCGACATATTCTTGAAGCATACAACATGTTTGATTGAAATGCAAATAATTGTGTTCTCTACGATTAATTGTTCAGAAGTTATAAGCAGTTGAATTAGTTTTCGCGGGTGGGCCAACATGGTTCTCAAAGAATAACTAGTGAAATCTATATATTCTTGTAGCTAGCTACATGTTTATTAATATGCAAAACAATCGAGCTTTCTACGATCATTTGTTCAGAAGTTATAAGCAGTTCAACTTGATTTTCGCAGGCGGGCCAATATGTTTTTCAACCAACAACTAGTGAAATCGATATATTCTTGTAGCATGCAACATGCTGATTAATATGCAAATTTTTTACGCTCTCTACGATCATTTGTTCAAAAGTTGAAAGCAGTTCAAGTTAATACTCGCGGACGGGCCAATATTGTTCTCAAATAACAACTAGTGAAACCGACATATTCTTGTAGCATTCAACATGTTTCATTAAAAAGCAAATAATTGTGTTCTCTACGATCAATTGTTCAGAAGTTATAAGCAGTTCAAGTTGACTTTCGCGGGCGGGCCAATATGGTTCTCAACCAAAAACTAGTGAAATCGATATATTCTTGAAGCATGCAACATGCTGATTAATATGCAAATTTATTACGCTCTCTAGGATCATTTGTTCAGAAGTTATAAACAGTTCAAGTTAATACGCTCGGACGGGACAATATGGTTTTCTAAAAACAACTAGTGAAACCGACATATTCTTGTAGCATTCAACATGTTTCATTGAAATGCAAATAATTGTGTGCTCTACGATCAATTGTTTAGGAGTTATAAGCAGTTCAAGTTGATTTTCGCGGGCGGGCCACTATGGATCTCAACCAACAACTTGTGAAATCGATATATTCTTGTAGCTAGCAACATGCTGATTAATAGCAAAACTATTACCCTCTCTACGATCATTTGTTCAGAAGTTATAAGGAGTTGAATTTAGTTTTGGCGGGCGGGACAAAATGGTTCTCAAACAATAACTAGTTAAACCGACATATTCTTGTAGCATACAACATGTTTGATTGAAATTCAAGTAATTGTGTTCTCTACGATCAATTGTTCAGAAGTTATAAGCAGTTCAAGTTAATTTTCGAGGGCGGACCAATATGGTTCTCATCCAACAACTAGTGAAATCGATATATTCTAGTAGCATGCAACATGCTGATTAATTTGCAAGACTATTACGCTCACTACGATCATTTGTTCAGACGTTATAAGCAGAACAAGTCAATATTCGCGGGCGGGCCAATATGGTTCTAAAAAAACAAATAGTAAAACCGACATATTCTTGTAGCATTCAACATGTTTCATTAAAATGCAAATAATTGTGTTCGCTACGATCAACTGTTCAGAAGTTATAAGCAGTTCAAGTTGATTTTCGCGGGCGGGCCAATATGGTTCTCAACCAAAAACTAATGAAATCTATATATTCTTGTAGCTAGCTACATATTTATTAATATGCAAAACAATCGAGCTTTCTACGATCATTTGTTCAGAACTTTTAAGGAGTTCAATTTAATACTCGCGGGCGGGCCAATATTTTTCTCAAACAATAACTAGTGAAACTGACATATTCTTGTAGCATTCAAATTGTTTCATTAAAATGCAAATAATTGTGTTCTCTACGATCAATTGTTCAGAAGTTATAAGCAGTTCAAGTTGACTTTCGCGGGCCGTCCAATATGGTTCTCAACCAAAAACTAGTGAAATCGATATATTCTTGTAGCATGCAACATGCTGATTAATATGCAAATTTACTACGCTCTCTACGAACATTTGTTCAGAAGTTATAAGGAGTTGAAGTTAGTCTTGGCGGGCGGGCCAAAATTGTTCTAAAACAATAACTAGTGAAACCGACATATTCTTGTAGCATACAACATGTTTGATTGAAATGCAAATAATTGTGTTCTCTACGATCAATTGTTCAGAATTTATAAGCAGTTGAACTAGTTTTCGCGGGTGGGCCAAATGGTTCTCAACCAACAACTATTGAAATCGATATATTTTTGTAGCATGCAACATGTTGATTAATATGCAACACTATTACGCTCACTACGATCATTTGTTCAGACGTTATAAGCAGAAAAAGTCAATACCCGCAGGCGGGCCAATATGGTTAAAAAAAAATAGTAAAACCGACATATTCTTGTAGGATACAACATGTTTCATTAAAATGCAAATAATTGTGTTCTCAACGATCATTTGTTCAGAAATTGTAAGCAGTTGAATTAGTTTTCGCGGGTGGGCCAACATGGTTCTCAAACAATAACTAGTGAAATCTATATATTCTTGTAGCTAGCTACATGTTTATTAATATGCAAAACAATCGAGCTTTCTACGATCATTTGTTCAGAACTTTTAAGCAGTTCAATTTAATACTCGCGGGCTGGCCAATATGGTTCTCAAACAATAACTAGTGAAACTGACATATTCTTGTAGCATACAACATGTTAGATTAAAATGCAAATAATTGTGATCTCTACGATCAATTGTTCAGAAGTTATAAGCAGTTCAACTTGATTTTCGCGGGCGGGCCAATATGTTTTTCAACCAACAACTAGTGAAATCGATATATTCTTGTAGCATGCAACATGCTGATTAATATGCAAATTTTTTACGCTCCCTACGATCATTTGTTCAAAAGTTGAAAGCAGTTCAAGTTAATACTCGCGGACGGGCCAATATTGTTCTCAAATAACAACTAGTGAAACCGACATATTCTTGTAGCATTCAACATGTTTCATTAAAATGCAAATAATTGTGTTCTCTACGATCAATTGTTCAGAAGTTATAAGCAGTTCAAATTGACTTTCGCGGGCGGGCCAATATGGTTCTCAACCAAAAACTAATGAAATCGATATATTCTTGTAGCATGCAACATGCTGATTAATATGCAACACTATTACGCTCACTACGATCATTTGTTCAGACGTTATAAGCAGAAAAAGTCAATACCCGCAGGCGGGCCAATATGGTTAAAAAAAAATAGTAAAACCGACATATTCTTGTAGGATACAACATGTTTCATTAAAATGCAAATAATTGTGTTCTCAACGATCATTTGTTCAGAAGTTATAAGGAGTTGAATTTAGTTTTGGCGGGCGGGCCAAAATGGTTCTCAAACAATAACTAGTGAAACCGACATATTCCTGTAGCATACAACATGTTTGATTGAAATTCAAGTAATTGTGTTCTCTACGATCAATTTTTCAGGAGTTATAAGAAGTTCAAGTTGATTTTCAGGGGCGGGCCAATATGGTTCTCAACCAACAACTAATGAAATCGATATATTCTTGTAGCATGCAACATGCTGATTAATATGCAAATTTATTACGCTCTCTAGGATCATTTGTTCAGAAGTCATAAACAGTTCAAGTTAATACTCGCGGGCGGGCCAATATGGTTTTCTAAAAACAACTAGTGAAACCGACATAATCTTGTTGCATTCAACATGTTTCACTAAAATGCAAAAAATTGTGGTCTCTACGATCAATTGTTCAGAAGTTATAATCAGTTCAAGTTGATTTTCGCGGGAAGGCCAATATGGTTCTCAACCAACAACTAGTGAAATCGATATATTCTTGTAGCATGCAACATGCTGATTAATATGCAAATTTATTACGCTCTCTAGGATCATTTGTTCAAAAGTTATAAACAGTTCAAGTTAATTCTCGCGGGCGGGCCAATATGGTTTTCTAAAAACAAATAGTGAAACCGACATATTCTTGTTGCATTCAATATGTTACATTAAAATGCAAATAATTGTGGTCTCTACGATCAATTCTTCAGGAGTTTTAAGCAGTTCAAGTTGAATTTCGCGGGCGGGCCAATATGGTTCTCAACCAACAACCAATGAAACGATATATTCCTGTAGCATGCAACATGCTGATTAATATGCAAAATTAATACGCTCTCTACGATCATTTGTTCTTAAGTTATAAGGAGTTGAAGTTAGTTTTGGCGGACGGACCAAAATGGTTCTCAAACAATAACTAGTGAAACCGACATATTCTTGTTGCATTCAATATGTTTCATTAAAATGCAAATAATTGTGGTCTCTACGATCAATTCTTCAGGAGTTTTAAGCAGTCCAAGTTGAATTTCGCGGGCGGGCCAATATATTTCTCAAACAACAACTAGTGAAATCGATATATTCTTGTAGCATGCAACATGCTGATTAATATGCAAAATTATTACGCTCTCTAAGATCATTTGTTCAGAAGTTATAAGCAGTTCAATTTAATACTCGCGGGCGGGCCAATATGGTTCTCAAACAACAACTAGTGAAACCGACATATTCTTGAAACATTCAACATGTTTCATTAAAATGCAAAAAATTGTGTTCGCTACGATCAATTGTTCAGAAGTTATTATCAGTTCAAGTTAATTTTCGCGGGCGGGCCAATATGGTTCTCAACCAACAACTAATGAAATCGATATATTCTTGTAGCATGCAACATGCTGATTAATAAGCAAAATTATTACTCTCTCTACGATCATTTGTTCAGAAATTTAAAGGAGTTGAAGTTAGTTTCGGCGGGCGGGCCAAAATGATTCTCAAAACAATAACTAGTGAAACCGACATATTCTTGAAGCATACAACATGTTTGATTGAAATGCAAATAATTGTGTTCTCTACGATTAATTGTTCAGAAGTTATAAGCAGTTGAATTAGTTTTCGCGGGTGGGCCAATATGGTTCTCAACCAACAACTAGTGAAATGATAAATTCTTGTAGCATGCAACATGCTGATTAATATGCAAAACTATTACGCTCACTACGATCATTTGTTCAGACGTTATAAGCAGAAAAAGTCAATACTCGCGGGCGGGCCAATATGGTTCTAAAAAAGCAAATAGTAAAACCGACATATTCTTGTAGCATACAAAATGTTTCATTAAAATGCAAATAATTGTGTTCTCTACGATCATTTGTTCAGAAATAGTAAGCAGTTGAATTAGTTTTCGTGGGTGGGCCAACATGGATCTGAAACAATAAGTAGTGAAATCTATATATTCTTGTAGCTAGCTTCATGTTTATTAATATGCAAAACAATCGAGCTTTCTACGATCGTTTGTTCTGAACTTTTAAGCAGTTCAATTTAACACTCGCGGGCGGGCCAATATGGTTCTCAAACAATAACTAGTGAAACTGACATATTCTTGTAGCATACAACATGTTAGATTAAAATGCAAATAATTATGATCTCTACGATCAATTGTACAGAAGTTATAAGCAGTTCAAGTTCATTTTCGCGGGCGGGCCAATATGATTTTCATCCAACAACTAGTGAAATCGATATATTCTTGTAGCATGCAAAATGCTGATTAATATGCAAATTTTTTACGCTCTCTACGATCTTCTGTTCAGAAGTTGTAAGCAGTTCAAGTTAATACTCGCGAACGGGAAACTATTTTTCTCAAATAACAACTAGTGAAACCAACATATTCTTGTAGCATTCAACTTGTTTCATTAAAATGCAAATAATTGTGTTCTCTACGATCAATTGTTCAGAAGTTATAAGCAGTTCAAGTTGACTTTCGCGGGTGGGCCAATATGGGTTTAATAAAACAACTAGTGAAATCGACATATTCTGTTGGATACAACATGTTTGATTAAAATGCTATTATTGTAGTCTCTACAATCAATTGTTCAGGAGTTATAAGAAGTTCAAGTAGATTTTCGCGGGCGGGCCAATATGGTTCTCAACCAAAAACTAATGAAATCGATATATTCTTGTAGATTGCAACATGCTGATTAATATGAAAAATTATTACGCTCTCTACGAACATTTGTTCAGAAGTTATAAGGAGTTGAAGTTAGTTTTGGCGGGCGGGCCAAAATGGTTCTAAAACAATAACTAGTGAAACCGACATATTCTTGTAGCATACAACATGTTTGATTGAAATGCAAATAATTTTGTTCTCTACGATCAATTGTTCAGAAGTTATAAGCAGTTGAATTAGTTTTCGCGGGTGGGCCAAATGGTTCTCAACCAACAACTAGTGAAATCGATATATTCTTGTAGCATGCAACATGTTGATTAATATGCAACACTATTACGCTCACTACGATCATTTGTTCAGGCGTTATAAGCAGAAAAAGTCAATACCCGCAGGCGGGCCAATATGGTTAAAAAAAAAAACAAATAGTAAAACCGACATATTCTTGTAGCATACAACATGTTTCATTAAAATGCAAATAATTGTGTTCTCTGCGATCATTTGTTCAGAAATTTTAAGCAGTTGAATTAGTTTTCGCGGGTGGGCCAACATGGTTCTCAAAGAATAACTAGTGAAATCTATATATTCTTGTAGCTAGCTACATGTTTATTAATATGCAAAACAATCGAGCTTTCTACGATCATTTGTTCAGAAGTTATAAGCAGTTCAACTTGATTTTCGCAGGCGGGCCAATATGTTTTTCAACCAACAACTAGTGAAATCGATATATTCTTGTAGCATGCAACATGCTGATTAATATGCAAATTTTTTACGCTCTCTACGATCATTTGTTCAAAAGTTGAAAGCAGTTCAAGTTAATACTCGCGGACGGGCCAATATTGTTCTCAAATAACAACTAGTGAAACCGACATATTCTTGTAGCATTCAACATGTTTCATTAAAAAGCAAATAATTGTGTTCTCTACGATCAATTGTTCAGAAGTTATAAGCAGTTCAAGTTGACTTTCGCGGGCGGGCCAATATGGTTCTCAACCAAAAACTAGTGAAATCGATATATTCTTGAAGCATGCAACATGCTGATTAATATGCAAATTTATTACGCTCTCTAGGATCATTTGTTCAGAAGTTATAAACAGTTCAAGTTAATACGCTCGGACGGGACAATATGGTTTTCTAAAAACAACTAGTGAAACCGACATATTCTTGTAGCATTCAACATGTTTCATTGAAATGCAAATAATTGTGTGCTCTACGATCAATTGTTCAGGAGTTATAAGCAGTTCAAGTTGATTTTCGCGGGCGGGCCACTATGGATCTCAACCAACAACTTGTGAAATCGATATATTCTTGTAGCTAGCAACATGCTGATTAATAGCAAAATTATTACCCTCTCTACGATCATTTGTTCAGAAGTTATAAGGAGTTGAATTTAGTTTTGGCGGGCGGGACAAAATGGTTCTCAAACAATAACTAGTTAAACCGACATATTCTTGTAGCATACAACATGTTTGATTGAAATTCAAGTAATTGTGTTCTCTACGATCAATTGTTCAGAAGTTATAAGCAGTTCAAGTTAATTTTCGAGGGCGGACCAATATGGTTCTCATCCAACAACTAGTGAAATCGATATATTCTAGTAGCATGCACCATGCTGATTAATTTGCAAGACTATTACGCTCACTACGATCATTTGTTCAGACGTTATAAGCAGAACAAGTCAATATTCGCGGGCGGGCCAATATGGTTCTAAAAAAACAAATAGTAAATCGACATATTCTTGTAGCATTCAACATGTTTCATTAAAATGCAAATAATTGTGTTCGCTACGATCAACTGTTCAGAAGTTATAAGCAGTTCAAGTTGATTTTCGCGGGCGGGCCAATATGGTTCTCAACCAAAAACTAGTGAAATCGATGTATTCTTGTAGCATGCAACATGCTGATTAATATGCAAATTTATTACGTTCTCTAGGATCATTTGTTACTAAGTTATAAACAGTTCAAGTTAATACTCGCGGTCGGGCCATATATGGTTTTCTAAAAACAACTAGTGAAACCGACTTATTCTTGTAGCATTTAACATGTTTCATTAAAATGCAAATAATTGTGTTCTCTACGATCAATTGTTCAGGAGTTTTAAGCAGTTCAAGTTGATTTTCGCGGGCGGGCCAATATGGTTCTCAACCAACAACCAATGAAATCATTATATTCTTGTAGCATGCAACATGCTGATTAATATGCAAAATTAATACGCTCTGTACGATCATTTGTTCTTAAGTTATAAGGAGTTGAAGTTAGTTTTGGCGGACGGGCCGAAATGGTTCTCAAACAATAACTAGTGAAACCGACATATTCTTGTAGCATACAACATGTTTGATTGAAATGCAAATAATTGTGTGGTCTACGATCAATTGTTCAGAAGTTATAAGCAGTTCAAATTAATTTTCGCGGGCAGGCCAATATATTTCTCAAACAACAACTAGTGAAATCGATATATTCTTGTAGCATGCAACATGCTGATTAATATGCAAAATTATTACGCTTTCTACGATTATTTGTTCAGAAGTTATAATCAGTTGAAATTAATTTTCGCGGGCGGGCCAATATGGTTCTCAACCAACAACTATTGAAATCGATATATTCTTGTAGCATGCAACATGCTGATTAATATGCAAATTTATTACGCTCTCTAAGATCATTTGTTCAGAAGTTATAAGCAGTTCAATTTAATACTCGCGGGCGGGCCAATATGGTTCTCAAACAACAACTAGTGAATCCGACATATTCATGAAGCATTCAACATGTTTCATTAAAATGCAAATAATTGTGTTCGCTACGATCAATTGTTCAGAAGTTATTATCAGTTCAAGTTAATTTTCGCGGGCGGGCCAATATGGTTCTCAACCAACAACTAATGAAATCGATATATTCTTGTAGCATGCAACATGCTGATTAATAAGCAAAATTATTACGCTCTCTACGATCATTTGTTCAGAAGTTTAAAGGAGTTGAAGTTAGTTTCGGCGGGCGGGCCAAAATGATTCTCAAAACAATAACTAGTGAAACCGACATATTCTTGAAGCATACAACATGTTTGATTGAAATGCAAATAATTGTGTTCTCTACGATTAATTGTTCAGAAGTTATAAGCAGTTGAATTAGTTTTCGCGGGTGGGCCAATATGGTTCTCAACCAACAACTAGTGAAATGATAAATTCTTGTAGCATGCAACATGCTGATTAATATGCAAAACTATTACGCTCACTACGATCATTTGTTCAGACGTTATAAGCAGAAAAAGTCAATACTCGCGGGCGGGCCAATATGGTTCTAAAAAAGCAAATAGTAAAACCGACATATTCTTGTAGCATACAAAATGTTTCATTAAAATGCAAATAATTGTGTTCTCTACGATCATTTGTTCAGAAATAGTAAGCAGTTGAATTAGTTTTCGCGGGTGGGCCAACATGGATCTGAAACAATAAGTAGTGAAATCTATATATTCTTGTAGCTAGCTTCATGTTTATTAATATGCAAAACAATCGAGCTTTCTACGATCGTTTGTTCTGAACTTTTAAGCAGTTCAATTTAACACTCGCGGGCGGGCCAATATGGTTCTCAAACAATAACTAGTGAAACTGACATATTCTTGTAGCATACAACATGTTAGATTAAGATGCAAATAATTATGATCTCTACGATCAATTGTACAGAAGTTATAAGCAGTTCAAGTTCATTTTCGCGGGCGGGCCAATATGATTTTCATCCAACAACTAGTGAAATCGATATATTCTTGTAGCATGCAAAATGCTGATTAATATGCAAATTTTTTACGCTCTCTACGATCTTCTGTTCAGAAGTTGTAAGCAGTTCAAGTTAATACTCGCGAACGGGAAACTATTTTTCTCAAATAACAACTAGTGAAACCAACATATTCTTGTAGCATTCAACTTGTTTCATTAAAATGCAAATAATTGTGTTCTCTACGATCAATTGTTCAGAAGTTATAAGCAGTTCAAGTTGACTTTCGCGGGTGGGCCAATATGGGTTTAATAAAACAACTAGTGAAATCGACATATTCTGTTGGATACAACATGATTGATTAAAATGCTATTATTGTAGTCTCTACAATCAATTGTTCAGGAGTTATAAGAAGTTCAAGTTGATTTTCGCGGGCGGGCCAATATGGTTCTCAACCAAAAACTAATGAAATCGATATATTCTTGTAGCATGCAACATGCTGATTAATATGCAAAATTATTACGCTCTCTACGAACATTTGTTCAGAAGTTATAAGGAGTTGAAGTTAGTTTTGGCGGGCGGGCCAAAATGGTTCTAAAACAATAACTAGTGAAACCGACATATTCTTGTAGCATACAACATGTTTGATTGAAATGCAAATAATTTTGTTCTCTACGATCAATTGTTCAGAAGTTATAAGCAGTTGAATTAGTTTTCGCGGGTGGGCCAAATGGTTCTCAACCAACAACTAGTGAAATCGATATATTCTTGTAGCATGCAACATGTTGATTAATATGCAACACTATTACGCTCACTACGATTAATTTTTCAGGCGTTATAAGCAGAAAAAGTCAATACCCGCAGGCGGGCCAATATGGTTAAAAAAAAACAAATAGTAAAACCGACATATTCTTGTAGCATACAACATGTTTCATTAAAATGCAAATAATTGTGTTCTCTGCGATCATTTGTTCAGAAATTTTAAGCAGTTGAATTAGTTTTCGCGGGTGGGCCAACATGGTTCTCAAAGAATAACTAGTGAAATCTATATATTCTTGTAGCTAGCTACATGTTTATTAATATGCAAAACAATCGAGCTTTCTACGATCATTTGTTCAGAAGTTATAAGCAGTTCAACTTGATTTTCGCAGGCGGGCCAATATGTTTTTCAACCAACAACTAGTGAAATCGATATATTCTTGTAGCATGCAACATGCTGATTAATATGCAAATTTTTTACGCTCTCTACGATCATTTGTTCAAAAGTTGAAAGCAGTTCAAGTTTATACTCGCGGACGGGCCAATATTGTTCTCAAATAACAACTAGTGAAACCGACATATTCTTGTAGCATTCAACATGTTTCATTAAAAAGCAAATAATTGTGTTCTCTACGATCAATTGTTCAGAAGTTATAAGCAGTTCAAGTTGACTTTCGCGGGCGGGCCAATATGGTTCTCAACCAAAAACTAGTGAAATCGATATATTCTTGAAGCATGCAACATGCTGATTAATATGCAAATTTATTACGCTCTCTAGGATCATTTGTTCAGAAGTTATAAACAGTTCAAGTTAATACGCTCGGACGGGACAATATGGTTTTCTAAAAACAACTAGTGAAACCGACATATTCTTGTAGCATTCAACATGTTTCAATAAAATGCAAATAATTGTGGTCTCTACGATCAATTGTTCAGGAGTTTTAAGCAGTTCAAGTTGATTTTCGCGGGCGGGCCAATATGGTTCTCAACCAACAACCAATGAAATCATTATATTCTTGTAGCATGCAACATGCTGATTAATATGCAAAATTAATACGCTCTCTACGATCATTTGTTCTTAAGTTATAAGGAGTTGAAGTTAGTTTTGGCGGACGGGCCAAAATGGTTCTCAAACAATAACTAGTGAAACCGACATATTCTTGTAGCATACAACATGTTTGATTGAAATGCAAATAATTGTGTGGTCTACGATCAATTGTTCAGAAGTTATAAGCAGTTCAAGTTAATTTTCGCGGGCAGGCCAATATATTTCTCAAACAACAACTAGTGAAATCGATATATTCTTGTAGCATGCAACATGCTGATTAATATGCAAAATTATTACGCTCTCTAGAATCATTTGTTCAGAAGTTATAAGCAGTTCAATTTAATACTCGCGGGCGGGCCAATATGGTTCTCAAACAACAACTAGTGAAACCGACATATTCTTGAAGCATTCAACATGTTTCATTAAAATGCAAATAATTGTGTTCGCAACGATCAATTGTTCAGAAGTTATTATCAGTTCAAGTTAATTTTCGCGGGCGGGCCAATATGGCTCTCAACCAACAACTAATGAAATCGATATATTCTTGTAGCATGCAACATGCTGATTAATAAGCAAAATTATTACGCTCTCTACGATCATTTGTTCAGAAGTTATAAGGAGTTGAAGTTAGTTTCGGCGGGCGGGCCAAAATGGTTCTCAAACAATAACTAGTGAAACCGACATATTCTTGTAGCATACAACATGTTTGATTGAAATGCAAATAATTGTGTTCTCTACGATTAATTGTTCAGAAGTTATAAGCAGTTGAATTAGTTTTCGCGGGTGGGCCAATATGGTTCTCAACCAACAACTAGTGAAATGATAAATTCTTGTAGCATGCAACATGCTGATTAATATACAAAACTATTAGGCTCACTACGATCATTTGTTCAGACGTTATAAGCAGAAAAAAAATCAATACTCGCGGGCGGGCCAATATGGTTCTAAAAAAACAAATAATAAAACCGACATATTCTTGTTGCATTCAACATGTTTCATTAAAATGCAAATAATTGTGGTCTCTACGATCAATTGTTCAGAAATAGTAAGCAGTTGAATTAGTTTTCGCGGGTGGGCCAACATGGATCTGAAACAATAAGTAGTGAAATCTATATATTCTTGTAGCTAGCTACATGTTTATTAATATGCAAAACAATCGAGCTTTCTACGATCGTTTGTTCAGAACTTTTAAGCAGTTCAATTTAACACTCGCGGGCTGGCCAATATGGTTCTCAAACAATAACTAGTGAAACTGACATTTTCTTGTAGCATACAACATGTTAGATTAAAATGCAAATAATTGTGATCTCTACGATCAATTGTTCAGAAGTTATAAGCAGTTCAACTTGATTTTCGCGGGCGGGCCAATATGTTTTTCAATCAACAACTAGTGAAATCGATATATTCTTGTAGCATGCAACATGCTGATTAATATGCAATTTTTTTACGCTCCCTACGATCATTTGTTCAAAAGTTGAAAGCAGTTCAAGTTAATACTCGCGGACGGGCCAATATTGTTCTCAAATAACAACTAGTGAAACCGACATATTCTTGTAGCATTCAACATGTTTCATTAAAATGCAAATAATTGTGTTCTCTACGATCAATTGTTCAGAAGTTATAAGCAGTTCAAATTGACTTTCGCGGGCGGGCCAATATGGTTCTCAACCAAAAACTAGTGAATTCGATATATTCTTGTAGCATGCAACATTCTGATTAATATGCAAATTTAGTACACTCTCTAGGATCATTTGTTCAGAAGTTATAAACAGTTCAAGTTAATACTCTCGGACGGGACAATATGGTTATCTAAAAACAACTAGTGAAAGCGACATATTGTTGTAGCATTCAACATGTTTCATTAAAATGCAAATAATTGTGGTCTCTACGATCAATTGTTCAGAAATAGTAAGCAGTTTTATTAGTTTTCGCGGGTGGGCCAACATGGATCTGAAACAATAAGTAGTGAAATCTATATATTCTTGTAGCTAGCTACATGTTTATTAATATGCAAAACAATCGAGCTTTCTACGATCGTTTGTTCAGAAATTTTAAGCAGTTCAATTTAACACTCGCGGGCGGGCCAATATGGTTCTCAAACAATAACTAGTGAAACTGACATATTCTTGTAGCATACAACATGTTAGATTAAAACGCAAATAATTGTGATCTCTACGATCAATTGTTCAGAAGTTATAAGCAGTTCAACTTGATTTTCGCGGGCGGGCCAATATGTTTTTCAACCAACAACTAGTGAAATCGATATATTCTTGTAGCATGCAACATGCTGATTAATATGCAAATTTTTTACGCTCCCTACGATCATTTGTTCAAAAGTTGAAAGCAGTTCAAGTTAATACTCGCGGACGGGCCAATATTGTTCTCAAATAACAACTAGTGAAACCGACATATTCTTGTAGCATTCAACATGTTTCATTAAAATGCAAATAATTGTGGTCTCTACAATCAATTGTTCAGGAGTTATAAGAAGTTCAAGTTGATTTTCGCGTTCGGGCCAGTATGGATCTCAACCAACAACTTGTGAAATCGATATATTCTTGTAGCTGGCAAAATGCTGATTAATAGCAAAATTATTACGCTCTCTACGAACATTTGTTCAGAAGTTATAAGGAGTTGAAGTTAGTTTTGGCGGGCGGGCCAAAATGGTTCTAAAACAATAACTAGTGAAACAGACATATTCTTGTAGCATGCAACATGTTTGATTGAAATGCAAATAATTGTGTTCTCTACGATCAATTGTTCAGAAGTTATAAGCAGTTGAATTAGTTTTCGCGGGTGGGCCAAATGGTTTTCAACCAACAACTAGTGAAATCGATATATTCTTGTAGCATGCAACATGTTGAATAATATGCAACACTATTACGCTCACTACGATCATTTGTTCAGACGTTATAAGCAGAAAAAGTCAATACTCGCGGGTGGGCCAATATGGTTCTAAAAAAACAAATAGTAAAACCAACATATTCTTGTAGCATACAACATGTTTCATTAAAATGCAAATAATTGTGTTCTCTACGATCATTTGTTCAGAAATTGTAAGCAGTTGAATTAGTTTCCACGGGTGGGCCAACATGGTTCTCAAACAATAACTATTGAAATCTATTTATTCTTGTAGCTAACTACATGTATATTAATATGCAAAACAATCGAGCTTTTTACGATCATTTGTTCAGAACTTTTAAGCAGTTCAATTTAATACTCGCGGGCGGGCCAATATGGTTCTCAAACAATAACTAGTGAAATCGATATATTCTTATAGCATACAACATGTTTGATTGAAATGCAAATAATTGTGTGCTCTACGATCAATTGTTCAGAAGTGATAAGCAGTTCAAGTTAATTTTCGCGGGCAGGCCAATATATTTCTCAAACAACAACTAGTGAAATCGATATATTTTTGTAGAATGCAAAATGCTGATTAATATGCAAATTTATTACGCCTTCTACGATTATTTGTGCAGAAGTTATAAGCAGTTCAAATTAATTTTCGCGGGCGGGCCAATATGGTTCTCAACCAACAACGAGTGAAATCGATATATTCTTATAGCATGCAACATGCTGATTAATATGCAAATTTATTACGCTCTCTAAGATCATTTGTTCAGAAGTTATAAGCAGTTCAGTTTAATACTCGCGGGCGGGCCAATATGGTTCTCAAACAACAACTAGTGAAACCGACATATTCTTGAAGCATTCAACATGTTTCATGGAAATGCAAATAATTGTGTTCTCTACGATCATTTGTTCAGAAATTGTAAGCAGTTGAATTAGTTTTCGCGGGTGGGCCAACATGGTTCTCAAAAAATAACTAGTGAAATCTATATATTCTTGTAGCTAGCTACATATTTATTAATATGCAAAACAATCGAGCTTTCTACGATCATTTGTTCAGAACTTTTAAGCAGTTCAATTTAATACTTGCGGGCGGGCAAATATTTTTCTCAAACAATAACTAGTGAAACTGACATATTCTTGTAGCATACAACATGCTAGATTAAAATGCAAATAATTGTGATCTCTACGATCAATTGTTCAGAAGTTATAAGCAGTTCAAGTTGACTTTCGCGGGCCGTCCAATATGGTTCTCAACCAAAAACTAGTGAAATCGATATATTCTTGTAGCATGCAACATGCTGATTAATATGCAAATTTACTACGCTCTCTACGAACATTTGTTCAGAAGTTATAAGGAGTTGAAGTTAGTCTTGGCGGGCGGGCCAAAATTGTTCTAAAACAATAACTAGTGAAACCGACATATTCTTGTAGCATACAACATGTTTGATTCAAATGCAAATAATTGTGTTCTCTACGATTAATTGTTCAGAAGTTATAAGCAGTTGAATTAGATTTCGCGGGTGGGCCAATATGGTTCTCAACCAACAACTAGTGAAATGATAAATTCTTGTAGCATGCAACATGCTGATTAATATGCAAAACTATTACGCTCACTACGATCATTTGTTCAGACGTTATAAGCAGAAAAAGTCAATACTCGCGGGCGGGCCAATATGGTTCTAAAAAAACAAATAGTAAAACCGACATATTCTTGTAGCATACAACATGTTTCATTAAAATTCAAATAATTGTGTTCTCTACGATCATTTGTTCAGAAATAGTAAGCAGTTGAATTAGTTTTCGCGGGTGGGCCAACATGGATCTGAAACAATAAGTAGTGAAATCTATATATTCTTGTAGCAAGCTACATGTTTATTAATATGCAAAACAATCGAGCTTTCTACGATCGTTTGTTCAGAACTTTTAAGCAGTTCAATTTAATACTCGCGGACGGGCCAATATTGTTCTCAAATAACAACTAGTGAAACCGACATATTCTTGTAGCATTCAACATGTTTCATTAAAATGCAAATAATTGTGTTCTCTACGATCAATTGTTCAGGAGTTATAAGCAGTTCAATTTGATTTTCGCGTTCGGGCCAGTATGGATCTCAACCAACAACTTGTGAAATCGATATATTCTTGTAGCTGGCAAAATGCTGATTAATAGCAAAACTATTACGCTCTCTACGATCATTTGTTCAGAAGTTATAAGGAGTTGAATTTAGTTTTGGCGGGCGGGCCAAAATGGTTCTCAAACAATAACTAGTGAAACCGACATATTCTTGTAGCATACAACATGTTTGATTGAAATTCAAGTAACTGTGTTCTCTACGATCAATTTTTCAGGAGTTATAAGCAGTTCAAGTTGATTTTCAGGGGCGGGCCAATATGGTTCTCAACCAACAACTAATGAAATCGATATATTCTTGTAGCATGCAACATGCTGATTAATATGCAAATTTATTACGCTCTCTAGGATCATTTGTTCAGAAGTCATAAACAGTTCAAGTTAATATTCGCGGGCGGGCCAATATGGTTTTCTAAAAACAACTAGTGAAACCGACATAATCTTGTTGCATTCAACATGTTTCACTAAAATGCAAAAAATTGTGGTCTCTACGATCAATTGTTCAGAAGTTATAATCAGTTCAAGTTGATTTTCGCGGGAAGGCCAATATGGTTCTCAACCAACAACTAGTGAAATCGATATATTCTTGTAGCATGCAACATGCTGATTAATATGCAAATTTATTACGCTCTCTAGGATCATTTGTTCAAAAGTTATAAACAGTTCAAGTTAATACTCGCGGGCGGGCCAATATGGTTTTCTAAAAACAACTAGTGAAACCGACATATTCTTGTTGCATTCAATATGTTTCATTAAAATGCAAATAATTGTGGTCTCTACGATCAATTCTTCAGGAGTTATAAGAAGTTCAAGTTGAATTTCGCGGGCGGGCCAATATGGTTCTCAACCAACAACCAATGAAACGATATATTCCTGTATCATGCAACATGCTGATTAATATGCAAAATTAATACGCTCTCTACGATCATTTGTTCTTAAGTTATAAGGAGTTGAAGTTAGTTTTGGCGGACGGGCCAAAATGGTTCTCAAACAATAACTAGTGAAACCGACATATTCTTGTTGCATTCAATATGTTTCATTAAAATGCAAATAATTGTGGTCTCTACGATCAATTCTTCAGGAGTTTTAAGCAGTTCAAGTTGAATTTCGCGGGCGGGCCAATATATTTCTCAAACAACAACTAGTGAAATCGATATATTCTTGTAGCATGCAACATGCTGATTAATATGCAAAATTATTACGCTCTCTAAGATCATTTGTTCAGAAGTTATAAGCAGTTCAATTTAATACTCGCGGGCGGGCCAATATGGTTCTCAAACAACAACTAGTGAAACCGACATATTCTGGAAACATTCAACATGTTTCATTAAAATGCAAATAATTGTGTTCGCTACGATCAATTGTTCAGAAGTTATTATCAGTTCAAGTTAATTTTCGCAGGGCGGGCCAATATGGTTCTCAACCAACAACTAATGAAATCGATATATTCTTGTAGCATGCAACATGCTGATTAATAAGCAAAATTATTACGCTCTCTACGATCATTTGTTCAGAAGTTTAAAGGAGTTGAAGTTAGTTTCGGCGGGCGGGCCAAAATGATTCTCAAAACAATAACTAGTGAAATCGACATATTCTTGAAGCATACAACATGTTTGATTGAAATGCAAATAATTGTGTTCTCTACGATTAATTGTTCAGAAGTTATAAGCAGTTGAAATAGTTTTCGCGGATGGGCCAATATGGTTCTCAACCAACAACTAGTGAAATGATAAATTCTTGTAGCATGCAACATGCTGATTAATATGCAAAACTATTACGCTCACTACGATCATTTGTTCAGACGTTATAAGCAGAAAAAGTCAATACTCGCGGGCGGGCCAATATGGTTCTAAAAAAGCAAATAGTAAAACCGACATATTCTTGTAGCTTACAAAATGTTTAATTAAAATGCAAATAATTGTGTTCTCTACGATCATTTGTTCAGAAATAGTAAGCAGTTGAATTAGTTTTCGTGGGTGGGCCAACATGGATCTGAAACAATAAGTAGTGAAATCTATATATTCTTGTAGCTAGCTTCATGTTTATTAATATGCAAAACAATCGAGCTTTCTACGATCGTTTGTTCAGAACTTTTAAGCAGTTCAATTTAACACTCGCGGGCGGGCCAATATGGTTCTCAAACAATAACTAGTGAAACTGACATATTCTTGTAGCATACAACATGTTAGATTAAAATGCAAATAATTATGATCTCTACGATCAATTGTACAGAAGTTATAAGCAGTTCAAGTTGACTTTCGCGGGTGGGCCAATATGGGTTTCTTAAAACAACTAGTGAAATCGACATATTCTGTTGCATACAACATGTTTGATTAAAATGCTATTAATTGTAGTCTCTACAATCAATTGTTCAGGAGTTATAAGAAGTTCAAGTTGATTTTCGCGGGCGGGCCAATATGGTTCTCAACCAAAAACTAATGAAATCGATATATTCTTGTAGCATGCAACATGCTGATTAATATGCAAAATTATTACGCTCTCTACGAACATTTGTTCAGAAGTTAGAAGGAGTTGAAGTTAGTTTTGGCGGGCGGGCCAAAATGGTTCTAAAACAATAACTAGTGAAACCGACATATTCTTGTAGCATACAACATGTTTGATTGAAATGCAAATAATTGTGTTCTCTACGATCAATTGTTCAGAAGTTATAAGCAGTTGAATTAGTTTTCGCGGGTGGGCCAAATGGTTCTCAACCAACAACTAGTGAAATCGATATATTCTTGTAGCATGCAACATGTTGATTAATATGCAACACTATTACGCTCACTACGATCATTTGTTCAGGCGTTATAAGCAGAAAAAGTCAATACCCGCAGGCGGGCCAATATGGTTAAAAAAAACAAATAGTAAAACCGACATATTCTTGTAGCATACAACATGTTTCATTAAAATGCAAATAATTGTGTTCTCTGTGATCATTTGTTCAGAAATGTTAAGCAGTTGAATTAGTTTTCGCGGGTGGGCCAACATGGTTCTCAAAGAATAACTAGTGAAATCTATATATTCTTGTAGCTAGCTACATGTTTATTAATATGCAAATCAATCGAGCTTTCTACGATCATTTGTTCAGAACTTTTAAACAGTTCAATTTAATACTCGCGGGCGGGCCAATATGGTTCTCAAACAATAGCTAGTGAAACTGACATATTCTTGTAGCATACAACATGTTAGATTAAAATGCAAATAATTGTGATCTCTACGATCAATTGTTCAGAAGTTATAAGCAGTTCAACTTGATTTTCGCGGGCGGGCCAATATGTTTTTCAACCAACAACTAGTGAAATCGATATATTCTTGTAGCATGCAACATGCTGATTAATATGCAAATTTATTACGCTCTCTAGGATCATTTGTTCAGAAGTTATAAACAGTTCAAGTTAATACGCTCGGACGGGACAATATGGTTTTCTAAAAACAACTAGTGAAACCGACATATTCTTGTAGCATTCAACATGTTTCATTGAATCCAAATAATTGTGTGCTCTACGATCAATTGTTCAGGAGTTATAAGCAGTTCAAGTTGATTTTCGCGGGCGGGCCACTATGGATCTCAACCAACAACTTGTGAAATCGATATATTCTTGTAGCTAGCAACATGCTGATTAATAGCAAAATTATTACGCTCTCTACGATCATTTGTTCAGAAGTTATAAGGAGTTGAATTTAGTTTTGGCGGGCGGGCCAAAATGGTTCTCAAACAATAACTAGTTAAACCGACATATTCTTGTAGCATACAACATGTTTGATTGAAATTCAAGTAATTGTGTTCTCTACGATCAATTGTTCAGAAGTTATAAGCAGTTCAAGTTAATTTTCGAGGGCGGACCAATATGGTTCTCATCCAACAACTAGTGAAATCGATATATTCTAGTAGCATGCAACATGCTGATTAATATGCAAAACTATTACGCTCACTACGATCATTTGTTCAGACGTTATAAGCAGAACAAGTCAATATTCGCGGGCGGGCCAATATGGTTCTAAAAAAACAAATAGTAAAACCGACATATTCTTGTAGCATTCAACATGTTTCATTAAAATGCAAATAATTGTGTTCGCTACGATCAACTGTTCAGAAGTTATAAGCAGTTCAAGTTGATTTTCGCGGGCGGGCCAATATGGTTCTCAACCAAAAACTAGTGAAATCGATGTATTCTTGTAGCATGCAACATGCTGATTAATATGCAAATTTATTACGCTCTCTAGGGTCTTTTGTTACGAAGTTATAAACAGTTCAAGTTAATACTCGCGGGCGGGCCAATATGGTTTTCTAAAAACAACTAATGAAACCGACTTATTCTTGTAGCATTTAACATGTTTCATTAAAATGCAAATAATTGTGTTCTCTACGATCAATTGTTCAGGAGTTTTAAGCAGTTCAAGTTGATTTTCGCGGACGGGCCAATATGGTTCTCAACCAACAACCAATGAAATCATTATATTCTTGTAGCATGCAACATGCTGATTAATATGCAAAATTAATACGCTCTCTACGATCATTTGTTCTTAAGTTATAAGGAGTTGAAGTTAGTTTTGGCGGACGGGCCAAAATGGTTCTCAAACAATAACTAGTGAAACCGACATTTTCTTGTAGCATACAACATGTTTGATTGAAATGCAAATAATTGTGTGGTCTACGATCAATTGTTCAGAAGTTATAAGCAGTTCAAATTAATTTTCGCGGGCAGGCCAATATATTTCTCAAACAACAACTAGTGAAATCGATATATTCTGGTAGCATGCAACATGCTGATTAATATGCAAAATTATTACGCTTTCTACGATTATTTGTTCAGAAGTTATAAGCAGTTGAATTTAATTTTCGCGGGCGGGCCAATATGGTTCTCAACCAACAACTATTGAAATCGATATATTCTTGTTGCATGCAACATGCTGATTAATATGCAAATTTATTACGCTCTCTAAGATCATTTTTTCAGAAGTTATAAGCAGTTCAATTTAATACTCGCGGGCGGGCCAATATGGTTCTCAAACAAAAACTAGTGAAACCGACATATTCTTGAAGCATTCAACATGTTTCATTAAAATGCAAATAATTGTGTTCGCTACGATCAATTGTTCAGAAGTTATTATCAGTTCAAGTTAATTTTCGCGGGCGAGCCAATATGGTTCTCAACCAACAACTAATGAAATCGATATATTCTTGTAGCATGCAACATGCTGATTAATAAGCAAAATTATTACGCTCTCTACGATCATTTGTTCAGAAGTTATAAGGAGTTGAAGTTATTTTCGGCGGGCGGGCCAAAATGGTTCTCAAACAATAACTAGTGAAACCGACATATTCTTGTAACATACAACATGTTTGATTGAAATGCAAATAATTGTGTTCTTTACGATCAATTGTTCAGAAGTTATAAGCAGTTGAATTAGTTTTCGCGGGTGGGCCAACATGGTTCTCAAACAATAACTAGTGAAATCTATATATTCTTGTAGCTAGCTACATGTTTATTAATATGCAAAACAATCGAGCTTTCTACGATCATTTGTTCAGAACTTTTAAGCAGTTCAATTTAATACTCGCGGGCGGGCCAATATGGTTCTCAAACAATAACTAGTGAAACTGACATATTCTTGTAGCATACAACATGTTAGATTAAAATGCAAATAATGGTGATCTCTAGGATCAATTGTTCAGAAGTTATAAGCAGTTCAACTTGATTTTCGCGGGCGGGCCAATATGTTTTTCAACCAACAACTAGTGAAATCGATATATTCTTGTAGCATGCAACATGCTGATTAATATGCAAATTTTTTACGCTCTCTACGATCATTTGTTCAAAAGTTGAAAGCAGTTCAAGTTAATACTCGCGGGCGGGCCAATATGGTTCTCAACCAAAAACTAGTGAAATCGATATATTCTTGTAGCATGCAACATGCTGATTAATATGCAAATTTATTACGCTCTCTAGGATCATTTGTTCAGAAGTTATAAACAGTTCAAGTTAATACTCTCGGACGGGACAATATGGTTTTCTAAAAACAACTATTGAAACCGACATATTCTTATAGCATTCAATATGTTTCATTAAAATGCAAATAATTGTGTGCTCTACGATCAATTGTTCAGGAGTTATAAGTAGTTAAAGTTGATTTTCGCGGGCGGGCCACTATGGATCTCAACCAACAACTTGTGAAATCGATATATTCTTGTAGCATGCAACATGTTGATTAATATGAAACACTATTACGCTCACTACGATCATTTGTTCAGACGTTATAAGCAGAAAAAGTCAATACCCGCAGGCGGGCCAATATGGTTAAAAAAAAACAAATAGTAAAACCGACATATTCTTGTAGCATACAACATGTTTCATTAAAATGCAAATAATTGTGTTCTCTACGATCATTTGTTCAGAAATTTTAAGCAGTTGAATTAGTTTTCGCGGGTGGGCCAACATGGTTCTCAAACAATAACTAGTGAAATCTATATATTCTTGTAGCTCGCTACATGTTTATTAATATGCAAAACAATCGAGCTTTCTACGATCATTTGTTCAGAACTTTTAAGCAGTTCAATTTAATACTCGCGGGCGGGCCAACATGGTTCTCAATCAATAACTAGTGAAACTGACATATTCTTGTAGCATACAACATGTTAGATTAAAATGCAAATAATGGTGATCTCTACGATCAATTGTTCAGAAGTTATAAGCAGTTCAACTTGATTTTCGCGGGCGGGCCAATATGTTTTTCAACCAACAACTACTGAAATCAATATATTCTTGTAGCATGCAACATGCTTATTAATATGCAAATTTTTTACGCTCTCTACGATCATTTGTTCAAAAGTTGAAAGCAGTTCAAGTTAATACTCGCGGACGGGCCAATATTGTTCTCAAATAACAACTAGTGAAACCGACATATTCTTGTAGCATTCAACATGTTTCATTAAAAAGCAAATAATTGTGTTCTCTACGATCAATTGTTCAGAAGTTATAAGCAGTTCAAGTTGACTTTCGCGGGCGGGCCAATATGGTTCTCAACCAAAAACTAGTGAAATCGATATATTCTTGTAGCATGCAACATGCTGATTAATATGCAAATTTATTACGCTCTCTAGGATCATTTGTTCAGAAGATATAAACAGTTCAAGTTAATACTCCCGGACGGGACAATATGGTTTTCTAAATACAACTATTGAAACCGACATATTCTTATAGCATTCAATATGTTTCATTAAAATGCAAATAATTGTGTGCTCTACGATCAATTGTTCAGGAGTTATAAGTAAATCAAGTTGATTTTCGCGGGCGGGCCACTATGGATCTCAAACAACAACTTGTGAAATCGATATATTCTTGTAGCTAGCTACATGCTGATTAATAGCAAAATTATTACGCTCTCTACGATCATTTGTTCAGAAGTTATATGGAGTTGAATTTAGTTTTGGCGGGCGGGTCAAAATGGTTCTCAAACAATAACTAGTGAAACCGACATATTCTTGTAGCATACAACATGTTTGATTGAAATTCAAGTAATTGTGTTCTCTACGATCAATTGTTCAGAAGTTATAAGCAGTTCAAGTTAATTTTCGAGGGCGGACCAATATGGTTCTCATCCAACAACTAGTGAAATCGATATATTCTTGTAGCATGCAACATGCTGATTAATATGCAAAACTATTACGCTCACTACGATCATTTGTTCAGACGTTATAAGCAGAACAAGTCAATATTCGCGGGCGGGCCAATATGGTTCTAAAAAAACAAATAGTAAAACCGACATATTCTTGTAACATTCAACATGTTTCATTAAAATGCAAATAATTGTGTTCGCTACGATCAATTGTTCAGAAGTTATAAGCAGTTCAAGTTGATTTTCGCGGGCGGGCCAATATGGTTCTCAAAGAAAAACTAGTGAAATCGATGTATTCTTGTAGCATGCAATATGCTGATTAATATGCAAATTTATTACGCTCTCTTGGATCATTTGTTACGAAGTTATAAACAGTTCAAGTTAATACCCGCGGGCGGGCCAATATGGTTTTCTAAAAACAACTAGTGAAACCGACATATTCTTGTTGCATCCAACATGTTTCATTAAAATGCAAATAATTATGGTCTCTACGATCAATTGTTCAGGAGTTATAATCAGTTCAAGTTGACTTTCGTGGGCGGGCCAATATGGTTCTCAACCAACAACTAGTGAAATCGATATATTCTTGTAGCATGCAACATGCTGATTAATATGCAAATTTATTAGGCTCTCTAGGATCATTTGTTCAAAAGTTATAAACAGTTCAAGTTAATACTCGCGGGCGGGCCAATATGGTTTTCTAAAAACAACTAGTGAAACCGACATATTCTTGTTGCATTCAATATGTTTCAATAAAATGCAAATAATTGTGGTCTCTACGATCAATTGTTCAGGAGTTTTAAGCAGTTCAAGTTGATTTTCGCGGGCGGGCCAATATGGTTCTCAACCAACAACCAATGAAATCATTATATTCTTGTAGCATGCAACATGCTGATTAATATACAAAATTAATACGCTCTCTACGATCATTTGTTCTTAAGTTATAAGGAGTTGAAGTTAGTTTTGGCGGACGGGCCAAAATGGTTCTCAAACAATAACTAGTGAAACCGACATATTCCTGTAGCATACAACATGTTTGATTGAAATGCAAATAATTGTGTGGTCTACGATCAATTGTTCAGAAGTTATAAGTAGTTCAAGTTAATTTTCGCGGGCAGGCCAATATATTTCTCAAACAACAACTAGTGAAATCGATATATTCTTGTAGCATGCAACATGCTGATTAATATGCAAAATTATTACGCTCTCTAGAATCATTTGTTCAGAAGTTATAAGCAGTTCAATTTAATACTCGCGGGCGGGCCAATATGGTTCTCAAACAACAACTAGTGAAACCGACATATTCTTGAAGCATTCAACATGTTTCATTAAAATGCAAATAATTGTGTTCGCAACGATCAATTGTTCAGAAGTTATTATCAGTTCAAGTTAATTTTCGCGGGCGGGCCAATATGGTTCTCAACCAACAACTAATGAAATCGATATATTCTTGTAGCATGCAACATGCTGATTAATAAGCAAAATTATTACGCTCTCTACGATCATTTGTTCAGAAGTTATAAGGAGTTGAAGTTAGTTTCGGCGGGCGGGCCAAAATGGTTCTCAAACAATAACTAGTGAAACCGACATATTCTTGTAGCATACAACATGTTTGATTGAAATGCAAATAATTGTGTTCTCTACGATTAATTGTTCAGAAGTTATAAGCAGTTGAATTAGTTTTCGCGGGTGGGCCAATATGGTTCTCAACCAACAACTAGTGAAATGATAAATTCTTGTAGCATGCAACATGCTGATTAATATACAAAACTATTAGGCTCACTACGATCATTTGTTCAGACGTTATAAGCAGAAAAAGTCAATACTCGCGGGCGGGCCAATATGGTTCTAAAAAAACAAATAGTAAAACCGACATATTCTTGTAGCATACAACATGTTTCATTAAAATGCAAATAATTGTGTTCTCTACGATCAATTTTTCAGGAGTTATAAGCAGTTCAAGTTGATTTTCAGGGGCGGGCCAATATGGTTCTCAACCAACAACTAATGAAATCGATATATTCTTGTAGCATGCAACATGCTGATTAATATCCAAATTTATTACGCTCTCTAGGATCATTTGTTCAGAAGTCATAAACAGTTCAAGTTAATACTCGCGGCCGGCCAATATGGTTTTCTAAAAACAACTAGTGAAACCGACATATTCTTGTTGCATTCAACATGTTTCATTAAAATGCAAATAATTGTGGTCTCTACGCTCAATTGTTCAGGAGTTATAATCAGTTCAAGTTGATTTTAGCGTGCGGGCCAATATGGTTCTCAACCAACAACTAGTGAAATCGATTTATTCTTGTAGCATGCAACATACTGATTAATATGCAAATTTATTAGGCTCTCTAGGATCATTTGTTCAAAAGTTATAAACAGTTCAAGTTAATACTCGCGGGCGGGCCAATATGGTTTTCTAAAAACAACTAATGAAACCGACATATTCTTGTTGCATTCAATATGTTTCAATAAAATGCAAATAATTGTGGTCTCTACGATCAATTGTTCAGAAGTTTTAAGCAGTTCAAGTTGATTTTCGCGGGCGGGCCAATATGGTTCTCAACCAACAACCAATGAAATCATTATATTCTTGTAGCATGCAACATGCTGATTAATATGCAAAATTAATACGCTCTCTACGATCATTTGTTCTTAAGTTATAAGGAGTTGAAGTTAGTTTTGGCGGACGGGCCAAAATGGTTCTCAAACAATAACTAGTGAAACCGACATATTCTTGTAGCATACAACATGTTTGATTGAAATGCAAATAATTGTGTGGTCTACGATCAATTGTTCAGAAGTTATAAGCAGTTTAATTTAATACTCGCGGGCGGGCCAATATGGTTCTCAAACAACAACTAGTGAAACCGACATATTCTTGAAGCATTCAACATGTTTCATTAAAATGCAAATAATTGTGTTCGCTACGATCAATTGTTCAGAAGTTATTATCAGTTCAAGTTAATTTTCGCGGGCGGGCCAATATGGTTCTCAACCAACAACTAATGAAATCGATATATTCTTGTAGCATGCAACATGCTGATTAATAAGCAAAATTATTACGCTCCCTACGATCATTTGTTCAGATGTTATAAGGAGTTGAAGTTAGTTTTGGCGGGCGGGCCAAAATGGTTCTCAAACAATAACTAGTGAAACCGATATATTCTTGTAGCATACAACATGTTTGATTGAAATGCAAATAATTGTGTTCTCTACGATCAATTGTTCAGAAGTTATAAGCAGTTGAATTAGTTTTCGCGGGTGGGCCAATATGGTTCTCAACCAACAACTAGTGAAATCGATATATTCTTGTAGCATGCAACATGCTGATTAATATACAAAACTATTAGGCTCACTACGATCATTTGTTCAGACGTTATAAGCAGAAAAAGTCAATACTCGCGGGCGGGCCAATATGGTTCTAAAAAAACAAATAGTAAAACCGACATATTCTTGTAGCATACAACATGTTTCATTAAAATGTAAAATAATTGTGTTCTCTACGATCATTTGTTCAGAAATTGTAAGCAGTTGAATTAGTTTTCGCGGGTGGGCCAACATGGATCTCAAACAATAACTTGTGAAATCTATATATTCTTGTAGCATACAACATGTTTGATTGAAATGCAAATAATTGTGTGCTGTACGAACAATTGTTCAGAAGTTATAAGCAGTTCAAATTAATTTTCGCGAGCGAGCCAATATGGTTCTCAACCAACAACTAGTGAAATCGATATATTCTTGTAGCATGCAACATGCTGATTAATATGAAAATTTATTACGCTCTCTAAGATCATTTGTTCAGAAGTTATAAGCAGTTCAATTTAATACTCGCGAACGGACCAATATGGTTCTCAAACAACAACTAGTAAAACCGACATATTCTTGAAGCATTCAACATGTTTCATTAAAATGCAAATAATTGTGTTCGCTACGATCAATTGTTCAGAAGTTATAAGCAGTTCAAGTTAATTTTCGCGGGCGGGCCAATATGGTTCTCAACCAACAACCAATGAAATCGATATATTCTTGTAGCATGCAACATGCTGATTAATATGCAAAATTATAACGCTCTCTACGATCATATGTTCAGAAGTTATAAGGAGTTGAAGTTAGTTTTGGCGGGCAGGCCAAAATGGTTCTCAAACAATAACTAGTGAAACCGACATATTCTTGTAGAATACAACATGCTTGATTGAAATTCAAATAATTGTGTTCTCTACGATCAATTGTTCAGGAGTTATAAGCAGTTCAAATTGATTTTCGCGGGCGGGTTAATATGGTTCCCATCCAACAACTAGTGAAATCGATATATTCTAATAGCATGCAACATGCTGATTAATATGCAAAACTATTACGCTCACTACGATCATTTGTTCAGACGTTATAAGCAGAACAAGTCAATATTCGCGGGCGGGCCAATATGGTTCTAAAAAAACAAATAGTAAAACCGACATATTCTTGTAACATTCAACATGTTTCATTAAAATGCAAATAATTGTGTTCGCTACGATCAATTGTTCAGAAGTTATAAGCAGTTCAAGTTGATTTTCGCGGGCGGGCCAATATGGTTCTCAACCAAAAACTAGTGAAATCGATGTATTCTTGTAGCATGCAATATGCTGATTAATATGCAAATTTATTACGCTCTCTTGGATCATTTGTTACGAAGTTATAAACAGTTCAAGTTAATACCCGCGGGCGGGCCAATATGGTTTTCTAAAAACAACTAGTGAAACCGACATATTCTTGTTGCATCCAACATGTTTCATTAAAATGCAAATAATTATGGTCTCTACGATCAATTGTTCAGGAGTTATAATCAGTTCAAGTTGACTTTCGTGGGCGGGCCAATATGGTTCTCAACCAACAACTAGTGAAATCGATATATTCTTGTAGCATGCAACATGCTGATTAATATGCAAATTTATTAGGCTCTCTAGGATCATTTGTTCAAAAGTTATAAACAGTTCAAGTTAATACTCGCGGGCGGGCCAATATGGTTTTCTAAAAACAACTAGTGAAACCGACATATTCTTGTTGCATTCAATATGTTTCAATAAAATGCAAATAATTGTGGTCTCTACGATCAATTGTTCAGGAGTTTTAAGCAGTTCAAGTTGATTTTCGCGGGCGGGCCAATATGGTTCTCAACCAACAACCAATGAAATCATTATATTCTTGTAGCATGCAACATGCTGATTAATATACAAAATTAATACGCTCTCTACGATCATTTCTTCTTAAGTTATAAGGAGTTGAAGTTAGTTTTGGCGGACGGGCCAAAATGGTTCTCAAACAATAACTAGTGAAACCGACATATTCCTGTAGCATACAACATGTTTGATTGAAATGCAAATAATTGTGTGGTCTACGATCAATTGTTCAGAAGTTATAAGTAGTTCAAGTTAATTTTCGCGGGCAGGCCAATATATTTCTCAAACAACAACTAGTGAAATCGATATATTCTTGTAGCATGCAACATGCTGATTAATATGCAAAATTATTACGCTCTCTAGAATCATTTGTTCAGAAGTTATAAGCAGTTCAATTTAATACTCGCGGGAGGGCCAATATGGTTCTCAAACAACAACTAGTGAAACCGACATATTCTTGAAGCATTCAACATGTTTCATTAAAATGCAAATAATTGTGTTCGCAACGATCAATTGTTCAGAAGTTATTATCAGTTCAAGTTAATTTTCGCGGGCGGGCCAATATGGTTCTCAACCAACAACTAATGAAATCGATATATTCTTGTAGCATGCAACATGCTGATTAATAAGCAAAATTATTACGCTCTCTACGATCATTTGTTCAGAAGTTATAAGGAGTTGAAGTTAGTTTCGGCGGGCGGGCCAAAATGGTTCTCAAACAATAACTAGTGAAACCGACATATTCTTGTAGCATACAACATGTTTGATTGAAATGCAAATAATTGTGTTCTCTACGATTAATTGTTCAGAAGTTATAAGCAGTTGAATTAGTTTTCGCGGGTGGGCCAATATGGTTCTCAACCAACAACTAGTGAAATGATAAATTCTTGTAGCATGCAACATGCTGATTAATATACAAAACTATTAGGCTCACTACGATCATTTGTTCAGACGTTATAAGCAGAAAAAGTCAATACTCGCGGGCGGGCCAATATGGTTCTAAAAAAACAAATAGTAAAACCGACATATTCTTGTAGCATACAACATGTTTCATTAAAATGCAAATAATTGTGTTCTCTACGATCAATTTTTCAGGAGTTATAAGCAGTTCAAGTTGATTTTCAGGGGCGGGCCAATATGGTTCTCAACCAACAACTAATGAAATCGATATATTCTTGTAGCATGCAACATGCTGATTAATATGCAAATTTATTACGCTCTCTAGGATCATTTGTTCAGAAGTCATAAACAGTTCAAGTTAATACTCGCGGCCGGCCAATATGGTTTTCTAAAAACAACTAGTGAAACCGACATATTCTTGTTGCATTCAACATGTTTCATTAAAATGCAAATAATTGTGGTCTCTACGCTCAATTGTTCAGGAGTTATAATCAGTTCAAGTTGATTTTAGCGTGCGGGCCAATATGGTTCTCAACCAACAACTAGTGAAATCGATTTATTCTTGTAGCATGCAACATACTGATTAATATGCAAATTTATTAGGCTCTCTAGGATCATTTGTTCAAAAGTTATAAACAGTTCTAGTTAATACTCGCGGGCGGGCCAATATGGTTTTCTAAAAACAACTAATGAAACCGACATATTCTTGTTGCATTCAATATGTTTCAATAAAATGCAAATAATTGTGGTCTCTACGATCAATTGTTCAGAAGTTTTAAGCAGTTCAAGTTGATTTTCGCGGGCGGGCCAATATGGTTCTCAACCAACAACCAATGAAATCATTATATTCTTGTAGCATGCAACATGCTGATTAATATGCAAAATTAATACGCTCTCTACGATCATTTGTTCTTAAGTTATAAGGAGTTGAATTTAGTTTTGGCGGACGGGCCAAAATGGTTCTCAAACAATAACTAGTGAAACCGACATATTCTTGTAGCATACAACATGTTTGATTGAAATGCAAATAATTGTGTGGTCTACGATCAATTGTTCAGAAGTTATAAGCAGTTTAATTTAATACTCGCGGGCGGGCCAATATGGTTCTCAAACAACAACTAGTGAAACCGACATATTCTTGAAGCATTCAACATGTTTCATTAAAATGCAAATAATTGTGTTCGCTACGATCAATTGTTCAGAAGTTATTATCAGTTCAAGTTAATTTTCGCGGGCGGGCCAATATGGTTCTCAACCAACAACTAATGAAATCGATATATTCTTGTAGCATGCAACATGCTGATTAATAAGCAAAATTATTACGCTCCCTACGATCATTTGTTCAGATGTTATAAGGAGTTGAAGTTAGTTTTGGCGGGCGGGCCAAAATGGTTCTCAAACAATAACTAGTGAAACCGATATATTCTTGTAGCATACAACATGTTTGATTGAAATGCAAATAATTGTGTTCTCTACGATCAATTGTTCAGAAGTTATAAGCAGTTGAATTAGTTTTCGCGGGTGGGCCAATATGGTTCTCAACCAACAACTAGTGAAATGATAAATTCTTGTAGCATGCAACATGCTGATTAATATACAAAACTATTAGGCTCACTACGATCATTTGTTCAGACGTTATAAGCAGAAAAAGTCAATACTCGCGGGCGGGCCAATATGGTTCTAAAAAAACAAATAGTAAAACCGACATATTCTTGTAGCATACAACATGTTTCATTAAAATGTAAAATAATTGTGTTCTCTACGATCATTTGTTCAGAAATTGTAAGCAGTTGAATTAGTTTTCGCGGGTGGGCCAACCTGGATCTCAAACAATAACTAGTGAAATCTATATATTCTTGTAGCATACAACATGTTTGATTGAAATGCAAATAATTGTGTGCTGTACGAACAATTGTTCAGAAGTAATAAGCAGTTCAAATTAATTTTCGCGAGCGAGCCAATATGGTTCTCAACCAACAACTAGTGAAATCGATATATTCTTGTAGCATGCAACATGCTGATTAATATGAAAATTTATTACGCTCTCTAAGATCATTTGTTCAGAAGTTATAAGCAGTTCAATTTAATACTCGCGAACGGACCAATATGGTTCTCAAACAACAACTAGTAAAACCGACATATTCTTGAAGCATTCAACATGTTTCATTAAAATGCAAATAATTGTGTTCGCTACGATCAATTGTTCAGAAGTTATAAGCAGTTCAAGTTAATTTTCGCGGGCGGGCCAATATGGTTCTCAACCAACAACCAATGAAATCGATATATTCTTGTAGCATGCAACATGCTGATTAATATGCAAAATTATAACGCTCTCTACGATCATATGTTCAGAAGTTATAAGGAGTTGAAGTTAGTTTTGGCGGGCAGGCCAAAATGGTTCTCAAACAATAACTAGTGAAACCGACATATTCTTGTAGAATACAACATGTTAGATTGAAATTCAAATAATTGTGTTCTCTACGATCAATTGTTCAGGAGTTATAAGCAGTTCAAATTGATTTTCGCGGGCGGGTTAATATGGTTCCCATCCAACAACTAGTGAAATCGATATATTCTAGTAGCATGCAACATGCTGATTAATATGCAAAACTATTACGCTCACTACGATCATTTGTTCAGACGTTATAAGCAGAACAAGTCAATATTCGCGGGCGGGCCAATATGGTTCTAAAAAAACAAATAGTAAAACCGACATATTCTTGTAACATTCAACATGTTTCATTAAAATGCAAATAATTGTGTTCGCTACGATCAATTGTTCAGAAGTTATAAGCAGTTCAAGTTGATTTTCGCGGGCGGGCCAATATGGTTCTCAACCAAAAACTAGTGAAATCGATGTATTCTTGTAGCATGCAATATGCTGATTAATATGCAAATTTATTACGCTCTCTTGGATCATTTGTTATGAAGTTATAAACAGTTCAAGTTAATACCCGCGGGCGGGCCAATATGGTTTTCTAAAAACAACTAGTGAAACCGACATATTCTTGTTGCATCCAACATGTTTCATTAAAATGCAAATAATTATGGTCTCTACGATCAATTGTTCAGGAGTTATAATCAGTTCAAGTTGACTTTCGTGGGCGGGCCAATATGGTTCTCAACCAACAACTAGTGAAATCGATATATTCTTGTAGCATGCAACATGCTGATTAATATGCAAATTTATTAGGCTCTCTAGGATCATTTGTTCAAAAGTTATAAACAGTTCAAGTTAATACTCGCGGGCGGGCCAATATGGTTTTCTAAAAACAACTAGTGAAACCGACATATTCTTGTTGCATTCAATATGTTTCAATAAAATGCAAATAATTGTGGTCTCTACGATCAATTGTTCAGGAGTTTTAAGCAGTTCAAGTTGATTTTCGCGGGCGGGCCAATATGGTTCTCAACCAACAACCAATGAAATCATTATATTCTTGTAGCATGCAACATGCTGATTAATATACAAAATTAATACGCTCTCTACGATCATTTGTTCTTAAGTTATAAGGAGTTGAAGTTAGTTTTGGCGGACGGGCCAAAATGGTTCTCAAACAATAACTAGTGAAACCGACATATTCTTGTAGCATACAACATGTTTGATTGAAATGCAAATAATTGTGTGGTCTACGATCAATTGTTCAGAAGTTATAAGTAGTTCAAGTTAATTTTCGCGGGCAGGCCAATATATTTCTCAAACAACAACTAGTGAAATCGATATATTCTTGTAGCATGCAACATGCTGATTAATATGCAAACTTATTACGCTCTCTAGAATCATTTGTTCAGAAGTTATAAGCAGTTCAATTTAATACTCGCGGGCGGGCCAATATGGTTCTCAAACAACAACTAGTGAAACCGACATATTCTTGAAGCATTCAACATGTTTCATTAAAATGCAAATAATTGTGTTCGCAACGATCAATTGTTCAGAAGTTATTATCAGTTCAAGTTAATTTTCGCGGGCGGGCCAATATGGTTCTCAACCAACAACTAATGAAATCGATATATTCTTGTAGCATGCAACATGCTGATTAATAAGCAAAATTATTACGCTCTCTACGATCATTTGTTCAGAAGTTATAAGGAGTTGAAGTTAGTTTCGGCGGGCGGGCCAAAATGGTTCTCAAACAATAACTAGTGAAACCGACATATTCTTGTAGCATACAACATGTTTGATTGAAATGCAAATAATTGTGTTCTCTACGATTAATTGTTCAGAAGTTATAAGCAGTTGAATTAGTTTTCGCGGGTGGGCCAATATGGTTCTCAACCAACAACTAGTGAAATGATAAATTCTTGTAGCATGCAACATGCTGATTAACATACAAAACTATTAGGCTCACTACGATCATTTGTTCAGACGTTATAAGCAGAAAAAGTCAATACTCGCGGGCGGGCCAATATGGTTCTAAAAAAACAAATAGTAAAACCGACATATTCTTGTAGCATACAACATGTTTCATTAAAATGCAAATAATTGTGTTCTCTACGATCAATTTTTCAGGAGTTATAAGCAGTTCAAGTTGATTTTCAGGGGCGGGCCAATATGGTTCTCAACCAACAACTAATGAAATCGATATATTCTTGTAGCATGCAACATGCTGATTAATATGCAAATTTATTACGCTCTCTAGGATCATTTGTTCAGAAGTCATAAACAGTTCAAGTTAATACTCGCGGCCGGCCAATATGGTTTTCTAAAAACAACTAGTGAAACCGACATATTCTTGTTGCATTCAACATGTTTCATTAAAATGCAAATAATTGTGGTCTCTACGCTCAATTGTTCAGGAGTTATAATCAGTTCAAGTTGATTTTAGCGGGCGGGCCAATATGGTTCTCAACCAACAACTAGTGAAATCGATTTATTCTTGTAGCATGCAACATACTGATTAATATGCAAATTTATTAGGCTCTCTAGGATCATTTGTTCAAAAGTTATAAACAGTTCAAGTTAATACTCGCGGGCGGGCCAATATGGTTTTCTAAAAACAACTAGTGAAACCGACATATTCTTGTTGCATTCAATATGTTTCAATAAAATGCAAATAATTGTGGTCTCTACGATCAATTGTTCAGAAGTTTTAAGCAGTTCAAGTTGATTTTCGCGGGCGGGCCAATATGGTTCTCAACCAACAACCAATGAAATCATTATATTCTTGTAGCATGCAACATGCTGATTAATATGCAAAATTAATACGCTCTCTACGATCATTTGTTCTTAAGTTATAAGGAGTTGAAGTTAGTTTTGGCGGACGGGCCAAAATGGTTCTCAAACAATAACTAGTGAAACCGACATATTCTTGTAGCATACAACATGTTTGATTGAAATGCAAATAATTGTGTGGTCTACGATCAATTGTTCAGAAGTTATAAGCAGTTTAATTTAATACTCGCGGGCGGGCCAATATGGTTCTCAAACAACAACTAGTGAAACCGACATATTCTTGAAGCATTCAACATGTTTCATTAAAATGCAAATAATTGTGTTCGCTACGATCAATTGTTCAGAAGTTATTATCAGTTCAAGTTAATTTTCGCGGGCGGGCCAATATGGTTCTCAACCAACAACTAATGAAATCGATATATTCTTGTAGCATGCAACATGCTGATTAATAAGCAAAATTATTACGCTCCCTACGATCATTTGTTCAGAAGTTATAAGGAGTTGAAGTTAGTTTTGGCGGGCGGGCCAAAATGGTTCTCAAACAATAACTAGTGAAACCGATATATTCTTGTAGCATACAACATGTTTGATTGAAATGCAAATAATTGTGTTCTCTACGATCAATTGTTCAGAAGTTATAAGCAGTTGAATTAGTTTTCGCGGGTGGGCCAATATGGTTCTCAACCAACAACTAGTGAAATGATAAATTCTTGTAGCATGCAACATGCTGATTAATATACAAAACTATTAGGCTCACTACGATCATTTGTTCAGACGTTATAAGCAGAAAAAGTCAATACTCGCGGGCGGGCCAATATGGTTCTAAAAAAACAAATAGTAAAACCGACATATTCTTGTAGCATACAACATGTTTCATTAAAATGTAAAATAATTGTGTTCTCTACGATCATTTGTTCAGAAATTGTAAGCAGTTGAATTAGTTTTCGCGGGTGGGCCAACATGGATCTCAAACAATAACTAGTGAAATCTATATATTCTTGTAGCATACAACATGTTTGATTGAAATGCAAATAATTGTGTGCTGTACGAACAATTGTTCAGAAGTTATAAGCAGTTCAAATTAATTTTCGCGAGCGAGCCAATATGGTTCTCAACCAACAACTAGTGAAATCGATATATTCTTGTAGCATGCAACATGCTGATTAATATGAAAATTTATTACGCTCTCTAAGATCATTTGTTCAGAAGTTATAAGCAGTTCAATTTAATACTCGCGAACGGAACAATATGGTTCTCAAACAACAACTAGTGAAACCGACATATTCTTGAAGCATTCAACATGTTTCATTAAAATGCAAATAATTGTGTTCGCTACGATCAATTGTTCAGAAGTTATAAGCAGTTCAAGTTAATTTTCGCGGGCGGGCCAATATGGTTCTCAACCAACAACCAATGAAATCGATATATTCTTGTAGCATGCAACATGCTGATTAATATGCAAAATTATAACGCTCTCTACGATCATATGTTCAGAAGTTATAAGGAGTTGAAGTTAGTTTTGGCGGGCAGGCCAAAATGGTTCTCAAACAATAACTAGTGAAACCGACATATTCTTGTAGAATACAACATGTTTGATTGAAATTCAAATAATTGTGTTCTCTACGATCAATTGTTCAGGAGTTATAAGCAGTTCAAATTGATTTTCGCGGGCGGGTTAATATGGTTCCCATCCAACAACTAGTGAAATCGATATATTCTTGTAGCATGCAACATGCTGATTATTATGCAAATTTATTACGCTCTCAGGGATCATTTGTTCAGAAGTTATAAACAGTTCAAGTTAAAACTCGCGGGCGGGCCAATATGGTTTTCCAAAAACAACTAGTGAAACCGACATATTCTTGTAGCATTCAACATGTTTCATTAAAATGCTATTAATTGTGGTCTCTACGATCAATTGTTCAGGAGTTATAAGCAGTTCAAGTTGATTTTCGCGGGCGGGCCAATATGGTTCTCAAACAACAACTAGTGAAATCGATATATTCTTGTAGCATGCAACATGCTGATTATTATGCAAATTTATTACGCTCTCAGGGATCATTTGTTCAGAAGTTATAAACAGTTCAAGTTAAAACTCGCGGGCGGGCCAATATGGTTTTCCAAAAACAACTAGTGAAACCGACATATTCTTGTTGCGTACAACATGTTTGATTAAAATGCTATTAATTGTGGTCTCTACGAACAATTGTCAGGAGTTATAAGCAGTTCAAGTTGATTTTCGCGGGCGGGCCAGTATGGTTCTCAACCAACAACCAATGAAATCGATATATTGTTGTAGCATGCAACATGCTGTTTAATATGCAAAATTATTACGCTCTCTACGATCATTTGTTCAGAAGTTATAAGGAGTTGAAGTTAGTTTTCGCGGGCGGGCCAAAATGGTTCTCAAACAATAACTAGTGAAACCGACATATTCTTGTAGCATTCAACATGTTCCATTAAAATGAAAATAATTGTGTTCGCTACGATCAATTGTTCAGAAGTTATAAGCAGTTCAAGTTAATTTTTGCTAGCGGGCCAGTATGGTTCTCAACCAACAACCAATGAAATCGATATAGTGTTGTAGCATGCAACATGCTGTTTAATATGCAAAATTATTACGCTTTCTACGATCAATTGTTCAGAAGTTATAAGGAGTTCAAATTTGTTTTGGCGGGCGGGCCAAAATGGTTTTCTAAAAACAACTAGTGAAACCGACATATTCTTGTAGCATTCAACATGTTTCATTAAAAGGCAAACAATTGTGTTCTCTACGATCAATTGTTCAGGAGTTATAAGCAGTTCAAATTGATTTTCGCGGGCGGGTTAATATGGTTCTCATCCAACAACTAGTGAAATCGATATATTCTTGTAGCATGCAACATGCTGATTAATATGCAAATTTATTACGCTCTCTAGGATCATTTGTTCAGAAGTTATAAATAGTTCAAGTTAATACTCGCGGGCTAATATGGTTATCTATAAACAACTAGCGAAACCGACATATTCTTGTAGCATTCAAAATGTTTCATTAAAATGCAAATAATTGTGTGCTCTACGATCAATTGTTCAGAAGTTATAAGCAGTTCAAGTTAATTTTCGCGGGCAGGCCAATATATTTCTCAAACAACAACTAGTGAAATCGATATATTCTTGTAGCTTGCAACATGCTGATTAATATGCAAAATTATTACGCTTTCTACGATTATTTGTTCAGAAGTTATAAGCAATTTAAATTAATTTTCGCGGGCGGGCCAATATGGTTCTATACCAATAAACTGTGAAATCGATATATTCTTGTAGCATGCAACATGGTGATTAATATGCAAATTTATTACGCTCTCTAGGATCATTTGTTCAGAAGTTATAAGCAGTTCAATTTAATATTCGCTGGCGTGCCAATATGTTTCTCAAACAACAACTAATGAAATCGATATATTCTTGTAGCATGAAACATGCTGATTAATATGCAAAATTATTACGCTCTCTACGATCATTTGTTCAGACGTTATAAGCAAAAAAAAATAATCGCGGGCGGGCCAATATGGTTCTAAAAAAAACAAATAGTAAAAACGACATATTCTTGTAGAATTCAACATGTTTCATTAAAATGCAAATAATTGTGTTCTCTACGATCAATATTTCAGAAGTTATAAGCAGTTCAAGTTAATTTTCGCGGGCGGGCCAATATGGTTCTCAACCAACAACCAATGAAATCGATATATTCTTGTAGCATGCAACATGCTGATTAATATGCAAATTTATAACGCTCTCTACGATCATTTGTTCTGAAGTTATAAGGAGTTGAAGTTAGTTTTGGCGGGCGGGCCAAAATGGTTCTCAAACAATAACTAGTGAAACCGACATATTCTTGTAGCATACAACATGAGTAGTATAATTGATGCTATGGAGAGCACAAGAAAGGAAGAGCCCCTCTCCAGCAGATTTGCTTACACTTAAACCTAGCTCAACATGCCCATATGAGCTTTTTGCTCAAGTGTGGAACCCCCTCTAATCCAAGATTTTTGTAAAAATGCCCTCGGGAATTTCCTCAGAAAGGAAGAGCCCCTCAGATTGTTTTGCTCATACTTACAAAAGTTGCATCAGCCAAATTTTTGTCCATAAACTTGTCAAAAATTGATATTTTTTTGGCCATACCAGAAATTATGCTAAACCCATACCTACCCATACATATTTACTTCCGGTTTAAGTTCAATTGGATACCAGCTTCAATCTAATATTAAAACAATGCAATTCTTCTAGAATTGCTCTGTGAAAAAACCCTCGGGAAATTCTTGTAAAAAACAAAATTCACAGAAATTTCCCGGCTGATGCAATTTCTGAGTATTGAAGCTTTGCGTGCAAACAAAATTGCATCAGCCGGGAAATTTCTGTGAAAAATATGCCCCCTCGGAATTTTCTGTGAAAAAACCCTCGGGAAATTCTTGTAATAAACAAATTTCACGGGAATTTCCCGGCTGATGCAATTTCTGAGTATTGAAGCTTTGCATGCAAACAAAATTGCATCAGCCGGGAAATTCCCGTGAAATTAGGGTATATAAAGAGATTCTGTTCTCCTCAGCCAGTATTGTGAGAGTGGCTGAGGAGAACAGATGTGTTTTTACAGTGCTCCTCATATTTATAGGCCTGTTTGATTTAATATTCATATTAATTACAATATTTTGCCTGATATTTGTTACATCTAGCTTATTTGTTGTAATCCACTCTTATTTAGGGTCAGGCCTATATCTGTCACAGCTTGTTATACAAAAATCAATACATAACACTCAGTGCTGGGTCATTGCCATTCAAGATATGCATGTTCGTGCAGGCATTTGTGCTAGGTCAGTGTGAATCAATATTCATTCTCTTTTTCCACTTGTGGGCTATTGGCCTTACAACCTGTCATAATAGGCATAAAAATTTGATTTAAAAACCCAGGAAATTTTATATAAATACCAAAGCCAAAAATATTAACACACATACACACATACACACATACACACACACACAAAGTACAGTGCTGAACCCAACTGATATTTTTTATTCAGTATAAAGTTTTGAATTGAATCCCAGGAAATATATATAATAAACCAACAACAAAAATGCCGAATCAAAAATATTGTAATCAATGCAATAAAAATATATTTAGCTCTAATTGGGCTAGACACCAAAAGATTTGTAACCCAGACAAATGCAGAGCTCCCACAAAAATTTGCCCCAAATGCCATAGAAAATATAACATGCAATACTTCACATATACACATAAAGATACTTGCTCTGCACAGTCATCAACATTGCCCCCACAACCATCCACATCTGGTCTGAAAAGAAAGCATGAAACACCTCTTAATGCCAGAGCAGCAAAGCAGCCACGCTATGAACCCATCCATAGCAGTTTTAATGCCCAACTTAGGGATTACCGGTTTGTATCAGAGCCAAGATGTGGTATTCAGAATTTTTTGAACAGTGTAAAACCTGATCTGCAGGCAATTCTAAATGCACAAAATGGCTCTTATAAGCTGTCCCTCAATTTGTATACTCAATATAAGAAACCAAATGGCACTAAATTTACACAGCCCCACATAACAGAAACTGTACCGGTATATTCAAATGCAAATTCAGATACAATAATAAACAGTTTAATAGATCAATTGAATATTAAGCACTCTGAATTTGCGGCAAAAGAGTCTGGATGGAGCCTATGCGGCTCTTCACACAGGCTCTATGTTAATATTTCTGAATTCAGCCCATTACAAGGTTCTACATATTTGCCATTACCTGCCAATATTAAAAACAAAAGAGCCGTGGTTAATATTAAAAATACCGACCAGAAATGCTTTTTGTGGTGTATTTTAGCTGCTTTGTATCCAGTTTCAAGAAATCCTCAGAGAATAAGTTATTACAAACAACATGAACATGATTTTGACGATGCAATGAAGGGTTTAGAATATCCAATGTCTGTTCAGAATATTGATAAATTTGAAAAAAAGGCCAAGGATATCAATGGCAAACAATTATCTATTAATGTATATATTTGTTCCACTGGCAATTACCCGATAGATCCTCTCAGAATCAGTGCATTTGATGATGAATCTGCTGTTCCAATTAATTTGCTCTTAATTGAAGGGGATGGCATAAATCATTACACTCTGATACATAATCTTGAAGCTTTAGTCAGAACACAACTATACAAATCTAATAGAATATTCAAGTTGTGCATAAGATGTTTAAGTGTATTTGATGGTCAAAAAATGGTGAATGGGGTTCGGGAAAAAAATGCAGAAATTGCCAAAAACAAGTTAATTGAGCATCTGAAATACTGTGGGAACCATAAACCTGTTCATATGGTGATGCCTAATCCAAGTGAAAAAGCAAAATTCAATAAGTTTGAAGCCTTGTTGGAACACCCAGCATATATTGTCTGGGATTCTGAATCAAACCTCAAATCTCTTGCATTTTGTAGCCCAGATCCTGAAGAATCTTCAGTTACACCATACCAGCTACATGAACCTTCCAGCTTTTGTTATGTGGTTGTACAGGATGGTGTTGTTAGTAAAGAATATTCATACATGGGACCAGATGCCATCAAAAAATTTGCACATAGAATAGAAAATGAGTGCCGTGACATAGCATCCAACATCTTATTAAAATCAAAACCTATGCTGCCTTTAACAGAGGATCAGATTGAAGATTTCAACAATGCAGAAAAATGCCCGGTATGTGATTCTGAATTTTCAGATACAAATATCAAGGTGAAACACCATTCTCATACAGATGGTAAATTCTTAATGGCCCTGTGTAATAGCTGTAATATTAAGATCCAGAGACCAAAATTTGCCCCCATATTTTGCCATGGAGCATCCAATTATGATTTCCATCATCTGATCAGATATGAGGGGTTTGAGAAGCAGAATTTAAATATTTTAGCTGAAAATGATGAGAAATATATTGCTATTAGCAAAACAATTAAAGTTAATGGTGTTCCTATTCACATGAGATTTCTTGATTCTTACAGAATTTTATCTGCTAGCCTGGCTACACTGGCCACTCAATTATCTGATGATCAATTCAAAATCACACGTGCATTGTTTCCAAATCAGGACCTGAAATTAATTAGGCGGAAGGGTGTATATCCTTATGATTATGTTACAGATTTTTCTAAATTTGATGAGTGTTCCCTGCCTCCACAACATGAGTTTTACAGCAAAATCAGAGGTTCTGGAATCACAGATGAAGATTATCACCATGCCCAATTGATGTGGAGCAATTTAAAATGCAAGACATTTGGCGATTATCACATGGCTTATTTGAAACTTGATGTCACTCTCTTGGCTGATATAATGCAGGCATTCAGAAAATCTTCTATGCAAAATTATGGACTGGACCCAGTGTATTTTTACAGTGCTCCGGGGCTAGCATGGTCTGCAGTGTTTTTAAACACTAACATACAATTGGATCTGATCCCAGATCCAAATAAGTATCTGTTTATGGAGCAAGGTATAAGAGGAGGCATGGTGCAATGTTCTCAGAGATATGCCAGAGCAAATAACAAATATATGCGTGATTATAATCCAGAATTGCCATCAAATTATATACAGTATGTGGATGCAAATAGCCTCTATGGTCACGCGATGATGCAAAAACTGCCATATGCAGGGCTTGAGTGGGTCGAAGATTTCAATATTGAGGATCTTCAGAAGTTTGATGACCGTGAAGATGGCCTCTTCTTAGAGGTTGATCTGGCAATTCCAGATCATTTACACAACAAATTTTCTGAGCTGCCCCCAATTCCCGAGGTTCAGTGCTCACCTGGCTCTAAACAGAAGAAGCTCATGATGACACTGGAGGCAAAACAAGGCTATGTCATACATTACAAGTACCTCCAGTTCCTGATGAAACATGGTGTTCAATTGACCAAAGTTAGAAAAGTCTTGAGGTTCAGGCACTCAGAATGGTTGAAACCATACATTAATACAAACACGGAGCTTCGAACATCTGCAAAGAGCCAATTTGATAAGGGCTTGTTTAAATTGATGGTGAATTCTGTATATGGCAAAACAATTGAAAATGTCAGAAAACATACCGATGTTAAAATAATTACTGACCCCAGCCTGAGCAAAAAATTGGTTGCAAAGCCTAATTTCAATTATAGAAGAATTTATGATGAGCACATGGCACTTTTTAACATGAAAAAAACAAAGATTAAGTTTGATAAACCTATTTATGTAGGGGCTGCAATATTGGATTTGTCCAAATTACATATGTTAACATTGTATTATGATGTGTTGAAACCTTTTTATGGTGATAGAGTAAAACTGATATACATGGACACGGATAGTTTTGTTCTTGATATTCAAACAGAAGATGTTTATCAAGATATGGCCCAGCCTGAATTGTTTCAATACTTTGACACCAGTGAATTGCCAGGCTATTTGAATATTCAGCCCCACAACAAAAAAGTGCCTGGCAAGTTAAAAGATGAGACACTTGGTGATGTTATTGTGGAATTTGCTGGGTTAAGTGCCAAGGTGTATAGTTTTAAAACATGTAGTGGTGTTGCTGCCAAAAAGGCCAAGGGTATTGGCAAAGTAGCTGTGGAAAAAGAGCTTGAATTTGAAGATTATAAAAATTGCATCAAATCCCAGAATTTAATCAAAACATCAGAATCCAGAATCCAGAGTGTTGATCACTCATTGACTAGCAATATTGTAAGAAAAGTGGCTCTGGACCCACATGATGATAAGAGATGGATTTTATCATGTGGCATACATACTTTACCATGGGGTCATTGTGATTTGAAAAATGGCAATCAATGCCCAATTACAGAGCATGATTTGGAATAAATAAACATGCCTATGAACTTATTTGGGTTTAAAAAACAAGGTATTATGGACCTGCCAACACCACAAGCCTCTCCTGATATGCTGTCTAAGCTGAGTGGCTTGTTAATTATTCATCTGAACAGCATACTTACAGATGTTGACGATGAAACAGGCAAAATATTGTACATATTTAACAATAATTTAAATCATTACCAATTACCTGTAGGTGGGCAATTGCAATTTATTACAACCCCTGAGGGTGATGTTAAAATTTCAGTAGGGAGAAATATTTACAGAATTAAGCACTCAAACATGGTTTCTGGCACTGTTTATACTGTTTCTGCTGGTGACTGCTTATATATTGAGGTCCCTGGATCCTATGATAAGCTTATACCCTTTTTTATAGAATTAAGAATCAGATACTCTATAATAAATAACTACTAAATCAAAATGCCTAATGATATTTTTGGCCATACAAGACATGAAGATCACAGTGATGAGATTCTGATGCTTGATGTCAGAGTCAAGAAATTAAGAAGTGATTTACAAGCTTTACAAACTACACTCAATGCCAGTCTTCAATTAGAAATTACAAATTTACAATCACAATGCATGGACCCTCTTCTTAAAATTGATTCTGAACTCAAATTGCTGCTTCAGAAATATAGTGATCTGGCTACATTGGATAATTTTCAAAGTTTGGAAGAAGCTGTAGCAGCTCTTCAAGCCAAATTTAAGACCCAGGTTAACAACTCTGAGCAATTGAAACAACAGTTAGAAGAGCAAATAAATAATGTCCAGACACAGCTCCAAACAATTGTCAAAAGCATAAAATCACAAGAAGATTTTGATCTAGTGATTTCCACTCTAAAAGAACAGATTCAGTCACTCCAGATACCTAATCTGGACCCTCTGAACAATGCCATAGCCGAGGTTAAAGAAAAAATTGAGACACTTGAAAATTTTATGAACAACTTGCCATCTTCTGATGCTTTGAATGCAATAACTCGGAGTGTTGCCAACATCAAGCTGCAACTTGAAACATATGAAGATTTTGGAAAAATTCAAAGTTCCATAACCCATCTTGAAGGTACAATAGCAGCAGTGCAAAATGATTTGGCAAATGTATTAGAATCCAGATTGCCCGGTATTGTAGATACCCTTGTCAGTGTCCAGCAACAGATCACAAAGCTTGAAAACCTCAACACTGAATCTGAGCTATCTCATTTTCATCACTTGATCGATGATATCCAAACAAAACTTGAAATTTTACAACAATCCACACCCTCTCAGGCAGATATAGCCCTGCTCCAAAATGCTATGCAAAATGTGGTTGATGCTTCTGAATTAAATGGTGTGAAATTGGCACTTGAATCTTTGCAAAATACTGTGTCAAATCTTCCTACATCACAGGAACTTAAAAATATTAAGAGAGCAGTGAATAGGATATTGAAATCAGAAGATATCAAGAATATCCAGGCAGAGATCAAACATCTCACTCAGACAGTGGTCACTCTACCAACCAATCAACATATTAATGAACTGCATGCCCTGTTTGAGGATATCAGAAGACAAGTCCATGATCTTACTGCTCAAAATTCAAAATTGGCAATTGTTGAAAATTTGCAACAAATTGTAGCTAATATCAAGCAACAGCTAGGGACCATGGAATCCAATCAAGCAAATGCTCTGTCTGTTTTTGCCACCCAGCTACAAGAAATTGTGCAACAATACAAGAAACTTGCTGTGGACATAAAAATTAAGCCGGGCCATGATGATGTTGTTAGAACTATCAATGAGCACCTTGAATCTGTAACAAGCAGATTGCTCACAGCAGAAAAAGAAATAACAGGCATAATCGAGAATCCTAAGCACACAGTAATTCTTGAATTGAACAGCATCCCCAACAGAGAATATGATTCTCCATTTACACCAGGTGGCAAGATATATATGCTGTCCCCTGCCCAATTTTATTACCAGTTTTTTGTTGGGGGCACATTGAGACCAATCAAGATCAAATATTGGCATCAGCCACAGGCACACCACTACCCTACCTTATCAATAACAAATGCTGAGAACAAAGTAAAAATCACCAGTGTAGAATTGGAGGATTTTACAGATCCCAATACATTAGAAACAGCATATGTTGAAGATGATGGCACTTTGGAATTTAAAATACAAATAGGGGACAAATTATATTTAGAAAATCCTGCAGTCTCAGCTGCTGAACACCCCATAGTTGCAATATTCTTGTTTACATATTATGTCTAGACAAATTATTGTTGATGAATTACACAGACAGGCCAGACATAATTATAAGAGACTCCCAGTAGTCACAAAGGGCATAGATGATTTATGGCAGAGTGACTTGATTGAAATGGCAAGTGGCCAGTTGAAAAACTTAGACAAAATCAACAAGGGCTACAAGTATCTACTTACTGTGATAGACACATTTTCAAAATTTGCCTGGGCTGTGCCACTCAAATCCAAGACTGGAAAATGTGTTACAGAAGCTTTTAGGACAATCATCAATCAGAGTGGAAGATCCCCGCGCTATTTGCAAACAGATAATGGCAAAGAATTTTATAATTCTGTGTTTCAACAATTTATTAAAAGCCAGGCAATACAACATTATTCGAGTTACAGTGATCTCAAAGCCTCAATTGTAGAGAGATTCAACAGAACCTTAAAAAATCTTATGTATAAACAATTTACACTGCAGGGTAATTATAAATGGATTAATATTCTTCCAGAACTTCTACATAAATATAACAACTCGGTCCATTCCACAATCAACATGAAACCCTCTGAAGTAACTTCATCTGATGAGCAAAAATTGATCAGCACTGTTTATTATCCTAGATACCAGCCAACAACAAGAAAAGCCAAATACAGGGTAGGGGATCAAGTAAGAATAGGCAAATATAAGCACTTATTCAAGAGAGGCTTTACAAGAAACTGGAGCACAGAATTATTTACAGTGGTTCAGGTTAAACCCGGGACCCTTAACACATATATAATAAAGGATCACCGAGGAGGAATTCTCAAAGGCAGGTTCTATGAACAAGAGCTCAGCAAAACTAAACAGCCTGACACATATCTCATACAAAAAATCATCCGCAGAAAAGGCAAAAAATTACTTGTCAAATGGCTGGGTCATCCGGAAAACAGCTGGATCGATGCAAACAAAGTGATAATATGAACACCTGGGATGTTATAAAAAGGCTGCCAGAACCTGAACAACAGAATAAGAGAAATGGCAAATTGCTGCCTGATAATATTAGGTGTCTTATTGTTGGGCCATCTGCTTGTGGTAAAACTACGCTAATGGTTGATAATTTTTTATTGGCACCCAACTGGTTAGACTGGAAAAACAGGCACTTGTATATCTTCTCTAAGAGCTTGGAACAATTAAAATATCAGCAGCTGATGAAGTTATATGATGGACTGGATATAGCCACTTTTGAACCAGATGTTAAGCCACTCCATGAATGTCTCGATAATTCTGTTGTTGTGTTTGATGATATTATACTGGATAATCAAAACAAGGTTAGGAATTTCTTTACACAGGGCCGGCACAAAAACATTGATTGCTTCTACCTGGCACAGACTTTTTCAAAAATACCGAAGCAACTGATCCGAGACAACAGCAATTTTATATGTGTGTTTCATCAGGATCATACCAACCTCAAACACATACATGATGAATATGTAGGTGGGGACCTGAGCTACAATGATTTTTCTAAGTTTTGCAGCAGCTGCTGGTACCAGGACAGTTATGGGTTTGTCACAATTGATATGACAAGAACACCCAATAGTGGCAAATACAGAAATAAAATCAACAATTTTCTAGACGTTGAAACGTATATAAATAACCATGAAAAGGCCAATCATTGATGATCTTAAGTTAAGAGATTATCTTGTAAAAAGATTTAAGGGATGGAAATCAGAGAACCGAGGAATTTATGAAAAACACAAACAAACAGAACAGCCTGTAATTGATGCTATTAATAATTTAGGTAAGAATATCAAAACTGTTACAGAACAAAATCAAAATTTGCTCACAGAGCTTGTACCTGTAGCTGCTAGGAACATATTAGATTATCCATTCACTCCACTTTCAAGTATTCATACACCTAGTCCTCCTAGAAGAATTGAGGCTAGTCAGGATCCTATTGAATTGGGTCTTCTTGCTCAAAAATATTTAACCACACCTAAAGACAATAAAGATGAGGTGTTTGGCTTATATGCCGACACAGAGCTTGATGGCAGTATCATTCATAGAATTGGCAATTTCAGAGTGACATTTATGGGAGATGATATAATTGTATATTCAGAATCTCGTCTCGGAGAAAAAGGTGCTTTTGTTAAGTACACTGGCACACCTGGATTGTGGGAATTGATGACTAGGAAAAGTCCTGGCAGCTATACAGATCAAGATTATGAGGATTACAAAGAAATATTAATAAAATCAGATGCTCTATACCAGAACAATGATCCCACACAAAAAAGAGTCAAGTCGAGCAGTGGAGCAAAATACAATAATTTAATCAAGCCCATATGGTCACAAATTAAGACAGGCAGTGGGATCAAACAATACAACACCCTGCCTAAAGAATTTGTGTGGGTTGATGATGTCAGGAAACTTGTAGATAGGCTATTGGTGATAGCTGGGGAGGAAAACGCAGGGAACCACAATTTTTACAATGAAAAGGTTGGAATTATGGACATGATAAGCACAAAATTGTCTAATTTTATAGTAAATGACACTAAGGGGATTGGATATCTCATAAAAATTATTAATACTCTACCACCTAAATTTTGGAATATTTCTGAGGGTCGGGGCTTGGTTAATGACATTATAAACAAGCTGCCATTTGAACTACATATTCCAGGCTATCAGTATTGTGGTCCAGGCACAAAATTGGATCATAGATTAAACAGAGGGGATCCTGGTGTGAATCCTTTAGATGCTGCTTGTAGAGACCATGACATAGCATACAACACACATTCTGATCTTGACAAGAGACATGTTGCAGACAAGAAATTAGAAGAGGCTGCATTTGGCAGATTTGTAAGCAAAGATGCTTCTTTAAGTGAAAAAATAGCAGCATTGGGAACCACCATAGCTATGAGCACCAAACAAAAACTGGGGTGGGGGTTGTGAATATGTATATAATAAACCTACAATGAAGGCCAAGGGTGTTATGTATCAAATACCTTATGCAGGTCTCAAATCTCTTAAAACTATTGACAGTCTTTTAACCAAAAAGCAGCACAAGAAAAAAAGCTCTTGTATTGCCAAGGGTCATGGTATGAAATTATTACTTAGCACCCCCCAATTAAAAAAATTACAGCAATCAAGAAAAAAATCACATGTAGGGGGATTCATATTTACCATCCCGGCCATCTTAGCTGCCCTCGGGGCTGTTGGGAGCTTGGCCGGGGGATCAGCCGCCATAGCAAAAACAGTAATAGATGCCAAGAAAAATAGGGCAGAATTAGATGAATTGAAGCGCCATAACCTGGCCATGGAGAAAAAAGGCAAAGGTGTTAAAAGAGCCATGAATAAGTTTAAAAAAAACAAGAAGCACTTACAAACCAAGATATTGAAGCTTTAATCAAGCCATTGGGCATCAAACATTTTAGAGGTGTGTACATGTGTGATTCCTTACCAGAACAACCACTCAACAAAGAGTGTGGCATTGTTAATTTGGATAAGTTCAAAAATCAGGGCACTCACTGGATCTGTTATCTTAAATATTTAAAAAATGAGGCATTTGTGTTTGATTCATTTGGAGGTGTTCCACCTGAAAATTTAGTAAAATATCTAAATTCAGTTAATCTTTATTACAATAATGCCCGTGTTCAAAACTTCAAAGATGTTAATTGCGGACATTTGTGTTTATCTGTTCTTAGATATATGTCTCAAATAAATAAACCATCAATTGAAGATTTTCAAAAAGCCTTGTGGTATCTGAAACATCATGGGGGTATTCCATCTCGCCAGCCAAAATTCAATATTGAAACTCAAATTACATGATGACATAGTGTATCCCAAAACAATAGCTCTCAGAGCATTTTACGGCATGTACTTGATCCCTAATATTACACACCACAACAACACAATTGCAGTTGGGGATCAAAACATTGTCATCACTCCAGGGCAGTATAATCTATCTACTCTAAATGCTCAATTACCCAGAGGTGTAGTGTTAAGTCAAAATTCTGTCACTCACAGAGTAGAGATTGTATCTGCTACAGAAACAGTGGATCTGGGTACTATAGGAGAGCTGTTAGGATTTGAGAACAACACAAAACTTGAAGCAGCCATTAAACACACTGCTATGAATATACCTAAATTCTTAGCCATAGAGACTCTGAATATTCACTGTAATGTGGCTGAGGGTATGATCACCAAATCAAATGGCATAGGCACTCACAAACAAACTGGAATCATTGCAACATTCAAACCTAATTCTGAATTCATGGAGCCTATTATCTACAATCCATCCCCAACATTATATTTTCCTGTGTGTCATAATAGAATAGATAATATTGAATTGATGGTCACTAATGAAAAAGAAGAATTAGTTGATTTTGCTGGAGCCACAACAACTGCAATCATAGAGATTAACATTTAAATAAAAATACATACAATGGAAAATATTGAGAGTTATGAGTTACAATCATTCCCCCCAAACAGGAGGACATTTGCAAATTTAAATCAACCCAATACAGAAATTGAGGTTGATCTTGATGTAGGGGATGGCTTTATACACCCCCACAGAGCAGATCTATACATCAAATTTGATGTTGTAAAGCTCGATGGAACAGATTATCCGGCAAATTCAAATATAAGATTGGTAGATAATTTTGTGCCACATCTATTCTCTGAAATTGAGATCAGAAAACATGGCGTTGTTATAAACAGAGTGGATTATCCCGGCATTACCTCCACAGCTTTGGCCACACTAAAATTATCCAAAACCGAGGCTTCATACTACAAAATAGGAGGATTCGAGGCTGGTGATAAGATATTATCTAAGAACCACACTGTGCTGTTCCCGATGCGCCTATTGCCAGGATTCTTCTCGGATTACAAAGATATTATGTGGAAGGGTGGGTTAAGAATCACATTTAGAAGAGCTGCAAATTATAACAATGCTTTGATGAGGTACAGTACAATAAACCCTACAGGAGAAGCTCTGCCCAATACCCTACCTGATGCAGGCAAATGCATTATTCAGACTATGGAGTTAAGAATCCCTGTTGTTGAGTATGAGGCCAGTTATGCTCTTAAATACAAAGCTGATATAATAAAAAATCCACAGGTTCCTCTGCAATTTTATACATATCAATGTGTACAGAAGCCCGCAACTGGTACATATTATGAGTTTGATGCTACAAACTCATTCTCCAGCATACAATATGACATGCCTGATTTTGTAGTGGTATTGTTTCAGACTGGAAGACACAACAATCAGGAAAAAAATTCAAGTAAATTTGATAACTGCAACATCAAGAACATATATCTTAAAAATGGCAGAAATGAGGTCTTTCCTAGAGAAAATTACAATTTAGACATGTCCAAGGATGATTTCCTCAAATTATATGAGGCTTTTACAGCATTCAAAAGGGTCACTACTGGCAATACTGACATGTATTACACACCAGATGAATTCAAAGCACAGAGACCCATGTTTGTAATAAACACTTCAAAAAGAAAACAAGTTGTGGTGAATGACAGGACAAATATTAAAATTATCTGTGAATTCCATGAGGCATTACCTGATGACACCATATGTAGTGTTATTCTCATAGGTGAAAAATCATATGTTTATGATGTAAGAAATGAGAGAGTCACGGAGCAATTCTAGAGGGTCTCTGCAGCAAACCGGAAGTGGACCGGAAGTGGACCGGAAGTGGACCGGAAGTGGACCGGAAGTGAACCGGAAGTGAACCGGAAGTAAATATGTGTGGGTGTGGGTGGGTGTAGGTGGGTGTGGGTGGGTGTAGGTGTGTATGTGGGTAGGTGTATCATGGCCTAGTTTTAAGTGTGGCCAAAAACAATATCAAGAGGGGCATATTTTTGACAAGTTTATGGACAACAATCTCACAGAAGTGCCTTTTATAAGTGTAGGCACATCAATAGGAGAGGCTCTTCCTTTCTGAGGAAATTCCCGAGGGCATTTTTACAAAAATCTTGGATTAGAGGGGGTTCCACACTTGAGCAAAAAGCTCATATGGGTATGTTGAGCTAGGTTTAAGTATAAGCAAATCTGCTGGAGAGGGGCTCTTCCTTTCTTGTGCTCTCCATAGCATCAATTATACTACTAACATGTTTGATTGAAATGCAAGTAATTGTGTTCTCTACGATCAATTGTTCAGAAGTTAAAAGCAGTTCAAGTTAATTTTCGAGGGCGGACCAATATGGTTCTCAACCAACAACTAGTGAAATCGATATATTCTTGTAGCATGCAACTTGCTGATTAATATGCAAAACTATTATGCTCACTACGATCATTTGTTCAGACGTTATAAGCAAAACAAGTCAATAATCGCGGGCGGGCCAATATGGTTCTAAAAAAAAACAAATAGTAAAAACGACATATTCTTGTAGAATTCAACATGTTTCATTAAAATGCAAATAATTGTGTTCTCTACGATCAATATTTCAGAAGTTATAAGCAGTTCAAGTTAATTTTCGCGGGCGGGCCAATATGGTTCTCAACCAACAACCAATGAAATCGATATATTCTTGTAGCATGCAACATGCTGATTAATATGCAAAATTATAACGCTCTCTACGATCATTTGTTCTGCAGTTATAAGGAGTTGAAGTTAGTTTTGGCGGGCGGGCCAAAATGGTTCTCAAACAATAACTAGTGAAACCGACATATTCTTGTAGCATACAACATGTTTGATTGAAATGCAAATTATTGTGTGCTGTACGAACAATTGTTCAGAAGTTATAAGCAGTTCAAATTAATTTTTGCGAGCGGGCCAATATGGTTCTCAACCAACAACTAGTGAAATCGATATATTCTTGTAGCATGCAACATGCTGATTAATATGAAAATTTATTACGCTCTCTAAGATCATTTGTTCAGAAGTTATAAGCAGTTCAATTTAATACTCGCGAACGGACCAATATGGTTCTCAAACAACAACTAATGAAACCGACATATTCTTGAAGCATTCAACATGTTTCATTAAAATGCAAATAATTGTGTTCTCTACGATCAATTTTTCAGGAGTTATAAGCATTTCAAGTTGATTTTCGCGGGCGGGCCAATATGGTTCTCAACCAACAACCAATGAATTCGATATATTCTTGTAGCATGCAACATGCTGATTGATATGAAAAATTATTACGCTCTCTACGATCATTTGTTCAGAAGTTATAAGGATTTGAAGTTAGTTTTGGCGGTCGGGCCAAAATGGTTCTCAAACAATAACTAGTGAAACCGACATATTCTTGAAGCATTCAACATGTTTCATTAAAATGAAAATAATTGTGTTCGCTACGATCAATTGTTCAGAAGTTATAAGCAGTTCAAGTTAATTTTCGCGGGCGGGCCAGTATGGTTCTCAACCAACAACCAATGAAATCGATATATTGTTGTAGCTTGCAACATGCTGTTTAATATGCAAAATTATTACGCTTTCTACGATCAATTGTTCAGAAGTTATAAGGAGTTCAAATTGATTTTCGCGGGCGGGTTAATATGGTTCTCATCCAACAACTAGTGAAATCGATATATTCTTGTAGCATTCAACATGCTCATTAATATGCAAATTTATTACGCTCTCTAGGATCATTTGTTCAGAAGTTATAAATAGTTCAAGTTAATACTCGCGGGCTAATATGGTTATCTATAAACAACTAGTGAAACCGACATATTCTTGTAGCATTCAAAATGTTTCATTAAAATGCAAATAATTGTGTGCTCTACGATCAATTGTTCAGAAGTTATAAGCAGTTCAAGTTAATTTTCGCGGGCAAGCCAAAATATTTCTCAAACAACAACTAGTGAAATCGATATATTCTTGTAGCTTGCAACATGCTGATTAATATGCAAAATTATTACGCTTTCTACGATTATTTGTTCAGAAGTTATAAGCAATTTAAATTAATTTTCGCGGGCGGGCCAATATGGTTCTCAACCAACAACTTGTGAAATCGATATATTCTTGTAGCATGCAACATGCTGATTAATATGCAAATTTATTACGCTCTCTAGGATCATTTGTTCAGAAGTTATAAGCAGTTCAATTTAATACTCGCTGGCGTGCCAATATGGTTCTCAAACAACAACTAATGAAATCGATATATTCTTGTAGCATGAAACATGCTGATTAATATGCAAAATTATTACGCTCTCTACGATCATTTGTTCAGAAGTTATTAGGAGTTGAAGTTAGTTTTGGCGGGCGGGCCAAAATGGTTCTCAAACAATAACTAGTGAAACCGACATATTCTTGTAGCATACAACATGTTTGATTGAAATGCAAGTAATTGTGTTCCCTACGATCAATTGTTCAGAGGTTATAAGCAGTTCAAGTTAATTTTCGAGGGCGGACCAATATGGTTCTCAACCAACAACTAGTGAAATCGATATATTCTTGTAGCATGCAACAAGCTGATTAATATGCAAAACTATTACGCTCACTACGATCATTTGTTCAGACGTTATAAGCAAAACAAGTCAATACTCGCGGGCGGGCCAATATGGTTCTAAAAAAAACAAATAGTAAAAACGACATATTCATGTAGCATTCAACATGTTTCATTAAAATGCAATAATTGTGTTCTCTACGATCAATATTTAAGAAGTTATAAGCAGTTCAAGTTAATTTTCGCGGGCGGGCCAATATGGTTCTCAACCAACAACCAATGAAATCGATATATTCTTGTAGCATGCAACATGCTGATTAATATGCAAAATTATAACTCTCTCTAGGCTCAGTCGGTAACGCGTCTGACTACCATGCTCAAGGTCCCGGGTTCGATCCCCAGCCGGTTCAAATCCGGGAACTTTTCTAACGTTGGAAGCGGCCCCGGCGCCCACCCAGTGTCGAATAACATGGGTACCTGGGGGAAACCCTGGGGGGTAAAGGCGGTCAGGGGCGTGATGCTGATCACATCACCCCAACTCATGACCGGATCAAGAAAGTGTGGGGCGTTACCCCCACACCCCCTATACGCCTTCATGGCGTGGTGCTAAGCACAGGGGAGCACTTTACCTTTTTTTTTTTCTCTACGATCATTTGTTCAGAAGTTATAAGGAGTTGAAGTTAGTTTTGGCGGGCGGGCCAAAATGGTTCTCAAACAATAACTAGTGAAACCGACATATTCTTGTAGCATACAACATGTTTGATTGAAATTCAAATAATTGTGTGCTGTACGAACAATTGTTCAGAAGTTATAAGCAGTTCAAATTAATTTTCGCGAGCGGGCCAATATGGTTCTCAACCAACAACTAGTGAAATCGATATATTCTTGTTGCATGCAACATGCTGATTAATATGAAAATTTATTACGCTCTCTAAGATCATTTGTTCAGAAGTTATAAGCAGTTCAATTTAATACTCGAGAACGGACCAAAATGGTTCTCAAACAACAACTAGTGAAACCGACATAGTCTTGAAGCATTCAACATGTTTCATTAAAATGCAAATAATTGTGTTCGCTACGATCAATTGTTCAGAAGTTATAAGCAGTTCAAGTTAATTTTCGCGGGCGGGCCAATATGGTTCTCAACCAACAACCAATGAAATCGATATATTCTTGTAGCATGCAACATGCTGATTAATATGCAAAATTATAACGCTCTCTACGATCATTTGTTCAGAAGTTATAAGGAGTTGAAGTTAGTTTTGGCGATCGGGCCAAAATGGTTCTCAAACAATAACTAGTGAAACCGACATATTCTTGTAGCATACAACATGTTTGATTGAAATTCAAATAATTGTGTTCTCTACGAAAATTGTTCAGAAGTTATAAACAGCTCAAGTTAATACTCGCGGGCGGGCCAATATGGTTTTCTAAAATCAACTAGTGAAACCGACATATTCTTGTAGCATTCAACATGTTTCATTAAAATGCAAATAATTGTGTTCTCTACGATCAATTTTTCAGGAGTTATAAGCAGTTCAAGTTGATTTTCGCGGGCGGGCGAATATGGTTCTCAAACAACAACTAGTGAAATCGATATATTCTTGTAGCATGCAACATGCTGATTAATATGCAAATTTATTACGCTCTCAGGGGTAATTTGTTCAGAAGTTATAAACAGTTCAAGTTAATACTCGCGGGCGGGCCAATATGGTTTTCTAAAAACAACTAGTGAAACCGACATATTCTTGTTGCATACAACATGTTTGATTAAAATGCTATTAATTGTGGTCTCTACGATCAATTGTTCAGAAGTTATAAGCAGTTCAAATTGATTTTCGCGGGCGGGTTAATATGGTTCTCATCCAACAAATAGTGAAATCGATATATTCTTGTAGCATGCAACATGCTGATTAATATGCAAATTTATTACGCTCTCTAGGATCATTTGTTCAGAAGTTATAAATAGTTCAAGTTAATACTCGCGGGCTAAATGGTTATCTATAAACAACTAGTGAAACCGACATATTCTTGTAGCATTCAAAATGTTTCATTAAAATGCAAATAATTGTGTGCTCTACGATCAATTGTTCAGAAGTTATAAGCAGTTCAAGTTAATTTTCACGGGCAGGCCAATATATTTCTCAAACAACAACTAGTGAAATCGATATATTCTTGTAGGTTGCAACATGCTGATTAATATGCAAAATTATTACGCTTTCTACGATTATTTGTTCAGAAGTTATAAGCAGTTCAATTTAATACTCGCTGGCGTGCCAATATGGTTCTCAAACAACAACTAATGAAATCGATATGTTCTTGTAGCATGAAACATGCTGATTAATATGCAAAAATATTACGCTTTCTACGATCACTTGTTCAGAAGTTATAAGGAGTTGAAGTTAATTTTCGAGGGCGGACCAATATGGTTCTCAACCAACAACTAGTGAAATCGATATATTCTTGTAGCATGCAACATGCTGATTAATATGCAAAACTATTACGCTCACTTCGATCATTTGTTCAGACGTTATAAGCATAAGAAGTCAAAACTCGAGGGCGGACCAATATGGTTCTCAACCAAAAACTAGTGAAATCGATATATTCTTGTAGCATGCAACATGCTGATTAATATGCAAATTTATTACGCTCTCTAGGATCATTTGTTCCGAAGTTATAAACAGTTCAAGTTAATACTCGCCGGCGGCCAATATGGTTTTCTATAAACAACTAGTGAAACCGACATATTCTTGTAGCATTCAACATGTTTCATTAAAATGCAAATAATTGTGTTCTCTACGATCAATTTTTCATGAGTTATAAGCAGTTCAAGTTGATTTTCAGGTTCGGGCCAATATGATTCTCAACCAACAACTAGTGAAATCGATATATTCTTGTAGCATGCAACATGCTGATTAATATGCAAATTTATTACGCTCTCAGGGGTCATTTGTTCAGAAGTTATAAACAGTTCAAGTTAATACTCGCGGGCGGGCCAATATGGTTTTCTAAAAACAACTAGTGAAACCGACATATTCTTGTTGCATACAACATGTTTGATTAAAATGCTATTAATTGTGGTCTCTACGATCAATTGTTCATAAGTTATAAGCAGTTCAAGTTGATTTTCGCGGGCGGGCCAATATGGTTCTCAACCAACAACCAATGAATTCGATATATTCTTGTAGCATGCAACATGCTCATTGATATGCAAAATTATTACGCTCTCTACGATCATTTGTTCAGAAGTTATAAGGAGTTGAAGTTAGTTTTGGCGGGCGGGCCAAAATGGTTCTCAAACAATAACTAGTGAAACCGACATATTCTTGAAGCATTCAACATGTTTCAATAAAATGAAAATAATTGTGTTCGCTACAATCAATTGTTCAGAAGTTATAAGCAGTTCAAGTTAATTTTCGCGGGCGGGCCAGTATGGTTCTCAACCAACAACCAATGAAATCGATATATTGTTGTAGCATGCAACATGCTGTTTAATATGCAAAATTATTACGCTTTCTACGATCAATTGTTCAGAAGTTATAAGGAGTTGAAATTAGTTTTGGCGGGCGGGCCAAAATGGTTTTCTAAAAACAACTAGTGAAACCGATATATTCTTGTAGCATTCAACATGTTTCATTAAAATGCAAACAATTGTGTTCTCTACGATCAATTGTTCAGAAGTTATAAGCAGTTCAAATTGATTTTCGCGGGCGGGTTAATATGGTTCTCATCCAACAAATAGTGAAATCGATATATTCTTGTAGCATGCAACATGCTGATTAATATGCAAATTTATTACGCTCTCTAGGATCATTTGTTCAGAAGTTATAAATAGTTCAAGTTAATACTCGCGGGCTAATATGGTTATCTATAAACAACTAGTGAAACCGACATATTCTTGTAGCATTCAAAATGTTTCATTAAAATGCAAATAATTGTGTGCTCTACGATCAATTGTTCAGAAGTTATAAGCAGTTCAAGTTAATTTTCGCGGGCAGGCCAATATATTTCTCAAACAACAACTAGTGAAATCGATATATTCTTGAAGGTTGCAACATGCTGATTAATATGCAAAATTATTACGCTTTCTACGATTATTTGTTCAGAAGTTATAAGCAGTTCAATTTAATACTCGCTGGCGTGCCAATATGGTTCTCAAAACAACTAATGAAATCGATATATTCTTGTAGCATGAAACATGCTGATTAATATGCAAAATTATTACGCTCCCTACGATCACTTGTTCAGAAGTTATAAGGAGTTGAAGTTAGTTTTGGCGGGCGGGCCAAAATGGTTCTCAAACAATAACTAGTGAAACCGACATATTCTTGTAGCATACAACATGTTTGATTGAAATGCAAGTAATTGTGTTCTCTACGATCAATTGTTCAGAAGTTATAAGCAGTTCAAGTTAATTTTCGAGGGCGGACCAATATGGTTCTCAACCAACAACTAGTGAAATCGATATATTCTTGTAGCATGCAACATGCTGATTAATATGCAAAACTATTACGCTCACTTCGATCATTTGTTCAGACGTTATAAGCATAACAAGTCAATACTCGCGGGCGGGCCAATATGGTTCTAAAAAAAACAAATAGTAAAAACTACATATTCTTGTAGCATTCAACATGTTTCATTAAAATGCAAATAATTGTGTTCTCTACGATCAATATTTCAGAAGTTATAAGCAGTTCAAATCGATTTTCGCTGGCGGGCCAATATGGTTCTCAACCAAAAACTAGTGAAATCGATATATTCTTGTAGCATGCAACATGCTGATTAATATGCAAATTTATTACGCTCTCTAGGATAATTTGTTCCGAAGTTATAAACAGTTCAAGTTAATACTCGCCGGCGGCCAATATGGTTTTCTATAAACAACTAGTGAAACCGACATATTCTTATAGCATTCAACATGTTTCATTAAAATGCAAATAATTGTGTTCTCTACGATCAATTTTTCAGGAGTTATAAGCAGTTCAAGTTGATTTTCAGGTTCGGGCCAATATGGTTCTCAACCAACAACTAGTGAAATCGATATATTCTTGTAGCATGCAACATGCTGATTTATATGCAAATTTATTACGCTCTCGAGGATCATTCGTTCAGAAGTTATAAACAGTTCAAATTAATACTCGGGGCGGGCCAATATGGTTTTCTAAAAACAACTAGTGAAACCGACATATTCTTGTAGCATACAACATGTTTGATTGAAATGCAAATAATTGTGTTCTCGACAATCAATTGTTCAGAAGTTATAAGCAGTTCAAATTAAATTTCGCGGGCAGGCCAATATATTTCTCAAACAACAACTAGTAAAATCGATATATTCTTGTAGCATGCAACATGCTGATTAATATGCAAAATTATTACGCTTTCTACGATTATTTGTTCAGAAGTTATAAGCAGTTCAAATTAATTTTCGCCGGCGGGCCAATTTGGTTCTCAACCAAAAACTAGTGAAATCGATATATTCTTGTAGCATGCAACATGCTGATTAATATGCAAATTTATTACGCTCTTTAAGATCATTTGTTCAGAAGTTATAAGCAGTTCAATTTAATACTCGCGGGCGGGCCAAAATGGTTCTCAAACGACAACTAGTGAAACCGACATATTCTTGAAGCATTTAACATGTTTCATTAAAATGCAAATAATTGTGTTCGCTACGATCAATTGTTCAGAAGTTATAAGCAGTTCAAGTTAATTTTCGCGGGCAGGCCAATATATTTCTCAAACAACAACTAGTGAAATCGATATATTCTTGAAGGTTGCAACATGCTGATTAATAAGCAAAATTATTACGCTCTCTACGAACATTTGTTCAGAAGTTATAAGGAGTTGAAGTTAGTTTTGGCGGGCGGGCCAAAATGGTTCTCAAACAATAACTAGTGAAACCGACATATTCTTGTAGCATACAACATGTTTGATTGAAATGCAAATAATTGTGTTCTCTACGATCAATTGTTCAGAAGTTATAAGCAGTTGAATTAGTTTTGGCGGGTGGGCCAATATGGTTCTCAACCAACAACTAGTGAAATCGATATATTCTTGTAGCATGCAACATGCTGATTAATATGCAAAACTATTACGCTCACTACGATCATTTGTTCAGACGTTATAAGCAGAAAAAGTCAATACTCGCGGGCGGGCCAATATGTTTCTAAAATAACAACTAGTAAAACCGACATATTCTTGTAGCACACAACATGTTTCATTAAAATGCAAATAATGGTGTTCTCTACAATCATTTGTTCAGAAACTGTAAGCAGTTCAATTAGTTTTCGCGGGTGGGCCAACATGGTTCTCAAACAATAACTAGTGAAATCTATATATTCTTGTAGCTAGCTACATGTTTATTAATATGCAAAACAATCGAGCTTTCTACGATCATTTGTTCAGAACTTTTAAGCAGTTCAATTTGATACTCGCGGGCGGGCCAATAAGGTTCTCAAACAATAACTAGTGAAACTGACATATTCTTGTAGCATTCAACATGTTTCATTAAAATGCAAATAATTGTGATCTCTACGATCAATTGTTCAGAAGTTATAAGGAGTTCAACTTGATTTTCGCGGGCGGGCCAATATGTTTATCAACCAACAACTAGTGAAATCGATATATTCTTGCAGCATGCAACATGCTGATTAATATGCAAATTGTTTACGCTCTCTACGATCATTTGTTCAGAATTTGTAAGCAGTTCAAGTTAATACTCGCGGACGGGCCAATATTGTTCTCAAATAACAACTAGTGAAACCGACATATTCCTGTAGCATTCAACATGTTTCATTAAAATGCAAATAATTGTGTTCTCTACGATCAATTGTTCAGAAGTTATAAGCAGTTCAAGTTGACTTTCGCGGGCTGGCCAATATGGTTCTCAACCAAAAACTAGTGAAATCGATATATTCTTGTAGCATGCAACATGCTGATTAATATGCAAATTTAATACTCTCTCTAGGATCATTTGTTCAGAAGTTATAAACAGTTCAAGTTAATACTCTCGGACGGGCCAATATGGTTTTCTAAAAACAACTAGTGAAACCGACATATTCTTGTAGTATTCAACATGTTTCATTAAAATGCAAATAATTGTGTGCTCTACGATCAATTGTTCAGGAGTTATAAGCAGTTCAAGTTGATTTTCGCGGGCGGGCGAATATGGTTCTCAACAAACAACTAATGAAATCGATATATTCTTGTAGCATGCAACATGCTGAGTAATATGCAAAATTATTACGCTTTCTACGATCAATTGTTCAGAAGTTATCAGGAGTTGAAGTTAGTTTTGGCGGGCGGGCCAAAATGGATTTCTAAAAACAACTAGTGAAACCGACATATTCTTGTAGCATTCAACATGTTTCATTAAAATGCAAATAATTGTGTTCTCTACGAAAAATTGTTCAGAAGTTATAAGCAGTTCAAGTTGGTTTTCGCCGTCGGGCCAATATGGTTTTCTAAAAACAACTAGTGAAACCGACATATTCTTGTAGCATGAAACATGCTGATTTATATGCAAATTTATTACGCTCTCTAGGATCATTTGTTCCGAAGTTATAAACAGTTCAAGTTAATACTCGCGGGCGGGCCAATATGGTTTTCTAAAAACAACTAGTGAAACCGACATATTCTTGAAGCATTCAACATGTTTCATTAAAATGCAAATAATTGTGTTCTCTACTATCAATTTTTCAGGAGTTATAAGCAGTTCAAGTTGATTTTCAGGGGCGGGCAAATATGGTTCTCAATCAACAACTAGTGAAATCGATTTTTTCTTGTAGCAAGCAACATGCTGATTAATATGCAAATTTATTACGCTCTCTAGGATCATTTGTTCAGAAGTCATAAAGAGTTCAAGTTAATACCCGCGGGCGGGCCAATATGGTTTTCTAAAAACAACTAGTGAAATCGATATATTCTTGTAGCATGCAACATGCTGATTAATATGCAAATTTATTACGCTCTCTAGGATCATTTGTTTAGAAGTCATAAAGAGTTCAAGATAATACCCGCGGGCGGGCCAATATGGTTCTCAACCAACAACTAGTGAAATCGATATATTCTTGTAGCATGCAACATGCTAATTAATATGCAAATTTCTTACGCTCTTTAGGATCATTTGTTCAGAAGTTATAAACAGTTCAAGTTAATACTCGCGGGTGGGCCAATATGGTTTTATAAAAACAACTAGTGAAACCGACATATTGTTGTTGCATACAACATGTTTGATTAAAATGCTATTAATTGTGGTCTCTACGATCAATTGTTCAGGAGTTATAAGCAGTTCAAGTTGATTTTTGCGAGCGGGCCAATATGGTTCTCAACCAACAACCAATGAAATCGATATATTCTTGTAGCATGCAACATGCTGATTAATATACAAAATTATTACGCTCTCTACGATCATTTGTTCAGAAGTTAGAAGAAGTTGAAATTAGTTTTGGCGGGCGGGCCAAAATGGTTCTCAAACAATAACTAGTGAAACCGACATATTCTTGTAGCATACAACATGTTTGATTGAAATGGAAATAATTGTGTGCTCTACGATCAATTGTTCAGAAGTTATAAGCAGTTCAAGTTAATTTTCGATGGCAGGCCAATATATTTCTCAAACAACAACTAGTGATATCGATATATTCTTGTAGCATGCAACATGCTGATTAATATGCAACTTTATTACGCTCTCTAAGATCATTTGTTCAGATGTTATAAGCAGTTCAATTTAATACTCGCGGGCGGGCCAATATGGTTCTCAAACAACAACTAGTGAAACCGACATATTCTTGAAGCATTCAACATGTTTCATTAAAATGCAAATAATTGTGTTCGCTACGATCAATTGTTCAGAAGTTATTATCAGTTCAAGTTAATTTTCGCGGGCGGGCCAATATGTTTCTCAACCAACAACTAATGAAATCGATATATTCTTGTAGCATGCAACATGCTGATTAATAAGCAAAATTATTACGCTCTCTACAATCATTTGTTCAGAAGTTATAAGGAGTTGAAGTTAGTTTTGGCGGGCGGGCCAAAATGGTTCTGAAACAATAACTAGTGAAACCGACATATTCTTGTAGCATACAACATGTTTGATTGAAATGCAAATAATTGTGTTTTCTCCGATCAATTGTTCAGAATTTTTAAGCAGTTCAAGTTAATTTTCGAGGGCGGGCCAATATGGTTCTCAACCAACAACTAGTGAAATCGATATATTCTTGTAGCATGCAACATGCTGATTAATATGCAAAACTATTACGCTCACTACGATTATTTGTTCAGACGTTTTTAACAGAAAAAGTCAATACTCGCGGGCGGGCCAACATGGTTCTAAAAAAACAAATAGTAAAACCGACATATTCTTGAAGCATACAACATGTTTCATTAAAATGCAAATAATTGTGTTCTCTACGATCATTTGTTCAGAGATTGTAAGCAGTTGAATTAGTTTTCGCGGGTGGGCCAACATGGTTCTCAAACAATAACTAGTGAAATCTATATATTCTTGTAGCTATCTACATGTTTATTAATATGCAAAACAATCGAACTTTCTACGATCATTTGTTCAGAACTTTTAAGCAGTTCAATTTAATACTAGCGGGCGGGCCAATATGGTTCTCAAACAATAACTAGTGAAACTGACATATTCTTGTAGCATACAACATGTTAGATTAAAATGCAAATAATTGTGATCTCTACGATCAATTGTTCAGAAGTTATAAGCAGTTCAAGTTGATTTTCGCGGGCGGGCCAATATGTTTTTCAACCAACAACTAGTGAAATCGATATATTCTTGTAGCATGCAACATGCTGATTAATATGCAAATTTTTTACTATCTCTACGATCATTTGTTCAGAAGTTGTAAGCAGTTCAAGTTAATACTCGCGGACGGGCCAATATTGTTCTCAAATAAAAACTAGTGAAACTGACATATTCTTGTAGCATTCAACATGTTTCATTAAAATGCAAATAATTGTGTTCTCCACGATCAATTGTTCAGAAGTTATAAGCAGTTCAAGTTGACTTTCGCGGCCGGCCAATATGGTTCTCAACCAAAAACTAGTGAAATCGATATATTCTTGTAGCATGCAACATGCTGATTAATATGCAAATGTATTACGCTCTCTAGGATCATTTGTTCAGAAGTTATAAACAGTTCAAGTTAATACTCGCGGACGGGCCAATATGGGTTTCTTAATACAACTAGTGAAACAGACATATTCTTGTTGCATACAACATGTTTGATTAAAATGCTATTAATTGTGGTCTCTACGATCAATTGTTCAGGAGTTATAAGCAGTTCAAGTTGATTTTCGCGGGCGGGCCAATGTGGTTCTCAACAAACAACCATTGAAATCGACATATTCTTGTAGCATGCAACATGCTGATTAATATGCAGAATTATTACGCTCTCTACGATCATTTGTTCAGAAGTTATAAGGAGTTGAAGTTAGTTTTGGCGGGTGGGCTAAAATGGTTCTCAAACAATAACTAGTGAAACCGACATAATATTGTATCAAACAACATGTTTGATTGAAATGCAAATAATTGTGTGCTCTACGATCAATTGTTCAGAAGTTATAAGCAGTTCAAATTAATTTTCGCGGGCAGGCCAATATATTTCTCAAACAACAACTAGTGAAATCGATATATTCTTGTAGCATGCAACATGCTGATTAATATGAGAAATTATTACGCTTTCTACGATTATTTGTTCAGAAGTTATAAGCAGTTCAAATTAATTTTCGCGGGCGGGCCAATATGGTTCTCAACCAACAACTAGTCAAATCGATATATTCTTGTAGCATGCAACATGCTGATTAATATTCGAATTTATTACGCTCCCTTAGATCATTTGTTCAGAAGTTATAAGCAGTTCAATTTAATACTCGCGGGCGGGCCGATATGGTTCTCAAACAACAACTAGTGAAACCGACATTTTCTTGAAGCATTCAACATGTTTCATTTGCAACGTACTCCAGTTGGACACCAGTCGTCAGAAAGTTACTCCGCTACTCCTTTAGCCGGGAACATGAGAATCTGAAAATCATCAGGGCTTGCTGGGTAGAAAAGAAAACACGACACTGTTTTCAAAGTTAAAACGCAGTTTTATAAACGCATATATTTCATAATCACTTACCAGTACAACACTAGAACATTCACTACTAACGTTGGTATATTCCCTCACATAAAGCGAAAGTCAAAGAACATAATTAATTGTTTACTTTCAACTTATCGGCAAGAAGAAAACTCGAAAAACCAAAATCTATACTTCAATTCTCTCCGTTTCCAAGTTCTTATTATTCTTCACCTTCAATTGTTTTTCAAACTCAGTCTGTCGTCAGGTGAGAAACATTCAGGTTAGTTCACTTCCTCGGCTGAGATTAGAAAGTGACGTCAACACGAACAGATTTTGACGTATTTATAAACATGTATAAAAGTTGCAACTACAACTGTATCAGTCTAAGTATAATTATCTGTGACAACTTGAACATTATTTGAAATAACAAACATTTTAAAAATCTTAACTTCTTATAAATATAAAATCTTAAACTCTCAGGTTCGTTACAATTGCCCCTCGTCCGGGGAAAATTTTTGAAGAAATTGTAATTTACAAGTTCTGAAAAAAATTTGAGTATATAAAGAACATTAAAATATAGAGTTTATCTGCACAATTGAATGACTTAATCTTGGCTTCTCTTCATTTGATAACAGCTCAGAAGGAACGTAGTTTACAGTATCAAAAACAGAATGTAATCCAGGATAGTTAATCAGCCAAAACGCAGTGAAATAAGGCAATGATTGGTTCCATGATGGTTGAATAGAACAGTAGGCTTCCATATATCTAGTTTCTTCTCCAGAAAGACTTTGTAGAAAACGGTATAGGATTCGATAAGCAATGAACTGAAACCAGTACTTTCCTATAGCACTTCAAACTCAACACTCTTCTTGCTTCTGTGCTTCTACAATAATGCTTTTAAATTCCACACCAGCAATACAATAACTCCTGCTTATAGGAATCAATCCAAATATTTACTATATGGACCTTTTCTGAGAGGTCTACGGATTTATACATCCCGATTCTATCCTCATTCTGGACCTTTCGGATGTACCGCACTAAACATATATATATCTGGAAAATCCTCCTTCATTTCGTCAGGAGTGGTAACAAACAACACATCAACTGCCTTTTTCTTAATACTTATTTCTGTCTGGTGCAGTTTTTATAAAAAGCATTCGCCAGAGGAGGTCAGAACCAAAACCTTCTTAAATGAATACTTTAGTGCTAAAATTCATGCCACTAATATCATGTTCTACTTGTCTACCACCTAGCACTATCTTCTTAAGGCTTCCGGAAAATCTATACCAGTTTTGTATTCGGAACCTTTTGCACTTGACTGCCAGAAAATACATTTTCGGTCAGCAAAGATAATCTACATATAATTCTTGTATTTTTCGTCCCTTCGAGTTTACTTGCCTAAACGAAGAGGAGGCACTTACAATAGGTCGACGTTTGTTTGACATGATTGAGATCGCTGGTTGTGCAGAAACTCTCTGGTAGTCTTCACTGCTTCTTCCTGCTCTGAGGCAACGTCATGTCTTGGTGAGAAGGAACCACAATGGTCACCTCTACGTGGTGGAGAGTACCTTCTTGGCGAAGTAGGATTACTTCGTTCTTGGTAACGCCATCTGTCTGGAGAAATTTGCCTTTGTTCTAGACGAGGCCTGTAGGAGTTTCTCTGTCTTTCGTTTTGATCTCGGTTGAAGCCTCTCCTGCCTAATCCTCTGTTGAATCTTCGAGGTCGTGAAAAATTTCCTCCTCGACTCTGAATTCGTCTGGATGTTCCGGATCTTAAAACTTTTATTCCCTGCAGCATCTTTATTCTTAGAGTCTTCTTTATTCTTCCAGGCATCAGGGTCATCATAAATATCGAAGTCCTTCAAGAAATGTGTCAATTCATCCACACTTCGTGGAGCGTGCGCCAGACAAAGACTCCGAATGCGGTACTGCAACTGTCCAATGATCAAATTAAGAACTTCGCTCTCATTAAAATTGTCAGCTAGGTTTCTGTACGCTGCGTAGACACTCCAGGCAAAACTTTCTAAGTTGTCGTGGACCAGGCGAGAATACCTTCGGTTCCTCACAGCCGCTAGTTGTCTTTGTTTCGCCTTTTCTGATGCAAATTCATCCTTAAAGCGTGCGCAGAAATCAGCATAATTCACAAAGTTGTCCATATTACCAGCTAACCAATGCTCAGCCTTGCCAGTGAAAACCCTAGGTAATAATTCCAATCTATAGTGCTCAGGCACTTGCATTAAGTCAAAACTGACATTCAATTCACGCAGATATCGTTCGGCAGATTGAGCTTCGATATCGCCTTTAAACTTCGGAATGTTCGCGATATCAGCCATTCTGGGCATCTTAAACTCTGTTCTGCGTCGAGGAGAAAAACTGTCATTACTATCCTTTTCTCTAGGCCTCTTGCATCTATCAGAAGTTGTGGTATTACCGGGGAAGAATGGGTTTGGAAGTACAACAGGAGGTTCATAGGCAGTAGCTTCTGGGTTCAGTCCTCGGATTGGATCAGGCACTATATCGGAAGAGGTTTCTGGTCGAATCTGTAAATTATGAATCTTTTCCTGCAGTTCACTGACCCTACTTATAATTGTAACTGTCTGTTCCTGAATTTCTTGGCGAAGAGATACTTCCATCTTTTTAGCCTTCTCATGGAGAAAATTAACCTTTTCTCCAGCTTCCTTTATTTCAACTTTCTGTCCTTGCACTATATTTTCTATGAGTTCTGTTCGTTCACCAAAGGTTTGTAGTGCTACATTAATAGACTCTACAGAACTCTTTAATTCTTGAACTCTCTCTGGAGGATCACATTCAGATTCCCTTCCAGACTGGACAATTTCAAGACAGTTTTCCATATTCTTCTTCAATTGATCCTGTTCCTTCTCTATCCGTCCTTGCCGAACTGTTAAGAACTCTAGCTGCTCTTCCACAATTTCCTTTACCTTTTCGTCAACCTTTTCAGTGACTTTAATACTAAGCTTTTCTATCTCTCCTCTGACGCTCTCTACCTGTTCAAGTTTATGTTGAGAGAATAGAGCCTGTAACTCGGACCTTAGTTTTATATCTTCCTGTATCCTCCTTTCTTCCTGGTTTTCAATCAATGCACGGAAAATATCTAAGTCTTCTTTTCTCTTTCTCTCTTCCTCCTCTTTCTCTTTCCTTCTCTTTTCTTCTTCCTCTTCTTTTTCCTTCTTTCTCTTTTCTTCTTCCTCTTCTTTCTCTTTCCTTCTCTTTTCTTCTATAGACTCAACTATGAGCTTAAACTCCATCATCTCCTTCTTTCGAACTTTCTCTATCTGAGCCATCTCTTTCTTACGCTGTTTCTCCTCTTCTATCCTTTCCTTCTGTCTACGGTCTTCATCCTCCTTTTCTTTCTGGTTTTGCTCTGCTTTATCTTTCATCAACCAATCAAGTAGCCAGTGATCTGATGAGGGTTTGGTAGGAACGCTCGGTTCTGGTTCTGTTTCTGGTGCTGACAAGCATGATTTGCATCGCATCTCTTTATTTGATGCCAACGTTACTTCCTGCCCATCACAACTACTATGAAACCTCTGCAAACATTGGCAACACTGGAAGAATTCCCTGTCATTGGTAAGATCATCACAGCATCCAAACTTGGTTTCTGCATCCATTGTCGTTCTTCCTCTGCTTCGCAGATTCATTCCTGTCGCGTCTTTCTCCATTCTACAACACCGTCTATGGCTCTTACCAGTTAATACCTTCACTTCACTATCACACTTTTACCTTCGTGAATTCCAACAACTTCAATATCACCTTCGCGAATTCTATGGACGAACACTTTCAGTATGCACTAAATCGGGTATCACGTTTTAATTGCTAAAATAACTTTGCACTCAAGCCCCCACGATTGTACCAAAATAACTATGCACTCGAGCCCCGCGTTGGTGTGCCAAAATAACTTTGCAACGTACTCCAGTTGGACACCAGTCGTCAGAAAGTTACTCCGCTACTCCTTTAGCCGGGAACATGAGAATCTGCAAATCATCAGGGCTTGCTGGGTAGAAAAGAAAACACATCACTGTTTTCAAAGTTAAAACGCAGTTTTATAAACGCGTATATTTCATAATCACTTACCTGTACAACACTAGAACATTCACTACTAACGTTGGTATATTCCCTCACATAAAGCGAAAGTCAAAGAACATAATTAATTGTTCACTTTCAACTTATCGGCAAGAAGAAAACTCGAAAAACCAAAATCTATACTTCAATTCTCCCCGTTTCCAAGTTCTTATTATTCTTCACCTTCAATTGTTTTTCAAACTCAGTCTGTCGTCAGGTGAGAAACATTCAGGTTAGTTCACTTCCTCGGCTGAGATTAGAAAGTGACGTCAACACGAACAGATTTTGACGTATTTATAAACATGTATAAAAGTTGCAACTACAACTGTATCAGTCTAAGTATAATTATCTGTGACAACTTGAACATTATTTGAAATAACAAACATTTTAAAAATCTTAACTTTTTATAAATATAAAATCTTAAACTCTCAGGTTCGTTACACATTAAAATGCAAATAATTGTGTTCGCTACGATCAATTGTTCAGAAGTTATAAGCAGTTCAAGTTGATTTTCGCGGGCGGGCCAATATGGCTCTCAACCAACAACCAATGAAATTGATATATTCTTGTAGCATGCAACATGCTGATTAATATGCAAAATTATTACGGTCTCTACGATCATTTGTTCAGAAGTTATAAGGAGTTGAAGTTAGTTTTGGCGTGCGGGAAAAATGGTTCTCAAACAAAAACTAGTGAAACCGACATATTCTTGTAGCATACAACATGTTTGATTGAAATGCAAATAATTGTGTGCTCTACGATCAATTGTTCAGAAGTTATAAGCAGTTCAAGTTAATTTTCGCGGGCAGGCAAATATATTTCTCAAACAACAACTATTGAAATCGATATATTCTTGTAGCATGCAACATGCTGATTAATATGCAAAATTATTACGCCTTCTACGATTATTTGTGGAGAAGTTATAAGCAGTTCAAATTAATTTTCGCGGGCGGGCCAATATGGTTCTCAACCAACAACTAGTGAAATCGATATATTCTTATAGCATGCAACATGCTGATTAATATGCAAATTTATTACGCTCTCTAAGATCATTTGTTCAGAAGTTATAACCAGTTCAATTTAATACTCGCGGGCGGGCCAATATGGTTCTCAAACAACAACTAGTGAAACCGACATATTCTTGAAACATTCAACATGTTTCATTAAAATGCAAATAATTGTGTTCGCTACGATCAATTGTTCAGAAGTTATTATCAGTTCAAGTTAATTTTCGAGGGCGGGCCAATATGGTTCTCAACCAACAACTAGTGAAATCGATATATTCTTGTAGCATGCAACATGCTGATTAATATGCAAAAATATTACGCTCACTACGATCATTTGTTCAGAAGTTATAAGCAGAAAAAGTCAATACTCGCGGGCGGGTCAATATTTTTCTAAAAAAACAAATAGTAAAACCGACATATTCTTGTAGCATACAACATGTTTCATTAAAATGCAAATAATTGTGTTATCTACGATCATTTGTTAAGAATTGGTAAGCAGTTGAATTAGTTTTCGCGGGTGGGCCAACATGGTTCTCATACAATAACTAGTGAAATCTATATATACTTGTAGCTAGCTACATGTTTATTAATATGCAAAACAATCGAGCTTTCTACGATCATTTGTTCAGAACTTTTAAGCAGTTCAATTTAATACTCGCGGGCGGGCCAATATGGTTCTCAAACAATAACTAGTGAAACTGACATATTCTTGTAGCATACAACATGTTAGATTAAAATGCAAATAATTGTGATCTCTACGATCAATTGTTCAGAAGTTATAAGCAGTTCAACTTGATATTCGCGGGCGAGCCAATATGTTTTTCAACCAACAACTAGTGAAATCGATATATTCTTGTAGCATGCAACATGCTGATTAATATGCAAATTTATTACGCTCTTTAGGATCATTTGTTCAGAAGTTATAAACAGTTCAAGTTAATATTCGCGGGTGGGCCAATATGGGTTTTTTAAAACAACTAGTGAAACCGACATATTCTTGTTGCATAAAACATATTAGATTAAAATGCAAATAATTGTGATCTCTACGATCAATTGTTCAGAAGTTATAAGCAGTTCAAGTTGACTTTCGCGGGCGGGCTAATATGGTTCTCAACCAAAAACTAGTGAAATCGATATATTCTTGTAGCATGCAACATGCTGATTAATATGCAAATTTATTACGCTCTTTAGGATCATTTGTTCAGAAGTTATAAACAGTTCAAGTTAATATTCGCGGGTGGGCCAATATGGGTTTTTTAAAACAACTAGTGAAACCGACATATTCTTGTTGCATACAACATGTTTGATTAAAATGCTATTAATTGTGGTCTCTACAATCAAATGTTCAGGAGTTATAAGAAGTTCAAGTTGATTTTCGCGGGCGGGTCAATATGGTTCTCAACCAAAAACTAATGAAATCGATATATTCTTGTAGCATGCAACATGCTGATTAATAAGCAAAATTATTACGCCCTCTACGAACATTTGTTCAGAAATTGAAAGCAGTTGAATTAGTTTTCGCGGTTGGGCCAACATGGTTCTCAAACAATAACTAGTGAAATCTATATATTCTTGTAGCCTGCTACATGTTTATTAATATGAAAAACAATCGAGCTTTCTACGATCATTTGTTCAGAACTTTTAAGCAGTTCAATTTAATAATCGCGGGCGGGCCAATATGGTTCTCAAACAATAACTAGTGAAACTGACATATTCTTGTAGCATGCAACATGCTGATTAATATTCAAAATTATTACGCTTTCTACGATTATTTGTGCAGAAGTTATAAGCAGTTCAAATTAATTTTCGCGGGCGATCCAATATTGTTCTCAAATAACAACTGGTGAAACCGACATATTCTTGTAGCATTCAACATGTTTCATTAAAATGCAAATAATTGTGTTCTCTACGATCAATTGTTCAGAAGTTACGAGCAGTTCAAATTAATTTTCGCGGGCGGGCCAATATGGTTCTCAACCAACAACTAGTGAAATCGATATATTCTTATAGCATGCAACATGCTGATTAATATGCAAATTTATTACGCTCTCTAAGATCATTTGTTCAGAAGTTATAACCAGTTCAATTTAATACTCGCGGGCGGGCCAATATGGTTCTCAAACAACAACTAGTGAAACCGACATATTCTTGAAACATTCAACATGTTTCATTAAAATGCAAATAATTGTGTTCGCTACGATCAATTGTTCAGAAGTTATTATCAGTTCAAGTTAATTTTCGCGGGCGGGCCAATATGGTTCTCAACCAACAACTAATGAAATCGATATATTCTTGTAGCATGCAACATGATGATTAATAAGCAAAATTATTACGCTCTCTACGATCATTTGTTCAAAAGTTATAAGGAGTTGAAGTTAGTTTTGGCGGGCGGGCCAAAATGGTTCTCAAAAAATAAGTAGTGAAACCGACATATTCTTGTAGCATACAACATGTTTAATTGAAATGCAAATAATTGTGTTCTCTACGATCAATTGTTCAGAAGTTATAAGCAGTTGAATTAGTTTTCGCGGGTGGGCCAAATGGTTCTCAACCAACAACTAGTGAAATCGATATATTCTTGTAGCATGCAACATGTTGATTAATATGCAAAACTATTACGCTCACTACGATCATTTGTTCAGACGTTATAAGCAGAAAAAGTCAATACCCGCGGGCGGGCCAATATGGTTCTAAAAAAACAAATAGTAAAACCGACATATCCTTGTAGCATACAAAATGTTTCGTAAAATGCAAATAATTGTGTTCTCTACGATCATTTGTTCAGAAATTGAAAGCAGTTGAATTAGTTTTCGCGGTTGGGCCAACATGGTTCTCAAACAATAACTAGTGAAATCTATATATTCTTGTAGCCTGCTACATGTTTATTAATATGCAAAACGATCGAGCTTTCTACGATCATTTGTTCTGAACTTTTAAGCAGTTCAATTTAATACTCGCGGGCGGGCCAATATGGTTCTCAAACAATAACTAGTGAAACTGACATATTCTTGTAGCATACAACATGTTAGATTAAAATGCAAATAATTGTGATCTCTACGATCAATTGTTCAGAAGTTATAAGCAGTTCAACTTGATATTCGCGGGCGAGCCAATATGTTTTTCAACCAACAACTAGTGAAATCGATATATTCTTGTAGCATGCAACATGCTGATTAATATGCAAATTTATTACGCTCTTTAGGATCATTTGTTCAGAAGTTATAAACAGTTCAAGTTAATATTCGCGGGTGGGCCAATATGGGTTTTTTAAAACAACTAGTGAAACCGACATATTCTTGTTGCATAAAACATATTAGATTAAAATGCAAATAATTGTGATCTCTACGATCAATTGTTCAGAAGTTATAAGCAGTTCAAGTTGACTTTCGCGGGCGGGCTAATATGGTTCTCAACCAAAAACTAGTGAAATCGATATATTCTTGTAGCATGCAACATGCTGATTAATATGCAAATTTATTACGCTCTTTAGGATCATTTGTTCAGAAGTTATAAACAGTTCAAGTTAATATTCGCGGGTGGGCCAATATGGGTTTTTTAAAACAACTAGTGAAACCGACATATTCTTGTTGCATACAACATGTTTGATTAAAATGCTATTAATTGTGGTCTCTACAATCAAATGTTCAGGAGTTATAAGAAGTTCAAGTTGATTTTCGCGGGCGGGTCAATATGGTTCTCAACCAAAAACTAATGAAATCGATATATTCTTGTAGCATGCAACATGCTGATTAATAAGCAAAATTATTACGCCCTCTACGAACATTTGTTCAGAAATTGAAAGCAGTTGAATTAGTTTTCGCGGTTGGGCCAACATGGTTCTCAAACAATAACTAGTGAAATCTATATATTCTTGTAGCCTGCTACATGTTTATTAATATGAAAAACAATCGAGCTTTCTACGATCATTTGTTCAGAACTTTTAAGCAGTTCAATTTAATAATCGCGGGCGGGCCAATATGGTTCTCAAACAATAACTAGTGAAACTGACATATTCTTGTAGCATGCAACATGCTGATTAATATTCAAAATTATTACGCTTTCTACGATTATTTGTGCAGAAGTTATAAGCAGTTCAAATTAATTTTCGCGGGCGATCCAATATGGTTCTCAACCAACAACTAGTGAAATCGATATATTCTTATAGCATGCAACATGCTGATTAATATGCAAATCTTTTACGCTCTCTACGATCATTTATTCAGAAGTTGTAAGCAGTTTAAGTTAATACTCGCGGACGGGCCAATATTGTTCTCAAATAACAACTGGTGAAACCGACATATTCTTGTAGCATTCAACATGTTTCATTAAAATGCAAATAATTGTGTTCTCTACGATCAATTGTTCAGAAGTTACGAGCAGTTCAAATTAATTTTCGCGGGCGGGCCAATATGGTTCTCAACCAACAACTAGTGAAATCGATATATTCTTATAGCATGCAACATGCTGATTAATATGCAAATTTATTACGCTCTCTAAGATCATTTGTTCAGAAGTTATAACCAGTTCAATTTAATACTCGCGGGCGGGCCAATATGGTTCTCAAACAACAACTAGTGAAACCGACATATTCTTGAAACATTCAACATGTTTCATTAAAATGCAAATAATTGTGTTCGCTACGATCAATTGTTCAGAAGTTATTATCAGTTCAAGTTAATTTTCGCGGGCGGGCCAATATGGTTCTCAACCAACAACTAATGAAATCGATATATTCTTGTAGCATGCAACATGATGATTAATAAGCAAAATTATTACGCTCTCTACGATCATTTGTTCAAAAGTTATAAGGAGTTGAAGTTAGTTTTGGCGGGCGGGCCAAAATGGTTCTCAAAAAATAAGTAGTGAAACCGACATATTCTTGTAGCATACAACATGTTTAATTGAAATGCAAATAATTGTGTTCTCTACGATCAATTGTTCAGAAGTTATAAGCAGTTGAATTAGTTTTCGCGGGTGGGCCAAATGGTTCTCAACCAACAACTAGTGAAATCGATATATTCTTGTAGCATGCAACATGTTGATTAATATGCAAAACTATTACGCTCACTACGATCATTTGTTCAGACGTTATAAGCAGAAAAAGTCAATACCCGCGGGCGGGCCAATATGGTTCTAAAAAAACAAATAGTAAAACCGACATATCCTTGTAGCATACAAAATGTTTCGTAAAATGCAAATAATTGTGTTCTCTACGATCATTTGTTCAGAAATTGAAAGCAGTTGAATTAGTTTTCGCGGTTGGGCCAACATGGTTCTCAAACAATAACTAGTGAAATCTATATATTCTTGTAGCCTGCTACATGTTTATTAATATGCAAAACAATCGAGCTTTCTACGATCATTTGTTCTGAACTTTTAAGCAGTTCAATTTAATACTCGCGGGCGGGCCAATATGGTTCTCAAACAATAACTAGTGAAACTGACATATTCTTGTAGCATACAACATGTTAGATTAAAATGCAAATAATTGTGATCTCTACGATCAATTGTTCAGAATATATAAGCAGTTCAACTTGATTTTCGCGGGCGGGCCAATATGTTTTTCAACCAACAACTAGTGAAATCGATATATTCTTGTAGCATGCAACATGCTGATTAATATGCAAATTTTTTACGCTCTCTACGATCATTTGTTCAAAAATTTGTAAGCAGTTCAAGTTAATACTCGCGGACGGGCCAATATTGTTCTCAGATAACAACTAGTGAAACCGACATATTCTTGTAGCATTCAACATGTTTCAATAAAAAGCAAATAATTGTGTTCTCTACGATCAATTGTTCAGAAGTTATAAGCAGTTCAAGTTGACTTTCGCGGGCGGACCAATATGGTTCTCAACCAAAAACTGGTGAAATCGATATATTCTTGTAGCATGCAACATACTGATTAATATGCAAATTTATTACGCTCTCTAGGATCATTTGTTCAGAAGTTAAAAACAGTTCAAGTTAATACTCTCGGACGGGCCAATATCGTTTTCTAAAAACAACTAGTGAAACCGACATATTCTTGTAGCATTCTACATGTTTCATTAAAATGCAAATAATTGTGTGCTCTACGATCAATTGTTCAGGAGTTATAAGCAGTTCAAGATGATTTTCGCGGGCGGGCCAATATGGTTCTCAACAAACAACCAATGAAATCGACACATTCTTGTAGCATGCAACATGCTGATTAATATGCAAAATTATTACGCTCTCTACGACCATTTCTTCAGAAGTTATAAGGAGTTGAAGTTAGTTTTGGCGTGCGGGCCAAAATGGTTCTCAAACAATAACTAGTGAAACCGACATAATCTTGTAACATACAACATGTTTGATTGAAATGCAATTAATTATGTGCTCTACGATCTATTGTTCAGAAGTTATAAGCAGTTCAAGTTACTTTTAGCGGGCGGGCCAATATGGTTCTCAACAAACAACTAATGAAATCGACATATTCTTGTAGCATGCAACATGCTGATTAATAAGCAAATTTATTACGCTCTCTACGATCATTTGTTCAAAAGTTATAAGGAGTTGAAGTTAGTTTTGGCGGGCGGGCCAAAATGGTTCTCAAACAATAACTAGTGAAACCGACATATTCTTGTTGCATACAACATGTTTGATTGAAATGCAAATAATTGTGTTCTCTACGATCAATTGTTCAGAAGTTATAAGCAGTTCAAGTTAATTTTCGAGAACGGGCCAATATGGTTCTCAACCAACAACTAGTGAAATCGATATATTCTTGTAGCATGCAACATGCTGATTAATATGCAAAAATATTACGCTCACTACGATCACTTGTTCAGAACTTTTAAGCAGTTCAATTTAATACTCGCGGGCGGGCCAATATGGTTCTCAAACAAAAACTAGTGATACTGACATATTCTTGTAGCATACAACATGTTAGATTAAAATGCAATTAATTGTGATCTCTACGATCAATTGTTCAGAAGTTATAAGCAGTTCAACTTGATTTTCTCGGGCGAGCCAATATGGTTCTCAACCAACAACTAGTGAAATCGATATATTCTTGTAGCATGCAACATGCTGATTAATATGGAAATTTATTACGCTCTCTAGGATCATTTGTTCAGAAGTTATAAACAGTTCAAGTTAATACTCTCGGACGGGCCAATATGGTTTTCTAAAAACAACTACTGAAACCGACATATTCTTTTAGCATTCAACATGTTTCATTAAAATGCAAATAATTGTGTGCTCTACGATCAATTGTTCAGGAGTTCTAAGCAGTTCAAGTTGATTTTCTCGGGCAGGACAATATGGTTCTCAACCAAAAACTAATGAAATCGATATATTCTTGTAGCATGCAACATGCCGTTTAATATGCAAAATTATTACGCTTTCTACGATCAATTGTTCAGATGTTATAAGGAGTTGAAATTAGTTTTCGCGAGCGGGCCAATATGGTTCTCAACCAACAACTTGTGAAATCGATATATTCTTGTAGCATGCAACATGCTGATTAATATGCAAATTTATTACCCTCTCTAGGATCATTTGTTCAGAAGATATAAATAGTTCAAGTTAATACTCGCGGGCTAATATGGTTTTCTATAAACAACTAGTGAAACCGACATATTCTTGTAGCATTCAAAATGTTTCATTAAAACGCAAATAATAGTGTGCTCTAAGATCAATTGTTCAGAAGTTATAAGCAGTTCAAGTTAATTTTCGCGGCCAGGCCAATATGGTTCTCAAACAATAACTAGTGATACTGACATATTCTTGTAGCATACAACATGTTTCATTGAAATGCAAATAATTGTGTTCGCTACGATCAATTGTTCAGAAGTTATTATCAGTTCAAGTTAATTTTCGCGGGCGGGCCAATATGGTTCTCAACCAACAACTAGTGAAATCGATATATTCTTGTAGCATGCAAAATGCTGATTAATAAGCAAAATTATTACGCTCTCTACGATCATTTGTTCAAAAGTTATAAGGAGTTGAAGTTAGTTTTGGCGGGCGGGCCAAAATGGTTCTCAAACAATAACTAGTGAATCCGACATATTCTTGTAGCATACAACATGTTTGATTGAAATGCAAATAATTGTGTTCTCTTCGATCAATTGTTCAGAAGTTATAAGCAGTTCAAGTTAATTTTCGAGGGCGGGCCAATATGGTTCTCAACCAACAACTAGTGAAGTCGATATATTCTTGTAGCATGCAACATGCTGATTAATATGCAAAAATATTACGCTAACTACGATCATTTGTTCAGAAGTTATAAGCAGAAAAAGTCAATACTCGCGGGCGGGTATATATTTTTCTAAAAAAACAAATAGTAAAACCGACATATTCTTGTAGCATACAACATGTTTCATTAAAATGCAAATAATTGTGTTATCTACGATCATTTGTTAAGAATTTGTAAGCAGTTGAATTAGTTTTCGCGGGTGGGCCAACATGGTTCTCAAACAATAACTAGTGAAATCTATATATTCTTGTAGCTAGCTACATGTTTATTAATATGCAAAACAATCGAGCTTTCTACGATCATTTGTTCAGAACTTTTAAGCAGTTCAATTTAATACTCGCGGGCGGGCCAATATGGTTCTCAAACAATAACTAGTGAAACTGACATATTCTTGTAGCATACAACATGTTAGATTAAAATGCAAATAATTGTGATCTCTACGATCAATTGTTCAGAAGTTATAAGCAGTTCAACTTGATATTCGCGGGCGAGCCAATATGTTTTTCAACCAACAACTAGTGAAATCGATATATTCTTGTAGCATGCAACATGCTGATTAATATGCAAATTTATTACGCTCTCTAGGATCATTTGTTCAGAAGTTATAAACAGTTCAAGTTAATATTCGCGGGTGGGCCAATATGGGTTTCTTAAAACAACTAGTGAAACCGACATATTCTTGTTGCATACAACATGTTTGATTAAAATGCTATTAATTGTGGTCTCTACAATCAAATGTTCAGGAGTTATAAGAAGTTCAAGTTGATTTTCGCGGGCGGGTCAATATGGTTCTCAACCAAAAACTAATGAAATCGATATATTCTTGTAGCATGCAACATGCTGATTAATAAGCAAAATTATTACGCTCTCTACGAACATTTGTTCAGAAGCTATAAGGAGTTGAAGTTAGTTTTGGCGGGCGGGCCAAAATGGTTCTCAAAAAATAAGTAGTGAAACCGACATATTCTTGTAGCATACAACATGTTTAATTGAAATGCAAATAATTGTGTTCTCTACGATCAATTGTTCAGAAGTTATAAGCAGTTGAATTAGTTTTCGCGGGTGGGCCAAATGGTTCTCAACCAACAACTAGTGAAATCGATATATTCTTGTAGCATGCAACATGTTGATTAATATGCAAAACTATTACGCTCACTACGATCATTTGTTCAGACGTTATAAGCAGAAAAAGTCAATACCCGCGGGCGGGCCAATATGGTTCTAAAAAAACAAATAGTAAAACCGACATATCCTTGTAGCATACAAAATGTTTCGTAAAATGCAAATAATTGTGTTCTCTACGATCATTTGTTCAGAAATTGAAAGCAGTTGAATTAGTTTTCGCGGTTGGGCCAACATGGTTCTCAAACAATAACTAGTGAAATCTATATATTCTTGTAGCCTGCTACATGTTTATTAATATGCAAAACAATCGAGCTTTCTACGATCATTTGTTCAGAACTTTTAAGCAGTTCAATTTAATACTCGCGGGCGGGCCAATATGGTTCTCAAACAATAACTAGTGAAACTGACATATTCTTGTAGCATACAACATGTTAGATTAAAATGCAAATAATTGTGATCTCTACGATCAATTGTTCAGAATATATAAGCAGTTCAACTTGATTTTCGCGGGCGGGCCAATATGTTTTTCAACCAACAACTAGTGAAATCGATATATTCTTGTAGCATGCAACATGCTGATTAATATGCAAATTTTTTACGCTCTCTACGATCATTTGTTCAGAAATTTGTAAGCAGTTCAAGTTAATACTCGCGGACGGGCCAATATTGTTCTCAGATAACAACTAGTGAAACCGACATATTCTTGTAGCATTCAACATGTTTCATTAAAAAGCAAATAATTGTGTTCTCTACGATCAATTGTTCAGAAGTTATAAGCAGTTCAAGTTGACTTTCGCGGGCGGACAAATATGGTTCTCATCCAAAAACTAGTGAAATCGATATATTCTTGGAGCATGCAACATGCTGATTAATATGCAAATTTAATACTCTCTCTAGGATCATTTGTTCAGAAGTTATAAACAGTTCAAGTTAATACTCTCGGACGGGCCAATATGGTTTTCTAAAAACAACTAGTGAAACCGACATATTCTTGTAGTATTCAACATGTTTCATTAAAATGCAAATAATTGTGTGCTCTACGATCAATTGTTCAGGAGTTATAAGCAGTTCAAGATGATTTTCGCGGGCGGGCCAATATGGTTCTCAACAAACAACCAATGAAATCGACACATTCTTGTAGCATGCAACATGCTGATTAATATGCAAAATTATTACGCTCTCTACGACCATTTGTTCAGAAGTTATAAGCAGTTCAAGTTAATTTTCGAGGGCGGGCCAATATGGTTCTCAACCAACAACTAGTGAAATCGATATATTCTTGTAGCATGCAACATGCTGATTAATATGCAAAAATATTACGCTCACTACGATCACTTGTTCAGAACTTTTAAGCAGTTCAATTTAATACTCGCGGGCGGGCCAATATGGTTCTCAAACAATAACTAGTGATACTGACATATTCTTGTAGCATACAACATGTTAGATTAAAATGCAATTAATTGTGATCTCTACGATCAATTGTTCAGAAGTTATAAGCAGTTCAACTTGATTTTCTCGGGCGAGCCAATATGGTTCTCAACCAACAACTAGTGAAATCGATATATTCTTGTAGCATGCAACATGCTGATTAATATGGAAATTTATTACGCTCTCTAGGATCATTTGTTCAGAAGTTATAAACAGTTCAAGTTAATACTCTCGGACGGGCCAATATGGTTTTCTAAAAACAACTACTGAAACCGACATATTCTTTTAGCATTCAACATGTTTCATTAAAATGCAAATAATTGTGTGCTCTACGATCAATTGTTCAGGAGTTCTAAGCAGTTCAAGTTGATTTTCTCGGGCGGGACAATATGGTTCTCAACCAAAAACTAATGAAATCGATATATTCTTGTAGCATGCAACATGCCGTTTAATATGCAAAATTATTACGCTTTCTACGATCAATTGTTCAGATGTTATAAGGAGTTGAAATTAGTTTTCGCGAGCGGGCCAATATGGTTCTCAACCAACAACTTGTGAAATCGATATATTCTTGTAGCATGCAACATGCTGATTAATATGCAAATTTATTACCCTCTCTAGGATCATTTGTTCAGAAGATATAAATAGTTCAAGTTAATACTCGCGGGCTAATATGGTTTTCTATAAACAACTAGTGAAACCGACATATTCTTGTAGCATTCAAAATGTTTCATTAAAACGAAAAATAATAGTGTGCTCTAAGATCAATTGTTCAGAAGTTATAAGCAGTTCAAGTTAATTTTCGCGGCCAGGCCAATATAATTCTCAAACAATAACTAGTGATACTGACATATTCTTGTAGCATACAACATGTTAGATTAAAATGCAATTAATTGTGATCTCTACGATCAATTGTTCAGAAGTTATAAGCAGTTCAAGTTAATTTTCGAGGGCGGGAAAATATGGTTCTCAACCAACAACTAGTGAAATCGATATATTCTTGTAGCATGCAACATGCTGATTAATATGCAAAAATATTACGCTCATTACGATCACTTGTTCAGAACTTTTAAGCAGTTCAATTTAATACTCGCGGGCGGGCCAATATGGTTCTCAAACAATAACTAGTGATACTGACATATTCTTGTAACATACAACATGTTAGATTAAAATGCAATTAATTGTGATCTCTACGATCAATTGTTCAGAAGTTATAAGCAGTTCAACTTGATTTTCTCGGGCGAGCCAATATGGTTCTCAACCAACAACTAGTGAAATCGATATATTCTTGTAGCATGCAACATGCTGATTAATATGGAAATTTATTACGCTCTCTAGGATCATTTGTTCAGAAGTTATAAACAGTTCAAGTTAATACTCTCGGACGGGCCAAAATGGTTTTCTAAAAACAACAAGTGAATCCGACATATTCTTGTAGCATTCAACATGTTTCATTAAAATGAAACAATTGTGATCTCTACGATCAATTGTTCAGGAGTTATAAGAAGTTCAAATTGATTTTCGCGGGCGGGCCAATATGGTTCTCAACCAACAACTAATGAAATCGATATATTCTTGTAGCATGCAACATGCTGATTAATAAGCAAAATTATTACGCTTTCTACGATTATTTGTTCAGAAGTTATAAGCAATTCAAATTAATTTTCGCGAGCGGGCCAATATGGTTCTCAACCAACAACTTGTGAAATCGATATATTCTTGTAGCATGCAACATGCTGATTAATATGCAAATTTATTACCCTCTCTAGGATCATTTGTTCAGAAGATATAAATAGTTCAAGTTAATACTCGCGGGCTAATATGGTTTTCTATAAACAACTAGTGAAACCGACATATTCTTGTAGCATTCAAAATGTTTCATTAAAACGCAAATAATAGTGTGCTCTAAGATCAATTGTTCAGAAGTGATAAGCAGTTCAAGTTAATTTTCGCGGCCAGGCCAATATATTTCTCAAACAACAACTAGTGAAATCGATATATTCTTGTAGCTTGCAACATTCTGATTAATATGCAAAATTATTACGCTTTCTACGATTATTTTTTCAGAAGTTATAAGCAATTCAAATTATTTTTCGCGGGCGGGCCAATATGGTTCTCAACCAACAACTTGTGAAATCGATATATTCTTGTAGCAGGCAACATGCTGATTAATATGCAAATTTATTACGCTCTCTAGGATCATTTGTTCAGAAGTTATAAACAGTTCAAGTTAATACTCGCGGCGGGCCAATATGGTTTTCTAAAAACAACTAGTGAAACCGACATATTCTTGTTGCATTCATCATGTTTCATTAAAATGCAAATAATTGTGGTCTCTACGATCAATTGTTCAGGAGTTATAAGCAGTTCAAGTTGATTTTCGCGGGCGAGCCAATATGGTTCTCAACCAACAACCAATGAAATCGATATATTCTTGTAGGACGCAACATGCTGATTAATATGCAAAATTATTACGCTCTCTACGATCATTTCTTCAGAAGTTATAAGGAGTTGAAGTTAGTTTTGGCGGGCGGGCCAAAATGGTTCTCAAACAATAACTAGTGAAACCGACATATTCTTGTAGCATACAACATGTTTGATTGAAATGCAAGTAATTGTGTTCTCTACGATCAATTGTTCAGAAGTTATAAGCAGTTCAAGTTAATTTTCGAGGGCGGACCAATATGGTTCTCAACCAACAACTAGTGAAATCGATATATTCTTGTAGCATGCAACATGCTGATTAATATGCAAAACTATTAAGCTCACTACGATCATTTGTTCCAAAGTTATAAACAGTTCAAGTTAATACTCGCCGGCGGGCCAATATGGTTTTCTAAAAACAACTAGTGAAACCGACATATTCTTGTAGCATTCAACATGTTTCATTAAAATGCAAATAATTGTGTTCTCTACGGAGACTGGAGTGCTGTGTCATATGCAAGTGGTCACGCGTTACGGAACTCCGCAACGCGACCCTTCGAAAAAGGTGGAAAAATCCTCTGTTTAGTCCGCCACCGAACACCATCGCAAGCGCGAATGTGAACACGATACACTGTGAAAATTTAGTGCAAATCCGTCCAGTGGTTGTCGAATTATAGTGAATAAGCCGAGAGGCCAGGTAGTGAATGCGAACTTTTTGTTGGAAATCAGTGAAAGAAGTGTGCACCTCGAAAGGAATACCTCCTGGAACTCCCGAGATTCAATATACCTTGGAGACCCCACTCACCCCACAGAGGAAACTCCAGGGCATGTTCTGGTGGGCACACCGACGCAGTGGGGTAAGTTATTTCTTATATACATAGGTGGCCTAGGGGGCAGTGATACTTACGTGCGTGGAACATACGGGTCTCTGTTGACGTTGCGATTCGTGACGTAGTGATCTAAGTGCGTTCAACTGATCTCCAGCACGCAGACCGGATAAAAACAATAAACAATAATAAGACCACGTGCGTCTCATTTCATTTCGCGCGGGAAACGATCAATGAATTAAAAGGCTAACTCGGGCCTGTGAATTAACTGTAAGCAGCGGAGATGGCTCCTACGGGGGCCACCTCGAAGGGAAGAAATGAACCAAAAGAGGACCAACCACCCCCTGACAACTTCAGAGGGGGTGGTTTGGCGCGAAGCCCCACCCCCGTAAAGAGGAAACATCTTCCGGACAGCCCGGAACAGCAATGCAGGAAAATGCAGCACGGGTAGCCACCACAGGACTAACCCCCACCCTTACCCCCACCCCCTCTGGAAGCGGAATATCATATTTAAGCCAAATCGTCCCGGACACTTCAGAGGTACTCCTGGGAACTTTCCAAAAACTCCAATTGGATATCACCACCCTCATTGCCAAGGAAAAGAATATCACGGCGGACAAGAAAACACAATTTTTGGAAATCCTAGCCAAGATGGGACAAACCCAGACGGAAACGGTAGCGGAGGTAAAATCACTGAGAACAGCTTGCTTAATTCTGGAGCAAACAAACAAAAACAACCCCTTACCTGATGCGGGCCCACAAAAAATATCGTATGCCCAAACGCTTGCCACCCCTGCACCATTGGGAGCAAAAGCAACTCAGATACAACAAACCACAAAGAAACCTAAACACACCGTTTTCATAACAGCTCAAGATGATCAAAACCTCAGAGCCATTTGGGACAACTTTACAATGGCAGTTAACCCAGTTAGGGAGGGAGTGAAAATCCAAGCCGTAAGGTCGACTCCAAAAACCCTTATTGTGGAAACACCCACCAGCGAAGATGTGGATAAAATCCTGAAAAACCCAAAACTTAAGGAAAAGAAACTTAACGCCGAATTACCAAAAAAACGCAACCCCCTAATGGTAATATACGAGGTTCCCACTAAAAGAGAAGAGGAGGATATTGCAGAAGAATTTTATGTCCTAAACGGCATTGAAGAGAACTTAAATATGACATTCGAGGAATTTAAGACCAAATTCAAGTTCAGATTCAAGACCGGACCGAGAAATAAGCCTGTATCTCACAGGGTGTATGAGGTTGATCCTGTAATCAGAAAACTCGTCCTAAATCAAAACAAGATACATTTGGCATACTTATCCTTGCCAATGAAAGACTACCTGGTTGTTCCAATGTGCGCCTCGTGTTGTGACTACGGGCACATAGCTAGGCACTGCAGGGGGGTGCAATGCTGCGACAGATGTGGAGCTGAGGGCCATCAAAGGGAGCAGTGTAGAAGAGAAAACCAAGAAAAAGTATGCATACCATGCTTACGTAGAAAAAGAACGTGCAACGCCACGCAGAAGGACTGTCCTACATTAAAATTCTTTCAGCAAAGGCTGATTGAAAGAACTAATTATGGACCCTAAAACAATAAAGAAAAGGAAAAACAACACCCCCAGTCGCCGACGCCGCAACGCGATAAGAGCGGCGGAGTATCACGAACGTAAGCAGAAAGAATACAGCAATTTGTTAAATAACAAATTTCACATAGAACTCCCTCTCTACCTTAACACTATGGATCCTCGAGAAATCATATATACCCCCCTCACCAAAGCAACTTTTCGCTATATCCCTCCCCCTTATGTCAACCGACCAATTTTCAACACCACCAACCGATTTTTAGCAGAAACATACCAAACCTGGGATACTGCGCCTTTGTTATCTCCCCTGTCTCTCTCATCAGCTACCCATCCTCTCCAGTTTCAATCTCGCCTCCTGAATCCATCTTTTTCACGCCACCACCTTCCCCCTCCCCCTCTTTTTCACACTCTTCTCTTGCCTCCCAGGAGGATCCTCTCTTTCAACAACAAGATAGTCCTCTACTTGAATATGATGTAACCGATTTACCCGACTCTCCAACACAGCAAAAACCAAAACTAAATCCTAACGCAACGCCCTTCAATGCACAAAGGAAATATCCAAATTTCACAAACCCTGTAATTTTAGAACCAGAGAAGCCTGACACCCCAGACCCCTCCCCCACCCAAATTGATCCGGCCCCTATTTATCAAAAATTCGAAGTTAATCTCCAATTAAGCCGATTAGAGGAAAGGGACAACTTAATAACAGCTCTTCGGCTGCTTGTCCGGCTAAAGCATGATGGTGGCAAGTCCATCACATTCCCATATCCTGAGGTGGTGGACAAAATGATGCTCAGATGCAACAACATCCCGGTGGACCCAGACCTCTTACACAACTTGTTGAAGACTGCCTTCCAACGTAGAGACCTGGAACTGAATTTAAATGAGGTCTAAGAGGACTTCGCTAGGGGATATTGAAGGGTTATACAAGATACTGCGAAACCATGGCCTTCATGGACCACAGTAGTAAGACATTAGAAAAAGAAAACAAGCTAAGAATCATCCAGGTGAACCTAAACGGAGCAAAATTGGCTACTGAGGAAATTTTCATCTATGCAAAAAGAAACCATATAGACATGCTGTTACTCCAGGAACCATATTTACAAAATGAACAACTAATACATGCACCAACTGATGCTACCTTAATCTATAATCCACACAGCAATACGAAAGCAGCAATTGTATCGTTCAATAAGAACATCACTATCCTCAAAATTTCGAATTTCTCAGACACGCATACAAATTGCATAGAAGTAAACTACGGAAAGATGAACTTCATCATAATAAACAGCTATTGCCAATATTGCCACAACATTGAAATCTACACTGCCCGCATTAGGAACGCCTGCCTGGCCAATGCCAAGAAGAAAATTCTTGTAACCCTCGACAGTAACTCTTCCTCTCCCCTTTGGTTCGGCAAGGAAACTGATGATAACGGAAAAAGGATGACCGACCTCATTGCAGAGTTGAATCTCAACATTGAAAACCTACCAGGGAATCCACCCACGTACAGGGGAAGAGCAGGGGCAAGCAGCAACATAGACCTAACCTTAACGAACAATCAAATGTCAGCGCTCATAGAAAACTGGGAGGTATATGATATGGTAACCACCAGCGATCATAATCTGATATCTTTTAATATAAAATTGGGAACCTCACTGGAAAACAAAAATGATCGAGCTATAACATACAACTGGAACAGGACGGATGCAAACATCCTTCTCGAAAACATAAATCTTCCTCAAAATCTAGGACCGGATAGAAGCATTGACGATTGGGCAACCCTGCTCACAAAAAATCTACAAATGGGCATTGCAGCATCCACACCGAGAAGAGGACAAAATATCCCAATCAGACCATGGTCGGCAAGGATGGATGTACTAAGAGCCAATATGCGGAAAAGCCGCAAGTTATACCAAAAACCTGTCATACAAGGCAATAGAAACCAATATCTCGAGGATTATCGTAGAGCAAAGGCTTTATACGCCAAAGAGCTTAAAGAACTCAAGCAGAAGAGATGGAAAAAATTGGTAGAGGCTAACCTGGAGCGGGATAAGTGGGGTCTCCCATACAGAATCATGACCAAAAAAATCAAACCTAGCCAAGGAATAACAACAATAAGAAAACCAGATGGCACCCTCACTAGAGATCTGAAAGAGACTGGAAAGGCCCTCCTTAGTGGACTCCTTCCGGATGATGATGAGGAAACTGACAATGAAAATAATGTAGCGACGAGAAGGGAAAACGAAGGATATCCGAACAACACACCTATAGTTCCTTTCGAACCGGAGGAGGTTACCCGTGAACTGGCTACAATGAAGAGCAACAGGGCACCGGGCCCTGACGGCATTCCAGCTGGAGTCGTTAAATTGTCCTTGCCAAAAACGATTCATTTCATAACAGCATTGTTCAACCACTGTTTGGCAAACAAGAAATTCCCTACCCCATGGAAAGAAGGAAGGTTGGTAATAATAAAAAAGGATGGGGAGAAGGACGAAACAAGCCTGAAGTCATATAGACAGATTTGTCTACTCAACACCTTGGGGAAGTTGTTCGAGAAGATGATTAATAAGAGATTGCAGGAGTTTCTGATCATGATTGGAGGCTCTGGCCGCCAGTACGGTTTCACGAAGGGTCGCTCAACTGAAGATGCAGTCAATGAATTAAGCGGAGCCTTCGACAACCTATGGTGGCCGTGGCTATTCCTTACCCTCAGGAAGTTGAATTGTCCGTCAACAATAATCCAACTACTAGAAGATTACTTCAGGAACAGGAAGGTTCAACTAACCTTGAACGAGGAAACCTTCTCCAAAATTTCAACTAAGGGATGCCCTCAGGGGTCGGTGCTTGGACCTCATTTATGGAACCTTAACCTAGAACCCTGCCTTCGTGATCTCAGTAATAACAGTAACATTACAAAAGTTATTGCCTACGCGGATGACATAGCTATGGTATGTGCAGACGACTCCCGTGCCAAGGTTGAGCACAAAGTAAATGAAGCTCTAGAGGCCCTAAGAATATGGTGCAAGGAAGCCAAGCTAGAACTATCCGCAGAAAAGACAAAATACTTGTTTCTAAAGGGTAAAATTAGCACCAGGAGAAACCCATCGTTAAAACTATCTGGCTCTATCATTCAAAGAGCAGAACATTTTGAATATCTTGGGGTAACCATAAGTGAGGGATTAAAATTCGATAGACACATACAAAAAATAACTACCAAAGCCGAAATCACAATGAAAAAACTCACCAGGTTGACATCATACCAAGTTAATCTAAATTCCAGCATAATGGAAACATATACCAAGTCAATTTATGAAGCAATAGCCACATATGCGTCATCCACATGGATGGAGGGGTTGACACTGAAAAAGAACATCAGAATGCTCAGGTCCTCTCAACGTAGGATTCTTCTGCGAGTAACGGGGGCCTTCGGAACAGTCTCTACGGAGGCATTGCTTGCCCTTACGGGATACCTTCCGCTGCATCTGGAGGTCCGCTGGAGGGCGGCCAAATATTGGTTTAGGAAGGGAGACGAGGAAAACCTTACTAAATGTGTTGGAATTTTCTTGCCTACTCTACGGGAGATAAGAGAAATATTCATGGATGCCTGGCAAGGGGAATGGGACGTTGCCCGGAATGGAAGAAGGACGTTCGGCTTCTTCCCAAACCTACGTCAAAACAAACTGATATCTGCTCATGCCACAAAGGGCTTAATGCACTTCCTGACAGGCCATGGCCCTTACGGAGAGCATCTACACCGGATAGGCAGCAGAACTTCTACAAAATGCATTGCCTGCGAAGCCCTGGAAGACACCCCAGATCACAAGGTCTTCTTCTGCCTAGGATCAGGTGAGAACATCAAAAACATGAGGAGGGAACTTCCAACATATGATATAACAATCCTGCTATCTAAGCAACAGATAGGAAGATTCAAGGCACTCGCAGACGCCGTGTCTTTGGAGGAGCTGGGAAGATTCGAGAAACAGCAAAGGCAACCATCCCAGCCAATACACATACCACAGACCCAATCTGCCATGGAAACCAGGAGAGGAACTGCTGGAAGGCCCCTTACTTCTCGTGCTTTGCCTCCTACTCCTGTAGAGGAGGAAGGTGAGGAGGAGGAGGAAGCACTCACCGATGTTTCCAGACGAAGGCACTGTGTGGTTTCCACTGGACGAAGGGAGGCCGCAGAGCGGAGAAGAATTCGCCCCGTCCGATTACCAGGAGTAAGACATAAGGATTAAATGGAAAGAGAAATGGCTTCAAAACAAACTCACAACACCTAGCTGGCACACCAGCTACCATTCAAACGTCGGTATTCCGGCGTTATTCTCTAAACCACATATCATACAATCCATTTATAAACTATAAATCATAAATCTCATTCAAAATTAAATTCATTAATATTTCAAATACTTTTACCTTTTGTATTGTACTAACTCTATTTTATCAATCAATAATTCATATCTACTATGCTGCTTTCTGCTGAAGTGTATTCATTTCAGCAAACAGATATACAAGGCAGCAGGTAACTTTCTTCCACACACACAATACTACACACATTTTACAATTCCAAATGGGAACTGACCACGCATAATCGCATCAAACTATCTTCAAAATATGGGAGCTGGAGACCGACAGCGGAACACCTAGCCTCTGAGGTGAAGCATACCCATCCAACTGAATTAATATAACTCAAATCAATGGTCTTAAACCACATGCTGATCTACTGTCGCTCTCTGGCTCCCTATGCACTATTTGTAACAAGAAAATTGTAATATGCAGGGCGCGTGAGCTCTCAACACTATAGATTTCGGATCCCGAAATCCGGTATATGTTAAACAATGCATACATACACACAATACTTATATCGTATTTTAAACATATTCCAGCTAAGGTTCATGTAAAAAATAAAAGGTATAGATGTATTAACATTGTACTGTACTGATACCAATGTAATTATACTAAATTATATTTATGTTATATATTATGTTATTAAATATTATTGTAATAGTCAAATTTTTATTTCCAGATTTATGTAAAATGCAAATTTCAATAAAGTAATGGAGCGTAACAATAACAGGAGAACCGTAAAACGAGCAACTGCCGTCCCAGTTTTTTCACAGAGGCACTGGGACATGCGCATACCCTCGAATGTATGCGGGTGGAGGTTAGGATACACTCGGGGGTTCCCCCCTTATTGTGTTCTCTACGATCAATGTTTCAGGAGTTATAAGCAGTTCAAGTTGATTTTCAGGGGCGGGCCAATATGTTTTTCAACCAACAAATAGTGAAATCGATATATTCTTGAAGCATGCAACATGCTGATTAATATGCAAATTTATTACGCTCTCTAGGATCATTTGTTCAGAAGTTATAAACAGTTCAAGTTAATATTCGGGGCGGGCCAATATGGTTTTTTAAAAACAACTAGTGAAACCGACATATTCTTGTTGCATTCAACATGTTTCATTAAAATGCAAATAATTGTGGTCTCTACGATCAATTGTTCAGGAGTTATAAGCAGTTCAAGTTGATTTTCGCGGGCGGGCCAATATGGTTCTCAACCAACAACCAATGAAATCGATATATTCTTGTAGCATGCAACATGCTGATTAATATGCAAAATTATTACGCTCTCTACGATCATTTCTTCAGAAGTTATAAGGAGTTGAAGTTAGTTTTGGCGGGCGGGCCAAAATGGTTCTCAAAAAATAACTAGTGAAACCGACATATTCTTGTAGCATACAACAAGTTTGATTGAAATGCAAAAAATTGTGTTGTCTACGATCAACTGTTCAGAAGTTATAAGCAGTTCAAATTAATTTTCGCGGGCAGGCCAATATATTTCTCAAACAACAACTAGTGAAATTCATATATTCTTGTAGCATGCAACATGCTGATTAATATGCAAATTTATTACGCTCTCTAAGATCATTTGTTCAGAAGTTATAAGCAGTTCAATTTAATACTCGCGGGCGGGCCAATATGGTTCTCAAACAACAACTAGTGAAACCGACATATTCTTGAAGCATTCAACATGTTTCATTAAAATGCAAATAATTGTGTTCGCTACGATCAATTGTTCAGAAGTTATTATCAGTTCAAGTTAATTTTCGCGGGCGGGCCAATATGGTTCTCAACCAACAACTAATGAAATCGATATATTCTTGTAGCATGCAACATGCTGATTAATAAGCAAAATTACTACGCTCTCTACGAACATTTGTTCAGAAGTTATAAGGAGTTGAAGTTAGTTTTGGCGGGCGGGCCAAAATGGTTCTCAAACAATAACTAGTGAAACCGACACATTCTTGTAGCATACAACATGTTTGATTGAAATGCAAATAATTGTGTTCTCTACGATCATTTGTTCAGAAGTTGCAAGCAGTTCAAGTTAATACTCGCGGACGGGAAATATTTTTCTCAAATAACAACTAGTGAAACCGACATATTCTTGTAGCATTCAACTTGTTTCATTAAAATGCAAATAATTGTGTTCTCTACGATCAATTGTTCAGAAGTTATAAGCAGTTCAAGTTGACTTTCGCAGGCCGTCCAATATGGTTCTCAACCAAAAACTAGTGAAATCGATATATTCTTGTAGCATGCAACATGCTGTTTAATATGCAAATTTACTACGCTCTTTAGGATCATTTGTTCAAAAGTTATAAACAGTTCAAGTTAATACTCGCGGGCGGCCAATATGGTTTTCTAAAAACAACTAGTGAAACCTTCATATTCTTGTTGCATACAATATGTTTCATTAAAATGCAACTAATTATGGTCTCTACGATCAATTGTTCAGGAGTTTTAAGCAGTTCAAGTTGATTTTCGCGGGCGGGCCAATATGGTTCTCAACCAACAACCAATGAAATCGATATATTCTTGTAGCATGCAACATGCTGATTAATATGCAAAATTAATACGCTCTCTACGATCATTTGTTCTTAAGTTATAAGGAGTTGAAGTTAGTTTTGGCGGACGGGCCAAAATGGTTCACAAACAACAACTAGTGAAACCGACATATTCTTGAAGCATTCAACATGTTTCATTAAAATGCAAATAATTGTGTTCGCTACGATCAATTGTTCAGAAGTTATTATCAGTTCAAGTTAATTTTCGCGGGCGGGCCAATATGGTTCTCAACCAACAACTAATGAAATCGATATATTCTTGTAGCATGCAACATGCTGATTAATATGCAAATTTATTACGCTCTCTAGGATCATTTGTTCAAAAGTTATAAACAGTTCAAATTAATACTCGCGGGCGGCCAATATGGTTTTCTAAAAACAACTAGTGAAACCTTCATATTCTTGTTGCATACAATATGTTTCATTAAAATGCAACTAATTATGGTCTCTACGATCAATTGTTCAGGAGTTTTAAGCAGTTCAAGTTGATTTTCGCGGGCGGGCCAATATGGTTCTCAACCAACAACCAATGAAATCGATATATTCTTGTAGCATGCAACATGCTGATTAATATGCAAAATTAATACGCTCTCTACGATCATTTGTTCTTAAGTTATAAGGAGTTGAAGTTAGTTTTGGCGGACGGGCCAAAATGGTTCACAAACAACAACTAGTGAAACCGACATATTCTTGTAGCATACAACATGTTTGATTGAAATGCAAATAATTGTGTTCTCTACGATCAATTGTTCAGAAGTTATAAGCAGTTGAATTAGTTTTCGCGGGTGGGCCAATATGGTTCTCAACCAACAACTAGTGAAATGATAAATTCTTGTAGCATGCAACATGCTGATTAATATGCAAAACTATTACGCTCACTACGATCATTTGTTCAGACGTTATAAGCAGAAAAAGTCAATACTCGCGGGCGGGCCAATATGGTTCTAAAAAAACAAATAGTAAAACCGACATATTCTTGTAGCATACAACATGTTTCATTAAAATGCAAATAATTGTGTTCTCTACGATCATTTGTTCAGAAATTGTAAGCAGTTGAATTAGTTTTCGCGGGTGGGTAACATTTATCTCAAACAATAACTAGTGAAATCTATATATTCTTGTAGCTAGCTACATGTTTATTAATATGCAAAACAATCGAGCTTTCTACGATCGTTTGTTCAGAACTTTTAAGCAGTTCAATTTAACACTCGCGGGCGGGCCAATATGGTTCTCGAACAATAACTAGTGAAACTGACATATTCTTGTAGCATACAACATGTTAAATTAAAATGCAAATAATTGTGATCTCTACGATCAATTGTTCAGAAGCTATAAGCAGTTCAAGTTCATTTTCGCGGGCAGGCCAATATATTTCTCAAACAACAACTATTGAAATTCATATATTCTTGTAGCATGCAACATGCTGATTAATATGCAAAATTTTTACGCTTTCTACGATTATTTGTTCAGAAGTTATAAGCAGTTCAAATTAATTTTCGCGGGCGTTCCAATATGGTTCTCAACCAACAACTAGTGAAATCGATATATTCTTGTAGCATGCAACATGCTGATTAATATGCAAATTTATTACGCTCTCTAAGATCATTTGTTCAGAAGTTATAAGCAGTTCAATTTAATACTCGCGGGCGGGCCAATATGGTTCTCAAACAACAACTAGTGAAACCGACATATTCTTGAAGCATTCAACATGTTTCATTAAAATGCAAATAATTGTGTTCGCTACGATCAATTGTTCAGAAGTTATTATCAGTTCAAGTTAATTTTCGCGGGCGGGCCAATATGGTTCTCAACCAACAACTAATGTAATCGATATATTCTTGTAGCATGCAACATGCTGATTAATAAGCAAAATTACTACGCTCTCTACGAACATTTGTTCAGAAGTTATAAGGAGTTGAAGTTAGTTTTGGCGGGCGGGCCAAAATGGTTCTCAAACAATAACTAGTGAAACCGACACATTCTTGTAGCATACAACATGTTTGATTGAAATGCAAATAATTGTGTTCTCTACGATCATTTGTTCAGAAGTTGCAAGCAGTTCAAGTTAATACTCGCGGACGGGAAATATTTTTCTCAAATAACAACTAGTGAAACCGACATATTCTTGTAGCATTCAACTTGTTTCATTAAAATGCAAATAATTGTGTTCTCTACGATCAATTGTTCAGAAGTTATAAGCAGTTCAAGTTGACTTTCGCAGGCCGTCCAATATGGTTCTCAAACAAAAACTAGTGAAATCGATATATTCTTGTAGCATGCAACATACTGTTTAATATGCAAATTTACTACGCTCTTTAGGATCATTTGTTCAAAAGTTATAAACAGTTCAAGTTAATACTCGCGGGCGGGCCAATATGGTTTTCTAAAAACAACTAGTGAAACCTTCATATTCTTGTTGCATACAATATGTTTCATTAAAATGCAACTAATTATGGTCTCTACGATCAATTGTTCAGGAGTTTTAAGCAGTTCAAGTTGATTTTCGCGGGCGGGCCAATATGGTTCTCAACCAACAACCAATGAAATCGATATATTCTTGTAGCATGCAACATGCTGATTAATATGCAAAATTAATACGCTCTCTACGATCATTTGTTCTTAAGTTATAAGGAGTTGAAGTTAGTTTTGGTGGACGGGCCAAAATGGTTCACAAACAACAACTAGTGAAACCGACATATTCTTGAAGCATTCAACATGTTTCATTAAAATGCAAATAATTGTGTTCGCTACGATCAATTGTTCAGAAGTTATTATCAGTTCAAGTTAATTTTCGCGGGCGGGCCAATATGGTTCTCAACCAACAACTAATGAAATCGATATATTCTTGTAGCATGCAACATGCTGATTAATATGCAAATTTATTACGCTCTCTACGATCTTTTGTTCAGACGTTATAAGCAGAAAAAGTCAATACACGTGGGCGGGCCAATATGGTTCTAAAAAAACAAATAGTAAAACCGACATATTCTTGTAGCATACAACATGTTTCATTAAAATGCAAATAATTGTGTTCTCTACGATCAACTGTTCAGAAGTTATAAGCAGTTCAAATTAATTTTCGCGGGCAGGCCAATATATTTCTCAAACAACAACTAGTGAAATTCATATATTCTTGTAGCATGCAACATGCTGATTAATATGCAAATTTATTACGCTCTCTAAGATCATTTGTTCAGAAGTTATAAGCAGTTCAATTTAATACTCGCGGGCGGGCCAATATGGTTCTCAAACAACAACTAGTGAAACCGACATATTCTTGAAGCATTCAACATGTTTCATTAAAATGCAAATAATTGTGTTCGCTACGATCAATTGTTCAGAAGTTATTATCAGTTCAAGTTAATTTTCGCGGGCGGGCCAATATGGTTCTCAACCAACAACTAATGAAATCGATATATTCTTGTAGCATGCAACATGCTGATTAATAAGCAAAATTACTACGCTCTCTACGAACATTTGTTCAGAAGTTATAAGGAGTTGAAGTTAGTTTTGGCGGGCGGGCCAAAATGGTTCTCAAACAATAACTAGTGAAACCGACACATTCTTGTAGCATACAACATGTTTGATTGAAATGCAAATAATTGTGTTCTCTACGATCATTTGTTCAGAAGTTGCAAGCAGTTCAAGTTAATACTCGCGGACGGGAAATATTTTTCTCAAATAACAACTAGTGAAACCGACATATTCTTGTAGCATTCAACTTGTTTCATTAAAATGCAAATAATTGTGTTCTCTACGATCAATTGTTCAGAAGTTATAAGCAGTTCAAGTTGACTTTCGCAGGCCGTCCAATATGGTTCTCAACCAAAAACTAGTGAAATCGATATATTCTTGTAGCATGCAACATGCTGTTTAATATGCAAATTTACTACGCTCTTTAGGATCATTTGTTCAAAAGTTATAAACAGTTCAAGTTAATACTCGCGGGCGGCCAATATGGTTTTCTAAAAACAACTAGTGAAACCTTCATATTCTTGTTGCATACAATATGTTTCATTAAAATGCAACTAATTATGGTCTCTACGATCAATTGTTCAGGAGTTTTAAGCAGTTCAAGTTGATTTTCGCGGGCGGGCCAATATGGTTCTCAACCAACAACCAATGAAATCGATATATTCTTGTAGCATGCAACATGCTGATTAATATGCAAAATTAATACGCTCTCTACGATCATTTGTTCTTAAGTTATAAGGAGTTGAAGTTAGTTTTGGCGGACGGGCCAAAATGGTTCACAAACAACAACTAGTGAAACCGACATATTCTTGAAGCATTCAACATGTTTCATTAAAATGCAAATAATTGTGTTCGCTACGATCAATTGTTCAGAAGTTATTATCAGTTCAAGTTAATTTTCGCGGGCGGGCCAATATGGTTCTCAACCAACAACTAATGAAATCGATATATTCTTGTAGCATGCAACATGCTGATTAATATGCAAATTTATTACGCTCTCTAGGATCATTTGTTCAAAAGTTATAAACAGTTCAAATTAATACTCGCGGGCGGGCCAATATGGTTTTCTAAAAACAACTAGTGAAACCGACATATTCTTGTAGCATACAACATGTTTGATTGAAATGCAAATAATTGTGTTCTCTACGATCAATTGTTCAGAAGTTATAAGCAGTTGAATTAGTTTTCGCGGGTGGGCCAATATGGTTCTCAACCAACAACTAGTGAAATGATAAATTCTTGTAGCATGCAACATGCTGATTAATATGCAAAACTATTACGCTCACTACGATCATTTGTTCAGACGTTATAAGCAGAAAAAGTCAATACTCGCGGGCGGGCCAATATGGTTCTAAAAAAACAAATAGTAAAACCGACATATTCTTGTAGCATACAACATGTTTCATTAAAATGCAAATAATTGTGTTCTCTACGATCATTTGTTCAGAAATTGTAAGCAGTTGAATTAGTTTTCGCGGGTGGGTAACATTTATCTCAAACAATAACTAGTGAAATCTATATATTCTTGTAGCTAGCTACATGTTTATTAATATGCAAAACAATCGAGCTTTCTACGATCGTTTGTTCAGAACTTTTAAGCAGTTCAATTTAACACTCGCGGGCGGGCCAATATGGTTCTCGAACAATAACTAGTGAAACTGACATATTCTTGTAGCATACAACATGTTAAATTAAAATGCAAATAATTGTGATCTCTACGATCAATTGTTCAGAAGCTATAAGCAGTTCAAGTTCATTTTCGCGGGCAGGCCAATATATTTCTCAAACAACAACTATTGAAATTCATATATTCTTGTAGCATGCAACATGCTGATTAATATGCAAAATTTTTACGCTTTCTACGATTATTTGTTCAGAAGTTATAAGCAGTTCAAATTAATTTTCGCGGGCGTTCCAATATGGTTCTCAACCAACAACTAGTGAAATCGATATATTCTTGTAGCATGCAACATGCTGATTAATATGCAAATTTATTACGCTCTCTAAGATCATTTGTTCAGAAGTTATAAGCAGTTCAATTTAATACTCGCGGGCGGGCCAATATCGTTCTCAAACAACAACTAGTGAAACCGACATATTCTTGAAGCATTCAACATGTTTCATTAAAATGCAAATAATTGTGTTCGCTACGATCAATTGTTCAGAAGTTATTATCAGTTCAAGTTAATTTTCGCGGGCGGGCCAATATGGTTCTCAACCAACAACTAATGTAATCGATATATTCTTGTAGCATGCAACATGCTGATTAATAAGCAAAATTACTACGCTCTCTACGAACATTTGTTCAGAAGTTATAAGGAGTTGAAGTTAGTTTTGGCGGGCGGGCCAAAATGGTTCTCAAACAATAACTAGTGAAACCGACACATTCTTGTAGCATACAACATGTTTGATTGAAATGCAAATAATTGTGTTCTCTACGATCATTTGTTCAGAAGTTGCAAGCAGTTCAAGTTAATACTCGCGGACGGGAAATATTTTTCTCAAATAACAACTAGTGAAACCGACATATTCTTGTAGCATTCAACTTGTTTCATTAAAATGCAAATAATTGTGTTCTCTACGATCAATTGTTCAGAAGTTATAAGCAGTTCAAGTTGACTTTCGCAGGCCGTCCAATATGGTTCTCAAACAAAAACTAGTGAAATCGATATATTCTTGTAGCATGCAACATACTGTTTAATATGCAAATTTACTATGCTCTCTAGGATCATTTGTTCAGAAGTTATAAACAGTTCAAGTTAATACTCGCGGGCGGGCCAATATGGTTTTCTAAAAACAACTAGTGAAACCTTCATATTCTTGTTGCATACAATATGTTTCATTAAAATGCAACTAATTATGGTCTCTACGATCAATTGTTCAGGAGTTTTAAGCAGTTCAAGTTGATTTTCGCGGGCGGGCCAATATGGTTCTCAACCAACAACCAATGAAATCGATATATTCTTGTAGCATGCAACATGCTGATTAATATGCAAAATTAATACGCTCTCTACGATCATTTGTTCTTAAGTTATAAGGAGTTGAAGTTAGTTTTGGTGGACGGGCCAAAATGGTTCACAAACAACAACTAGTGAAACCGACATATTCTTGAAGCATTCAACATGTTTCATTAAAATGCAAATAATTGTGTTCGCTACGATCAATTGTTCAGAAGTTATTATCAGTTCAAGTTAATTTTCGCGGGCGGGCCAATATGGTTCTCAACCAACAACTAATGAAATCGATATATTCTTGTAGCATGCAACATGCTGATTAATATGCAAATTTATTACGCTCTCTACGATCTTTTGTTCAGACGTTATAAGCAGAAAAAGTCAATACTCGTGGGCGGGCCAATATGGTTCTAAAAAAACAAATAGTAAAACCGACATATTCTTGTAGCATACAACATGTTTCATTAAAATGCAAATAATTGTGTTCTCTACGATCATTTGTTCAGAAATTGTAAGCAGTTGAATTAGTTTTCGCGGGTGGGTAACATTTATCTCAAACAATAACTAGTGAAATCTATATATTCTTGTAGCTAGCTACATGTTTATTAATATGCAAAACAATCGAGCTTTCTACGATCGTTTGTTCAGAACTTTTAAGCAGTTCAATTTAACACTCGCGGGCGGGCCAATATGGTTCTCGAACAATAACTAGTGAAACTGACATATTCTTGTAGCATACAACATGTTAAATTAAAATGCAAATAATTGTGATCTCTACGATCAATTGTTCAGAAGCTATAAGCAGTTCAAGTTCATTTTCGCGGGCGGGCCAATATGTTTTTCAAACAACAACTAGTGAAATCGATATATTCTTGTAGCATGCAAAATGCTGATTAATATGCAAATTTTTTACGCTCTCTACGATCTTTTGTTCAGAAGTTGTAAGCAGTTCAAGTTAATACTCGCGGACGGGCCAATATTGTTCTCAAATAACAACTAGTGAATCCGACATATTCTTGTAGCATTCAACATGTTTCATTAAAATGCAAATAATTGTGTTATCTACGATCAATTGTTCAGAAGTTATAAGCAGTTCAAATTGAATTTCGCGGGCGGGCCAATATGGTTCTCAACCAAAAACTAGTGAAATCGATATATTCTTGTAGCATACAACATGCTGATTAATATGCAAATTTATTACGCTCTCTAGGATCATTTGTTCAGAAGTTATAAACAGTTCAAGTTAATACTCGCGGGCGGGCCAATATGGTTTTCTGAAAACAACTAGTGAAACCGACATATTCTTGTTGCATACATGTTTGATTAAAATGCTATTAATTGTGGTCTCTACGATCAATTGTTCCTGAGTTATAAGCGGTTCAAGTTGATTTTCGCGGGCGGGCCAATATGGTTCTCAACCAACAACCAATGAAATCGATATATTGTTGTAGCATGCAACATGCTGATTAATATGCAAAATTATTACGCTCTTTACGATCATTTGTTCAGAATTTATAAGGAGTTGAAGTTAGCTTTGGCGGGCGGGCCAAAATTGTTCTCAAACAATAACTAGTGAAACCGACATATTCTTGTAGCATACAACATGTTTGATTGAAATGCAAATAATTGTGTTCTCTACGAAAATTGTTCAGAAGTTATAAACAGTTCAAGTTAATACTCGCGGGCGGGCCAATATGGTTTTCTAAAAACAAATAGTGAAGCCGACATATTCTTGTAGCATTTAACATGTTTCATTAAAATGTAAATAATTGTGTTCTCTACGATCAATTGTTCAGAACATATAAGCAGTTGAATTAGTTTTCGCGGGTGGGCCAATATGGTTCTCAACCAACAACTAGTGAAATGATAAATTCTTGTAGCATGCAACATGCTGATTAATATGCAAAACTATTACGCTCACTACGATCATTTGTTCAGACGTTATAAGCAGAAAAAGTCAATACTCGCGGGCGGGCCAATATGGTTCTAAAAAAAACAAATAGTAAAACCGACATATTCTTGTAGCATACAACATGTTTCAATAAAATGCAAATAATTGTGTTCTCTACGATCATTTGTTTAGAAATTGTAAGCAGTTGAATAAGTTTTCGCGGGTGGGCCAACATGGTTCTCAAACAATAACTAGTGAAATCTATATATTCTTGTAGCTAGCTACATGTTTATTAATATGCAAAACAATCGAGCTTTCTACGATCGTTTGTTCAGAACTTTTAAGCAGTTCAATTTAACACTCGCGGGCCGGCCAATATGGTTCTCAAACAATAACTAGTGAAACTGACATATTCTTGTAGCATACAACATGTTAGATTAAAATGCAAATAATTGTGATCTCTACGATCAATTGTACAGAAGTTATAAGCAGTTCAAGTTCATTTTCGCGGGCAGGCCCATATGTTTTTCAACCAACAACTAGTGAAATCGATATATTCTTGAAGCATGCAAAATGCTGATTAATATGCAAATTTTTTACGCTCTCTACGATCTTTTGTTCAGAAGTTGTAAGCAGTTCAAGTTAATACTCGCGGACGGGCCAATATTGTTCTCAAGTAACATCTAGTGAAACCGACATATTCTTGTAGCATTCAACATGTTTCATTAAAATGCAAATAATTGTGTTCTCTACGATCAATTGTTCAGAAGTTATAAGCAGTTCAAATTGACTTTCGCGGGCGGGCCAATATGGTTCTCAACCAACAACTAGTGAAATTGATATATTCTTGTAGCATACAACATGCTGATTAATATGCAAATTTATTACGCTCTCTAGGATCATTTGTTCAGAAGTTATAAACAGTTCAAGTTAATACTCGCGGGCGGGCCAATATGGTTTTCTAAAAACAACTAGTGAAACCGACATATTCTTGTTGCATACAACATGTTTGATTAAAATGCTATTAATTGTGGTCTCTACGATCAATTGTTCAGGAGTTATAAGCGGTTCAAGTTGATTTTCGCGGACGGGCCAAAATGGTTCACAAACAACAACTATTGAAACCGACATATTCTTGAAGCATTCAACATGTTTCATTAAAATGCAAATAATTGTGTTCGCTACGATCAATTGTTCAGAAATTAAATAATTGTGTTCTCTACGAAAATTGTTCAGAAGTTATAAACAGTTCAAGTTAATACTCGCGGGCGGGCCAATATGGTTTTCTAAAAACAAATAGTGAAACCGACATATTCTTGTAGCATTTAACATGTTTCATTAAAATGCAAATAATTGTGTTCTCTACGATCAATTTTTCATTAGTTATAAGCAGTTCAAGTTGATTTTCGCGGGCGGGCCAATATGGTTCTCAAACAACAACTAGTGAAATCGATATATTCTTGTAGCATGCAACATGCTGATTAATATGCAAATTTATTACGCTCTCTGGGATCATTTGTTCAGAAGTTATAAGGAGTTGAAGTTTGTTTTAGCGGGCGGGCCAAAATTGTTCTCAAACAACAACTAGTGAAACCGACATATTCTTGAAGCATTCAACATGTTTCATTAAAATGCAAATAATTGTGTTCTCTACGATCATTTGTTCAGAAATTGTAAGCAGTTGAATTAGTTTTCGCGGGTGGGCCAACATGGTTCTCAAAAGATAACTAGTGAAATCTATATATTCTTGTAGCTAGCTACATATTTATTAATATGCAAAACAATCGAGCTTTCTACGATCACTTGTTCAGAACTTTTAAGCAGTTCAATTTAATACTCGCGGGCGGGCCAATATAGTTCTCAAACAATAACTAGTGAAACTGACATATTCTTGTAGCATACAACATGTTAGATTAAAATGCAAATAATTGTGATCTCTACGATCAATTGTTCAGAAGTTATAAGCAGTTCAACTAGATTTTCGCGGGCGAGCCAATATGTTTTTCAACCAACAACTAGTAAAATCGATATATACTTGTATCATGCAACATGCTGATTAATATGCAAATTTTTTAAGCTCTCTACGATCATTTGTTCAGAAGTTGTAAGCAGTTCAAGTTAATACTCGCGGACGGGAAAATATTTTTCTCAAATAACAACTAGTGAAACCGACATATTCTTGTAGCATTCAACTTGTTTCATTAAAATGCAAATAATTGTGTTCTCTACGATCAATTGTTCAGAAGTTATTATCAGTTCAATTTGATTTTCGCGGGCGGGCAAATATGGATCTCAACCAACAACTAATGAAATCGATATATTCTTGTAGCATACAACATGCTGATTAATAAGCAAAATTATTACGCTCTCTACGAACATTTGTTCAGAAGTTATAAGGAGTTGAAGTTAGTTTCGGCGGGCCGACCAAAATGGTTCTCAAACAATAACTAGTGAAACCGACATATTCTTGTAGCATACAACATGTTTGATTGAAATGCAAATAATTGTGTTCTCTACGATCAATTGTACAGAAGTTATAAGCAGTTGAATTAGTTTTCGCGGGTGGGCCAATATGGTTCTCAACCTACAACTAGTGAAATGATAAATTCTTGTAGCATGCAACATGCTGATTAATATGCAAAACTATTACGCTCACTACGATCATTTGTTCAGACGTTATAAGCAGAAAAAGTCAATACTCGCGGGCGGGCCAATATGGTTCTAAAAAAACAAATAGTAAAACCGACATATTCTTGTAGCATACAACATGTTTCATTAAAATGCAAATAATTGTGTTCTCTACGATCATTTGTTCAGAAATTGTAAGCAGTTGAATAAGTTTTCGCGGGTGGGCCAACAGGGTTCTCAAACAATAACTAGTGAAATCTATATATTCTTGTAGCATACAACATGTTAGATTAAAATGCAAATAATTGTGATCTCTACGATCAATTGTTCAGAAGTTATAAGCAGTTCAAGTTCATTTTCGCGGGCGGGCCAATATGTTTTTCAACCAACAACTAGTGAAATCGATATATTCTTGTAGCATGCAAAATGCTGATTAATATGCAAATTTTTTACGCTCTCTACGATCTTTTGTTGAGAAGTTGTAAGCAGTTCAAGTTAATACTCGCGGACGGGCCAATATTGTTCTCAAATAACAACTAGTGAAACCGACATATTCTTGTAGCATTCAACATGTTTCATTAAATTGCAAATAATTGTGTTCTCTACGATCAATTGTTCAGAAGTTATAAGCAGTTCAAATTGACTTTCGCGGGCGGGCCAATATGGTTCTCAACCAAAAACTAGTGAAATCGATATATTCTTGTAGCATACAACATGCTGATTAATATGCAAATTTATTACGCTCTCTAGGATCATTTGTTCAGAAGTTATAAACAGTTCAAGTTAATACTCGCGGGCGGGCCAATATGGTTTTCTAAAAACAACTAGTGAAACCGACATATTCTTGTTGCATACAACATGTTTGATTAAAATGCTATTAATTGTGGTCTCTACGATCAATTGTTCAGGAGTTATAACCGGTTAAAGTTGATTTTCGCGGGCGAGCCAATAAGGTTCTCAACCAACAACCAATGAAATCGATATATTGTTGTAGCATGCAACATGCTGATTAATATGCAAAATTATTACGCTCTTTACGATCATTTGTTCAGAATTTATAAGGAGTTGAAGTTAGCTTTGGCGGGCGGGCCAAAATGGTTCTCAAACAATAACTAGTGAAACCGACATATTCTTGTAGCATACAACATGTTTGATTGAAATGCAAATAATTGTGTGCTCTACGAACAATTGTTCAGAAGTTATAAGCAGTTCAAACTAATTTTCGCGAGAAGGCCAATATGGTTCTCAACCAACAACTAGTGAAATCGATATATTCTTGTAGCATGCAACATGCTGATTAATATGAAAATTTATTACGCTATCTAAGATCATTTGTTCAGAAGTTATAAGCAGTTCAAATTAATACTCGCGAACGGACCAATATGGTTCTCAAACAACAACTAGTGAAACCGACATATTCTTGAAGCATTCAACATGTTTCATTAAAATGCAAATAATGGTGTTCGCTACGATCAATTGTTCAGAAGTTATAAGCAGTTCAAGTTAATTTTCGCGGGCGGGCCAATATGGTTCTCAACCAACAACCAATGAAATCGATATATTCTTGTAGCATGCAACATGCTGTTTAATATGCAAAATTATAACGCTCTCTACGATCATTTGTTCAGAAGTTATAAGGAGTTGAAGTTAGTTTTGGCGGGCAATCCAAAATGGTTCTCAAACAATAACTAGTGAAACCGACATATTTTTGTAGCATACAACATGTTTGATTGAAATGCAAATAATTGTGTTCTCTACGAAAATTGTTCAGAAGTTATAAACAGTTCAAGTTAATACTCGCGGGCGGGCCAATATGGTTTTCTAAAAACAAATAGTGAAGCCGACATATTCTTGTAGCATTTAACATGTTTCATTAAAATGCAAATAATTGTGTTCTCTACGATCAATTGTTCAGAAGATATAAGCAGTTGAATTAGTTTTCGCGGGTGGGCCAATATGGTTCTTAACCAACAACTAGTGAAATGATAAATTCTTGTAGCATGCAACATGCTGATTAATATGCAAAACTATTACGCTCACTACGATCATTTGTTCAGACGTTATAAGCAGAAAAAGTCAATACTCGCGGGCGGGCCAATATGGTTCTAAAAAAACAAATAGTAAAACCGACATATTCTTGTAGCATACAACATGTTTCAATAAAATGCAAATAATTGTGTTCTCTACGATTATTTGTTCAGAAATTGTAAGCAGTTGAATAATTTTTCGCGGGTGGGCCAACATGGTTCTCAAACAATAACTAGTGAAATCTATATATTCTTGTAGCTAGCTACATGTTTATTAATATGCAAAACAATCGAGCTTTCTACGATCGTTTGTTCAGAACTTTTAAGTAGTTCAATTTAACACTCGCGGGCCGGCCAATATGGTTCTCAAACAATAACTAGTGAAACTGACATATTCTTGTAGCATACAACATGTTAGATTAAAATGCAAATAATTGTGATCTCTACGATCAATTGTTCAGAAGTTATAACCAGTTCAAGTTCATTTTCGCGGGCGGGCCAATATGTTTTTCAACCAACAACTAGTGAAATCGATATATTCTTGTAGCATGCAAAATGCTGATTAATATGCAAATTTTTTACGCTCTCTACGATCTTTTGTTCAGAAGTTGTAAGCAGTTCAAGTTAATACTCGCGGACGGGCCAATATTGTTCTCAAATAACAACTAATGAAACCGACATATTCTTGTAGCATTCAACATGTTTCATTAAAATGCAAATAATTGTGTTCTCTACGATCAATTGTTCAGAAGTTATAAGCAGTTCAAATTGACTTTCGCGGGCGGGCCAATATGGTTCTCAACCAAAAACTAGTGAAATCGATATATTCTTGTAGCATACAACATGCTGATTAATATGCAAATTTATTACGCTCTCTAGGATCATTTGTTCAGAAGTTATAAACAGTTCAAGTTAATACTCGCGGGCGGGCCAATATGGTTTTCTAAAAACAACTAGTGAAACCGACATATTCTTGTTGCATACAACATGTTTGATTAAAATGCTATTAATTGTGGTCTCTACGATCAATTGTTCAAGAGTTATAAGCGGTTCAAGTTGATTTTCGCGGGCGGGCCAATATGGTTCTCAACCAACAACCAATGAAATCGATATATTTTTGTAGCATGCAACATGCTGATTAATATGCAAAATTATTACGCTCTTTACGATCATTTGTTCAGAATTTATAAGGAGTTGAAGTTAGCTTTGGCGGGCGAGCCAAAATGGTTCTCAAACAATAACTAGTGAAACCGACATATTCTTGTAGCATACAACATGTTTGATTGAAATGCAAATAATTGTGTGCTCTACGAACAATTGTTCAGAAGTTATAAGCAGTTCAAACTAATTTTCGCGAGCGGGCCAATATGGTTCTCAACCAACAACTAGTGAAATCGCTATATTCTTGTAGCATGCAACATGCTGATTAATATGAAAATTTATTACGCTATCTAAGATCATTTGTTCAGAAGTTATAAGCAGTTCAAATTAATACTCGCGAACGGACCAATATGGTTCTCAAACAACAACTTGTGAAACCGACATATTCTTGAAGCATTCAACATGTTTCATTAAAATGCAAATAATTGTGTTCGCTACGATCAATCGTTCAGAAGTTATAAGCAGTTCAAGTTAATTTTCGCGGGCGGGCAAATATGGTTCTCAACCAACAACCAATGAAATCGATATATTCTTGTAGCATGCAACATGCTGATTAATATGCAAAATTATAACGCTCTCTACGATCATTTGTTCAGAAGTTATAAGGAGTTGAAGTTAGTTTTGGCGGGCAGGCCAAAATGGTTGTCAAACAATAACTAGTGAAACCGACATATTTTTGTAGCATACAACATGTTTGATTGAAATGCAAATAATTGTGTTCTCTACGAAAATTGTTCAGAAGTTATAAACAGTTCAAGTTAATACTCGCGGGCGGGCCAATATGGTTTTCTAAATACAAATAGTGAAACCGACATATTCTTGTAGCATTTAACATGTTTCATTAAAATGCAAATAATTGTGTTCTCTACGATCAATTTTTCAGGAGTTATAAGCAGTTCAAGTTGATTTTCGCGGGCGGGCCAATATGGTTCTCAAACAACAACTAGTGAAATCGATATATTCTTGTAGCATGCAACATGCTGATTAATATGCAAATTTATTACGCTCTCTGGGATCATTTGTTCAGAAGTTATAAGGAGTTGAAGTTAATTTTGGCGGGCGGGCCAAAATTGTTCTCAAACAACAACTAGTGAAACCGACATATTCTTGAAGCATTCAACATGTTTCATTAAAATGCAAATAATTGTGTTCTCTACGATCATTTGTTCAGAAATTGTAAGCAGTTGAATAAGTTTTCGCGGGTGGGCCAACATGGTTCTCAAACAATAACTAGTGAAATCTATATATTCTTGTAGCTAGCTACATGTTTATTAATATGCAAAACAATCGAGCATTCTACGATCGTTTGTTCAGAACTTTTAAGTAGTTCAATTTAACACTCGCGGGCCGGCCAATATGGTTCTCAAACAACAACTTGTGAAACCGACATATTCTTGAAGCATTCAACATGTTTGATTGAAATGCAAATAATTGTGTTCTCTACGAAAATTGTTCAGAAGTTATAAACAGTTCAAGTTAATACTCGCGGGCGGGCCAATATGGTTCTAAAAAAACAAATAGTAAAACCGACATATTCTTCTAGCATACAACATGTTTCAATAAAATGCAAATAATTGTGTTCTCTACGATCATTTGTTCAGAAATTGTAAGCAGTTGAATAAGTTTTCGCGGGTGGGCCAACATGGTTCTCAAACAATAACTAGTGAAATCTATATATTCTTGTAGCTAGCTACATGTTTATTAATATGCAAAACAATCGAGCTTTCTACGATCGTTTGTTCAGAACTTTTAAGTAGTTCAATTTAACACTCGCGGGCCGGCCAATATGGTTCTCAAACAATAACTAGTGAAACTGACATATTCTTGTAGCATACAACATGTTAGATTAAAATGCAAATAATTGTGATCTCTACGATCAATTGTTCAGAAGTTATAACCAGTTCAAGTTCATTTTCGCGGGCGGGCCAATATGTTTTTCAACCAACAACTAGTGAAATCGATATATTCTTGTAGCATGCAAAATGCTGATTAATATGCAAATTTTTTACGCTCTCTACGATCTTTTGTTCAGAAGTTGTAAGCAGTTCAAGTTAATACTCGCGGACGGGCCAATATTGTTCTCAAATAACAACTAGTGAAACCGACATATTCTTGTAGCATTCAACATGTTTCATTAAAATGCAAATAATTGTGTTCTCTACGATCAATTGTTCAGAAGTTATAAGCAGTTCAAATTGACTTTCGCGGGCCGGCCAATATGGTTCTCAACCAAAAACTAGTGAAATCGATATATTCTTGTAGCATACAACATGCTGATTAATATGCAAATCTATTACGCTCTCTAGGATCATTTGTTCAGAAGTTATAAACAGTTCAAGTTAATACTCGCGGGCGGGCCAATATGGTTTTCTAAAAACAACTAGTGAAACCGACATATTCTTGTTGCATACAACATGTTTGATTAAAATGCTATTAATTGTGGTCTCTACGATCAATTGTTCAAGAGTTATAAGCGGTTCAAGTTGATTTTCTCGGGCGGGCCAATATGGTTCTCAACCAACAACCAATGAAATCGATATATTTTTGTAGCATGCAACATGCTGATTAATATGCAAAATTATTACGCTCTTTACGATCATTTGTTCAGAATTTATAAGGAGTTGAAGTTAGCTTTGGCGGGCGGGCCAAAATGTTTCTCAAACAATAACTAGTGAAACCGACATATTCTTGTAGCATACAACATGTTTGATTGAAATGCAAATAATTGTGTGCTCTACGAACAATTGTTCAGAAGTTATAAGCAGTTCAAACTAATTTTCGCGAGCGGGCCAATATGGTTCTCAACCAACAACTAGTGAAATCGCTATATTCTTGTAGCATGCAACATGCTGATTAATATGAAAATTTATTACGCTATCTAAGATCATTTGTTCAGAAGTTATAAGCAGTTCAAATTAATACTCGCGAACGGACCAATATGGTTCTCAAACAACAACTTGTGAAACCGACATATTCTTGAAGCATTCAACATGTTTCATTAAAATGCAAATAATTGTGTTCGCTACGATCAATCGTTCAGAAGTTATAAGCAGTTCAAGTTAATTTTCGCGGGCGGGCAAATATGGTTCTCAACCAACAACCAATGAAATCGATATATTCTTGTAGCATGCAACATGCTGATTAATATGCAAAATTATAACGCTCTCTACGATCATTTGTTCAGAAGTTATAAGGAGTTGAAGTTAGTTTTGGCGGGCAGGCCAAAATGGTTCTCAAACAATAACTAGTGAAACCGACATATTTTTGTAGCATACAACATGTTTGATTGAAATGCAAATAATTGTGTTCTCTACGAAAATTGTTCAGAAGTTATAAACAGTTCAAGTTAATACTCGCGGGCGGGCCAATATGGTTTTCTAAATACAAATAATGAAACCGACATATTCTTGTAGCATTTAACATGTTTCATTAAAATGCAAATAATTGTGTTCTCTACGATCAATTTTTCAGGAGTTATAAGCAGTTCAAGTTGATTTTCGCGGGCGGGCCAATATGGTTCTCAAACAACAACTAGTGAAATCGATATATTCTTGTAGCATGCAACATGCTGATTAATATGCAAATTTATTACGCTCACTGGGATCATTTGTTCAGAAGTTATAAGGAGTTGAAGTTAATTTTGGCGGGCGGGCCAAAATTGTTCTCAAACAACAACTAGTGAAACCGACATATTCTTGAAGCATTCAACATGTTTCATTAAAATGCAAATAATTGTGTTCTCTACGATCATTTGTTCAGAAATTGTAAGCAGTTGAATAAGTTTTCGCGGGTGGGCCAACATGGTTCTCAAACAATAACTAGTGAAATCTATATATTCTTGTAGCTAGCTACATGTTTATTAATATGCAAAACAATCGGGCTTTCTACGATCGTTTGTTCAGAACTTTTAAGTAGTTCAATTTAACACTCGCGGGCCGGCCAATATGGTTCTCAAACAACAACTTGTGAAACCGACATATTCTTGAAGCATTCAACATGTTTGATTGAAATGCAAATAATTGTGTTCTCTACGAAAATTGTTCAGAAGTTATAAACAGTTCAAGTTAATACTCGCGGGCGGGCCAATATGGTTCTAAAAAAACAAATAGTAAAACCGACATATTCTTCTAGCATACAACATGTTTCAATAAAATGCAAATAATTGTGTTCTCTACGATCATTTGTTCAGAAATTGTAAGCAGTTGAATAAGTTTTCGCGGGTGGGCCAACATGGTTCTCAAACAATAACTAGTGAAATCTATATATTCTTGTAGCTAGCTACATGTTTATTAATATGCAAAACAATCGAGCTTTCTACGATCGTTTGTTCAGAACTTTTAAGTAGTTCAATTTAACACTCGCGGGCCGGCCAATATGGTTCTCAAACAATAACTAGTGAAACTGACATATTCTTGTAGCATACAACATGTTAGATTAAAATGCAAATAATTGTGATCTCTACGATCAATTGTTCAGAAGTTATAACCAGTTCAAGTTCATATTCGCGGGCGGGCCAATATGTTTTTCAACCAACAACTAGTGAAATCGATATATTCTTGTAGCATGCAAAATGCTGATTAATATGCAAATTTTTTACGCTCTCTACGATCTTTTGTTCAGAAGTTGTAAGCAGTTCAAGTTAATACTCGCGGACGGGCCAATATTGTTCTCAAATAACAACTAGTGAAACCGACATATTCTTGTAGCATTCAACATGTTTCATTAAAATGCAAATAATTGTGTTCTCTACGATCAATTGTTCAGAAGTTATAAGCAGTTCAAATTGACTTTCGCGGGCCGGCCAATATGGTTCTCAACCAAAAACTAGTGAAATCGATATATTCTTGTAGCATACAACATGCTGATTAATATGCAAATTTATTACGCTCTCTAGGATCATTTGTTCAGAAGTTATAAACAGTTCAAGTTAATACTCGCGGGCGGGCCAATATGGTTTTCTAAAAACAACTAGTGAAACCGACATATTCTTGTTGCATACAACATGTTTGATTAAAATGCTATTAATTGTGGTCTCTACGATCAATTGTTCAAGAGTTATAAGCGGTTCAAGTTGATTTTCGCGGGCGGGCCAATATGGTTCTCAACCAACAACCAATGAAATCGATATATTTTTGTAGCATGCAACATGCTGATTAATATGCAAAATTATTACGCTCTTTACGATCATTTGTTCAGAATTTATAAGGAGTTGAAGTTAGCTTTGGCGGGCGGGCCAAAATGTTTCTCAAACAATAACTAGTGAAACCGACATATTCTTGTAGCATACAACATGTTTGATTGAAATGCAAATAATTGTGTGCTCTACGAACAATTGTTCAGAAGTTATAAGCAGTTCAAACTAATTTTCGCGAGCGGGCCAATATGGTTCTCAACCAACAACTAGTGAAATCGCTATATTCTTGTAGCATGCAACATGCTGATTAATATGAAAATTTATTACGCTATCTAAGATCATTTGTTCAGAAGTTATAAGCAGTTCAAATTAATACTCGCGAACGGACCAATACGGTTCTCAAACAACATCTTGTGAAACCGACATATTCTTGAAGCATTCAACATGTTTCATTAAAATGCAAATAATTGTGTTCGCTACGATCAATCGTTCAGAAGTTATAAGCAGTTCAAGTTAATTTTCGCGGGCGGGCAAATATGGTTCTCAACCAACAACCAATGAAATCGATATATTCTTGTAGCATGCAACATGCTGATTAATATGCAAATTTATTACGCTCCCTGGGATCATTTGTTCAGAAGTTATAAGGAGTTGAAGTTAGTTTTGGCGGGCAGGCCAAAATGGTTCTCAAACAATAACTAGTGAAACCGACATATTTTTGTAGCATACAACATGTTTGATTGAAATGCAAATAATTGTGTTCTCTACGAAAATTGTTCAGAAGTTATAAACAGTTCAAGTTAATACTCGCGGGCGGGCCAATATGGTTTTCTAAATACAAATAGTGAAACCGACATATTCTTGTAGCATTTAACATGTTTCATTAAAATGCAAATAATTGTGTTCTCTACGATCAATTTTTCAGGAGTTATAAGCAGTTCAAGTTGATTTTCGCGGGCGGGCCAATATGGTTCTCAAACAACAACTAGTGAAATCGATATATTCTTGTAGCATGCAACATGCTGATTAATATGCAAATTTATTACGCTCCCTGGGATCATTTGTTCAGAAGTTATAAGGAGTTGAAGTTAATTTTGGCGGGCGGGCCAAAATTGTTCTCAAACAACAACTAGTGAAACCGACATATTCTTGAAGCATTCAACATGTTTCATTAAAATGCAAATAATTGTGTTCTCTACGATCATTTGTTCAGAAATTGTAAGCAGTTGAATTAGTTTTCGCGGGTGGGCCAACATGGTTCTCAAACAATAACTAGTGAAATCTATATATTCTTGTAGCTAGCTACATATTTATTAATATGCAAAACAATCGAGCTTTCTACGATCACTTGTTCAGAACTTTTAAGCAGTTCAATTTAATACTCGCGGGCGGGCCAATATAGTTCTCAAACAGTAACTAGTGAAACTGACATATTCTTGTAGCATACAACATGTTAGATTAAAATGCAAATAATTGTGATCTCTACGATCAATTGTTCAGAAGTTATAAGCAGTTCAACTTGATTTTCGCGGGCGAGCCAATATGTTTTTCAACCAACAACTAGTAAAATCGATATATTCTTGTATCATGCAACATGCTGATTAATATGCAAATTTTTTACGCTCTCTACGATCATTTGTTCAGAAGTTGTAAGCAGTTCAAGTTAATACTCGCGGACGGGAAAATATTTTTCTCAAATAACAACTAGTGAAACCGACATATTCTTGTAGCATTCAACTTGTTTCATTAAAATGCAAATAATTGTGTTCTCTACGATCAATTGTTCAGAAGTTATAAGCAGTTCAAGTTGACTTTCGCAGGCCGTCCAATATGGTTCTCAACCAAAAACTAGTGAAATCGATATATTCTTGTAGCATGCAACATGCTGATTAATATGCAAATTTACTATGCTCTCTAGGATCATTTGTTCAGAAGTTATAAACAGTTCAAGTTAATATTCGCGGATGGGCCAATATGGGTTTCTTAAAAAAACTAGTGAAACCGACATATTCTGTTGCATACAACATGTTTGATTAAAATGCTATTAATTGTGGTCTCTACAATCAATTGTTCAGGAGTTATAAGAAGTTCAAGTTGATTTTCGCGGGCGGGCCAATATGGTTCTCAACCAAAAACTAATGAAATCGATATATTTTTGTAGCATGCAACATGCTGATTAATAAGCAAAATTATTACGCTCTCTACGAACATTTGTTCAGAAGTTATAAGGAGTTGAAGTTAGTTTTGGCGGGCGGGCCAAAATGGTTCTAAAACAATAACTAGTGAAACCGACATATTCTTGTAGCATACAACATGTTTGATTGAAATGCAAATAATTGCGTTCTCTACGATCAATTGTTCAGAAATTATAATCAGTTGAATTAGTTTTCGCTGGTGGGCCAAATGGTTCTCAACCAACAACTAGTGAAATCGATATATTCTTGTAGCATGCAACATGTTGATTAATATGCAACACTATTACGCTCACTACGATCATTTGTTCAGACGTTATAAGCAGAAAATGTCAATACCCGCAGGCGGGCCAATATGGTTAAAAAAAAACAAATATTAAAACTGACATATTCTCGTAGCATACAACATGTTTCATTAAAATGCAAATAATTGTGTTCTCTACGATCAATTGTTCAGAAATTGTAAGCAGTTGAATTAGTTTTCGCGGGTGGGCCAACATGGTTCTCAAACAATAACTAGAGATATCTATATATTCTTGTAGCTAGCTACATGTTTATTAATATGCAAAACAATCGAGCTTTCTACGATCATTTGTTCAGAACTTTTAAGCAGTTCAATTTAACACTCGCGGGCCGGCCAATATGGTTCTCAAACAACAACTTGGGAAACCGACATATTCTTGAAGCATTCAACATGTTTGATTGAAATGCAAATAATTGTGTTCTCTACGAAAATTGTTCAGAAGTTATAAACAGTTCAAGTTAATACTCGCGGGCGGGCCAATATGGTTCTAAAAAAACAAATAGTAAAACCGACATATTCTTGTAGCATACAACATGTTTCAATAAAATGCAAATAATTGTGTTCTCTACGATCATTTGTTCAGAAATTGTAAGCAGTTGAATAAGTTTTCGCGGGTGGGCCAACATGGTTCTCAAACAATAACTAGTGAAATCTATATATTCTTGTAGCTAGCTACATGTTTATTAATATGCAAAACAATCGAGCTTTCTACGATCGTTTGTTCAGAACTTTTAAGTAGTTCAATTTAACACTCGCGGGCCGGCCAATATGGTTCTCAAACAATAACTAGTGAAACTGACATATTCTTGTAGCATACAACATGTTAGATTAAAATGCAAATAATTGTGATCTCTACGATCAATTGTTCAGAAGTTATAACCAGTTCAAGTTCATTTTCGCGGGCGGGCCAATATGTTTTTCAACCAACAACTAGTGAAATCGATATATTCTTGTAGCATGCAAAATGCTGATTAATATGCAAATTTTTTACGCTCTCTACGATCTTTTGTTCAGAAGTTGTAAGCAGTTCAAGTTAATACTCGCGGACGGGCCAATATTGTTCTCAAATAACAACTAGTGAAACCGACATATTCTTGTAGCATTCAACATGTTTCATTAAAATGCAAATAATTGTGTTCTCTACGATCAATTGTTCAGAAGTTATAAGCAGTTCAAATTGACTTTCGCGGGCCGGCCAATATGGTTCTCAACCAAAAACTAGTGAAATCGATATATTCTTGTAGCATACAACATGCTGATTAATATGCAAATTTATTACGCTCTCTAGGATCATTTGTTCAGAAGTTATAAACAGTTCAAGTTAATACTCGCGGGCGGGCCAATATGGTTTTCTAAAAACAACTAGTGAAACCGACATATTCTTGTTGCATACAACATGTTTGATTAAAATGCTATTAATTGTGGTCTCTACGATCAATTGTTCAAGAGTTATAAGCGGTTCAAGTTGATTTTCGCGGGCGGGCCAATATGGTTCTCAACCAACAACCAATGAAATCGATATATTTTTGTAGCATGCAACATGCTGATTAATATGCAAAATTATTACGCTCTTTACGATCATTTGTTCAGAATTTATAAGGAGTTGAAGTTAGCTTTGGCGGGCGGGCCAAAATGTTTCTCAAACAATAACTAGTGAAACCGACATATTCTTGTAGCATACAACATGTTTGATTGAAATGCAAATAATTGTGTGCTCTACGAACAATTGTTCAGAAGTTATAAGCAGTTCAAACTAATTTTCGCGAGCGGGCCAATATGGTTCTCAACCAACAACTAGTGAAATCGCTATATTCTTGTAGCATGCAACATGCTGATTAATATGAAAATTTATTACGCTATCTAAGATCATTTGTTCGGAAGTTATAAGCAGTTCAAATTAATACTCGCGAACGGACCAATACGGTTCTCAAACAACAACTTGTGAAACCGACATATTCTTGAAGCATTCAACATGTTTCATTAAAATGCAAATAATTGTGTTCGCTACGATCAATCGTTCAGAAGTTATAAGCAGTTCAAGTTAATTTTCGCGGGCGGGCAAATATGGTTCTCAACCAACAACCAATGAAATCGATATATTCTTGTAGCATGCAACATGCTGATTAATATGCAAAATTATAACGCTCTCTACGATCATTTGTTCAGAAGTTATAAGGAGTTGAAGTTAGTTTTGGCGGGCAGGCCAAAATGGTTCTCAAACAATAACTAGTGAAACCGACATATTTTTGTAGCATACAACATGTTTGATTGAAATGCAAATAATTGTGTTCTCTACGAAAATTGTTCAGAAGTTATAAACAGTTCAAGTTAATACTCGCGGGCGGGCCAATATGGTTTTCTAAATACAAATAGTGAAACCGACATATTCTTGTAGCATTTAACATGTTTCATTAAAATGCAAATAATTGTGTTCTCTACGATCAATTTTTCAGGAGTTATAAGCAGTTCAAGTTGATTTTCGCGGGCGGGCCAATATGGTTCTCAAACAACAACTAGTGAAATCGATATATTCTTGTAGCATGCAACATGCTGATTAATATGCAAATTTATTACGCTCCCTGGGATCATTTGTTCAGAAGTTATAAGGAGTTGAAGTTAATTTTGGCGGGCGGGCCAAAATTGTTCTCAAACAACAACTAGTGAAACCGACATATTCTTGAAGCATTCAACATGTTTCATTAAAATGCAAATAATTGTGTTCTCTACGATCATTTGTTCAGAAATTGTAAGCAGTTGAATTAGTTTTCGCGGGTGGGCCAACATGGTTCTCAAACAATAACTAGTGAAATCTATATATTCTTGTAGCTAGCTACATATTTATTAATATGCAAAACAATCGAGCTTTCTACGATCACTTGTTCAGAACTTTTAAGCAGTTCAATTTAATACTCGCGGGCGGGCCAATATAGTTCTCAAACAGTAACTAGTGAAACTGACATATTCTTGTAGCATACAACATGTTAGATTAAAATGCAAATAATTGTGATCTCTACGATCAATTGTTCAGAAGTTATAAGCAGTTCAACTTGATTTTCGCGGGCGAGCCAATATGTTTTTCAACCAACAACTAGTAAAATCGATATATTCTTGTATCATGCAACATGCTGATTAATATGCAAATTTTTTACGCTCTCTACGATCATTTGTTCAGAAGTTGTAAGCAGTTCAAGTTAATACTCGCGGACGGGAAAATATTTTTCTCAAATAACAACTAGTGAAACCGACATATTCTTGTAGCATTCAACTTGTTTCATTAAAATGCAAATAATTGTGTTCTCTACGATCAATTGTTCAGAAGTTATAAGCAGTTCAAGTTGACTTTCGCAGGCCGTCCAATATGGTTCTCAACCAAAAACTAGTGAAATCGATATATTCTTGTAGCATGCAACATGCTGATTAATATGCAAATTTACTATGCTCTCTAGGATCATTTGTTCAGAAGTTATAAACAGTTCAAGTTAATATTCGCGGATGGGCCAATATGGGTTTCTTAAAAAAACTAGTGAAACCGACATATTCTGTTGCATACAACATGTTTGATTAAAATGCTATTAATTGTGGTCTCTACAATCAATTGTTCAGGAGTTATAAGAAGTTCAAGTTGATTTTCGCGGGCGGGCCAATATGGTTCTCAACCAAAAACTAATGAAATCGATATATTTTTGTAGCATGCAACATGCTGATTAATAAGCAAAATTATTACGCTCTCTACGAACATTTGTTCAGAAGTTATAAGGAGTTGAAGTTAGTTTTGGCGGGCGGGCCAAAATGGTTCTAAAACAATAACTAGTGAAACCGACATATTCTTGTAGCATACAACATGTTTGATTGAAATGCAAATAATTGCGTTCTCTACGATCAATTGTTCAGAAATTATAATCAGTTGAATTAGTTTTCGCTGGTGGGCCAAATGGTTCTCAACCAACAACTAGTGAAATCGATATATTCTTGTAGCATGCAACATGTTGATTAATATGCAACACTATTACGCTCACTACGATCATTTGTTCAGACGTTATAAGCAGAAAATGTCAATACCCGCAGGCGGGCCGATATGGTTAAAAAAAAACAAATATTAAAACTGACATATTCTCGTAGCATACAACATGTTTCATTAAAATGCAAATAATTGTGTTCTCTACGATCAATTGTTCAGAAATTGTAAGCAGTTGAATTAGTTTTCGCGGGTGGGCCAACATGGTTCTCAAACAATAACTAGAGATATCTATATATTCTTGTAGCTAGCTACATGTTTATTAATATGCAAAACAATCGAGCTTTCTACGATCATTTGTTCAGAACTTTTAAGCAGTTCAATTTAACACTCGCGGGCCGGCCAATATGGTTCTCAAACAACAACTTGGGAAACCGACATATTCTTGAAGCATTCAACATGTTTGATTGAAATGCAAATAATTGTGTTCTCTACGAAAATTGTTCAGAAGTTATAAACAGTTCAAGTTAATACTCGCGGGCGGGCCAATATGGTTCTAAAAAAACAAATAGTAAAACCGACATATTCTTGTAGCATACAACATGTTTCAATAAAATGCAAATAATTGTGTTCTCTACGATCATTTGTTCAGAAATTGTAAGCAGTTGAATAAGTTTTCGCGGGTGGGCCAACATGGTTCTCAAACAATAACTAGTGAAATCTATATATTCTTGTAGCTAGCTACATGTTTATTAATATGCAAAACAATCGAGCTTTCTACGATCGTTTGTTCAGAACTTTTAAGTAGTTCAATTTAACACTCGCGGGCCGGCCAATATGGTTCTCAAACAATAACTAGTGAAACTGACATATTCTTGTAGCATACAACATGTTAGATTAAAATGCAAATAATTGTGATCTCTACGATCAATTGTTCAGAAGTTATAACCAGTTCAAGTTCATTTTCGCGGGCGGGCCAATATGTTTTTCAACCAACAACTAGTGAAATCGATATATTCTTGTAGCATGCAAAATGCTGATTAATATGCAAATTTTTTACGCTCTCTACGATCTTTTGTTCAGAAGTTGTAAGCAGTTCAAGTTAATACTCGCGGACGGGCCAATATTGTTCTCAAATAACAACTAGTGAAACCGACATATTCTTGTAGCATTCAACATGTTTCATTAAAATGCAAATAATTGTGTTCTCTACGATCAATTGTTCAGAAGTTATAAGCAGTTCAAATTGACTTTCGCGGGCGGGCCAATATGGTTCTCAACCAAAAACTAGTGAAATCGATATATTCTTGTAGCATACAACATGCTGATTAATATGCAAATTTATTACGCTCTCTAGGATAATTTGTTCAGAAGTTATAAACAGTTCAAGTTAATACTCGCGGGCGGGCCAATATGGTTTTCTAAAAACAACTAGTGAAACCGACATATTCTTGTTGCATACATCATGTTTGATTAAAATGCTATTAATTGTGGTCTCTACGATCAATTGTTCAGGAGTTATAAGCGGTTCAAGTTGATTTTCGCGGGCGGGCCAATATGGTTCTCAACCAACAACCAATGAAATCGATATATTTTTGTAGCATGCAACATGCTGATTAATATGCAAAATTATTACTCTCTTTACGATCATTTGTTCAGAATTTATAAGGAGTTGAAGTTAGCTTTGGCGGGCGAGCCAAAATGTTTCTCAAACAATAACTAGTGAAACCGACATATTCTTGTAGAATACAACATGTTTGATTGAAATGCAAATAATTGTGTGCTCTACGAACAATTGTTCAGAAGTTATAAGCAGTTCAAACTAATTTTCGCGAGCGGGCCAATATGGTTCTCAACCAACAACTAGTGAAATCGCTATATTCTTGTAGCATGCAACATGCTGATTAATATGAAAATTTATTACGCTATCTAAGATCATTTGTTCAGAAGTTATAAGAAGTTCAAATTAATACTCGCGAACGGACCAATATGGTTCTCAAACAACAACTTGTGAAACCGACATATTCTTGAAGCATTCAACATGTTTCATTAAAATGCAAATAATTGTGTTCGCTACGATCAATCGTTCAGAAGTTATAAGCAGTTCAAGTTAATTTTCGCGGGCGGGCAAATATGGTTCTCAACCAACAACCAATGAAATCGATATATTCTTGTAGCATGCAACATGCTGATTAATATGCAAATTTATTACGCTCTCTGGGATCATTTGTTCAGAAGTTATAAGGAGTTGAAGTTAATTTTGGCGGGCGGGCCAAAATTGTTCTCAAACAACAACTAGTGAAACCGACATATTCTTGAAGCATTCAACATGTTTCATTAAAATGCAAATAATTGTGTTCTCTACGATCATTTGTTCAGAAATTGTAAGCAGTTGAATTAGTTTTCGCGGGTGGGCCAACATGGTTCTCAAACAATAACTAGTGAAATCTATATATTCTTGTAGCTAGCTACATATTTATTAATATGCAAAACAATCGAGCTTTCTACGATCACTTGTTCAGAACTTGTAAGCAGTTCAATTTAATACTCGCGGGCGGGCCAATATAGTTCTCAAACAGTAACTAGTGAAACTGACATATTCTTGTAGCATACAACATGTTAGATTAAAATGCAAATAATTGTGATCTCTACGATCAATTGTTCAGAAGTTATAAGCAGTTCAACTTGATTTTCGCGGGCGAGCCAATATGTTTTTCAACCAACAACTAGTAAAATCGATATATTCTTGTATCATGCAACATGCTGATTAATATGCAAATTTTTTACGCTCTCTACGATCATTTGTTCAGAAGTTGTAAGCAGTTCAAGTTAATACTCGCGGACGGGAAAATATTTTTCTCAAATAACAACTAGTGAAACCGACATATTCTTGTAGCATTCAACTTGTTTCATTAAAATGCAAATAATTGTGTTCTCTACGATCAATTGTTCAGAAGTTATAAGCAGTTCAAGTTGACTTTCGCAGGCCGTCCAATATGGTTCTCAACCAAAAACTAGTGAAATCGATATATTCTTGTAGCATGCAACATGCTGATTAATATGCAAAATTACTATGCTCTCTAGGATCATTTGTTCAGAAGTTATAAACAGTTCAAGTTAATATTCGCGGATGGGCCAATATGGGTTTCTTAAAAAAACTAGTGAAACCGACATATTCTGTTGCATACAACACGTTTGATTAAAATGCTATTAATTGTGGTCTCTACAATCAATTGTTCAGGAGTTATAAGAAGTTCAAGTTGATTTTCGCGGGCGGGCCAATATGGTTCTCAACCAAAAACTAATGAAATCGATATATTCTTGTAGCATGCAACATGCTGATTAATAAGCAAAATTATTACGCTCTCTACGAACATTTGTTCAGAAGTTATAAGGAGTTGAAGTTAGTTTTGGCGGGCGGGCCAAAATGGTTCTAAAACAATAACTAGTGAAACCGACATATTCTTGTAGCATACAACATGCTGATTAATATGAAAATTTATTACGCTCTCTAGGATAATTTGTTCAGAAGTTATAAACAGTTCAAGTTAATACTCGCGGGCGGGCCAATATGGTTTTCTAAAAACAACTAGTGAAACCGACATATTCTTGTTGCATACAACATGTTTGATTAAAATGCTATTAATTGTGGTCTCTACGATCAATTGTTCAGGAGTTATAAGCTGTTCAATTTGATTTTCGCGGGCGGGCCAATATGGTTCTCAACCAACAACCAATGAAATCGATATATTTTTGTAGCATGCAACATGCTGATTAATATGCAAAATTATTACTCTCTTTACGATCATTTGTTCAGAATTTATAAGGAGTTGAAGTTAGCTTTGGCGGGCGAGCCAAAATGTTTCTCAAACAATAACTAGTGAAACCGACATATTCTTGTAGCATACAACATGTTTGATTGAAATGCAAATAATTGTGTGCTCTACGAACAATTGTTCAGAAGTTATAAGCAGTTCAAACTAATTTTCGCGAGCGGGCCAATATGGTTCTCAACCAACAACTAGTGAAATCGCTATATTCTTGTAGCATGCAACATGCTGATTAATATGAAAATTTATTACGCTATCTAAGATCATTTGTTCAGAAGTTATAAGAAGTTCAAATTAATACTCGCGAACGGACCAATATGGTTCTCAAACAACAACTTGTGAAACCGACATATTCTTGAAGCATTCAACATGTTTCATTAAAATGCAAATAATTGTGTTCGCTACGATCAATCGTTCAGAAGTTATAAGCAGTTCAAGTTAATTTTCGCGGGCGGGCAAATATGGTTCTCAACCAACAACCAATGAAATCGATATATTCTTGTAGCATGCAACATGCTGATTAATATGCAAAATTATAACGCTCTCTACGATCATTTGTTCAGAAGTTATAAGGAGTTGAGGTTAGTTTTGGCGGGCAGGCCAAAATGGTTCTCAAACAATAACTAGTGAAACCGACATATTTTTGTAGCATACAACATGTTTGATTGAAATGCAAATAATTGTGTTCTCTACGAAAATTGTTCAGAAGTTATAAACAGTTCAAGTTAATACTCGCGGGCGGGCCAATATGGTTTTCTAAATACAAATAGTGAAACCGACATATTCTTGTAGCATTTAACATGTTTCATTCAAATGCAAATAATTGTGTTCTCTACGATCAATTTTTCAGGAGTTATAAGCAGTTCAAGTTGATTTTCGCGGGCGGGCCAATATGGTTCTCAAACAACAACTAGTGAAATCGATATATTCTTGTAGCATGCAACATGCTGATTAATATGCAAATTTATTACGCTCTCTGGGATCATTTGTTCAGAAGTTATAAGGAGTTGAAGTTAATTTTGGCGGGCGGGCCAAAATTGTTCTCAAACAACAACTAGTGAAACCGACATATTCTTGAAGCATTCAACATGTTTCATTAAAATGCAAATAATTGTGTTCTCTACGATCATTTGTTCAGAAATTGTAAGCAGTTGAATTAGTTTTCGCGGGTGGGCCAACATGGTTCTCAAACAATAACTAGTGAAATCTATATATTCTTGTAGCTAGCTACATATTTATTAATATGCAAAACAATCGAGCTTTCTACGATCACTTGTTCAGAACTTGTAAGCAGTTCAATTTAATACTCGCGGGCGGGCCAATATAGTTCTCAAACAGTAACTAGTGAAACTGACATATTCTTGTAGCATACAACATGTTAGATTAAAATGCAAATAATTGTGATCTCTACGATCAATTGTTCAGAAGTTATAAGCAGTTCAACTTGATTTTCGCGGGCGAGCCAATATGTTTTTCAACCAACAACTAGTAAAATCGATATATTCTTGTATCATGCAACATGCTGATTAATATGCAAATTTTTTACGCTCTCTACGATCATTTGTTCAGAAGTTGTAAGCAGTTCAAGTTAATACTCGCGGACGGGAAAATATTTTTCTCAAATAACAACTAGTGAAACCGACATATTCTTGTAGCATTCAACTTGTTTCATTAAAATGCAAATAATTGTGTTCTCTACGATCAATTGTTCAGAAGTTATAAGCAGTTCAAGTTGACTTTCGCAGGCCGTCCAATATGGTTCTCAACCAAAAACTAGTGAAATCGATATATTCTTGTAGCATGCAACATGCTGATTAATATGCAAAATTACTATGCTCTCTAGGATCATTTGTTCAGAAGTTATAAACAGTTCAAGTTAATATTCGCGGATGGGCCAATATGGGTTTCTTAAAAAAACTAGTGAAACCGACATATTCTGTTGCATACAACATGTTTGATTAAAATGCTATTAATTGTGGTCTCTACAATCAATTGTTCAGGAGTTATAAGAAGTTCAAGTTGATTTTCGCGGGCGGGCCAATATGGTTCTCAACCAAAAACTAATGAAATCGATATATTCTTGTAGCATGCAACATGCTGATTAATATGCAAAATTATTACGCTCTCTACGAACATTTGTTCAGAAGTTATAAGGAGTTGAAGTTAGTTTTGGCGGGCGGGCCAAAATGGTTCTAAAACAATAACTAGTGAAACCGACATATTCTTGTAGCATACAACATGTTTGATTGAAATGCAAATAATTGCGTTCTCTACGATCAATTGTTCAGAAATTATAATCAGATGAATTAGTTTTCGCTGGTGGGCCAATTGGTTCTCAACCAACAACTAGTGAAATCGATATATTCTTGTAGCATGCAACATGTTGATTAATATGCAACACTATTACGCTCACTACGATCATTTGTTCAGACGTTATAAGCAGAAAATGTCAATACCCGCAGGCGGGCCAATATGGTTAAAAAAAACAAATATTAAAACTGACATATTCTCGTAGCATACAACATGTTTCATTAAAATGCAAATAATTGTGTTCTCTACGATCATTTGTTCAGAAATTGTAAGCAGTTGAATTAGTTTTCGCGGGTGGGCCAACATGGTTCTCAAACAATAACTAGAGATATCTATATATTCTTGTAGCTAGCTACATGTTTATTAATATGCAAAACAATCGAGCTTTCTACGATTATTTGTTCAGAACTTTTAAGCAGTTCAATTTAATACTCGCGGGCGGGCCAATATGGTTCTCAAACAATAACTAGTGAAACTGACATATTCTTGTAGCATACAACATGTTAGATTAAAATGCAAATAATTGTGATCTCTACGATCAATTGTTCAGAAGTTATAAGCAGTTCAACTTGATTTTCGCGGGCGGGCCAATATGTTTTTCAACCAACAACTAGTGAAATGGATATATTCTTGTAGCATGCAACATGCTGATTAATGTGCAAATTTTTTACGCTCTCTACGATCATTTGTTCAAAAGTTGAAAGCAGTTCAAGTTAATACTCGCGGACGGGCCAATATTGTTCTCAAATAACAACTAGTGAAACCGACATATTCTTGTAGCATTCAACATGTTTCATTAAAATGCAAATAATTGTGTTCGCTACGATCAATTGTTCAGAAGTTATAAGCATTTCAAGTTGACTTTCGCGGGCGGGCCAATATGGTTCTCAACCAAAAACTAGTGAAATCGATATATTCTTGTAGCATGCAACATGCTGATTAATATGCAAATTTATTACGCTCTCTAGGATCATTTGTTCAGAAGTTTTAAACAGTTCAAATTAATACTCTCGGACGGGACAATATGGTTTTCTAAAAACAACTAGTGAAACCGATATATTCTTGTAGCATTCAACATGTTTCATTAAAATGCAAATAATTGTGTGCTCTACGATCAATTTTTCAGGAGCTATAAGCAGTTCAAGTTGATTTTCGCGGGCGGGCCAATATGGATCTCAAACAACAACTTGTGAAATGGATATATTCTTGCAGCTAGCAACATGCTGATTAATATGCAAAATTATTACGCTCTCTACGATCATTTGTTCAGTAGTAATAAGGAGTTGAATTTAGTTTTGGCGGGCGGGCCAAAATGGTTCCCAAACAATAACTAGTGAAACCAACATATTCTTGTAGCATACAACATGTTTGATTGACATTCAAGTAATTGTGTTCTCTACGATCAATTGTTCAGAAGTTATAAGCAGTTCAAGTTAATTTTCGAGGGCTGACCAATATGGTTCTCAACCAACAACTAGTGAAATCCATATATTCTAGTAGCATGCAACATGCTGATTAATATGCAAAACTATTACGCTCACTACGATCATTTGTTCAGACGTTATAAACATAACATGTCAATATTCGCGGGCGGGCCAATATGGTTCTAAAAAACAAATAGTAAAACCGACATATTCTTGTAGCATTCAACATGTTTCATTAAAATGAAATTATTAAGTTCTCTACGATCAATTGTTCAGAAGATATAAGCAGTTCAAGTTGTTTTTCGCGGGCGGGCCAATATGGTTCTCAATCAAAAACTAGTGAAATCGATATATTCTCGTAGCATGCAACATGCTGATTAATATGCAAATATATTACGCTCTCTAGGATCATTTGTTACGAAGTTATAAACAGTTCAAGTTAATACTCGCGGGCTTGCCAATATGGTTTTCTAAAAACATCTAGTGAAACCGACATATTCTTGTAGCATTTAACATGTTTCATTAAAATGCAAATAATTGTGTTCTCTACGATCAATTTTTCAGGAGTGATAAGCAGTTCAAGTTGATTTTCAGGGGCGGGCCAATATGGTTCTCAACCAACAAATAATGAAATCGATATATTCTTGTAGCATGCAACATGCTGATTAATATGCAAATTTATTACGCTATCTAGGATCATTTGTTCAGAAGTCATAAACAGTTCAAGTTAATACTCGCGGGAGGGCCAATATAGTTTTCTAAAAACAACTAGTGAAACCGACATATTCTTGTTGCATTCAACATGTTTCATTAAAATGCAAATAATTGTGGTCTCTACGATCAATTGTTCAGGAGTTATAATCAGTTCAAGTTGATTTTCGCGGGCGGGCCAATATGGTTCTCAACCAACAACTAGTGAAATCGATATATTCTTGTAGCATGCAACATGCTGATTAATATGCAAATTTATTACACTCTCTAGGATCATTTGTTCAAAAGTTATAAACAGTTCAAGTTAATACTCGCGGGCGGGCCAATATGGTTTTCTAAAAACAACTAGTGAAACCGACATATTCTTGTTGCATACAATATGTTTCATTAAAATGCAACTAATTATGGTCTCTACGATCAATTGTTCAGGAGTTATAATCAGTTCAAGTTGATTTTCGCGGGCGGGCCAATATGGTTCTCAACCAACAACTAGTGAAATCGATATATTCTTGTAGCATGCAACATGCTGATTAATATGCAAAATTAATACGCTCTCTACGATCATTTGTTCTTAAGTTATAAGGAGTTGAAGTTAGTTTTGGCGGACGGGCCAAAATGATTCTCAAACAACAACTAGTGAAACCGTCATATTCTTAAAACATTCAACATGTTTCATTAAAATGCAAATAATTGTGTTCGCTACGATCAATTGTTCAGAAGTTATTATCAGTTCAAGTTAATTTTCGCGGGCGGGCCAATATGGTTCTCAACCAACAACTAATGAAATCGATACATTCTTGTAGCATGCAACATGCTGATTAATATGCAAATTTATTACGCTCTCTAGGATCATTTGTTCACAAGTTATAAACAGTTCAAGTTAATACTCGCGGGCGGGCCAATTTGGTTTTCTAAAAACAACTAGTGAAACCGACATATTCTTGTTGCATACAACATGTTTGATTGAAATGCAAATAATTGTGTGGTCTACGATCAATTGTTCAGAAGTTATAAGCAGTTCAAGTTAATTTTCGCGGGCAGGCCAATATATTTCTCAAACAACAACTAGTGAAATCGATATATTTTTGTAGCATCCAACATTCTGATTAATATGCAAAATTATTACGCTCTCTAAGATCATTTGTTCAGAAGTTATAAGCAGTTCAATTTAATACTCGCGGGCGGGCCAATATGGTTCTCAAATAACAACTAGTGAAACCGACATATTCTTGAAGCATTCAACATGTTTCATTAAAATGCAAATAATTGTGTTCTCTACGATCAATTGTTCAGAAGTTATATGTAGTTGAATTAGTTTTCGCGGGTGGGCCAACATTTTTCTCAAACAATAACTAGTGAAATCTTTATATTCTTGTAGCTAGCTACATGTTTATTAATATGCAAAACAATCGAGCTTTCTACGATCGTTTGTTCAGAACTTTTAAGCAGTTCAATTTAACACTCGCGGGCGGGCCAATATGGTTCTCAAACAATAACTAGTGAAACCGACATATTCTTGTAGCATACAACATGTTTGATTGAAATGCAAATAATTGTGTTCTCTACGATCAATTGTTCAGAAGTTATATGTAGTTGAATTAGTTTTCGCGGGTGGGCCAACATTTTTCTCAAACAATAACTAGTGAAATCTTTATATTCTTGTAGCTAGCTACATGTTTATTAATATGCAAAACAATCGAGCTTTCTACGATCGTTTGTTCAGAACTTTTAAGCAGTTCAATTTAACACTCGCGGGCGGGCCAATATGGTTCTCAAACAATAACTAGTGAAACCGACATATTCTTGTAGCATACAACATGTTTGATTGAAATGCAAATAATTGTGTTCTCTACGAAAATTGTTCAGAAGTTATAAACAGTTCAAGTTAATACTCGCGGGCGGGCCAATATGGTTTTCTAAAAACATCAATGAAACCGACATATTCTTGTAGCATTCAACATGTTTCATTAAAATGCCAATAATTGTATTCTCTACGATCAATTTTTCAGAAGTTATAAGCAGTTCAAATTGACTTTCGCGGGCGGGCCAATATGGTTCTCAACCAACAACCAATGAAATCGATATATTGTTGTAGCATGCAACATGCTGATTAATATGCAAAATTATTACGCTCTCTACGATCATTTGTTCAGAATTTATAAGGAGTTGAAGTTAGCTTTGGCGGGCGGGCCAAAATGGTTCTCAAACAATAACTAGTGAAACCGACATATTCTTGTAGCATACAACATGTTTGATTGAAATGCAAATAATTGTGTGCTCTACGAACAATTGTTCAGAAGTTATAAGCAGTTCAAACTAATTTTCGCGAGCGGGCCAATATGGTTCTCATCCAACAACTAGTGAAATCGATATATTCTTGTAGCATGCAACATGCTGATTAATATGAAAATTTATTACGCTATCTAAGATCATTTGTTCAGAAGTTATAAGCAGTTCAAATTAATACTCGCGAACGGACCAATATGGTTCTCAAACAACAACTAGTGAAACCGACATATTCTTGAAGCATTCAACATGTTTCATTAAAATGCAAATAATTGTGTTCGCTACGATCAATTGTTCAGAAGTTATAAGCAGTTCAAGTTAATTTTCGCGGCGGGCCAATATGGTTCTCAACCAACAACCAATGAAATCGATATATTCTTGTAGCATGCAACATGCAAATTAATATGCAAAATTATAACGCTCTCTACGATCATTTGTTCAGAAGTTATAAGGAGTTGAAGTTAGTTTTGGCGGGCAGGCCAAAATGGTTCTCAAACAATAACTAGTGAAACCGACATATTTTTGTAGCATACAACATGTTTGATTGAAATGCAAATAATTGTGTTCTCTACGAAAATTGTTCAGAAGTTATAAACAGTTCAAGTTAATACTCGCGGGCGGGCCAATATGGTTTTCTAAAAACAACTAGTGAAACCGACATATTCTTGTAGCATTCAACATGTTTCATTAAAATGCAAATAATTGTGTTCTCTACGATCAATTTTTCAGGAGTTATAAGCAGTTCAAGTTGATTTTCGCGGGCGGGCCAATATGGTTCTCAAACAACAACTAGTGAAATCGATATATGCTTGTAGCATGCAACATGCTGATTAATATGCAAATTTATTACGCTCTTTAAGATCATTTGTTCAGAAGTTATAAGCAGTTCAATTTAATACTCGCGGGCGGGCCAATATGGTTCTCAAACAACAACTAGTGAAACCGACATATTCTTGTAGCATTCAACATGTTTCATTAAAATGCAAATAATTGTGTTCTCTACGATCAATTGTTCAGAAGATATAAGCAGTTCAAATTAATTTTCGAGGGCGGGCCAGTATGGTTCTCAACCAACAACCAATGAAATCGATATATTGTTGTAGCATGCAACATGCTGATTAATATGCAAATTTATTACGCTCTCTAGGATCATTTGTTCCGAAGTTATAAACAGTTCAAATTAATACTCGCCGGCGGCCAATATGGTTTTCTAAAAACAACTAGTGAAATCGATATATGCTTGTAGCATGCAACATGCTGATTAATATGCAAATTTATTACGCTCTTTAAGATCATTTGTTCAGAAGTTATAAGCAGTTCAATTTAATACTCGCGGGCGGGCCAATATGGTTCTCAAACAACAACTAGTGAAACCGACATATTCTTGTAGCATTCAACATGTTTTATTAAAATGCAAATAATTGTGTTCTCTACGATCAATTGTTCAGAAGATATAAGCAGTTCAAGTTAATTTCCGCGGGCGGGCCAATATGGTTCTCAACCAAAAACTAGTGAAATTGATATATTCTTGTAGCATGCAACATGCTGATTAATATGCGAAATGATTAAGCTCTCTACGATAATTTGTTCAGAAGTTATAAGGAGTTGAAGTTAGTTTTGGCGGGCGGGACAAAAAGGTTCTCAAACAATAACTAGTGAAACCGACATATTCTTGAAGCATTCAACATGTTTCATTAAAATGAAAATAATTGTGTTCGCTACGATCAATTGTTCAGAAGATATAAGCAGTTCAAATTAATTTTCGAGGGCGGGCCAGTATGGTTCTCAACCAACAACCAATGAAATCGATATATTGTTGTAGCATGCAACATGCTGTTTAATATGCAAAATTATTACGCTTTCTACGATCAATTGTTCAGAAGTTATAAGGAGTTGAAATTAGTTTTGGCGGGCGGGCCAAAATGGTTTTCTAAAAACAACTAGTGAAACCGACATATTCTTGTAGCATTCAACATGTTTCATTAAAATGCAAACAATTGTGTTCTCTACGATCAATTGTTCAGGAGATATAAACAGTTCAAATTGATTTTCGCGGGCGGGTTAATATGGTTCTCAACCAACAACTAGTGAAATCGATATATTCTTGTAGCATGCAACATGCTGATTAATATGTAAATTTATTACGCTCTCTAGGATCATTTGTTCAGAAGTTATAAATAGTTCAAGTTAATACTCGCGGGCTAATATGGTTATCTATAAACAACTAGTGAAACCGACATATTCTTGTAGCGTTCAAAATGTTTCATTAAAATGCAAATAATTGTGTGCTCTACGATCAATTGTTCAGAAGTTATAAGCAGTTCAAGTTAATTTTCGCGGGCAGGCCAATATATTTCTCAAACAACAACTAGTGAAATCGATATATTCTTGTAGCATGCAACATGCTGATTAATAAGCAAAATTATTACGCTCTCTACGAACATTTGTTCAGAAGTTATAAGGAGTTGAAGTTAGTTTCGGCGGGCCGACCAAAATGGTTCTCAAACAATAACTAGTGAAACCGACATATTCTTGTAGCATACAACATGTTTGATTGAAATGCAAATAATTGTGTTCTCTACGATCAATTGTTCAGAAGTTATAAGCAGTTGAATTAGTTTTCGCGGGTGGGCCAATATGGTTCTCAACCAACAACTAGTGAAATGATAAATTCTTGTAGCATGCAACATGCTGATTAATATGCAAAACTATTACGCTCACTACGATCATTTGTTCAGACGTTATAAGCAGAAAAAGTCAATACTCGCGGGCGGGCCAATATGGTTCTAAAAAAACAAATAGTAAAACCGACATATTCTTGTAGCATACAACATGTTTCATTAAAATGCAAATAATTGTGTTCTCTACGATCATTTGTTCAGAAATTGTAAGCAGTTGAATAAGTTTTCGCGGGTGGGCCAACATGGTTCTCAAACAATAACTAGTGAAATCTATATATTCTTGTAGCTAGCTACATGTTTATTAATATGCAAAACAATCGAGCTTTCTACGATCGTTTGTTCAGAACTTTTAAGCAGTTCAATTTAACACTCGCGAGCGGGCCAATATGGTTCTCAAACAATAACTAGTGAAACTGACATATTCTTGTAGCATACAACATGTTAGATTAAAATGCAAATAATTGTGATCTCTACGATCAATTGTTCAGAAGTTATAAGCAGTTCAAACTAATTTTCGCGAGAAGGCCAATATGGTTCTCAACCAAAAACTAGTGAAATCGATATATTCTTGTAGCATACAACATGCTGATTAATATGCAAATTTATTACGCTCTCTAGGATCATTTGTTCAGAAGTTATAAACAGTTCAAGTTAATACTCGCGGGCGGGCCAATATGGTTTTCTAAAAACAACTAGTGAAACCGACATATTCTTGTTGCATACAACATGTTTGATTAAAATGCTAATAATTGTGGTCTCTACGATCAATTGTTCAGGAGTTATAACCGGTTAAAGTTGATTTTCGCGGGCGAGCCAATAAGGTTCTCAACCAACAACCAATGAAATCGATATATTGTTGTAGCATGCAACATGCTGATTAATATGCAAAATTATTACGCTCTTTACGATCATTTGTTCAGAATTTATAAGGAGTTGAAGTTAGCTTTGGCGGGCGGGCCAAAATGGTTCTCAAACAATAACTAGTGAAACCGACATATTCTTGTAGCATACAACATGTTTGATTGAAATGCAAATAATTGTGTGCTCTACGAACAATTGTTCAGAAGTTATAAGCAGTTCAAACTAATTTTCGCGAGAAGGCCAATATGGTTCTCAACCAACAACTAGTGAAATCGATATATTCTTGTAGCATGCAACATGCTGATTAATATGAAAATTTATTACGCTATCTAAGATCATTTGTTCAGAAGTTATAAGCAGTTCAAATTAATACTCGCGAACGGACCAATATGGTTCTCAAACAACAACTAGTGAAACCGACATATTCTTGAAGCATTCAACATGTTTCATTAAAATGCAAATAATGGTGTTCGCTACGATCAATTGTTCAGAAGTTATAAGCAGTTCAAGTTAATTTTCGCGGGCGGGCCAATATGGTTCTCAACCAACAACCAATGAAATCGATATATTCTTGTAGCATGCAACATGCTGTTTAATATGCAAAATTATAACGCTCTCTACGATCATTTGTTCAGAAGTTATAAGGAGTTGAAGTTAGTTTTGGCGGGCAGCCCAAAATGGTTCTCAAACAATAACTAGTGAAACCGACATATTTTTGTAGCATACAACATGTTTGATTGAAATGCAAATAATTGTGTTCTCTACGAAAATTGTTCAGAAGTTATAAACAGTTCAAGTTAATACTCGCGGGCGGGCCAATATGGTTTTCTAAAAACAAATAGTGAAGCCGACATATTCTTGTAGCATTTAACATGTTTCATTAAAATGCAAATAATTGTGTTCTCTACGATCAATTGTTCAGAAGATATAAGCAGTTGAATTAGTTTTCGCGGGTGGGCCAATATGGTTCTTAACCAACAACTAGTGAAATGATAAATTCTTGTAGCATGCAACATGCTGATTAATATGCAAAACTATTACGCTCACTACGATCATTTGTTCAGACGTTATAAGCAGAAAAAGTCAATACTCGCGGGCGGGCCAATATGGTTCTAAAAAAACAAATAGTAAAACCGACATATTCTTGTAGCATACAACATGTTTCAATAAAATGCAAATAATTGTGTTCTCTACGATCATTTGTTCAGAAATTGTAAGCAGTTGAATAAGTTTTCGCGGGTGGGCCAACATGGTTCTCAAACAATAACTAGTGAAATCTATATATTCTTGTAGCTAGCTACATGTTTATTAATATGCAAAACAATCGAGCTTTCTACGATCGTTTTTTCAGAACTTTTAAGTAGTTCAATTTAACACTCGCGGGCCGGCCAATATGGTTCTCAAACAATAACTAGTGAAACTGACATATTCTTGTAGCATACAACATGTTAGATTAAAATGCAAATAATTGTGATCTCTACGATCAATTGTTCAGAAGTTATAACCAGTTCAAGTTCATTTTCGCGGGCGGGCCAATATGTTTTTCAACCAACAACTTGTGAAATCGATATATTCTTGTAGCATGCAAAATGCTGATTAATATGCAAATTTTTTACGCTCTCTACGATCTTTTGTTCAGAAGTTGTAAGCAGTTCAAGTTAATACTCGCGGACGGGCCAATATTGTTCTCAAATAACAACTAATGAAACCGACATATTCTTGTAGCATTCAACATGTTTCATTAAAATGCAAATAATTGTGTTCTCTACGATCAATTGTTCAGAAGTTATAAGCAGTTCAAATTGACTTTCGCGGGCGGGCCAATATGGTTCTCAACCAAAAACTAGTGAAATCGATATATTCTTGTAGCATACAACATGCTGATTAATATGCAAATTTATTACGCTCTCTAGGATCATTTGTTCAGAAGTTATAAACAGTTCAAGTTAATACTCGCGGGCGGGCCAATATGGTTTTCTAAAAACAACTAGTGAAACCGACATATTCTTGTTGCATACAACATGTTTGATTAAAATGCTATTAATTGTGGTCTCTACGATCAATTGTTCAGGAGTTATAAGCGGTTCAAGTTGATTTTCGCGGGCGGGCCAATATGGTTCTCAAACAATAACTAGTGAAACCGACATATTCTTGTAGCATACAACATGTTTGATTGAAATGCAAATAATTGTGTGCTCTACGAACAATTGTTCAGAAGTTATAAGCAGTTCAAACTAATTTTCGCGAGCGGGCCAATATGGTTCTCAACCAACAACTAGTGAAATCGCTTTATTCTTGTAGCATGCAACATGCTGATTAATATGAAAATTTATTACGCTATCTAAGATCATTTGTTCAGAAGTTATAAGCAGTTCAAATTAATACTCGCGAACGGACCAATATGGTTCTCAAACAACAACTTGTGAAACCGACATATTCTTGAAGCATTCAACATGTTTCATTAAAATGCAAATAATTGTGTTCGCTACGATCAATCGTTCACAAGTTATAAGCAGTTCAAGTTAATTTTCGCGGGCGGGAAAATATGGTTCTCAACCAACAACCAATGAAATCGATATATTCTTGTAGCATGCAACATGCTGATTAATATGCAAAATTATAACGCTCTCTACGATCATTTGTTCAGAAGTTATAAGGAGTTGAAGTTAGTTTTGGCGGGCAGGCCAAAATGGTTCTCAAACAATAACTAGTGAAACCGACATATTTTTGTAGCATACAACATGTTTGATTGAAATGCAAATAATTGTGTTCTCTACGAAAATTGTTCAGAAGTTATAAACAGTTCAAGTTAATACTCGCGGGCGGGCCAATATGGTTTTCTAAATACAAATAGTGAAACCGACATATTCTTGTAGCATTTAACATGTTTCATTAAAATGCAAATAATTGTGTTCTCTACGATCAATTTTTCAGGAGTTATAAGCAGTTCAAGTTGATTTTCGCGGGCGGGCCAATATGGTTCTCAAACAACAACTAGTGAAATCGATATATTCTTGTAGCATGCAACATGCTGATTAATATGCAAATTTATTACGCTCTCTGGGATCATTTGTTCAGAAGTTATAAGGAGTTGAAGTTAATTTTGGCGGGCGGGCCAAAATTGTTCTCAAACAACAACTAGTGAAACCGACATATTCTTGAAGCATTCAACATGTTTCATTAAAATGCAAATAATTGTGTTCTCTACGATCATTTGTTCAGAAATTGTAAGCAGTTGAATAAGTTTTCGCGGGTGGGCCAACATGGTTCTCAAACAATAACTAGTGAAATCTATACATTCTTGTAGCTAGCTACATGTTTATTAATATGCAAAACTATCGAGCTTTCTACGATCGTTTGTTCAGAACTTTTAAGTAGTTCAATTTAACACTCGCGGGCCGGCCAATATGGTTCTCAAACAACAACTTGTGAAACCGACATATTCTTGAAGCATTCAACATGTTTGATTGAAATGCAAATAATTGTGTTCTCTACGAAAATTGTTCAGAAGTTATAAACAGTTCAAGTTAATACTCGCGGGCGGGCCAATATGGTTCTAAAAAAACAAATAGTAAAACCGACATATTCTTGTAGCATACAACATGTTTCAATAAAATGCAAATAATTGTGTTCTCTACGATCATTTGTTCAGAAATTGTAAGCAGTTGAATAAGTTTTCGCGGGTGGGCCAACATGGTTCTCAAACAATAACTAGTGAAATCTATATATTCTTGTAGCTAGCTACATGTTTATTAATATGCAAAACAATCGAGCTTTCTACGATCGTTTGTTCAGAACTTTTAAGTAGTTCAATTTAACACTCGCGGGCCGGCCAATATGGTTCTCAAACAATAACTAGTGAAACTGACATATTCTTGTAGCATACAACATGTTAGATTAAAATGCAAATAATTGTGATCTCTACGATCAATTGTTCAGAAGTTATAACCAGTTCAAGTTCATTTTCGCGGGCGGGCCAATATGTTTTTCAACCAACAACTAGTGAAATCGATATATTCTTGTAGCATGCAAAATGCTGATTAATATGCAAATTTTTTACGCTCTCTACGATCTTTTGTTCAGAAGTTGTAAGCAGTTCAAGTTAATACTCGCGGACGGGCCAATATTGTTCTCAAATAACAACTAGTGAAACCGACATATTCTTGTAGCATTCAACATGTTTCATTAAAATGCAAATAATTGTGTTCTCTACGATCAATTGTCTAGAAGTTATAAGCAGTTCAAATTGACTTTCGCGGGCCGGCCAATATGGTTCTCAACCAAAAACTAGTGAAATCGATATATTCTTGTAGCATACAACATGCTGATTAATATGCAAATTTATTACGCTCTCTAGGATCATTTGTTCAGAAGTTATAAACAGTTCAAGTTAATACTCGCGGGCGGGCCAATATGGTTTTCTAAAAACAACTAGTGAAACCGACATATTCTTGTTGCATACAACATGTTTGATTAAAATGCTATTAATTGTGGTCTCTACGATCAATTGTTCAAGAGTTATAAGCGGTTCAAGTTGATTTTCGCGGGCGGGCCAATATGGTTCTCAACCAACAACCAATGAAATCGATATATTTTTGTAGCATGCAACATGCTGATTAATATGCAAAATTATTACGCTCTTTACGATCATTTGTTCAGAATTTATAAGGAGTTGAAGTTAGCTTTGGCGGGCGGGCCAAAATGTTTCTCAAACAATAACTAGTGAAACCGACATATTCTTGTAGCATACAACATGTTTGATTGAAATGCAAATAATTGTGTGCTCTACGAACAATTGTTCAGAAGTTATAAGCAGTTCAAACTAATTTTCGCGAGCGGGCCAATATGGTTCTCAACCAACAACTAGTGAAATCGCTATATTCTTGTAGCATGCAACATGCTGATTAATATGAAAATTTATTACGCTATCTAAGATCATTTGTTCAGAAGTTATAAGCAGTTCAAATTAATACTCGCGAACGGACCAATATGGTTCTCAAACAACAACTTGTGAAACCGACATATTCTTGAAGCATTCAACATGTTTCATTAAAATGCAAATAATTGTGTTCTCTACGATCAATTGTCTAGAAGTTATAAGCAGTTCAAATTGACTTTCGCGGGCCGGCCAATATGGTTCTCAACCAAAAACTAGTGAAATCGATATATTCTTGTAGCATACAACATGCTGATTAATATGCAAATTTATTACGCTCTCTAGGATCATTTGTTCAGAAGTTATAAGCAGTTCAAATTAATACTCGCGAACGGACCAATATGGTTCTCAAACAACAACTAGTGAAACCGACATATTCTTGAAGCATTCAACATGTTTCATTAAAATGCAAATAATGGTGTTCGCTACGATCAATTGTTCAGAAGTTATAAGCAGTTCAAGTTAATTTTCGCGGGCGGGCCAATATGGTTCTCAACCAACAACCAATGAAATCGATATATTCTTGTAGCATGCAACATGCTGTTTAATATGCAAAATTATAACGCTCTCTACGATCATTTGTTCAGAAGTTATAAGGAGTTGAAGTTAGTTTTGGCGGGCAGGCCAAAATGGTTCTCAAACAATAACTAGTGAAACCGACATATTTTTGTAGCATACAACATGTTTGATTGAAATGCAAATAATTGTGTTCTCTACGAAAATTGTTCAGAAGTTATAAACAGTTCAAGTTAATACTCGCGGGCGGGCCAATATGGTTATCTAAAAACAAATAGTGAAGCCGACATATTCTTGTAGCATTTAACATGTTTCATTAAAATGCAAATAATTGTGTTCTCTACGATCAATTGTTCAGAAGATATAAGCAGTTGAATTAGTTTTCGCGGGTGGGCCAATATGGTTCTTAACCAACAACTAGTGAAATGATAAATTCTTGTAGCATGCAACATGCTGATTAATATGCAAAACTATTACGCTCACTACGATCATTTGTTCAGACGTTATAAGCAGAAAAAGTCAATACTCGCGGGCGGGCCAATATGGTTCTAAAAAAACAAATAGTAAAACCGACATATTCTTGTAGCATACAACATGTTTCAATAAAATGCAAATAATTGTGTTCTCTACGATCATTTGTTCAGAAATTGTAAGCAGTTGAATAAGTTTTCGCGGGTGGGCCAACATGGTTCTCAAACAATAACTAGTGAAATCTATATATTCTTGTAGCTAGCTACATGTTTATTAATATGCAAAACAATCGAGCTTTCTACGATCGTTTTTTCAGAACTTTTAAGTAGTTCAATTTAACACTCGCGTGCCGGCCAATATGGTTCTCAAACAATAACTAGTGAAACTGACATATTCTTGTAGCATACAACATGTTAGATTAAAATGCAAATAATTGTGATCTCTACGATCAATTGTTCAGAAGTTATAACCAGTTCAAGTTCATTTTCGCGGGCGGGCCAATATGTTTTTCAACCAACAACTTGTGAAATCGATATATTCTTGTAGCATGCAAAATGCTGATTAATATGCAAATTTTTTACGCTCTCTACGATCTTTTGTTCAGAAGTTGTAAGCAGTTCAAGTTAATACTCGCGGACGGGCCAATATTGTTCTCAAATAACAACTAATGAAACCGACATATTCTTGTAGCATTCAACATGTTTCATTAAAATGCAAATAATTGTGTTCTCTACGATCAATTGTTCAGAAGTTATAAGCAGTTCAAATTGACTTTCGCGGGCGGGCCAATATGGTTCTCAACCAAAAACTAGTGAAATCGATATATTCTTGTAGCATACAACATGCTGATTAATATGCAAATTTATTACGCTCTCTAGGATCATTTGTTCAGAAGTTATAAACAGTTCAAGTTAATACTCGCGGGCGGGCCAATATGGTTTTCTAAAAACAACTAGTGAAACCGACATATTCTTGTTGCATACAACATGTTTGATTAAAATGCTATTAATTGTGGTCTCTACGATCAATTGTTCAGGAGTTATAAGCGGTTCAAGTTGATTTTCGCGGGCGGGCCAATATGGTTCTCAAACAATAACTAGTGAAACCGACATATTCTTGTAGCATACAACATGTTTGATTGAAATGCAAATAATTGTGTGCTCTACGAACAATTGTTCAGAAGTTATAAGCAGTTCAAACTAATTTTCGCGAGCGGGCCAATATGGTTCTCAACCAACAACTAGTGAAATCGCTTTATTCTTGTAGCATGCAACATGCTGATTAATATGAAAATTTATTACGCTATCTAAGATCATTTGTTCAGAAGTTATAAGCAGTTCAAATTAATACTCGCGAACGGACCAATATGGTTCTCAAACAACAACTTGTGAAACCGACATATTCTTGAAGCATTCAACATGTTTCATTAAAATGCAAATAATTGTGTTCGCTACGATCAATCGTTCACAAGTTATAAGCAGTTCAAGTTAATTTTCGCGGGCGGGAAAATATGGTTCTCAACCAACAACCAATGAAATCGATATATTCTTGTAGCATGCAACATGCTGATTAATATGCAAAATTATAACGCTCTCTACGATCATTTGTTCAGAAGTTATAAGGAGTTGAAGTTAGTTTTGGCGGGCAGGCCAAAATGGTTCTCAAACAATAACTAGTGAAACCGACATATTTTTGTAGCATACAACATGTTTGATTGAAATGCAAATAATTGTGTTCTCTACGAAAATTGTTCAGAAGTTATAAACAGTTCAAGTTAATACTCGCGGGCGGGCCAATATGGTTTTCTAAATACAAATAGTGAAACCGACATATTCTTGTAGCATTTAACATGTTTCATTAAAATGCAAATAATTGTGTTCTCTACGATCAATTTTTCAGGAGTTATAAGCAGTTCAAGTTGATTTTCGCGGGCGGGCCAATATGGTTCTCAAACAACAACTAGTGAAATCGATATATTCTTGTAGCATGCAACATGCTGATTAATATGCAAATTTATTACGCTCTCTGGGATCATTTGTTCAGAAGTTATAAGGAGTTGAAGTTAATTTTGGCGGGCGGGCCAAAATTGTTCTCAAACAACAACTAGTGAAACCGACATATTCTTGAAGCATTCAACATGTTTCATTAAAATGCAAATAATTGTGTTCTCTACGATCATTTGTTCAGAAATTGTAAGCAGTTGAATAAGTTTTCGCGGGTGGGCCAACATGGTTCTCAAACAATAACTAGTGAAATCTATACATTCTTGTAGCTAGCTACATGTTTATTAATATGCAAAACTATCGAGCTTTCTACGATCGTTTGTTCAGAACTTTTAAGTAGTTCAATTTAACACTCGCGGGCCGGCCAATATGGTTCTCAAACAACAACTTGTGAAACCGACATATTCTTGAAGCATTCAACATGTTTGATTGAAATGCAAATAATTGTGTTCTCTACGAAAATTGTTCAGAAGTTATAAACAGTTCAAGTTAATACTCGCGGGCGGGCCAATATGGTTCTAAAAAAACAAATAGTAAAACCGACATATTCTTGTAGCATACAACATGTTTCAATAAAATGCAAATAATTGTGTTCTCTACGATCATTTGTTCAGAAATTGTAAGCAGTTGAATAAGATTTCGCGGGTGGGCCAACATGGTTCTCAAACAATAACTAGTGAAATCTATATATTCTTGTAGCTAGCTACATGTTTATTAATATGCAAAACAATCGAGCTTTCTACGATCGTTTGTTCAGAACTTTTAAGTAGTTCAATTTAACACTCGCGGGCCGGCCAATATGGTTCTCAAACAATAACTAGTGAAACTGACATATTCTTGTAGCATACAACATGTTAGATTAAAATGCAAATAATTGTGATCTCTACGATCAATTGTTCAGAAGTTATAACCAGTTCAAGTTCATTTTCGCGGGCGGGCCAATATGTTTTTCAACCAACAACTAGTGAAATCGATATATTCTTGTAGCATGCAAAATGCTGATTAATATGCAAATTTTTTACGCTCTCTACGATCTTTTGTTCAGAAGTTGTAAGCAGTTCAAGTTAATACTCGCGGACGGGCCAATATTGTTCTCAAATAACAACTAGTGAAACCGACATATTCTTGTAGCATTCAACATGTTTCATTAAAATGCAAATAATTGTGTTCTCTACGATCAATTGTCTAGAAGTTATAAGCAGTTCAAATTGACTTTCGCGGGCCGGCCAATATGGTTCTCAACCAAAAACTAGTGAAATCGATATATTCTTGTAGCATACAACATGCTGATTAATATGCAAATTTATTACGCTCTCTAGGATCATTTGTTCAGAAGTTATAAACAGTTCAAGTTAATACTCGCGGGCGGGCCAATATGGTTTTCTAAAAACAACTAGTGAAACCGACATATTCTTGTTGCATACAACATGTTTGATTAAAATGCTATTAATTGTGGTCTCTACGATCAATTGTTCAAGAGTTATAAGCGGTTCAAGTTGATTTTCGCGGGCGGGCCAATATGGTTCTCAACCAACAACCAATGAAATCGATATATTTTTGTAGCATGCAACATGCTGATTAATATGCAAAATTATTACGCTCTTTACGATCATTTGTTCAGAATTTATAAGGAGTTGAAGTTAGCTTTGGCGGGCGGGCCAAAATGTTTCTCAAACAATAACTAGTGAAACCGACATATTCTTGTAGCATACAACATGTTTGATTGAAATGCAAATAATTGTGTGCTCTACGAACAATTGTTCAGAAGTTATAAGCAGTTCAAACTAATTTTCGCGAGCGGGCCAATATGGTTCTCAACCAACAACTAGTGAAATCGCTATATTCTTGTAGCATGCAACATGCTGATTAATATGAAAATTTATTACGCTATCTAAGATCATTTGTTCAGAAGTTATAAGCAGTTCAAATTAATACTCGCGAACGGACCAATATGGTTCTCAAACAACAACTTGTGAAACCGACATATTCTTGAAGCATTCAACATGTTTCATTAAAATGCAAATAATTGTGTTCGCTACGATCAATCGTTCAGAAGTTATAAGCAGTTCAAGTTAATTTTCGCGGGCGGGCAAATATGGTTCTCAACCAACAACCAATGAAATCGATATATTCTTGTAGCATGCAACATGCTGATTAATATGCAAAATTATAACGCTCTCTACGATCATTTGTTCAGAAGTTATAAGGAGTTGATGTTAGTTTTGGCGGGCAGGCCAAAATGGTTCTCAAACAATAACTAGTGAAACCGACATATTTTTGTAGCATACAACATGTTTGATTGAAATGCAAATAATTGTGTTCTCTACGAAAATTGTTCAGAAGTTATAAACAGTTCAAGTTAATACTCGCGGGCGGGCCAATATGGTTTTCTAAATACAAATAGTGAAACCGACATATTCTTGTAGCATTTAACATGTTTCATTAAAATGCAAATAATTGTGTTCTCTACGATCAATTTTTCAGGAGTTATAAGCAGTTCAAGTTGATTTTCGCGGGCGGGCCAATATGGTTCTCAAACAACAACTAGTGAAATCGATATATTCTTGTAGCATGCAACATGCTGATTAATATGCAAATTTATTACGCTCCCTGGGATCATTTGTTCAGAAGTTATAAGGAGTTGAAATTAATTTTGGCGGGCGGGCCAAAATTGTTCTCAAACAACAACTAGTGAAACCGACATATTCTTGAAGCATTCAACATGTTTCATTTAAATGCAAATAATTGTGTTCTCTACGATCATTTGTTCAGAAATTGTAAGCAGTTGAATTAGTTTTCGCGGGTGGGCCAACATGGTTCTCAAACAATAACTAGTGAAATCTATATATTCTTGTAGCTAGCTACATATTTATTAATATGCAAAACAATCGAGCTTTCTACGATCACTTGTTCAGAACTTTTAAGCAGTTCAATTTAATACTCGCGGGCGGGCCAATATAGTTCTCAAACAGTAACTAGTGAAACTGACATATTCTTGTAGCATACAACATGTTAGATTAAAATGCAAATAATTGTGATCTCTACGATCAATTGTTCAGAAGTTATAAGCAGTTCAACTTGATTTTCGCGGGCGAGCCAATATGTTTTTCAACCAACAACTAGTAAAATCGATATATTCTTGTATCATGCAACATGCTGATTAATATGCAAATTTTTTACGCTCTCTACGATCATTTGTTCAGAAGTTGTAAGCAGTTCAAGTTAATACTCGCGGACGGGAAAATATTTTTCTCAAATAACAACTAGTGAAACCGACATATTCTTGTAGCATTCAACTTGTTTCATTAAAATGCAAATAATTGTGTTCTCTACGATCAATTGTTCAGAAGTTATAAGCAGTTCAAGTTGACTTTCGCAGGCCGTCCAATATGGTTCTCAACCAAAAACTAGTGAAATCGATATATTCTTGTAGCATGCAACATGCTGATTAATATGCAAATTTACTATGCTCTCTAGGATCATTTGTTCAGAAGTTATAAACAGTTCAAGTTAATATTCGCGGATGGGCCAATATGGGTTTCTTAAAAAAACTAGTGAAACCGACATATTCTGTTGCATACAACATGTTTGATTAAAATGCTATTAATTGTGGTCTCTACAATCAATTGTTCAGGAGTTATAAGAAGTTCAAGTTGATTTTCGCGGGCGGGCCAATATGGTTCTCAACCAAAAACTAATGAAATCGATATATTTTTGTAGCATGCAACATGCTGATTAATAAGCAAAATTATTACGCTCTCTACGAACATTTGTTCAGAAGTTATAAGGAGTTGAAGTTAGTTTTGGCGGGCGGGCCAAAATGGTTCTAAAACAATAACTAGTGAAACCGACATATTCTTGTAGCATACAACATGTTTGATTGAAATGCAAATAATTGCGTTCTCTACGATCAATTGTTCAGAAATTATAATCAGTTGAATTAGTTTTCGCTGGTGGGCCAAATGGTTCTCAACCAACAACTAGTGAAATCGATATATTCTTGTAGCATGCAACATGTTGATTAATATGCAACACTATTACGCTCACTACGATCATTTGTTCAGACGTTATAAGCAGAAAATGTCAATACCCGCAGGCGGGCCAATATGGTTAAAAAAAAACAAATATTAAAACTGACATATTCTCGTAGCATACAACATGTTTCATTAAAATGCAAATAATTGTGTTCTCTACGATCATTTGTTCAGAAATTGTAAGCAGTTGAATAAGTTTTCGCGGGTGGGCCAACATGGTTCTCAAACAATAACTAGTGAAATCTATATATTCTTGTAGCTAGCTACATGTTTATTAATATGCAAAACAATCGAGCTTTCTACGATCGTTTGTTCAGAACTTTTAAGTAGTTCAATTTAACACTCGCGGGCCGGCCAATATGGTTCTCAAACAATAACTAGTGAAACTGACATATTCTTGTAGCATACAACATGTTAGATTAAAATGCAAATAATTGAGATCTCTACGATCAATTGTTCAGAAGTTATAACCAGTTCAAGTTCATTTTCGCTGGCGGGCCAATATGTTTTTCAACCAACAACTAGTGAAATCGATATATTCTTGTAGCATGCAAAATGCTGATTAATATGCAAATTTTTTACGCTCTCTACGATCTTTTGTTCAGAAGTTGTAAGCAGTTCAAGTTAATACTCGCGGACGGGCCAATATGGTTCTCAAACAACAACTTGTGAAACCGACATATTCTTGAAGCATTCAACATGTTTGATTGAAATGCAAATAATTGTGTTCTCTACGAAAATTGTTCAGAAGTTATAAACAGTTCAAGTTAATACTCGCGGGCGGGCCAATATGGTTCTAAAAAAACAAATAGTAAAACCGACATATTCTTGTAGCATACAACATGTTTCAATAAAATGCAAATAATTGTGTTCTCTACGATCATTTGTTCAGAAATTGTAAGCAGTTGAATAAGTTTTCGCGGGTGGGCCAACATGGTTCTCAAACAATAACTAGTGAAATCTATATATTCTTGTAGCTAGCTACATGTTTATTAATATGCAAAACAATCGAGCTTTCTACGATCGTTTGTTCAGAACTTTTAAGTAGTTCAATTTAACACTCGCGGGCCGGCCAATATGGTTCTCAAACAATAACTAGTGAAACTGACATATTCTTGTAGCATACAACATGTTAGATTAAAATGCAAATAATTGTGATCTCTACGATCAATTGTTCAGAAGTTATAACCAGTTCAAGTTCATTTTCGCTGGCGGGCCAATATGTTTTTCAACCAACAACTAGTGAAATCGATATATTCTTGTAGCATGCAAAATGCTGATTAATATGCAAATTTTTTACGCTCTCTACGATCTTTTGTTCAGAAGTTGTAAGCAGTTCAAGTTAATACTCGCGGACGGGCCAATATTGTTCTCAAATAACAACTAGTGAAACCGACATATTCTTGTAGCATTCAACATGTTTCATTAAAATGCAAATAATTGTGTTCTCTACGATCAATTGTTCAGAAGTTATAAGCAGTTCAAATTGACTTTCGCGGGCGGGCCAATATGGTTCTCAACCAAAAACTAGTGAAATCGATATATTCTTGTAGCATACAACATGCTGATTAATATGCAAATTTATTACGCTCTCTAGGATCATTTGTTCAGAAGTTATAAACAGTTCAAGTTAATACTCGCGGGCGGGCCAATATGGTTTTCTAAAAACAACTAGTGAAACCGACATATTCTTGTTGCATACAACATGTTTGATTAAAATGCTATTAATTGTGGTCTCTACGATCAATTGTTCAAGAGTTATAAGCGGTTCAAGTTGATTTTCGCGGGCGGGCCAATATGGTTCTCAACCAACAACCAATGAAATCGATATATTTTTGTAGCATGCAACATGCTGATTAATATGCAAAATTATTACTCTCTTTACGATCATTTGTTCAGAATTTATAAGGAGTTGAAGTTAGCTTTGGCGGGCGAGCCAAAATGTTTCTCAAACAATAACTAGTGAAACCGACATATTCTTGTAGCATACAACATGTTTGATTGAAATGCAAATAATTGTGTGCTCTACGAACAATTGTTCAGAAGTTATAAGCAGTTCAAACTAATTTTCGCGAGCGGGCCAATATGGTTCTCAACCAAAAACTAGTGAAATCGATATATTCTTGTAGCATACAACATGCTGATTAATATGCAAATTTATTACGCTCTCTAGGATCATTTGTTCAGAAGTTATAAACAGTTCAAGTTAATACTCGCGGGCGGGCCAATATGGTTTTCTAAAAACAACTAGTGAAACCGACATATTCTTGTTGCATACAACATGTTTGATTAAAATGCTATTAATTGTGGTCTCTACGATCAATTGTTCAGGAGTTATAAGCGGTTCAAGTTGATTTTCGCGGGCGGGCCAATATGGTTCTCAAACAATAACTAGTGAAACCGACATATTCTTGTAGCATACAACATGTTTGATTGAAATGCAAATAATTGTGTGCTCTACGAACAATTGTTCAGAAGTTATAAGCAGTTCAAACTAATTTTCGCGAGCGGGCCAATATGGTTCTCAACCAACAACTAGTGAAATCGCTTTATTCTTGTAGCATGCAACATGCTGATTAATATGAAAATTTATTACGCTATCTAAGATCATTTGTTCAGAAGTTATAAGCAGTTCAAATTAATACTCGCGAACGGACCAATATGGTTCTCAAACAACAACTTGTGAAACCGACATATTCTTGAAGCATTCAACATGTTTCATTAAAATGCAAATAATTGTGTTCGCTACGATCAATCGTTCACAAGTTATAAGCAGTTCAAGTTAATTTTCGCGGGCGGGAAAATATGGTTCTCAACCAACAACCAATGAAATCGATATATTCTTGTAGCATGCAACATGCTGATTAATATGCAAAATTATAACGCTCTCTACGATCATTTGTTCAGAAGTTATAAGGAGTTGAAGTTAGTTTTGGCGGGCAGGCCAAAATGGTTCTCAAACAATAACTAGTGAAACCGACATATTTTTGTAGCATACAACATGTTTGATTGAAATGCAAATAATTGTGTTCTCTACGAAAATTGTTCAGAAGTTATAAACAGTTCAAGTTAATACTCGCGGGCGGGCCAATATGGTTTTCTAAATACAAATAGTGAAACCGACATATTCTTGTAGCATTTAACATGTTTCATTAAAATGCAAATAATTGTGTTCTCTACGATCAATTTTTCAGGAGTTATAAGCAGTTCAAGTTGATTTTCGCGGGCGGGCCAATATGGTTCTCAAACAACAACTAGTGAAATCGATATATTCTTGTAGCATGCAACATGCTGATTAATATGCAAATTTATTACGCTCTCTGGGATCATTTGTTCAGAAGTTATAAGGAGTTGAAGTTAATTTTGGCGGGCGGGCCAAAATTGTTCTCAAACAACAACTAGTGAAACCGACATATTCTTGAAGCATTCAACATGTTTCATTAAAATGCAAATAATTGTGTTCTCTACGATCATTTGTTCAGAAATTGTAAGCAGTTGAATAAGTTTTCGCGGGTGGGCCAACATGGTTCTCAAACAATAACTAGTGAAATCTATACATTCGTGTAGCTAGCTACATGTTTATTAATATGCAAAACTATCGAGCTTTCTACGATCGTTTGTTCAGAACTTTTAAGTAGTTCAATTTAACACTCGCGGGCCGGCCAATATGGTTCTCAAACAACAACTTGTGAAACCGACATATTCTTGAAGCATTCAACATGTTTGATTGAAATGCAAATAATTGTGTTCTCTACGAAAATTGTTCAGAAGTTATAAACAGTTCAAGTTAATACTCGCGGGCGGGCCAATATGGTTCTAAAAAAACAAATAGTAAAACCGACATATTCTTGTAGCATACAACATGTTTCAATAAAATGCAAATAATTGTGTTCTCTACGATCATTTGTTCAGAAATTGTAAGCAGTTGAATAAGTTTTCGCGGGTGGGCCAACATGGTTCTCAAACAATAACTAGTGAAATCTATATATTCTTGTAGCTAGCTACATGTTTATTAATATGCAAAACAATCGAGCTTTCTACGATCGTTTGTTCAGAACTTTTAAGTAGTTCAATTTAACACTCGCGGGCCGGCCAATATGGTTCTCAAACAATAACTAGTGAAACTGACATATTCTTGTAGCATACAACATGTTAGATTAAAATGCAAATAATTGTGATCTCTACGATCAATTGTTCAGAAGTTATAACCAGTTCAAGTTCATTTTCGCGGGCGGGCCAATATGTTTTTCAACCAACAACTAGTGAAATCGATATATTCTTGTAGCATGCAAAATGCTGATTAATATGCAAATTTTTTACGCTCTCTACGATCTTTTGTTCAGAAGTTGTAAGCAGTTCAAGTTAATACTCGCGGACGGGCCAATATTGTTCTCAAATAACAACTAGTGAAACCGACATATTCTTGTAGCATTCAACATGTTTCATTAAAATGCAAATAATTGTGTTCTCTACGATCAATTGTTCAGAAGTTATAAGCAGTTCAAATTGACTTTCGCGGGCCGGCCAATATGGTTCTCAACCAAAAACTAGTGAAATCGATATATTCTTGTAGCATACAACATGCTGATTAATATGCAAATTTATTACGCTCTCTAGGATCATTTGTTCAGAAGTTATAAACAGTTCAAGTTAATACTCGCGGGCGGGCCAATATGGTTTTCTAAAAACAACTAGTGAAACCGACATATTCTTGTTGCATACAACATGTTTGATTAAAATGCTATTAATTGTGGTCTCTACGATCAATTGTTCAAGAGTTATAAGCGGTTCAAGTTGATTTTCGCGGGCGGGCCAATATGGTTCTCAACCAACAACCAATGAAATCGATATATTTTTGTAGCATGCAACATGCTGATTAATATGCAAAATTATTACGCTCTTTACGATCATTTGTTCAGAATTTATAAGGAGTTGAAGTTAGCTTTGGCGGGCGGGCCAAAATGTTTCTCAAACAATAACTAGTGAAACCGACATATTCTTGTAGCATACAACATGTTTGATTGAAATGCAAATAATTGTGTGCTCTACGAACAATTGTTCAGAAGTTATAAGCAGTTCAAACTAATTTTCGCGAGCGGGCCAATATGGTTCTCAACCAACAACTAGTGAAATCGCTATATTCTTGTAGCATGCAACATGCTGATTAATATGAAAATTTATTACGCTATCTAAGATCATTTGTTCAGAAGTTATAAGCAGTTCAAATTAATACTCGCGAACGGACCAATATGGTTCTCAAACAACAACTTGTGAAACCGACATATTCTTGAAGCATTCAACATGTTTCATTAAAATGCAAATAATTGTGTTCGCTACGATCAATCGTTCAGAAGTTATAAGCAGTTCAAGTTAATTTTCGCGGGCGGGCAAATATGGTTCTCAACCAACAACCAATGAAATCGATATATTCTTGTAGCATGCAACATGCTGATTAATATGCAAAATTATAACGCTCTCTACGATCATTTGTTCAGAAGTTATAAGGAGTTGAAGTTAGTTTTGGCGGGCAGGCCAAAATGGTTCTCAAACAATAACTAGTGAAACCGACATATTTTTGTAGCATACAACATGTTTGATTGAAATGCAAATAATTGTGTTCTCTACGAAAATTGTTCAGAAGTTATAAACAGTTCAAGTTAATACTCGCGGGCGGGCCAATATGGTTTTCTAAATACAAATAGTGAAACCGACATATTCTTGTAGCATTTAACATGTTTCATTAAAATGCAAATAATTGTGTTCTCTACGATCAATTTTTCAGGAGTTATAAGCAGTTCAAGTTGATTTTCGCGGGCGGGCCAATATGGTTCTCAAACAACAACTAGTGAAATCGATATATTCTTGTAGCATGCAACATGCTGATTAATATGCAAATTTATTACGCTCCCTGGGATCATTTGTTCAGAAGTTATAAGGAGTTGAAATTAATTTTGGCGGGCGGGCCAAAATTGTTCTCAAACAACAACTAGTGAAACCGACATATTCTTGAAGCATTCAACATGTTTCATTAAAATGCAAATAATTGTGTTCTCTACGATCATTTGTTCAGAAATTGTAAGCAGTTGAATTAGTTTTCGCGGGTGGGCCAACATGGTTCTCAAACAATAACTAGTGAAATCTATATATTCTTGTAGCTAGCTACATATTTATTAATATGCAAAACAATCGAGCTTTCTACGATCACTTGTTCAGAACTTTTAAGCAGTTCAATTTAATACTCGCGGGCGGGCCAATATAGTTCTCAAACAGTAACTAGTGAAACTGACATATTCTTGTAGCATACAACATGTTAGATTAAAATGCAAATAATTGTGATCTCTACGATCAATTGTTCAGAAGTTATAAGCAGTTCAACTTGATTTTCGCGGGCGAGCCAATATGTTTTTCAACCAACAACTAGTAAAATCGATATATTCTTGTATCATGCAACATGCTGATTAATATGCAAATTTTTTACGCTCTCTACGATCATTTGTTCAGAAGTTGTAAGCAGTTCAAGTTAATACTCGCGGACGGGAAAATATTTTTCTCAAATAACAACTAGTGAAACCGACATATTCTTGTAGCATTCAACTTGTTTCATTAAAATGCAAATAATTGTGTTCTCTACGATCAATTGTTCAGAAGTTATAAGCAGTTCAAGTTGACTTTCGCAGGCCGTCCAATATGGTTCTCAACCAAAAACTAGTGAAATCGATATATTCTTGTAGCATGCAACATGCTGATTAATATGCAAATTTACTATGCTCTCTAGGATCATTTGTTCAGAAGTTATAAACAGTTCAAGTTAATATTCGCGGATGGGCCAATATGGGTTTCTTAAAAAAACTAGTGAAACCGACATATTCTGTTGCATACAACATGTTTGATTAAAATGCTATTAATTGTGGTCTCTACAATCAATTGTTCAGGAGTTATAAGAAGTTCAAGTTGATTTTCGCGGGCGGGCCAATATGGTTCTCAACCAAAAACTAATGAAATCGATATATTTTTGTAGCATGCAACATGCTGATTAATAAGCAAAATTATTACGCTCTCTACGAACATTTGTTCAGAAGTTATAAGGAGTTGAAGTTAGTTTTGGCGGGCGGGCCAAAATGGTTCTAAAACAATAACTAGTGAAACCGACATATTCTTGTAGCATACAACATGTTTGATTGAAATGCAAATAATTGCGTTCTCTACGATCAATTGTTCAGAAATTATAATCAGTTGAATTAGTTTTCGCTGGTGGGCCAAATGGTTCTCAACCAACAACTAGTGAAATCGATATATTCTTGTAGCATGCAACATGTTGATTAATATGCAACACTATTACGCTCACTACGATCATTTGTTCAGACGTTATAAGCAGAAAATGTCAATACCCGCAGGCGGGCCAATATGGTTAAAAAAAAACAAATATTAAAACTGACATATTCTCGTAGCATACAACATGTTTCATTAAAATGCAAATAATTGTGTTCTCTACGATCATTTGTTCAGAAATTGTAAGCAGTTGAATTAGTTTTCGCGGGTGGGCCAACATGGTTCTCAAACAATAACTAGAGATATCTATATATTCTTGTAGCTAGCTACATGTTTATTAATATGCAAAACAATCGAGCTTTCTACGATCATTTGTTCAGAACTTTTAAGCAGTTCAATTTAACACTCGCGGGCCGGCCAATATGGTTCTCAAACAACAACTTGTGAAACCGACATATTCTTGAAGCATTCAACATGTTTGATTGAAATGCAAATAATTGTGTTCTCTACGAAAATTGTTCAGAAGTTATAAACAGTTCAAGTTAATACTCGCGGGCGGGCCAATATGGTTCTAAAAAAACAAATAGTAAAACCGACATATTCTTGTAGCATACAACATGTTTCAATAAAATGCAAATAATTGTGTTCTCTACGATCATTTGTTCAGAAATTGTAAGCAGTTGAATAAGTTTTCGCGGGTGGGCCAACATGGTTCTCAAACAATAACTAGTGAAATCTATATATTCTTGTAGCTAGCTACATGTTTATTAATATGCAAAACAATCGAGCTTTCTACGATCGTTTGTTCAGAACTTTTAAGTAGTTCAATTTAACACTCGCGGGCCGGCCAATATGGTTCTCAAACAATAACTAGTGAAACTGACATATTCTTGTAGCATACAACATGTTAGATTAAAATGCAAATAATTGTGATCTCTACGATCAATTGTTCAGAAGTTATAACCAGTTCAAGTTCATTTTCGCTGGCGGGCCAATATGTTTTTCAACCAACAACTAGTGAAATCGATATATTCTTGTAGCATGCAAAATGCTGATTAATATGCAAATTTTTTACGCTCTCTACGATCTTTTGTTCAGAAGTTGTAAGCAGTTCAAGTTAATACTCGCGGACGGGCCAATATTGTTCTCAAATAACAACTAGTGAAACCGACATATTCTTGTAGCATTCAACATGTTTCATTAAAATGCAAATAATTGTGTTCTCTACGATCAATTGTTCAGAAGTTATAAGCAGTTCAAATTGACTTTCGCGGGCGGGCCAATATGGTTCTCAACCAAAAACTAGTGAAATCGATATATTCTTGTAGCATACAACATGCTGATTAATATGCAAATTTATTACGCTCTCTAGGATCATTTGTTCAGAAGTTATAAACAGTTCAAGTTAATACTCGCGGGCGGGCCAATATGGTTTTCTAAAAACAACTAGTGAAACCGACATATTCTTGTTGCATACAACATGTTTGATTAAAATGCTATTAATTGTGGTCTCTACGATCAATTGTTCAGGAGTTATAAGCGGTTCAAGTTGATTTTCGCGGGCGGGCCAATATGGTTCTCAACCAACAACCAATGAAATCGATATATTTTTGTAGCATGCAACATGCTGATTAATATGCAAAATTATTACTCTCTTTACGATCATTTGTTCAGAATTTATAAGGAGTTGAAGTTAGCTTTGGCGGGCGAGCCAAAATGTTTCTCAAACAATAACTAGTGAAACCGACATATTCTTGTAGCATACAACATGTTTGATTGAAATGCAAATAATTGTGTGCTCTACGAACAATTGTTCAGAAGTTATAAGCAGTTCAAACTAATTTTCGCGAGCGGGCCAATATGGTTCTCTACCAACAACTAGTGAAATCGCTATATTCTTGTAGCATGCAACATGCTGATTAATATGAAAATTTATTACGCTATCTAAGATCATTTGTTCAGAAGTTATAAGAAGTTCAAATTAATACTCGCGAACGGACCAATATGGTTCTCAAACAACAACTTGTGAAACCGACATATTCTTGAAGCATTCAACATGTTTCATTAAAATGCAAATAATTGTGTTCGCTACGATCAATCGTTCAGAAGTTATAAGCAGTTCAAGTTAATTTTCGCGGGCGGGCAAATATGGTTCTCAACCAACAACCAATGAAATCGATATATTCTTGTAGCATGCAACATGCTGATTAATATGCAAAATTATAACGCTCTCTACGATCATTTGTTCAGAAGTTATAAGGAGTTGAAGTTAGTTTTGGCGGGCAGGCCAAAATGGTTCTCAAACAATAACTAGTGAAACCGACATATTTTTGTAGCATACAACATGTTTGATTGAAATCCAAATAATTGTGTTCTCTACGAAAATTGTTCAGAAGTTATAAACAGTTCAAGTTAATACTCGCGGGCGGGCCAATATGGTTTTCTAAATACAAATAGTGAAACCGACATATTCTTGTAGCATTTAACATGTTTCATTAAAATGCAAATAATTGTGTTCTCTACGATCAATTTTTCAGGAGTTATAAGCAGTTCAAGTTGATTTTCGCGGGCGGGCCAATATGGTTCTCAAACAACAACTAGTGAAATCGATATATTCTTGTAGCATGCAACATGCTGATTAATATGCAAATTTATTACGCTCTCTGGGATCATTTGTTCAGAAGTTATAAGGAGTTGAAGTTAATTTTGGCGGGCGGGCCAAAATTGTTCTCAAACAACAACTAGTGAAACCGACATATTCTTGAAGCATTCAACATGTTTCATTAAAATGCAAATAATTGTGTTCTCTACGATCATTTGTTCAGAAATTGTAAGCAGTTGAATTAGTTTTCGCGGGTGGGCCAACATGGTTCTCAAACAATAACTAGTGAAATCTATATATTCTTGTAGCTAGCTACATATTTATTAATATGCAAAACAATCGAGCTTTCTACGATCACTTGTTCAGAACTTGTAAGCAGTTCAATTTAATACTCGCGGGCGGGCCAATATAGTTCTCAAACAGTAACTAGTGAAACTGACATATTCTTGTAGCATACAACATGTTAGATTAAAATGCAAATAATTGTGATCTCTACGATCAATTGTTCAGAAGTTATAAGCAGTTCAACTTGATTTTCGCGGGCGAGCCAATATGTTTTTCAACCAACAACTAGTAAAATCGATATATTCTTGTAGCATGCAACATGCTGATTAATATGCAAATTTTTTACGCTCTCTACGATCATTTGTTCAGAAGTTGTAAGCAGTTCAAGTTAATACTCGCGGACGGGAAAATATTTTTCTCAAATAACAACTAGTGAAACCGACATATTCTTGTAGCATTCAACTTGTTTCATTAAAATGCAAATAATTGTGTTCTCTACGATCAATTGTTCAGAAGTTATAAGCAGTTCAAGTTGACTTTCGCAGGCCGTCCAATATGGTTCTCAACCAAAAACTAGTGAAATCGATATATTCTTGTAGCATGCAACATGCTGATTAATATGCAAAATTACTATGCTCTCTAGGATCATTTGTTCAGAAGTTATAAACAGTTCAAGTTAATATTCGCGGATGGGCCAATATGGGTTTCTTAAAAAAACTAGTGAAACCGACATATTCTGTTGCATACAACATGTTTGATTAAAATGCTATTAATTGTGGTCTCTACAATCAATTGTTCAGGAGTTATAAGAAGTTCAAGTTGATTTTCGCGGGCGGGCCAATATGGTTCTCAACCAAAAATTAATGAAATCGATATATTCTTGTAGCATGCAACATGCTGATTAATAAGCAAAATTATTACGCTCTCTACGAACATTTGTTCAGAAGTTATAAGGAGTTGAAGTTAGTTTTGGCGGGCGGGCCAAAATGGTTCTAAAACAATAACTAGTGAAACCGACATATTCTTGTAGCATACAACATGTTTGATTGAAATGCAAATAATTGCGTTCTCTACGATCAATTGTTCAGAAATTATAATCAGTTGAATTAGTTTTCGCTGGTGGGCCAAATGGTTCTCAACCAACAACTAGTGAAATCGATATATTCTTGTAGCATGCAACATGTTGATTAATATGCAAATTTATTACGCTCTCTAGGATCATTTGTTCAGAAGTTATAAACAGTTCAAGTTAATACTCGCGGGCGGGCCAATATGGTTTTCTAAAAACAACTAGTGAAACCGACATATTCTTGTTGCATACAACATGTTTGATTAAAATGCTATTAATTGTGGTCTCTACGATCAATTGTTCAAGAGTTATAAGCGGTTCAAGTTGATTTTCGCGGGCGGGCCAATATGGTTCTCAACCAACAACCAATGAAATCGATATATTTTTGTAGCATGCAACATGCTGATTAATATGCAAAATTATTACGCTCTTTACGATCATTTGTTCAGAATTTATAAGGAGTTGAAGTTAGCTTTGGCGGGCGGGCCAAAATGTTTCTCAAACAATAACTAGTGAAACCGACATATTCTTGTAGCATACAACATGTTTGATTGAAATGCAAATAATTGTGTGCTCTACGAACAATTGTTCAGAAGTTATAAGCAGTTCAAACTAATTTTCGCGAGCGGGCCAATATGGTTCTCAACCAACAACTAGTGAAATCGCTATATTCTTGTAGCATGCAACATGCTGATTAATATGAAAATTTATTACGCTATCTAAGATCATTTGTTCAGAAGTTATAAGCAGTTCAAATTAATACTCGCGAACGGACCAATATGGTTCTCAAACAACAACTTGTGAAACCGACATATTCTTGAAGCATTCAACATGTTTCATTAAAATGCAAATAATTGTGTTCGCTACGATCAATCGTTCAGAAGTTATAAGCAGTTCAAGTTAATTTTCGCGGGCGGGCAAATATGGTTCTCAACCAACAACCAATGAAATCGATATATTCTTGTAGCATGCAACATGCTGATTAATATGCAAAATTATAACGCTCTCTACGATCATTTGTTCAGAAGTTATAAGGAGTTGAAGTTAGTTTTGGCGGGCAGGCCAAAATGGTTCTCAAACAATAACTAGTGAAACCGACATATTTTTGTAGCATACAACATGTTTGATTGAAATGCAAATAATTGTGTTCTCTACGAAAATTGTTCAGAAGTTATAAACAGTTCAAGTTAATACTCGCGGGCGGGCCAATATGGTTTTCTAAATACAAATAGTGAAACCGACATATTCTTGTAGCATTTAACATGTTTCATTAAAATGCAAATAATTGTGTTCTCTACGATCAATTTTTCAGGAGTTATAAGCAGTTCAAGTTGATTTTCGCGGGCGGGCCAATATGGTTCTCAAACAACAACTAGTGAAATCGATATATTCTTGTAGCATGCAACATGCTGATTAATATGCAAATTTATTACGCTCCCTGGGATCATTTGTTCAGAAGTTATAAGGAGTTGAAATTAATTTTGGCGGGCGGGCCAAAATTGTTCTCAAACAACAACTAGTGAAACCGACATATTCTTGAAGCATTCAACATGTTTCATTAAAATGCAAATAATTGTGTTCTCTACGATCATTTGTTCAGAAATTGTAAGCAGTTGAATTAGTTTTCGCGGGTGGGCCAACATGGTTCTCAAACAATAACTAGTGAAATCTATATATTCTTGTAGCTAGCTACATATTTATTAATATGCAAAACAATCGAGCTTTCTACGATCACTTGTTCAGAACTTTTAAGCAGTTCAATTTAATACTCGCGGGCGGGCCAATATAGTTCTCAAACAGTAACTAGTGAAACTGACATATTCTTGTAGCATACAACATGTTAGATTAAAATGCAAATAATTGTGATCTCTACGATCAATTGTTCAGAAATTATAAGCAGTTCAACTTGATTTTCGCGGGCGAGCCAATATGTTTTTCAACCAACAACTAGTAAAATCGATATATTCTTGTATCATGCAACATGCTGATTAATATGCAAATTTTTTACGCTCTCTACGATCATTTGTTCAGAAGTTGTAAGCAGTTCAAGTTAATACTCGCGGACGGGAAAATATTTTTCTCAAATAACAACTAGTGAAACCGACATATTCTTGTAGCATTCAACTTGTTTCATTAAAATGCAAATAATTGTGTTCTCTACGATCAATTGTTCAGAAGTTATAAGCAGTTCAAGTTGACTTTCGCAGGCCGTCCAATATGGTTCTCAACCAAAAACTAGTGAAATCGATATATTCTTGTAGCATGCAACATGCTGATTAATATGCAAATTTACTATGCTCTCTAGGATCATTTGTTCAGAAGTTATAAACAGTTCAAGTTAATATTCGCGGATGGGCCAATATGGGTTTCTTAAAAAAACTAGTGAAACCGACATATTCTGTTGCATACAACATGTTTGATTAAAATGCTATTAATTGTGGTCTCTACAATCAATTGTTCAGGAGTTATAAGAAGTTCAAGTTGATTTTCGCGGGCGGGCCAATATGGTTCTCAACCAAAAACTAATGAAATCGATATATTTTTGTAGCATGCAACATGCTGATTAATAAGCAAAATTATTACGCTCTCTACGAACATTTGTTCAGAAGTTATAAGGAGTTGAAGTTAGTTTTGGCGGGCGGGCCAAAATGGTACTAAAACAATAACTAGTGAAACCGACATATTCTTGTAGCATACAACATGTTTGATTGAAATGCAAATAATTGCGTTCTCTACGATCAATTGTTCAGAAATTATAATCAGTTGAATTAGTTTTCGCTGGTGGGAAATTTGGTTCTCAACCAACAACTAGTGAAATCGATATATTCTTGTAGCATGCAACATGTTGATTAATATGCAACACTATTACGCTCACTACGATCATTTGTTCAGACGTTATAAGCAGAAAATGTCAATACCCGCAGGCGGGCCAATATGGTTAAAAAAAAACAAATATTAAAACTGACATATTCTCGTAGCATACAACATGTTTCATTAAAATGCAAATAATTGTGTTCTCTACGATCATTTGTTCAGAAATTGTAAGCAGTTGAATTAGTTTTCGCGGGTGGGCCAACATGGTTCTCAAACAATAACTAGAGATATCTATATATTCTTGTAGCTAGCTACATGTTTATTAATATGCAAAACAATCGAGCTTTCTACGATCATTTGTTCAGAACTTTTAAGCAGTTCAATTTAACACTCGCGGGCCGGCCAATATGGTTCTCAAACAACAACTTGTGAAACCGACATATTCTTGAAGCATTCAACATGTTTGATTGAAATGCAAATAATTGTGTTCTCTACGAAAATTGTTCAGAAGTTATAAACAGTTCAAGTTAATACTCGCGGGCGGGCCAATATGGTTCTAAAAAAACAAATAGTAAAACCGACATATTCTTGTAGCATACAACATGTTTCAATAAAATGCAAATAATTGTGTTCTCTACGATCATTTGTTCAGAAATTGTAAGCAGTTGAATAAGTTTTCGCGGGTGGGCCAACATGGTTCTCAAACAATAACTAGTGAAATCTATATATTCTTGTAGCTAGCTACATGTTTATTAATATGCAAAACAATCGAGCTTTCTACGATCGTTTGTTCAGAACTTTTAAGTAGTTCAATTTAACACTCGCGGGCCGGCCAATATGGTTCTCAAACAATAACTAGTGAAACTGACATATTCTTGTAGCATACAACATGTTAGATTAAAATGCAAATAATTGTGATCTCTACGATCAATTGTTCAGAAGTTATAACCAGTTCAAGTTCATTTTCGCTGGCGGGCCAATATGTTTTTCAACCAACAACTAGTGAAATCGATATATTCTTGTAGCATGCAAAATGCTGATTAATATGCAAATTTTTTACGCTCTCTACGATCTTTTGTTCAGAAGTTGTAAGCAGTTCAAGTTAATACTCGCGGACGGGCTAATATTGTTCTCAAATAACAACTAGTGAAACCGACATATTCTTGTAGCATTCAACATGTTTCATTAAAATGCAAATAATTGTGTTCTCTACGATCAATTGTTCAGAAGTTATAAGCAGTTCAAATTGACTTTCGCGGGCGGGCCAATATGGTTCTCAACCAAAAACTAGTGAAATCGATATATTCTTGTAGCATACAACATGCTGATTAATATGCAAATTTATTACGCTCTCTAGGATCATTTGTTCAGAAGTTATAAACAGTTCAAGTTAATACTCGCGGGCGGGCCAATATGGTTTTCTAAAAACAACTAGTGAAACCGACATATTCTTGTTGCATACAACATGTTTGATTAAAATGCTATTAATTGTGGTCTCTACGATCAATTGTTCAGGAGTTATAAGCGGTTCAAGTTGATTTTCGCGGGCGGGCCAATATGGTTCTCAACCAACAACCAATGAAATCGATATATTTTTGTAGCATGCAACATGCTGATTAATATGCAAAATTATTACTCTCTTTACGATCATTTGTTCAGAATTTATAAGGAGTTGAAGTTAGCTTTGGCGGGCGAGCCAAAATGTTTCTCAAACAATAACTAGTGAAACCGACATATTCTTGTAGCATACAACATGTTTGATTGAAATGCAAATAATTGTGTGCTCTACGAACAATTGTTCAGAAGTTATAAGCAGTTCAAACTAATTTTCGCGAGCGGGCCAATATGGTTCTCAACCAACAACTAGTGAAATCGCTATATTCTTGTAGCATGCAACATGCTGATTAATATGAAAATTTATTACGCTATCTAAGATCATTTGTTCAGAAGTTATAAGAAGTTCAAATTAATACTCGCGAACGGACCAATATGGTTCTCAAACAACAACTTGTGAAACCGACATATTCTTGAAGCATTCAACATGTTTCATTAAAATGCAAATAATTGTGTTCGCTACGATCAATCGTTCAGAAGTTATAAGCAGTTCAAGTTAATTTTCGCGGGCGGGCAAATATGGTTCTCAACCAACAACCAATGAAATCGATATATTCTTGTAGCATGCAACATGCTGATTAATATGCAAAATTATAACGCTCTCTACGATCATTTGTTCAGAAGTTATAAGGAGTTGAAGTTAGTTTTGGCGGGCAGGCCAAAATGGTTCTCAAACAATAACTAGTGAAACCGACATATTTTTGTAGCATACAACATGTTTGATTGAAATGCAAATAATTGTGTTCTCTACGAAAATTGTTCAGAAGTTATAAACAGTTCAAGTTAATACTCGCGGGCGGGCCAATATGGTTTTCTAAATACAAATAGTGAAACCGACATATTCTTGTAGCATTTAACATGTTTCATTAAAATGCAAATAATTGTGTTCTCTACGATCAATTTTTCAGGAGTTATAAGCAGTTCAAGTTGATTTTCGCGGGCGGGCCAATATGGTTCTCAAACAACAACTAGTGAAATCGATATATTCTTGTAGCATGCAACATGCTGATTAATATGCAAATTTATTACGCTCTCTGGGATCATTTGTTCAGAAGTTATAAGGAGTTGAAGTTAATTTTGGCGGGCGGGCCAAAATTGTTCTCAAACAACAACTAGTGAAACCGACATATTCTTGAAGCATTCAACATGTTTCATTAAAATGCAAATAATTGTGTTCTCTACGATCATTTGTTCAGAAATTGTAAGCAGTTGAATTAGTTTTCGCGGGTGGGCCAACATGGTTCTCAAACAATAACTAGTGAAATCTATATATTCTTGTAGCTAGCTACATATTTATTAATATGCAAAACAATCGAGCTTTCTACGATCACTTGTTCAGAACTTGTAAGCAGTTCAATTTAATACTCGCGGGCGGGCCAATATAGTTCTCAAACAGTAACTAGTGAAACTGACATATTCTTGTAGCATACAACATGTTAGATTAAAATGCAAATAATTGTGATCTCTACGATCAATTGTTCAGAAGTTATAAGCAGTTCAAGTTGACTTTCGCAGGCCGTCCAATATGGTTCTCAACCAAAAACTAGTGAAATCGATATATTCTTGTAGCATGCAACATGCTGATTAATATGCAAAATTACTATGCTCTCTACGATCATTTGTTCAGAAGTTGTAAGCAGTTCAAGTTAATACTCGCGGACGGGAAAATATTTTTCTCAAATAACAACTAGTGAAACCGACATATTCTTGTAGCATTCAACTTGTTTCATTAAAATGCAAATAATTGTGTTCTCTACGATCAATTGTTCAGAAGTTATAAGCAGTTCAAGTTGACTTTCGCAGGCCGTCCAATATGGTTCTCAACCAAAAACTAGTGAAATCGATATATTCTTGTAGCATGCAACATGCTGATTAATATGCAAAATTACTATGCTCTCTAGGATCATTTGTTCAGAAGTTATAAACAGTTCAAGTTAATATTCGCGGATGGGCCAATATGGGTTTCTTAAAAAAACTAGTGAAACCGACATATTCTGTTGCATACAACATGTTTGATTAAAATGCTATTAATTGTGGTCTCTACAATCAATTGTTCAGGAGTTATAAGAAGTTCAAGTTGATTTTCGCGGGCGGGCCAATATGGTTCTCAACCAAAAATTAATGAAATCGATATATTCTTGTAGCATGCAACATGCTGATTAATAAGCAAAATTATTACGCTCTCTACGAACATTTGTTCAGAAGTTATAAGGAGTTGAAGTTAGTTTTGGCGGGCGGGCCAAAATGGTTCTAAAACAATAACTAGTGAAACCGACATATTCTTGTAGCATACAACATGTTTGATTGAAATGCAAATAATTGCGTTCTCTACGATCAATTGTTCAGAAATTATAATCAGTTGAATTAGTTTTCGCTGGTGGGCCAATTGGTTCTCAACCAACAACTAGTGAAATCGATATATTCTTGTAGCATGCAACATGTTGATTAATATGCAACACTATTACGCTCACTACGATCATTTGTTCAGACGTTATAAGCAGAAAATGTCAATACCCGCAGGCGGGCCAATATGGTTAAAAAAAACAAATATTAAAACTGACATATTCTCGTAGCATACAACATGTTTCATTAAAATGCAAATAATTGTGTTCTCTACGATCATTTGTTCAGAAATTGTAAGCAGTTGAATTAGTTTTCGCGGGTGGGCCAACATGGTTCTCAAACAATAACTAGAGATATCTATATATTCTTGTAGCTAGCTACATGTTTATTAATATGCAAAACAATCGAGCTTTCTACGATTATTTGTTCAGAACTTTTAAGCAGTTCAATTTAATACTCGCGGGCGGGCCAATATGGTTCTCAAACAATAACTAGTGAAACTGACATATTCTTGTAGCATACAACATGTTAGATTAAAATCCAAATAATTGTGATCTCTACGATCAATTGTTCAGAAGTTATAAGCAGTTCAACTTGATTTTCGCGGGCGGGCCAATATGTTTTTCAACCAACAACTAGTGAAATGGATATATTCTTGTAGCATGCAACATGCTGATTAATGTGCAAATTTTTTACGCTCTCTACGATCATTTGTTCAAAAGTTGAAAGCAGTTCAAGTTAATACTCGCGGACGGGCCAATATTGTTCTCAAATAACAACTAGTGAAACCGACATATTCTTGTAGCATTCAACATGTTTCATTAAAATGCAAATAATTGTGTTCGCTACGATCAATTGTTCAGAAGTTATAAGCATTTCAAGTTGACTTTCGCGGGCGGGCCAATATGGTTCTCAACCAAAAACTAGTGAAATCGATATATTCTTGTAGCATGCAACATGCTGATTAATATGCAAATTTATTACGCTCTCTAGGATCATTTGTTCAGAAGTTTTAAACAGTTCAAATTAATACTCTCGGACGGGACAATATGGTTTTCTAAAAACAACTTGTGAAATGGATATATTCTTGCAGCTAGCAACATGCTGATTAATATGCAAAATTATTACGCTCTCTACGATCATTTGTTCAGTAGTAATAAGGAGTTGAATTTAGTTTTGGCGGGCGGGCCAAAATGGTTCCCAAACAATAACTAGTGAAACCAACATATTCTTGTAGCATACAACATGTTTGATTGACATTCAAGTAATTGTGTTCTCTACGATCAATTGTTCAGAAGTTATAAGCAGTTCAAGTTAATTTTCGAGGGCTGACCAATATGGTTCTCAACCAACAACTAGTGAAATCCATATATTCTAGTAGCATGCAACATGCTGATTAATATGCAAAACTATTACGCTCACTACGATCATTTGTTCAGACGTTATAAACAGAACATGTCAATATTCGCGTTCGGGCCAATATGGTTCTAAAAAACAAATAGTAAAACCGACATATTCTTGTAGCATTCAACATGTTTCATTAAAATGAAATTATTAAGTTCTCTACGATCAATTGTTCAGAAGATATAAGCAGTTCAAGTTGTTTTTCGCGGGCGGGCCAATATGGTTCTCAATCAAAAACTAGTGAAATCGACATATTCTCGTAGCATGCAACATGCTGATTAATATGCAAATTTATTACGCTCTCTAGGATCATTTGTTACGAAGTTATAAACAGTTCAAGTTAATACTCGCGGGCTTGCCAATATGGTTTTCTAAAAACATCTAGTGAAACCGACATATTCTTGTAGCATTTAACATGTTTCATTAAAATGCAAATAATTGTGTTCTCTACGATCAATTTTTCAGGAGTGATAAGCAGTTCATGTTGATTTTCAGGGGCGGGCCAATATGGTTCTCAACCAACAACTAATGAAATCGATATATTCTTGTAGCATGCAACATGCTGATTAATATGCAAATTTATTACGCTATCTAGGATCATTTGTTCAGAAGTCATAAACAGTTCAAGTTAATACTCGCGGGCGGGCCAATATAGTTTTCTAAAAACAACTAGTGAAACCGACATATTCTTGTTGCATTCAACATGTTTCATTAAAATGCAAATAATTGTGGTCTCTACGATCAATTGTTCAGGAGTTATAATCAGTTCAAGTTGATTTTCGCGGGCGGGCCAATATGGTTCTCAACCAACAACTAGTGAAATCGATATATTCTTTTAGCATGCAACATGCTGATTAATATGCAAATTTATTACACTCTCTAGGATCATTTGTTCAAAAGTTATAAACAGTTCAAGTTAATACTCGCGGGCGGGCCAATATGGTTTTCTAAAAACAACTAGTGAAACCGACATATTCTTGTTGCATACAATATGTTTCATTAAAATGCAACTAATTATGGTCTCTACGATCAATTGTTCAGGAGTTATAATCAGTTCAAGTTGATTTTCGCGGGCGGGCCAATATGGTTCTCAACCAACAACTAGTGAAATCGATATATTCTTGTAGCATGCAACATGCTGATTAATATGCAAAATTAATACGCTCTCTACGATCATTTGTTCTTAAGTTATAAGGAGTTGAAGTTAGTTTTGGCGGACGGGCCAAAATGATTCTCAAACAACAACTAGTGAAACCGTCATATTCTTAAAACATTCAACATGTTTCATTAAAATGCAAATAATTGTGTTCGCTACGATCAATTGTTCAGAAGTTATTATCAGTTCAAGTTAATTTTCGCGGGCGGGCCAATATTGTTCTCAACCAACAACTAATGAAATCGATACATTCTTGTAGCATGCAACATGCTGATTAATATGCAAATTTATTACGCTCTCTAGGATCATTTGTTCACAAGTTATAAACAGTTCAAGTTAATACTCGCGGGCGGGCCAATTTGGTTTTCTAAAAACAACTAGTGAAACCGACATATTCTTGTTGCATACAACATGTTTGATTGAAATGCAAATAATTGTGTGGTCTACGATCAATTGTTCAGAAGTTATAAGCAGTTCAAGTTAATTTTCGCGGGCAGGCCAATATATTTCTCAAACAACAACTAGTGAAATCGATATATTTTTGTAGCATCCAACATTCTGATTAATATGCAAAATTATTACGCTCTCTAAGGTCATTTGTTCAGAAGTTATAAGCAGTTCAATTTAATACTCGCGGGCGGGCCAATATGGTTCTCAAATAACAACTAGTGAAACCGACATATTCTTGAAGCATTCAACATGTTTCATTAAAATGCAAATAATTGTGTTCTCTACGATCAATTGTTCAGATGTTATTATCAGTTCAAGTTAATTTACGCGGGCGGGCCAATATGGTTCTCAACCAACAACTAATGAAATCGATATATTCTTGTAGCATGCAACATGCTGATTAATATGCAAAATTAATACGCTCTCTACGATCATTTGTTCTTAAGTTATAAGGAGTTGAAGTTAGTTTCGGCGGGCGGACCAAAATGGTTCTCAAACAATAACTAGTGAAATCGACATATTCTTGTAGCATACAACATGTTTGATTGAAATGCAAATAATTGTGTTCTCTACGATCAATTGTTCAGAAGTTATATGTAGTTGAATTAGTTTTCGCGGGTGGGCCAACATTTTTCTCAAACAATAACTAGTGAAATCTTTATATTCTTGTAGCTAGCTACATGTTTATTAATATGCAAAACAATCGAGCTTTCTACGATCGTTTGTTCAGAACTTTTAAGCAGTTCAATTTAACACTCGCGGGCGGGCCAATATGGTTCTCAAACAATAACTAGTGAAACCGACATATTCTTGTAGCATACAACATGTTTGATTGAAATGCAAATAATTGTGTTCTCTACGAAAATTGTTCAGAAGTTATAAACAGTTCAAGTTAATACTCGCGGGCGGGCCAATATGGTTTTCTAAAAACTACAATGAAACCGACATATTCTTGTAGCATTCAACATGTTTCATTAAAATGCAAATAATTGTGTTCTCTACGATCAATTTTTCAGAAGTTATAAGCAGTTCAAATTGACTTTCGCGGGCGGGCCAATATGGTTCTCAACCAACAACCAATGAAATCGATATATTGTTGTAGCATGCAACATGCTGATTAATATGCAAAATTATTACGCTCTCTACGATCATTTGTTCAGAATTTATAAGGAGTTGAAGTTAGCTTTGGCGGGCGGGCCAAAATGGTTCTCAAACAATAACTAGTGAAACCGACATATTCTTGTAGCATACAACATGTTTGATTGAAATGCAAATAATTGTGTGCTCTACGAACAATTGTTCAGAAGTTATAAGCAGTTCAAACTAATTTTCGCGAGCGGGCCAATATGGTTCTCATCCAACAACTAGTGAAATCGATATATTCTTGTAGCATGCAACATGCTGATTAATATGAAAATTTATTACGCTATCTAAGATCATTTGTTCAGAAGTTATAAGCAGTTCAAATTAATACTCGCGAACGGACCAATATGGTTCTCAAACAACAACTAGTGAAACCGACATATTCTTGAAGCATTCAACATGTTTCATTAAAATGCAAATAATTGTGTTCGCTACGATCAATTGTTCAGAAGTTATAAGCAGTTCAAGTTAATTTTCGCGGCGGGCCAATATGGTTTTCTAAAAACAACTAGTGAAACCGACATATTCTTGTAGCATTCAACATGTTTCATTAAAATGCAAATAATTGTGTTCTCTACGATCAATTTTTCAGGAGTTATAAGCAGTTCAAGTTGATTTTCGCGGGCGGGCCAATATGGTTCTCAAACAACAACTAGTGAAATCGATATATGCTTGTAGCATGCAACATGCTGATTAATATGCAAATTTATTACGCTCTTTAAGATCATTTGTTCAGAAGTTATAAGCAGTTCAATTTAATACTCGCGGGCGGGCCAATATGGTTCTCAAACAACAACTAGTGAAACCGACATATTCTTGTAGCATTCAACATGTTTCATTAAAATGCAAATAATTGTGTTCTCTACGATCAATTGTTCAGAAGATATAAGCAGTTCAAATTAATTTTCGAGGGCGGGCCAGTATGGTTCTCAACCAACAACCAATGAAATCGATATACTGTTGTAGCATGCAACATGCTGATTAATATGCAAATTTATTACGCTCTCTAGGATCATTTGTTCCGAAGTTATAAACAGTTCAAATTAATACTCGCCGGCGGCCAATATGGTTTTCTAAAAACAACTAGTGAAATCGATATATGCTTGTAGCATGCAACATGCTGATTAATATGCAAAATTATTACGCTCTTTAAGATCATTTGTTCAGAAGTTATAAGCAGTTCAATTTAATACTCGCGGGCGGGCCAATATGGTTCTCAAACAACAACTAGTGAAACCACATATTCTTGTAGCATTCAACATGTTTCATTAAAATGCAAATAATTGTGTTCTCTACGATCAATTGTTCAGAAGATATAAGCAGTTCAAGTTAATTTCCGCGGGCGGGCCAATATGGTTCTCAACCAAAAACTAGTGAAATTGATATATTCTTGTAGCATGCAACATGCTGATTAATATGCGAAATGATTAAGCTCTCTACGATAATTTGTTCAGAAGTTATAAGGAGTTGAAGTTAGTTTTGGCGGGCGGGACAAAAAGGTTCTCAAACAATAACTAGTGAAACCGACATATTCTTGAAGCATTCAACATGTTTCATTAAAATGAAAATAATTGTGTTCGCTACGATCAATTGTTCAGAAGATATAAGCAGTTCAAATTAATTTTCGAGGGCGGGCCAGTATGGTTCTCAACCAACAACCAATGAAATCGATATATTGTTGTAGCATGCAACATGCTGTTCAATATGCAAAATTATTACGCTTTCTACGATCAATTGTTCAGAAGTTATAAGGAGTTGAAATTACTTTTGGCGGGCGGGCCAAAATGGTTTTCTAAAAACAACTAGTGAAACCGACATATTCTTGTAGCATTCAACATGTTTCATTAAAATGCAAACAATTGTGTTCTCTACGATCAATTGTTCAGGAGATATAAACAGTTCAAATTGATTTTCGCGGGCGGGTTAATATGGTTCTCAACCAACAACAAGTGAAATCGATATATTCTTGTAGCATGCAACATGCTGATTAATATGTAAATTTATTACGCTCTCTAGGATCATTTGTTCAGAAGTTATAAATAGTTCAAGTTAATACTCGCGGGCTAATATGGTTATCTATAAACAACTAGTGAAACCGACATATTCTTGTAGCGTTCAAAATGTTTCATTAAAATGCAAATAATTGTGTGCTCTACGATCAATTGTTCAGAAGTTATAAGCAGTTCAAGTTAATTTTCGCGGGCAGGCCAATATATTTCTCAAACAACAACTAGTGAAATCGATATATTCTTGTAGCATGCAACATGCTGATTAATATGCAAATTTATTACGCTCTCTAGGATCATTTGTTCCGAAGTTATAAACAGTTCAAATTAATACTCGCCGGCGGCCAATATGGTTTTCTAAAAACAACTAGTGAAACCGACATATTCTTGTAGCATTCAACATGTTTCATTAAAATGCAAATAATTGTGTTCTCTACGATCAATTTTTCAGGAGTTATAAGCAGTTCAAGTTGATTTTCAGGGGCGGGCCAATATGGTTCTCAACCAACAACTAGTGAAATCGATATATTCTTGTAGCATGCAACATGCTGATTAATATGCAAAATTATTACGCTCTCTACGATCATTTGTTCAGAAGTTATAAGGAGTTGAAGTTAGTTTTGGCGGGCGGTCCAAAATGGTTCTCAAACAATAACTAGTGAAACCGACATATTCTTGTAGCATACAACATGTTTGATTGAAATGCAAATAATTGTGTTCTCGACGATCAATTGTTCAGAAGTTATAAGCAGTTCAAATTAATTTTCACGGGCAGGCCAATATATTTCTCAAACAACAACTACTGAAATCGATATATTCTTGTAGCATGCAACATGCTGATTAATATGCAAAATTATTACGCTTTCTACGATTATTTGTTCAGAAGTTATAAGCAGTTCAAATTAATTTTCGCCGGCGGGCCAATATGGTTCTCAACCAACAACTTGTGAAATCGATATATTCTTGTTGCATGCAACATGCTGATTAATATGCAAAATTAATACGCTCTTTAAGATCATTTGTTCAGAAGTTATAAGCATTTCAATTTAATACTCGCGGGCGGGCCAATATGGTTCTCAAACAACAACTAGTGAAACCGAGATATTCTTGAAGCATTCAACATGTTTCATTAAAATGCAAATAATTGTGTTCGCTACGATCAATTGTTCAGAAGTTATTATCAGTTCAAGTTAATTTTCGCGGGCGGGCCAATATGGTTCTCAACCAACAACTAATGAAATCGATATATTCTTGTAGCATGCAACATGCTGATTAATAAGCAAAACTATTACGCTCACTACGATCATTTGTTCAGACGTTATTAGCAGAAAATGTCAATACTCGCGGGCGCGCCAATATGGTTCTAAAAAAACAAATAGTAAAACCGACATATTCTTGTAGCATTCAACATGTTTCATTAAAATGCAAATAATTGTGTTCTCTACGATCATTTGTTCAGAAATTGTAAGCAGTTGAATTAGTTTTCGCGGGTGGGCCAAGATGGTTCTCAAACAATAACTAGTGAAATCTATATATTCTTGTAGCTAGCTACATGCTTATTAACATGCAAAACAATCGAGCTTTCTACGATCATTTGTTCAGAACTTTTAAGCAGTTCAATTATTTTTTTTTATTTTTTTTGTATTTTTTTGTATTTTTTTGTATTTTTTTTTGTATTTTTATTCTTTTTATTCTTTTTACTGCAACAAAGATTTTCAAGAAGTGGAAAGTATCAATTGTAATATGTTTTTTTAAAGGGTTTGTTGTAAGAACGGCCCGCGAGGCCGAAACACGCCCTCTCAATAAAGACGATATTATTATTATTATTATTATTATTATTATTATTAATTTAATACTCGCGGGCGGGCCAATATTGTTCTCAAACAATAACTAGTGAAACTGACATAATCTTGTAGCATACAACATGTTAGATTAAAATGCAAATAATTGTGATCTCTACGATCAATTGTTCAGAAGTTATAAGCAGTTCAAGTTGATTTTCGCGGGCGGGCCAATATGTTTTTCAACCAACAACTAATGAAATCGATATATTCTTGTAGCATGCAACATGCTGATTAATAAGCAAAATTATTACGCTCTCTACGATCATTTGTTCAGAAGTTATAAGGAGTTGAAGTTAGTTTCGGCGGGCGGACCAAAATGGTTCTCAAACAATAACTAGTGAAACCGACATATTCTTGAAGCATTCAACATGTTTCATTAAAATGAAAATAATTGTGTTCGCTACGATCAATTGTTCAGAAGATATAAGCAGTTCAAATTAATTTTCGAGGGCGGGCCAGTATGGTTCTCAACCAACAACCAATGAAATCGATATATTGTTGTAGCATGCAACATGCTGTTTAATATGCAAAATTATTACGCTTTCTACGATCAATTGTTCAGAAGTTATAAGGAGTTGAAATTAGTTTTGGCGGGCGGGCCAAAATGGTTTTCTAAAAACAACTAGTGAAACCGACATATTCTTGTAGCATTCAACATGTTTCATTAAAATGCAAACAATTGTGTTCTCTACGATCAATTGTTCAGGAGATATAAACAGTTCAAGTTAATTTTCGCGGCGGGCCAATATGGTTCTCAACCAACAACCAATGAAATAGATATATTCTTGTAGCATGCAACATGCAAATTAATATGCAAAATTATAACGCTCTCTACGATCATTTGTTCAGAAGTTATATGGATTTGAAGTTAGTTTTGGAGGGGAGGCCAAAATGGTTCTCAAACAATAACTAGTGAAACCGACATATTCTTGTAGCATACAACATGTTTGATTGAAATGCAAATAATTGTGTGCTCTACGAACAATTGTTCAGAAGTTATAAGCAGTTCAAACTAATTTTCGCGAGCGGGCCAATATGGTTCTCATCCAACAACTAGTGAAATCGATATATTCTTGTAGCATGCAACATGCTGATTAATATGAAAATTTATTACGCTATCTAAGATCATTTGTTCAGAAGTTATAAGCAGTTCAAATTAATACTCGCGAACGGACCAATATGGTTCTCAAACAACAACTAGTGAAACCGACATATTCTTGAAGCATTCAACATGTTTCATTAAAATGCAAATAATTGTGTTCTCTACGATCAATTGTTCAGGAGATATAAACAGTTCAAGTTAATTTTCGCGGCGGGCCAATATGGTTCTCAACCAACAACCAATGAAATAGATATATTCTTGTAGCATGCAACATGCAAATTAATATGCAAAATTATAACGCTCTCTACGATCATTTGTTCAGAAGTTATATGGAGTTGAAGTTAGTTTTGGAGGGGAGGCCAAAATGGTTCTCAAACAATAACTAGTGAAACCGACATATTCTTGTAGCATACAACATGTTTGATTGAAATGCAAATAATTGTGTGCTCTACGATCAATTGTTCAGAAGTTATAAGCAGTTCAAGTTAATTTTCGCGGCGGGCCAATATGGTTCTCAACCAACAACCAATGAAATAGATATATTCTTGTAGCATGCAACATGCAAATTAATATGCAAAATTATAACGCTCTCTACGATCATTTGTTCAGAAGTTATATGGAGTTGAAGTTAGTTTTGGAGGGGAGGCCAAAATGGTTCTCAAACAATAACTAGTGAAACCGACATATTTTTGTAGCATACAACATGTTTGATTGAAATGCAAATAATTGTGTTCTCTACGAAAATTGTTCAGAAGTTATAAACAGTTCAAGTTAATACTCGCGGGCGGGCCAATATGGTTTTCTAAAAACAACTAGTGAAACCGACATATTCTTGTAGCATTCAACATGTTTCATTAAAATGCAAATAATTGTGTTCTCTACGATCAATTTTTCAGGAGTTATAAGCAGTTCAAGTTGATTTTCGCGGGCGGGCCAATATGGTTCTCAAACAACAACTAGTGAAATCGATATATGCTTGTAGCATGCAACATGCTGATTAATATGCAAATTTATTACGCTCTTTAAGATCATTTGTTCAGAAGTTATAAGCAGTTCAATTTAATACTCGCGGGCGGGCCAATATGGTTCTCAAACAACAACTAGTGAAACCGACATATTCTTGTAGCATTCAACATGTTTCATTAAAATGCAAATAATTGTGTTCTCTACGATCAATTGTTCAGAAGATATAAGCAGTTCAAATTAATTTTCGAGGGCGGGCCAGTATGGTTCTCAACCAACAACCAATGAAATCGATATACTGTTGTAGCATGCAACATGCTGATTAATATGCAAATTTATTACGCTCTCTAGGATCATTTGTTCCGAAGTTATAAACAGTTCAAATTAATACTCGCCGGCGGCCAATATGGTTTTCTAAAAACAACTAGTGAAATCGATATATGCTTGTAGCATGCAACATGCTGATTAATATGCAAAATTAATACGCTCTTTAAGATCATTTGTTCAGAAGTTATAAGCATTTCAATTTAATACTCGCGGGCGGGCCAATATGGTTCTCAAACAACAACTAGTGAAACCGAGATATTCTTGAAGCATTCAACATGTTTCATTAAAATGCAAATAATTGTGTTCGCTACGATCAATTGTTCAGAAGTTATTATCAGTTCAAGTTAATTTTCGCGGGCGGGCCAATATGGTTCTCAACCAACAACTAATGAAATCGATATATTCTTGTTGCATGCAACATGCTGATTAATATGCAAAATTAATACGCTCTTTAAGATCATTTGTTCAGAAGTTATATGGAGTTGAAGTTAGTTTTGGAGGGGAGGCCAAAATGGTTCTCAAACAATAACTAGTGAAACCGACATATTCTTGTAGCATACAACATGTTTGATTGAAATGCAAATAATTGTGTGCTCTACGAACAATTGTTCAGAAGTTATAAGCAGTTCAAACTAATTTTCGCGAGCGGGCCAATATGGTTCTCATCCAACAACTAGTGAAATCGATATATTCTTGTAGCATGCAACATGCTGATTAATATGAAAATTTATTACGCTATCTAAGATCATTTGTTCAGAAGTTATAAGCAGTTCAAATTAATACTCGCGAACGGACCAATATGGTTCTCAAACAACAACTAGTGAAACCGACATATTCTTGAAGCATTCAACATGTTTCATTAAAATGCAAATAATTGTGTTCGCTACGATCAATTGTTCAGAAGTTATAAGAAGTTCAAGTTAATTTTCGCGGCGGGCCAATATGGTTCTCAACCAACAACCAATGAAATAGATATATTCTTGTAGCATGCAACATGCAAATTAATATGCAAAATTATAACGCTCTCTACGATCATTTGTTCAGAAGTTATATGGAGTTGAAGTTAGTTTTGGAGGGGAGGCCAAAATGGTTCTCAAACAATAACTAGTGAAACCGACATATTTTTGTAGCATACAACATGTTTGATTGAAATGCAAATAATTGTGTTCTCTACGAAAATTGTTCAGAAGTTATAAACAGTTCAAGTTAATACTCGCGGGCGGGCCAATATGGTTTTCTAAAAACAACTAGTGAAACCGACATATTCTTGTAGCATTCAACATGTTTCATTAAAATGCAAATAATTGTGTTCTCTACGATCAATTTTTCAGGAGTTATAAGCAGTTCAAGTTGATTTTCGCGGGCGGGCCAATATGGTTCTCAAACAACAACTAGTGAAATCGATATATGCTTGTAGCATGCAACATGCTGATTAATATGCAAATTTATTACGCTCTTTAAGATCATTTGTTCAGAAGTTATAAGCAGTTCAATTTAATACTCGCGGGCGGGCCAATATGGTTCTCAAACAACAACTAGTGAAACCGACATATTCTTGTAGCATTCAACATGTTTCATTAAAATGCAAATAATTGTGTTCTCTACGATCAATTGTTCAGAAGATATAAGCAGTTCAAATTAATTTTCGAGGGCGGGCCAGTATGGTTCTCAACCAACAACCAATGAAATCGATATACTGTTGTAGCATGCAACATGCTGATTAATATGCAAATTTATTACGCTCTCTAGGATCATTTGTTCCGAAGTTATAAACAGTTCAAATTAATACTCGCCGGCGGCCAATATGGTTTTCTAAAAACAACTAGTGAAATCGATATATGCTTGTAGCATGCAACATGCTGATTAATATGCAAAATTATTACGCTCTTTAAGATCATTTGTTCAGAAGTTATAAGCAGTTCAATTTAATACTCGCGGGCGGGCCAATATGGTTCTCAAACAACAACTAGTGAAACCACATATTCTTGTAGCATTCAACATGTTTCATTAAAATGCAAATAATTGTGTTCTCTACGATCAATTGTTCAGAAGATATAAGCAGTTCAAGTTAATTTCCGCGGGCGGGCCAATATGGTTCTCAACCAAAAACTAGTGAAATTGATATATTCTTGTAGCATGCAACATGCTGATTAATATGCGAAATGATTAAGCTCTCTACGATAATTTGTTCAGAAGTTATAAGGAGTTGAAGTTAGTTTTGGCGGGCGGGACAAAAAGGTTCTCAAACAATAACTAGTGAAACCGACATATTCTTGAAGCATTCAACATGTTTCATTAAAATGAAAATAATTGTGTTCGCTACGATCAATTGTTCAGAAGATATAAGCAGTTCAAATTAATTTTCGAGGGCGGGCCAGTATGGTTCTCAACCAACAACCAATGAAATCGATATATTGTTGTAGCATGCAACATGCTGTTCAATATGCAAAATTATTACGCTTTCTACGATCAATTGTTCAGAAGTTATAAGGAGTTGAAATTACTTTTGGCGGGCGGGCCAAAATGGTTTTCTAAAAACAACTAGTGAAACCGACATATTCTTGTAGCATTCAACATGTTTCATTAAAATGCAAACAATTGTGTTCTCTACGATCAATTGTTCAGGAGATATAAACAGTTCAAATTGATTTTCGCGGGCGGGTTAATATGGTTCTCAACCAACAACAAGTGAAATCGATATATTCTTGTAGCATGCAACATGCTGATTAATATGTAAATTTATTACGCTCTCTAGGATCATTTGTTCAGAAGTTATAAATAGTTCAAGTTAATACTCGCGGGCTAATATGGTTATCTATAAACAACTAGTGAAACCGACATATTCTTGTAGCGTTCAAAATGTTTCATTAAAATGCAAATAATTGTGTGCTCTACGATCAATTGTTCAGAAGTTATAAGCAGTTCAAGTTAATTTTCGCGGGCAGGCCAATATATTTCTCAAACAACAACTAGTGAAATCGATATATTCTTGTAGCATGCAACATGCTGATTAATATGCAAATTTATTACGCTCTCTAGGATCATTTGTTCCGAAGTTATAAACAGTTCAAATTAATACTCGCCGGCGGCCAATATGGTTTTCTAAAAACAACTAGTGAAACCGACATATTCTTGTAGCATTCAACATGTTTCATTAAAATGCAAATAATTGTGTTCTCTACGATCAATTTTTCAGGAGTTATAAGCAGTTCAAGTTGATTTTCAGGGGCGGGCCAATATGGTTCTCAACCAACAACTAGTGAAATCGATATATTCTTGTAGCATGCAACATGCTGATTAATATGCAAAATTATTACGCTCTCTACGATCATTTGTTCAGAAGTTATAAGGAGTTGAAGTTAGTTTTGGCGGGCGGTCCAAAATGGTTCTCAAACAATAACTAGTGAAACCGACATATTCTTGTAGCATACAACATGTTTGATTGAAATGCAAATAATTGTGTTCTCGACGATCAATTGTTCAGAAGTTATAAGCAGTTCAAATTAATTTTCACGGGCAGGCCAATATATTTCTCAAACAACAACTACTGAAATCGATATATTCTTGTAGCATGCAACATGCTGATTAATATGCAAAATTATTACGCTTTCTACGATTATTTGTTCAGAAGTTATAAGCAGTTCAAATTAATTTTCGCCGGCGGGCCAATATGGTTCTCAACCAACAACTTGTGAAATCGATATATTCTTGTTGCATGCAACATGCTGATTAATATGCAAAATTAATACGCTCTTTAAGATCATTTGTTCAGAAGTTATAAGCATTTCAATTTAATACTCGCGGGCGGGCCAATATGGTTCTCAAACAACAACTAGTGAAACCGAGATATTCTTGAAGCATTCAACATGTTTCATTAAAATGCAAATAATTGTGTTCGCTACGATCAATTGTTCAGAAGTTATTATCAGTTCAAGTTAATTTTCGCGGGCGGGCCAATATGGTTCTCAACCAACAACTAATGAAATCGATATATTCTTGTAGCATGCAACATGCTGATTAATAAGCAAAACTATTACGCTCACTACGATCATTTGTTCAGACGTTATTAGCAGAAAATGTCAATACTCGCGGGCGCGCCAATATGGTTCTAAAAAAACAAATAGTAAAACCGACATATTCTTGTAGCATTCAACATGTTTCATTAAAATGCAAATAATTGTGTTCTCTACGATCATTTGTTCAGAAATTGTAAGCAGTTGAATTAGTTTTCGCGGGTGGGCCAAGATGGTTCTCAAACAATAACTAGTGAAATCAATATATTCTTGTAGCTAGCTACATGCTTATTAACATGCAAAACAATCGAGCTTTCTACGATCATTTGTTCAGAACTTTTAAGCAGTTCAATTATTTTTTTTTATTTTTTTTGTATTTTTTTGTATTTTTTTGTATTTTTTTGTATTTTTTTTTGTATTTTTATTCTTTTTATTCTTTTTACTGCAACAAAGATTTTCAAGAAGTGGAAAGTATCAATTGTAATATGTTTTTTTAAAGGGTTTGTTGTAAGAACGGCCCGCGAGGCCGAAACACGCCCTCTCAATAAAGACGATATTATTATTATTATTATTATTATTATTAATTTAATACTCGCGGGCGGGCCAATATGGTTCTCAAACAATAACTAGTGAAACTGACATAATCTTGTAGCATACAACATGTTAGATTAAAATGCAAATAATTGTGATCTCTACGATCAATTGTTCAGAAGTTATAAGCAGTTCAAGTTGATTTTCGCGGGCGGGCCAATATGTTTTTCAACCAACAACTAATGAAATCGATATATTCTTGTAGCATGCAACATGCTGATTAATAAGCAAAATTATTACGCTCTCTACGATCATTTGTTCAGAAGTTATAAGGAGTTGAAGTTAGTTTCGGCGGGCGGACCAAAATGGTTCTCAAACAATAACTAGTGAAACCGACATATTCTTGAAGCATTCAACATGTTTCATTAAAATGAAAATAATTGTGTTCGCTACGATCAATTGTTCAGAAGATATAAGCAGTTCAAATTAATTTTCGAGGGCGGGCCAGTATGGTTCTCAACCAACAACCAATGAAATCGATATATTGTTGTAGCATGCAACATGCTGTTTAATATGCAAAATTATTACGCTTTCTACGATCAATTGTTCAGAAGTTATAAGGAGTTGAAATTAGTTTTGGCGGGCGGGCCAAAATGGTTTTCTAAAAACAACTAGTGAAACCGACATATTCTTGTAGCATTCAACATGTTTCATTAAAATGCAAACAATTGTGTTCTCTACGATCAATTGTTCAGGAGATATAAACAGTTCAAATTGATTTTCGCGGGCGGGTTAATATGGTTCTCACCCAACAACTAGTGAAATCGATATATTCTTGTAGCATGCAACATGCTGATTAATATGTAAATTTTTTACGCTCTCTAGGATCATTTGTTCAGAAGTTATAAATAGTTCAAGTTAATACTCGCGGGCTAATATGGTTATCTATAAACAACTAGTGAAACCGACATATTCTTGTAGCGTTCAAAATGTTTCATTAAAATGCAAATAATTGTGTGCTCTACGATCAATTGTTCAGAAGTTATAAGCAGTTCAAGTTAATTTTCGCGGGCAGGCCAATATATTTCTCAAACAACAACTAGTGAAATCGATATATTCTTGTAGCTTGCAACATGCTGATTAATATGCAAAATTATTACGGTTTCTACGATTATTTGTTCAGAAGTTATAAGCAATTTAAATTAATTTTAGCGGGCGGGCCAATATGGTTCTCAACCAACAACTTGTGAAATCGATATATTCTTGTAGCATGCAACATGCTGATTAATATGCAAATTTATTACGCTCTCTAGGATCATTTGTTCCGAAGTTATAACCAGTTCATATTAATACTCGCCGGCGGCCAATATGGTTTTCTAAAAACAACTAGTGAAACCGACATATTCTTGTAGCATTCAACATGTTTCATTAAAATGCAAATAATTGTGTTCTCTACGATCAATTTTTCAGGAGTTATAAGCAGTTCAAGTTGATTTTCAGGGGCGGGCCAATATGGTTCTCAACCAACAACTAGTGAAATCGATATATTCTTGTAGCATGCAACATGCTGATTAATATGCAAAATTATTACGCTCTCTACGATCATTTGTTCAGAAGTTATAAGGAGTTGAAGTTAGTTTTGGCGGGCGGTCCAAAATGGTTCTCAAACAATAACTAGTGAAACCGACATATTCTTGTAGCATACAACATGTTTGATTGAAATGCAAATTATTGTGTTCTCGACGATCAATTGTTCAGAAGTTATAAGCAGTTCAAATTAATTTTCACGGGCAGGCCAATATATTTCTCAAACAACAACTAGTGAAATCGATATATTCTTGTAGCATGCAACATGCTGATTAATATGCAAAATTATTACGCTTTCTAAGATTATTTGTTCAGAAGTTATAAGCAGTTCAAATTAATTTTCGCCGGCGGGCCAATATGGTTCTCAACCTACAACTTGTGAAATCGATATATTCTTGTAGCATGCAACATGCTGATTAATATGCAAAATTAATACGCTCTTTAAGATCATTTGTTCAGAAGTTATAAGCATTTCAATTTAATACCCGCGGGCGGGCCAATATGGTTCTCAAACAACAACTAGTGAAACCGAGATATTCTTGAAGCATTCAACATGTTTCATTAAAATGCAAATAATTGTGTTCGCTACGAACAATTGTTCAGAAGTTATTATCAGTTCAAGTTAATTTTCGCGGGTGGGCCAATATGGTTCTCAACCAACAACTAATGAAATCGATATATTCTTGTAGCATGCAACATGCTGATTAATAAGCAAAACTATTACGCTCACTACGATCATTTGTTCAGACGTTATTAGCAGAAAATGTCAATACTCGCGGGCGCGCCAATATGGTTCTAAAAAAACAAATAGTAAAACCGACATATTCTTGTAGCATTCAACATGTTTCATTAAAATGAAATTATTAAGTTCTCTACGATCAATTGTTCAGAAGATATAAGCAGTTCAAGTTGATTTTCGCGGGCGGGCCAATATGGTTCTCAACCAAAAACTAGTAAAATCGATATATTCTTGTAGCATGCAACATGCTGATTAATATGCAAATTTATTACGCTCTCTAGCATCATTTGTTACGAAGTTATAAACAGTTCAAGTTAATACTCGCGGGCTTGCCAATATGGTTTTCTAAAAACATCTAGTGAAACCGACATTTTCTTGTAGCATTTAACATGTTTCATTAAAATGCAAATAATTGTGTTCTCTACGATCATTTGTTCAGAAATTGTAAGCAGTTGAATTAGTTTTCGCGGGTGGGCCAAGATGGTTCTCAAACAATAACTAGTGAAATCTATATATTCTTGTAGCTAGCTACATGCTTATTAACATGCAAAACAATCGAGCTTTCTACGATCATTTGTTCAGAACTTTTAAGCAGTTCAATTTTTTTTTTATTTCTTTTTGTATTTTTTTGTATTTTTTTTGTATTTTTTTTGTATTTTTATTCTTTTTATTCTTTTTACTGCAACAAAGATTTTCAAGAAGTGGAAAGTGTCAATTGTAATATGTTTTTTTAAAGGGTTTGTTGTAAGAACGGCCCGCGAGGCCGAAACACGCCCTCTCAATAAAGACGATATTATTATTATTATTATTATTAATTTAATACTCGCGGGCGGGCCAATATGGTTCTCAAACAATAACTAGTGAAACTGACATAATCTTGTAGCATACAACATGTTAGATTAAAATGCAAATAATTGTGATCTCTACGATCAATTGTTCAGAAGTTATAAGCAGTTCAAGTTGATTTTCGCGGGCGGGCCAATATGTTTTTCAACCAACAACTAATGAAATCGATATATTCTTGTAGCATGCAACATGCTGATTAATAAGCAAAATTATTACGCTCTCTACGATCATTTGTTCAGAAATTATAAGGAGTTGAAGTTAGTTTCGGCGGGCGGACCAAAATGGTTCTCAAACAATAACTAGTGAAATCGACATATTCTTGTAGCATACAACATGTTTGATTGAAATGCAAATAATTGTGTTCTCTACGATCAAATGTTCAGAAGTTATAAGCAGTTGAATTAGTTTTCGCGGGTGGGCCAATATGTTTCTCAACCAACAACTAGTGAAATGATAAATTCTTGTAGCATGCAACATGCAGATTAATATGCAAAACTATTACGCTCACTACGATCATTTGTTCAGACGTTATAAGCAGAAAAAGTCAATACTCGCGGGCGGGCCAATATGGTTCTAAAAAAACAAATAGTAAAACCGACATATTCTTGTAGCATACAACATGTTTCATTAAAATGCAAATAATTGTGTTCTCTACGATCATTTGTTCAGAAATTGTAAGCAGTTGAATTAGTTTTCGCGGGTGGGCCAACATTTATCTCAAACAATAACTAGTGAAATCTATATATTCTTGTAGCTAGCTACATGTTTATTAATATGCAAAACAATCGAGCTTTCTACGATCGTTTGTTCAGAACTTTTAAGCAGTTCAATTTAACACTCGCGGGCAGGCCAATATGGTTCTCAAACAATAACTAGTGAAACTGACATATTCTTGTAGCATACAACATGTTAGATTAAAATGCAAATAATTGTGATCTCTACGATCAATTGTTCAGAAGTTATAAGCAGTTCAAGTTCATTTTCGCGGGCGGGCCAATATGTTTCTCAACCAACAACTAGTGAAATCGATATATTCTTGTAGCATGCAAAATGCTGATTAATATGCAAATTTTTTACGCTCTCTACGATCTTTTGTTCAGAAGTTGTAAGCAGTTCAAGTTAATACTCGCGGACGGGCCAATATTGTTCTCAAATAACAACTAGTGAAACCGACATATTCTTGTAGCATTCAACATGTTTCATTAAAATGCAAATAATTGTGTTCTCTACGATCAATTGTTCAGAAGTTATAAGCAGTTCAAATTGACTTTCGCGGGCGGGCCAATATGGTTCTCAACCAAAAACTAGTGAAATCGATATATTCTTGTAGCATACAACATGCTGATTAATATGCAAATTTATTACGCTCTCTAGGATCATTTGTTCAGAAGTTATAAACAGTTCAAGTTAATACTCGCGGGCGGGCCAATATGGTTTTCTAAAAACAACTAGTGAAACCGACATATTCTTGTTGCATACAGCATGTTTGATTAAAATGCTATTAATTGTGGTCTCTACGATCAATTGTTCAGTAGTTATAAGCGGTTCAAGTTGATTTTCGCGGGCGGGCCAATATGTTTTTCAACCAACAACTAATGAAATCGATATATTCTTGTAGCATGCAACATGCTGATTAATAAGCAAAATTATTACGCTCTCTACGATCATTTGTTCAGAAGTTATAAGGAGTTGAAGTTAGTTTCGGCGGGCGGACCAAAATGGTTCTCAAACAATAACTAGTGAAACCGACATATTCTTGAAGCATTCAACATGTTTCATTAAAATGAAAATAATTGTGTTCGCTACGATCAATTGTTCAGGAGATATAAACAGTTCAAATTGATTTTCGCGGGCGGGTTAATATGGTTCTCAACAAACAACCAATGAAATCGATATATTGTTGTAGCATGCAACATGCTGTTTAATATGCAAAATTATTACGCTTTCTACGATCAATTGTTCAGAAGTTATAAGGAGTTGAAATTAGTTTTGGCGGGCGGGCCAAAATGGTTTTCTAAAAACAACTAGTGAAACCGACATATTCTTGTAGCATTCAACATGTTTCATTAAAATGCAAACAATTGTGTTCTCTACGATCAATTGTTCAGGAGATATAAATAGTTCAAATTGATTTTCGCGGGCGGGTTAATATGGTTCTCAACCAACAACTAGTGAAATCGATATATTCTTGTAGCATGCAACATGCTGATTAATATGTAAATTTATTACGCTCTCTAGGATCATTTGTTCAGAAGTTATAAATAGTTCAAGTTAATACTCGCGGGCTAATATGGTTATCTATAAACAACTAGTGAAACCGACATATTCTTGTAGCGTTCAAAATGTTTCATTAAAATGCAAATAATTGTGTGCTCTACGATCAATTGTTCAGAAGTTATAAGCAGTTCAAGTTAATTTTCGCGGGCAGGCCAATATATTTCTCAAACAACAACTAGTGAAATCGATATATTCTTGTAGCTTGCAACATGCTGATTAATATGCAAAATTATTACGGTTTCTACGATTATTTGTTCAGAAGTTATCAGCAATTTAAATTAATTTTAGCGGGCGGGCCAATATGGTTCTCAACCAACAACTTTTGAAATCGATATATTCTTGTAGCATGCAACATGCTGATTAATATGCAAATTTATTACGCTCTTTAAGATCATTTGTTCAGAAGTTATAAGCAGTTCAATTTAATACTCGCGGGCGGGCCAATATGGTTCTCAAACAACAACTAGTGAAACCGACATATTCTTGTAGCATTCAACATGTTTCATTAAAATGCAAATAATTGTGTTCTCTACGATCAATTGTTCAGAAGATATAAGCAGTTCAAATTAATTTTCGAGGGCGGGCCAGTATGGTTCTCAACCAACAACCAATGAAATCGATATATTGTTGTAGCATGCAACATGCTGATTAATATGCAAATTTATTACGCTCTCTAGGATCATTTGTTCCGAAGTTATAAACAGTTCAAATTAATACTCGCCGGCGGCCAATATGGTTTTCTAAAAACAACTAGTGAAATCGATATATGCTTGTAGCATGCAACATGCTGATTAATATGCAAATTTATTACGCTCTTTAAGATCATTTGTTCAGAAGTTATAAGCAGTTCAATTTAATACTCGCGGGCGGGCCAATATGGTTCTCAAACAACAACTAGTGAAACCGACATATTCTTGTAGCATTCAACATGTTTCATTAAAATGCAAATAATTGTGTTCTCTACGATCAATTGTTCAGAAGATATAAGCAGTTCAAGTTAATTTCCGCGGGCGGGCCAATATGGTTCTCAACCAAAAACTAGTGAAATTGATATATTCTTGTAGCATGCAACATGCTGATTAATATGCGAAATGATTAAGCTCTCTACGATAATTTGTTCAGAAGTTATAAGGAGTTGAAGTTAGTTTTGGCGGGCGGGACAAAAAGGTTCTCAAACAATAACTAGTGAAACCGACATATTCTTGAAGCATTCAACATGTTTCATTAAAATGAAAATAATTGTGTTCGCTACGATCAATTGTTCAGAAGATATAAGCAGTTCAAATTAATTTTCGAGGGCGGGCCAGTATGGTTCTCAACCAACAACCAATGAAATCGATATATTGTTGTAGCATGCAACATGCTGTTTAATATGCAAAATTATTACGCTTTCTACGATCAATTGTTCAGAAGTTATAAGGAGTTGAAATTAGTTTTGGCGGGCGGGCCAAAATGGTTTTCTAAAAACAACTAGTGAAACCGACATATTCTTGTAGCATTCAACATGTTTCATTAAAATGCAAACAATTGTGTTCTCTACGATCAATTGTTCAGGAGATATAAACAGTTCAAATTGATTTTCGCGGGCGGGTTAATATGGTTCTCAACCAACAACTAGTGAAATCGATATATTCTTGTAGCATGCAACATGCTGATTAATATGTAAATTTATTACGCTCTCTAGGATCATTTCTTCAGAAGTTATAAATAGTTCAAGTTAATACTCGCGGGCTAATATGGTTATCTATAAACAACTAGTGAAACCGACATATTCTTGTAGCGTTCAAAATGTTTCATTAAAATGCAAATAATTGTGTGCTCTACGATCAATTGTTCAGAAGTTATAAGCAGTTCAAGTTAATTTTCGCGGGCAGGCCAATATATTTCTCAAACAACAACTAGTGAAATCGATATATTCTTGTAGCATGCAACATGCTGATTAATATGCAAATTTATTACGCTCTCTAGGATCATTTGTTCCGAAGTTATAAACAGTTCAAATTAATACTCGCCGGCGGCCAATATGGTTTTCTAAAAACAACTAGTGAAACCGACATATTCTTGTAGCATTCAACATGTTTCATTAAAATGCAAATAATTGTGTTCTCTACGATCAATTTTTCAGGAGTTATAAGCAGTTCAAGTTGATTTTCAGGGGCGGGCCAATATGGTTCTCAACCAACAACTAGTGAAATCGATATATTCTTGTAGCATGCAACATGCTGATTAATATGCAAAATTATTACGCTCTCTACGATCATTTGTTCAGAAGTTATAAGGAGTTGAAGTTAGTTTTGGCGGGCGGTCCAAAATGGTTCTCAAACAATAACTAGTGAAACCGACATATTCTTGTAGCATACAACATGTTTGATTGAAATGCAAATAATTGTGTTCTCGACGATCAATTGTTCAGAAGTTATAAGCAGTTCAAATTAATTTTCACGGGCAGGCCAATATATTTCTCAAACAACAACTACTGAAATCGATATATTCTTGTAGCATGCAACATGCTGATTAATATGCAAAATTATTACGCTTTCTACGATTATTTGTTCAGAAGTTATAAGCAGTTCAAATTAATTTTCGCCGGCGGGCCAATATGGTTCTCAACCAACAACTTGTGAAATCGATATATTCTTGTTGCATGCAACATGCTGATTAATATGCAAAATTAATACGCTCTTTAAGATCATTTGTTCAGAAGTTATAAGCATTTCAATTTAATACTCGCGGGCGGGCCAATATGGTTCTCAAACAACAACTAGTGAAACCGAGATATTCTTGAAGCATTCAACATGTTTCATTAAAATGCAAATAATTGTGTTCGCTACGATCAATTGTTCAGAAGTTATTATCAGTTCAAGTTAATTTTCGCGGGCGGGCCAATATGGTTCTCAACCAACAACTAATGAAATCGATATATTCTTGTAGCATGCAACATGCTGATTAATAAGCAAAACTATTACGCTCACTACGATCATTTGTTCAGACGTTATTAGCAGAAAATGTCAATACTCGCGGGCGCGCCAATATGGTTCTAAAAAAACAAATAGTAAAACCGACATATTCTTGTAGCATTCAACATGTTTCATTAAAATGAAATTATTAAGTTCTCTACGATCAATTGTTCAGAAGATATAAGCAGTTCAAGTTGATTTTCGCGGGCGGGCCAATATGGTTCTCAACCAAAAACTAGTGAAATCGATATATTCTTGTAGCATGCAACATGCTGATTAATATGCAAATTTATTACGCTCTCTAGCATCATTTGTTACGAAGTTATAAACAGTTCAAGTTAATACTCGCGGGCTAATATGGTTATCTATAAACAACTAGTGAAACCGACATATTCTTGTAGCGTTCAAAATGTTTCATTAAAATGCAAATAATTGTGTGCTCTACGATCAATTGTTCAGAAGTTATAAGCAGTTCAAGTTATTTTCGCGGGTGGGCCAAGATGGTTCTCAAACAATAACTAGTGAAATCTATATATTCTTGTAGCTAGCTACATGCTTATTAACATGCAAAACAATCGAGCTTTCTACGATCATTTGTTCAGAACTTTTAAGCAGTTCAATTATTTTTTTTTATTTTTTTTTGTATTTTTTTGTATTTTTTTGTATTTTTTTTGTATTTTTATTCTTTTTATTCTTTTTACTGCAACAAAGATTTTCAAGAAGTGGAAAGTATCAATTGTAATATGTTTTTTAAAGGGTTTGTTGTAAGAACGGCCCGCGAGGCCGAAACACGCCCTCTCAATAAAGACGATATTATTATTATTATTATTATTATTATTATTATTATTATTAATTTAATACTCGCGGGCGGGCCAATATGGTTCTCAAACAATAACTAGTGAAACTGACATAACCTTGTAGCATACAACATGTTAGATTAAAATGCAAATAATTGTGATCTCTACGATCAATTGTTCAGGAGATATAAACAGTTCAAATTGATTTTCGCGGGCGGGTTAATATGGTTCTCAACCAACAACTAGTGAAATCGATATATTCTTGTAGCATGCAACATGCTGATTAATATGTAAATTTATTACGCTCTCTAGGATCATTTGTTCAGAAGTTATAAATAGTTCAAGTTAATACTCGCGGGCTAATATGGTTATCTATAAACAACTAGTGAAACCGACATATTCTTGTAGCGTTCAAAATGTTTCATTAAAATGCAAATAATTGTGTGCTCTACGATCAATTGTTCAGAAGTTATAAGCAGTTCAAGTTAATTTTCGCGGGCAGGCCAATATATTTCTCAAACAACAACTAGTGAAATCGATATATTCTTGTAGCTTGCAACATGCTGATTAATATGCAAAATTATTACGGTTTCTACGATTATTTGTTCAGAAGTTATAAGCAATTTAAATTAATTTTAGCGGGCGGGCCAATATGGTTCTCAACCAAAAACTAGTAAAATCGATATATTCTTGTAGCATGCAACATGCTGATTAATATGCAAATTTATTACGCTCTCTAGCATCATTTGTTACGAAGTTATAAACAGTTCAAGTTAATACTCGCGGGCTTGCCAATATGGTTTTCTAAAAACATCTAGTGAAACCGACATTTTCTTGTAGCATTTAACATGTTTCATTAAAATGCAAATAATTGTGTTCTCTACGATCTTTTGTTCAGAAATTGTAAGCAGTTGAATTAGTTTTCGCGGGTGGGCCAAGATGGTTCTCAAACAATAACTAGTGAAATCTATATATTCTTGTAGCTAGCTACATGCTTATTAACATGCAAAACAATCGAGCTTTCTACGATCATTTGTTCAGAACTTTTAAGCAGTTCAATTTTTTTTTTTATTTCTTTTTGTATTTTTTTGTATTTTTTTTTGTATTTTTTTTGTATTTTTATTCTTTTTATTCTTTTTACTGCAACAAAGATTTTCAAGAAGTGGAAAGTGTCAATTGTAATATGTTTTTTTAAAGGGTTTGTTGTAAGAATGGCCCGCGAGGCCGAAACACGCCCTCTCAATAAAGACGATATTATTATTATTATTATTATTATTATTATTATTAATTTAATACTCGCGGGCGGGCCAATATGGTTCTCAAACAATAACTAGTGAAACTGACATAATCTTGTAGCATACAACATGTTAGATTAAAATGCAAATAATTGTGATCTCTACGATCAATTGTTCAGAAGTTATAAGCAGTTCAAGTTGATTTTCGCGGGCGGGCCAATATGTTTTTCAACCAACAACTAATGAAATCGATATATTCTTGTAGCATGCAACATGCTGATTAATAAGCAAAATTATTACGCTCTCTACGATCATTTGTTCAGAAATTATAAGGAGTTGAAGTTAGTTTCGGCGGGCGGACCAAAATGGTTCTCAAACAATAACTAGTGAAATCGACATATTCTTGTAGCATACAACATGTTTGATTGAAATGCAAATAATTGTGTTCTCTACGATCAAATGTTCAGAAGTTATAAGCAGTTGAATTAGTTTTCGCGGGTGGGCCAATATGTTTCTCAACCAACAACTAGTGAAATGATAAATTCTTGTAGCATGCAACATGCAGATTAATATGCAAAACTATTACGCTCACTACGATCATTTGTTCAGACGTTATAAGCAGAAAAAGTCAATACTCGCGGGCGGGCCAATATGGTTCTAAAAAAACAAATAGTAAAACCGACATATTCTTGTAGCATACAACATGTTTCATTAAAATGCAAATAATTGTGTTCTCTACGATCATTTGTTCAGAAATTGTAAGCAGTTGAATTAGTTTTCGCGGGTGGGCCAACATTTATCTCAAACAATAACTAGTGAAATCTATATATTCTTGTAGCTAGCTACATGTTTATTAATATGCAAAACAATCGAGCTTTCTACGATCGTTTGTTCAGAACTTTTAAGCAGTTCAATTTAACACTCGCGGGCAGGCCAATATGGTTCTCAAACAATAACTAGTGAAACTGACATATTCTTGTAGCATACAACATGTTAGATTAAAATGCAAATAATTGTGATCTCTACGATCAATTGTTCAGAAGTTATAAGCAGTTCAAATTGACTTTCGCGGGCGGGCCAATATGGTTCTCAACCAAAAACTAGTGAAATCGATATATTCTTGTAGCATACAACATGCTGATTAATATGCAAATTTATTACGCTCTCTAGGATCATTTGTTCAGAAGTTATAAACAGTTCAAGTTAATACTCGCGGGCGGGCCAATATGGTTTTCTAAAAACAACTAGTGAAACCGACATATTCTTGTTGCATACAGCATGTTTGATTAAAATGCTATTAATTGTGGTCTCTACGATCAATTGTTCAGTAGTTATAAGCGGTTCAATTTGATTTTCGCGGGCGGGCCAATATGTTTTTCAACCAACAACTAATGAAATCGATATATTCTTGTAGCATGCAACATGCTGATTAATAAGCAAAATTATTACGCTCTCTACGATCATTTGTTCAGAAGTTATAAGGAGTTGAAGTTAGTTTCGGCGGGCGGACCAAAATGGTTCTCAAACAATAACTAGTGAAACCGACATATTCTTGAAGCATTCAACATGTTTCATTAAAATGAAAATAATTGTGTTCGCTACGATCAATTGTTCAGAAGATATAAGCAGTTCAAATTAATTTTCGAGGGCGGGCCAGTATGGTTCTCAACAAACAACCAATGAAATCGATATATTGTTGTAGCATGCAACATGCTGTTTAATATGCAAAATTATTACGCTTTCTACGATCAATTGTTCAGAAGTTATAAGGAGTTGAAATTAGTTTTGGCGGGCGGGCCAAAATGGTTTTCTAAAAACAACTAGTGAAACCGACATATTCTTGTAGCATTCAACATGTTTCATTAAAATGCAAACAATTGTGTTCTCTACGATCAATTGTTCAGGAGATATAAACAGTTCAAATTGATTTTCGCGGGCGGGTTAATATGGTTCTCAACCAACAACTAGTGAAATCGATATATTCTTGTAGCATGCAACATGCTGATTAATATGTAAATTTATTACGCTCTCTAGGATCATTTGTTCAGAAGTTATAAATAGTTCAAGTTAATACTCGCGGGCTAATATGGTTATCTATAAACAACTAGTGAAACCGACATATTCTTGTAGCGTTCAAAATGTTTCATTAAAATGCAAATAATTGTGTGCTCTACGATCAATTGTTCAGAAGTTATAAGCAGTTCAAGTTATTTTCGCGGCCAGGCCAATATATTTCTCAAACAACAACTAGTGAAATCGATATATTCTTGTAGCTTGCAACATGCTGATTAATATGCAAAATTATTACGGTTTCTACGATTATTTGTTCAGAAGTTATAAGCAATTTAAATTAATTTTAGCGGGCGGGCCAATATGGTTCTCAACCAACAACTTTTGAAATCGATATATTCTTGTAGCATGCAACATGCTGATTAATATGCAAATTTATTACGCTCTCTAGGATCATTTGTTCCGAAGTTATAAACAGTTCAAATTAATACTCGCCGGCGGCCAATATGGTTTTCTAAAAACAACTAGTGAAACCGACATATTCTTGTAGCATTCAACATGTTTCATTAAAATGCAAATAATTGTGTTCTCTACGATCAATTTTTCAGGAGTTATAAGCAGTTCAAGTTGATTTTCAGGGGCGGGCCAATATGGTTCTCAACCAACAACTAGTGAAATCGATATATTCTTGTAGCATGCAACATGCTGATTAATATGCAAAATTATTACGCTCTCTACGATCATTTGTTCAGAAGTTATAAGGAGTTGAAGTTAGTTTTGGCGGGCGGTCCAAAATGGTTCTCAAACAATAACTAGTGAAACCGACATATTCTTGTAGCATACAACATGTTTGATTGAAATGCAAATAATTGTGTTCTCGACGATCAATTGTTCAGAAGTTATAAGCAGTTCAAATTAATTTTCACGGGCAGGCCAATATATTTCTCAAACAACAACTAGTGAAATCGATATATTCTTGTAGCATGCAACATGCTGATTAATATGCAAAATTATTACGCTTTCTACGATTATTTGTTCAGAAGTTATAAGCAGTTCAAATTAATTTTTGCCGGCGGGCCAATATGGTTCTCAACCTACAACTTGTGAAATCGATATATTCTTGTAGCATGCAACATGCTGATTAATAAGCAGAACTATTACGCTCACTACGATCATTTGTTCAGACGTTATTAGCAGAAAATGTCAATACTCGCGGGCGCGCCAATATGGTTCTAAAAAAACAAATAGTAAAACCGACATATTCTTGTAGCATTCAACATGTTTCATTAAAATGAAATTATTAAGTTCTCTACGATCAATTGTTCAGAAGATATAAGCAGTTCAAGTTGATTTTCGCGGGCGGGCCAATATGGTTCTCAACCAAAAACTAGTGAAATCGATATATTCTTGTAGCATGCAACATGCTGATTAATATGCAAATTTATTACGCTCTCTAGCATCATTTGTTACGAAGTTATAAACAGTTCAAGTTAATACTCGCGGGCTTGCCAATATGGTTTTCTAAAAACATCTAGTGAAACCGACATTTTCTTGTAGCATTTAACATGTTTCATTAAAATGCAAATAATTGTGTTCTCTACGATCATTTGTTCAGAAATTGTAAGCAGTTGAATTAGTTTTCGCGGGTGGGCCAAGATGGTTCTCAAACAATAACTAGTGAAATCTATATATTCTTGTAGCTAGCTACATGCTTATTAACATGCAAAACAATCAAGCTTTCTACGATCATTTGTTCAGAACTTTTAAGCAGTTCAATTATTTTTTTTTTATTTCTTTTTGTAATTTTTTGTATTTTTTTTGTATTTTTTTTTGTATTTTTATTCTTTTTATTCTTTTTACTGCAACAAAGATTTTCAAGAAGTGGAAAGTATCAATTGTAATATGTTTTTTAAAGGGTTTGTTGTAAGAACGGCCCGCGAGGCCGAAACACGCCCTCTCAATAAAGACGATATTATTATTATTATTATTATTATTATTATTAATTTAATACTCGCGGGCGGGCCAATATGGTTCTCAAACAATAACTAGTGAAACTGACATAATCTTGTAGCATACAACATGTTAGATTAAAATGCAAATAATTGTGATCTCTACGATCAATTGTTCAGAAGTTATAAGCAGTTCAAGTTGATTTTCGCGGGCGGGCCAATATGTTTTTCAACCAACAACTAATGAAATCGATATATTCTTGTAGCATGCAACATGCTGATTAATAAGCAAAATTATTACGCTCTCTACGATCATTTGTTCAGAAGTTATAAGGAGTTGAAGTTAGTTTCGGCGGGCGGACCAAAATGGTTCTCAAACAATAACTAGTGAAACCGACATATTCTTGAAGCATTCAACATGTTTCATTAAAATGAAAATAATTGTGTTCGCTACGATCAATTGTTCAGAAGATATAAGCAGTTCAAATTAATTTTCGAGGGCGGGCCAGTATGGTTCTCAACCAACAACCAATGAAATCGATATATTGTTGTAGCATGCAACATGCTGTTTAATATGCAAAATTATTACGCTTTCTACGATCAATTGTTCAGAAGTTATAAGGAGTTGAAATTAGTTTTGGCGGGCGGGCCAAAATGGTTTTCTAAAAACAACTAGTGAAACCGACATATTCTTGTAGCATTCAACATGTTTCATTAAAATGCAAACAATTGTGTTCTCTACGATCAATTGTTCAGGAGATATAAACAGTTCAAATTGATTTGCGCGGGCGGGTTAATATGGTTCTCAACCAACAACTAGTGAAATCGATATATTCTTGTAGCATGCAACATGCTGATTAATATGTAAATTTATTACGCTCTCTAGGATCATTTGTTCAGAAGTTATAAATAGTTCAAGTTAATACTCGCGGGCTAATATGGTTATCTATAAACAACTAGTGAAACCGACATATTCTTGTAGCGTTCAAAATGTTTCATTAAAATGCAAATAATTGTGTGCTCTACGATCAATTGTTCAGAAGTTATAAGCAGTTCAAGTTAATTTTCGCGGGCAGGCCAATATATTTCTCAAACAACAACTAGTGAAATCGATATATTCTTGTAGCTTGCAACATGCTGATTAATATGCAAAATTATTACGGTTTCTACGATTATTTGTTCAGAAGTTATAAGCAATTTAAATTAATTTTAGCGGGCGGGCCAATATGGTTCTCAACCAACAACTTGTGAAATTGATATATTCTTGTAGCATGCAACATGCTGATTAATATGCAAATTTATTACGCTCTCTAGGATCATTTGTTCCGAAGTTATAACCAGTTCAAATTAATACTCGCCGGCGGCCAATATGGTTTTCTAAAAACAACTAGTGAAACCGACATATTCTTGTAGCATTCAACATGTTTCATTAAAATGCAAATAATTGTGTTCTCTACGATCAATTTTTCAGGAGTTATAAGCAGTTCAAGTTGATTTTCAGGGGCGGGCCAATATGTTTTTCAACCAACAACTAGTGAAATCGATATATTCTTGTAGCATGCAACATGCTGATTAATAAGCAAATTTTTTACGCTCTCTAGGATCATTTGTTCAGAAGTTATAAACAGTTCAAGATAATACTCGCGGGCGTGCCAATATGGATTTCTTAAAACAACTAGTGAAACCAATATAATCTTGTAGCATGCAACATGCTGATTAATATGCAATTTTATTACGCTCTCTAGGATCATTTGTTCAGAAGTTATAAAGAGTTCAAGTTAATACTCGCGGGAGGGCCAAAATGGTTTTCCAGAAACAACTAGTGAAACCGACATATTCTTGTAGCATTCAACATGTTTCATTAAAATGCAAATAATTGTGTTTTCTACGATCAATTATTCAGGAGTTATTAGCAGTTCAAGTTGATTTTCGCAGGCGGGCGAATATGGATCTCAACCAACAACTTGTGAAATCGATATATTCTTGTAGCATGCAACATGCTGATTAATATGCAAATTTATTACGCTCTCTAGGATCATTTGTTCAGAAGTTATAAGCAGTTCAATTTAATACTCGCTGGCGGGCCAATATGGTTCTCAAACAACAACTAGTGAACCCGACATATTCTTGAAGCATTCAACATGTTTTATTAAAATGCAAATAATTGTGTTCGCTACGATCAATTGTTCAGAAGTTATTAGCAGTTCAAGTTAATTTTCGCGGGCGGGCCAATATGGTTCTCAACCAACAACTAATGAAATCGATATATCCTTGCAGCATTAAACATGGTGATTAATGAGCAAAATTATTACGCTCTCTACGATCATTTGTTCAGAAGTAATAAGGAGTTGAAGTTATTTTTGGCGGGCGGGCCAAAATGGTTCTCAAACAATAACTAGTGAAACCGACATATTCTTGTAGCATACAACATGTTTGATTGAAATGCAAGTAATTGTGTTCTCTACGATCAATTGTTCAGAAGTTATAAGCAGAACAAATCAATACCCGCGGGCGGGCCAATATGGTTCCAAAAGAACAAATAGTAAAACCGAAATATTCTTGTAGCATTCAACATGTTTCATTAAAATGCAAATAATTGTGTTCTCTACGATCAATTGTTCAGAAGTTATAAGCAGTTCAAGTTGATTTTCGCGGGCGGGTCAATGTTGTACTCAACCAAAAACTAGTGAAATCGATATATTCTTGTAGCATGCAACATGCTGATTAATATGCAATTTTATTACGCTCTCTAGGATCATTTGTTCAGAAGTTATAAAGAGTTCAAGTTAATACTCGCGGGAGGGCCAAAATGGTTTTCCAGAAACAACTAGTGAAACCGACATATTCTTGTAGCATTCAACATGTTTCATTAAAATGCAAATAATTGTGTTTTCTACGATCAATTGTTCAGGAGTTATTAGCAGTTCAAGTTGATTTTCGCAGGCGGGCGAATATGGATCTCAACCAACAACTTGTGAAATCGATATATTCTTGTAGCATGCAACATGCTGATTAATATGCAAATTTATTACGCTCTCTAGGATCATTTGTTCCGAAGTTATAAACAGTTCAAGTTAATACTCGCGGGCGGGCCAATATGGTTTTCTAAAAACAACTAGTGAAACCGACATATTCTTGTAGCATTCAACATGTTTCTTTAAAATGCAAATAATTGTGTTCTCTATGATCAATTTTTCAGGAGTTATAAGCAGTTCAAGTTGATTTTCAGAGGCGGGCCAATATGGTTCTCAACCAACAACCAATGAAATCGATATATTCTTGTAGCATGCAACATGCTGATTAATATGCAAAATTATTACGCTCTTTTCGATCATTTGTTCAGAAGTTATAAGGAGTTGAAATTAGTTTTGGCGGGCGGGCCAAAATGGTTCTCAAACAATAACTAGTGAAACTGACATATTCTTGTAGCATACAACATGTTAGATTAAAATGCAAATTATTGTGATCTCTACGATCAATTGTTCAGAAGTTATAAGCAGTTCAACTTGATTTTCGCGGGCGGGCCAATATGTTTTTCAACCAACAACTAGTGAGATCGATATATTCTTGCAGCATGCAACATGCTGATTAATATGCAAATTCTTTACGCTCTCTACGATCATTTGTTCAGAAGTTGTAAGCAGTTCAAGTTAATACTCGCGGACGGGCCAATATTGTTCTCAAATAACAACTAGTGAAACCGACATATTCTTGTAGCATTCAACATGTTTCATTAAAATGCAAATAATTGTGTTCTCTACGATCAATTGTTCAGAAGTTATAAGCAGTTCAAGTTGACTTTCGCGGGCGGGCCAATATGGTTCTCAACCAAAAACTAGTGAAATCGATATATTCTTGTAGCATGCAACATGCTGATTAATATGCAAATTTATTACGCTCTCTAGGATCATTTGTTCAGAAGTTATAAACAGTTCAAATTAATTTTCGCGGGCGGGCCAATATGGTTCTCAACCAACAACTAGTGAAATCGATATATTCTTGTAGCATGCAACATGCTGATTAATATGCAAATTTATTACGCTCTCTAGGATCATTTGTTCAGAAGTTATAAACAGTTCAAATTAATTTTCGCGGGCGGGCCAATATGGTTCTCAACCAACAACTAGTGAAATCGATATATTCTTGTATCATGCAACATTCTGATTAATATGAAAAAATATTACGCTCTCTTAGATCATTTGTTAAGAAGTTATAATCAGTTGAAGTTAGTTTTGGCGGTCGGGCCAAAATGGTTCTCAAACAATAACTAGTGAAACCGACATATTCTTGTAGCATACAACATGTTTCATTGAAATGCAAATAATTGTGTTCTCTACGAACAATTTTTCAGAAGTTATAAACAGTTCAAGTTAATACTCGCGTACGGGCCAATATGGTTTTCTAAAAACAACTAGTGAAACCGACATATTCTTGTAGCATTCAACATGTTTCATTAAAATGCAAATAATTGTGTTCTCTACGATCAATTTTTCAGGAGTTATAAGCAGTTCAAGTTGATTTTCAGGGGCGGCCCAATATGGTTCACAACCAACAACTAGTGAAATCGATATATTCTTGTAGCGGGCAACATGCTGATTAATATGCAAATTTATTACGCTCTCTAGGATCATTTGTTCAGAAGTTATAAGGAGTTGAAGTAAGTTTTGGCGGGCGGGCCAAAATGGTTCTCAAACAATAACTAGTGAAACGTTCATAATCTTGTAGCATACAACATGTTTGATTGAAATGCAAATAATTGTGTGCTCTACGATCAATTGTTCAGAAGTTATAAGCAGTTCAATTTAATACTCGCGGGCGGGACAATATGGGTTTCTTAAAACAACTAGTGAAACCGACATGTTCTTGTTGCATACAACAAGTTTGATTAAAATGCTATTAATTGTGGTCTCTACGATCAATTGTTCAGGAGTTATAAGCAGTTCAAGTTGATTTTCGCGGACGTTCCAATATGGTTCTCAACCAAAAACTAGTGAAATCGATATATTCTTGTAGCATGCAACATGCTGATTAATATGCAAATTTATTACTCTCTCTAAATCATTTGTTCAGAAGTTATAAACAGTTCAAGTTAATACTCGCGGGCGGGCCAATATGGGTTTCTTAAAACAACTAGTGAAACCGACATATTCTTGTTGCATACAACAAGTTTGATTAAAATGCTATTAATTGTGGTCTCTACGATCAATTGTTCAGGAGTTATAAGCAGTTCAAGTTGATTTTCGCGGACGGGCCAATATGGTTCTCAACCAACAACCAATGAAATCGACATATTCTTGTAGTATGCAACATGCTGATTAATACGCAAAATTATTACGCCTCTACGATCATTTGTTCAGAAGTTATAAGGAGTTGAAGTAAGTTTTCGCGGGCGGGCCAAAATGGTTCTCAAACAATAGCTAGTGAAACGGACATAATCTTGTAGCATACAACATGTTTGATTGAAATGCAAATAATTGTGTGCTCTACGATCAATTGTTCAGAAGTTATAAGCAGTTCAAGTTAATTTTCGCGGGCAGGCCAATATATTTTTGAAACAACAACTAGTGAAATCGATATATTCTTGTAGCATGCAACATGCTGATTAATATGAAAAATTATTACGCATTCTACGATTATTTGTTTAGAAGTTATAAGCAGTTCAAATTAATTTTCGCGGGCGGGCCAATATGGTTCTCAACCAACAACTTGTGAAATGGATATATTCTTGTAGCATGCAACATGCTGATTAATATGCAAATTTATTACGCTCTCTTAGATCATTTGTTCAGAAGTTATAAGCAGTTCAATTTAATACGCGCGGGCGGGCCGATATGGTTCTCAACCAACAACTAGTGAAACCGACATATTCTTGAAGCATTCAACATATTTCATTAAAATGCAAATAATTGTGTTCGCTACGATCAATTGTTCTGAAGTTATAAGCAGTTCAAGTTAATTTTCGCGGGCGGGCCAATATGGTTCTCAACCAACAACCAATGAAATCGATATATATACTTGTAGCATGCAACATGCTTATTAACATGCAAAATTATAACGCTCTCTACGATCATTTGTTCAGAAGTTATAAGGAGTTGAAGTTAGTTTTGGCGGGCGGGCCAATATGGTTCTCAAACAATAACTAGTGAAACCGACATATTCTTGTAGCATAAAACACGTTTGTTTGAAATGCAAATAATTGTGTGCTCTACGATCAATTGTTCAGAAGTTTTAAGCAGTTCAAGTTAATTTTCGTGGGCAGGCCAATATATTTCTCAAACAACAACTAGTGAAATCGATATATTCTTGTAGTATGCAACATGCTGATTAATATGCAAAATTATTACGCTTTGTAATATTATTTGTTCAGAAGTTATAAGCAGTTCAAATTAATTTTCGCATGCGGGCCAATATGGTTCTCAACCAACAACTAGTGAAATCGATATATTCTTGTAGCATGCAACATGCTGATTAATATGCAAATTTATTACGCTCTCTAAGATCATTTGTTCAGAAGTTATAAGCAGTTCAATTTAATACTCGCGGGCGGGCCAATATGGTTCTCAAACAACAACTAGTGAAACCGACATATTCTTGAAGCATTCAACATGTTTCATTAAAATGCAAATAATTGTGTTCGATACGATCAATTGTTCAGAAGTTATTATCAGTTCAAGTTAATTTTCGCGGGCGGGCCAATATGGTTCTCAACCAACAACTAATGAAATCGGTATATTCTTGTAGCATGCAACATGCTGATTAATAAGCAAAATTATTACGCTCTCTACGATCATTTGTTCAGAAGTTATAAGGAGTTGAAGTTAGTTTTGGCGGGCGGGCCAAAATGCTTCTCAAACAATAACTAGTGAAACCGACATATTCTTGTAGCATTCAACATGTTTGATTGAAATGCAAATAATTGTGTTCTCTACGATCAATTGTTCAGAAGTTATAAGCAGTTCAAGTTAATTTTCGAGTGCGGGCCAATATAGTTCTCAACCAACAACTAGTGAAATGGATATATTCTTGTATTTGCAACATGCTGATTAATATGCAAAATTATTACGCTCACTACGATCATTTGTTCAGAAGTTATAAGCAGAACAAATCAATACTCGCGGGCGGGCCAATATGGTTCTAAAAAAACAATTAGTAAAACCGACATTTTCTTGTAGCATTCAACATGTTTCATTAAAATGCAAATAATTGTGTTCTCTATGATCAATTTTTCAGGAGTTATAGGCAGTTCAAGTTGATTTTCAGAGGCGGGCCAATATGGTTCTCAACAAACAACCAATGAAATCGATATATTCTTGTAGCATGCAACATGCTGATTAATATGCAAAATTATTACGCTCTTTTCGATCATTTGTTCAGAAGTTATAATTAGTTGAAATTAGTTTTGGCGGGCGGGCCAAAATGGTTCTCAAACAATAACTAGTGAAACCGACATATTCTTGTAGCATACAACATGTTTGATTGAAATGTAAATAATTGTGTGCTCTACGATGAATTGTTCAGAAGTTATAAGCAGTTCAATTTAATTTTCGTGGGAAGGCCAATATATTTCTCAAAGAACAACTAGTGAAATCGATATATTCTTGTAGCATGCAACATGCTGATTAATACGAAAAATTATTACGCTTTCTACGATTATTTTTTCAGAAGTTATAAGCAGTTCAAATTAATTTTCGCGGGCGGGCCAATATGGTTCTCAACCAACAACTAGTGAAATCGATATATTCTTGTAGCATGCAACATGCTGATTAATAAGCAAAATTATTACGCTCTCTACGATAATTTGTTCAGAAGTTATAAGGAGTTGAAATTAGTTTTGGCGTACGGGCCAAAATGGTTCTCAAACAATAACTTGAAAAACCGGCATATTCTTGTAGCATACATGTTTGATTGAAATGCAAATAATTGTGTTCTCTACGATCAATTGTTCAGAAGTTATAAGCAGTTCAAGTTAATTTTCGAGGGCGGGCCAATATGGTTCTCAACCAACAACTAGTGAAATGGATATATTCTTGTAGCATGCAACATGCTGATTAATATGCAAAATTATTACGCTCACTACGATCATTTGTCAGAAGTTATAAGCAGAACAAATCAATACTCGCGGTCGGGCCAATGTGGTTCTAAAAAAACAAATAGTAAAACCGACATATTCTTGTAGCATACAACATGTTTCATTAAAATGCAAATAATTGTGTTCTCTACGATCATATGTTCAGAAGTTATAAGCAGTTCAAGTTGACTTTCGCGGGCGGGCCAATATGGTTCTCAACCAAAAACTAGTGAAATCGATATATTCTTGTAGCTAGCTACATGTTTATTAATATGCAAAACAATCTAGCTTTCTACGATCATTTGTTCAGAACTTTTAAGCAGTTCAATTTAATACTCGCAGGCGGGCCAATATGGTTCTCAAACAATAACTAGTGAAACTGACATATTCTTGTAGCATACAACATGTTAGATTATAATGCAAATAATTGTGATCTCTACGATCAATTGTTCAGAAGTTATAAGCAGTTCAACTTGATTTTCGCCGGCGGGCCAATATGTTTTTCAACCAACAACTAGTGAAATCGATATATTCTTGTAGCATGCAACATGCTGATTAATATGCAAATTCTTTACGCTCTCTACGATCATTTGTTCAGAAGTTGTAAGCAGTTCAAGTTAATACTCGCGGACGGGCCAATATTGTTCTCAAATAACAAATAGTGAAACCGACATATTCTTGTAGCATTCAACATGTTTCATTAAAATGCAAATAATTGTGTTCTCTACGATCAATTGTTCAGAAGTTATAAGCAGTTCAAGTTGACTTTCGCGGGCGGGCCAATATGGTTCTCAACCAAAAACTAGTGAAATCGATATATTCTTGTAGCATGCAACATGCTGATTAATATGCAAATTTATTACGCTCTCTAGGATCATTTGTTCAGAAGTTATAAAGAGTTCAAGTTAATACTCGCGGGCGGGCCAATATGGTTTTCTAAAAAACACTAGTGAAACCGTCATATTATTGTTGCATTCAACATGTTTCATTAAAATGCAAATAATTGTGGTCTCTACGATCAATTGTTCAGGAGTTATAAGCAGTTCAAGTTTATTTTCGCGGGCGGGCCAATATGGTTCTCAACCAACAACTAGTGAAATCGATATATTCTTGTAGCATGCAACATGCTGATTAATATGCAAAATTATTACGCTCACTAGGATCATTTGTTCAGAAGTTATAAGCAGAACAAGTCAATACTCGCGGGCGGGCCAATACGGTTCTAAAAAAACAAATAGTAAAACCGAAATATTCTTGTAGCAAACAAAATGTTTCATTAAAATGCAAATAATTGTGTTCTCTACGATCATTTGTTCAGAAATTGTAAGCAGTTGAATTAGTTTTCGCGGGTGGGCCAACATGGTTCTCAAACAATAACTAGTAAAATCTATATATTCTTGTAGCTAGCTACATGTTTATTAATATGCAAAACAATCTAGCTTTCTACGATCATTTGTTCAGAACTTTTAAACAGTTCAATTTAATACTCGCGGGCGGGCCAATATGGTTCTCAAACAATAACTAGTGAAACTGACATATTCTTGTAGCATGCAACATGCTGATTAATATGAAAATTTATTACGCTCCCTAAGATCATTTGTTCAGAAGTTATAAGCAGTTCAATTGAATACTCGCGGGCGGACCAATATGGTTCTCAAACAACAACTAGTGAAACCGACATATTCTTGAAGTATTCAACATGTTTCATTAAAATGCAAATAATTGTGTTCGCTACGATCAATTGTTCAGAAGTTATAAACAGTTCAAGATAATTTTCGCGGGCGGCCAATATGGTTCTCAACCAACAACCAATGAAATCGATATATTCTTGTAGCATCCAACATGCTGATTAATATGATAAATTATAACGCTTTCTACGATCATTTGTACAGAAGTTATAAGGAGTTGAAGTTAGTTTTGGCGGGCGGGCCAAAATGGTTCTCAAACAATAACTAGTGAAACCGACATATTCTTGTAGCATTCAACATGTTTCATTAAAATGCAAATAATTGTGTTATCTACGATCAATTTTTCAGGAGTTATAAGCAGTTAAAGTTGATTTTAAGGGGCGGGCCAATATGCTTCACAACCAACAACTAGTGAAATCGATATATTCTTGTAGCAGGCAACATGCTTATTAATATGCAAATTTATTACGCTCTCTAGGATCATTTGTTCAGAAGTTATAAACAGTTCAAGTTAATACTCGCGGGCGGGCCAATATGGTTTTCTGAAAACAACTAGTGAAACCGACATATTCGTGTTGCATTCAACATGTTTCATTAAAATGCAAATAATTGTGTTCTCTACGATCAATTGTTCAGAAGTTATTATCAGTTCAAATTAATTTTCGCGGGCTGGCCAATATGGTTCTCAACCAACAACTAATGAAATCAATATATTCTTGTAGCATGCAACATGCTGATTAATATGCAAAATTATTACGCTCTCTACGATCATTTGTTCAGAAGTTATAAGGAGTTGAATTTAGTTTTGGCGGACGGGCCAAAATGGTTCTCAAACAATAACTAGTGAAACCGACATATTCTTGTAGCATACAACATGTTTGATTGAAATGCAAATAATTGTGTTCTTTACGATCAATTGTTCAGAAGTTATAAGCAGTTGAATTAGTTTTCGCGGGTGGGCCAATATGGCTCTCAACCAACTACTAGTCAAATCGATATATTCTTGTAGCATGCAACATGCTGATTAATATGCAAAACTATTACGCTCACTACGACCATTTGTTCAGACGTTATAAGCAGAAAAAGTCAATACTCGCGGGCGGGCCAATATGGTTCTAAAAAACAAATAGTAAAACCGACATATTCTTGTAGCATACAACATGTTTCATTAAAATGCAAATAATTGTGTTCTCTACGATCATTTGTTCAGAAATTGTAAGCAGTTGAATTAGTTTTCGCGGGTGGGCCAACATGGTTCTCAAACAATAACTAGTGAAATCTATATATTCTTGTAGCTAGCTACATGCTGATTAATATGCAAATTTATTACGCTCTCTAGGATCATTTGTTCAGAAGTTATAAACAGTTCAAATTAATTTTCGCGGGCGGGCCAATATGGTTCTCAACCAACAACTAGTGAAATCGATATATTCTTGTATCATGCAACATGTTTGATTAAAATGCTATTAACTGTGGTCTCTACGATCAATTGTTCAGGAGTCATAAGCAGTTCAAGTTGATTTTCGGGGGCGGGCCAATATGGTTCTCAACCAAAAACTAGTGAAATCGATATATTCTTGTAGCATGCAACATGCTGATTAATATGCAAATTTATTACGCTCTCTAGGATCATTTGTTCAGAAGTTATAAACAGTTCAACTTAATACTCGCGGGCGGGCCAATATGGGTTTCTTAAAACAACTAGTGAAATCTATATATTCTTGTAGCTAGCTACATGTCTATTAATATGCAAAACAATCGAGCTTTCTACGATCATTTGTTCAGAACTTATAAGCAGTTCAATTTAATATTCGCGGGCGGGCCAATATGGGTTTCTTAAAACAACTAGTGAAACCGACATATTCTTGTTGCATACAACATGTTTGATTAAAATGCTAGTAATTGTGGTCTATACGATCAATTGTTCAGTAGTTAAAAGCAGTTCAAGTTGATTTTCGCGGGCTGGCCAATATATTTCTCAAACAACATCTAGTGAAATCGATATATTCTTGTAGAATGCAACATGCTGATTAATATGCAAAATTATTACGCTTTCTACGATTATTTGTTCAGAAGTTATAAGCAGTTCAAATTAATTTTCGCGGGCGTGCCAATATGGTTCTCAACCAACAACCAATGAAATCAACATACACTTGTAGCATGCAACATGCTGATTAATATGCAAAACTATTACGCTCTCTACGATCATTTGTTCAGATGTTATAAGGAGTTGAAGTAAGTTTTGGCGATCGGGCCAAAATGGTTCTCAAACAATAACTAGTGAAACCGACATAATCTTGTAGCACACAACATGTTTGATTGAAATGCAAATAATAGTGTGCTCTACGATCAATTGTTCAGAAGTTATAAGCAGTTCAAGTTAATTTTCGCGGGCACACCTATATATTTCTCAAACAACAACTAGTGAAATCGATATAATCTTGTAGCATGCAACATGCTGATTAATATGCAAATTCTTTACGCTCTCTACGATCATTTGTTCAGAAGTTGTAAGCAGTTCAAGTTAATACTCGCGGACGGGCCAATATTGTTCTCAAATAACAACTAGTGAAACCGACATATTCTTGTAGCATTCAACATGTTTCATTAAAATGCAAATAATTGTGTTCTCTACGATCAATTGTTCAGAAGTTATAAGCAGTTCAAGTTGACTTTCGCGGGCGGGCCAATATGGTTCTCAACCAAAAACTAGTGAAATCGATATATTCTTGTAGCATGCAACATGCTGATTAATATGCAAATTTATTACGCTCTCTAGGATCATTTGTTCAGAAGTTATCAACAGTTCAAATTAATTTTCGCGGGCGGGCCAATATAGTTCTCAACCAACAACTAGTGAAATCGATATATTCTTGTATCATGCAACATGCTGATTAATATGCAAAATTATTACTCTCACTACGATCATTTGTTCAGAATTTATAAGGAGTTGAAGTTAGTTTTGGCTTTCGGGCCAAAATGGTTTTCTAAAAACAACTAGTGAAACCGACATATTCTTGTAGCATTCAACATGTTTCATTAAATTGCAAATAATTGTGTTTTCTACGATCAATTGTTCAGGAGTTACAAGCAGTTCAAATTGATTTTCGCGGGAGGGCCAATATGTTTTTCAACCAACAACTAGTGAAATCGATATATTCTTGTAGCATGCAACATGCTGATTAATAAGCAAATTTTTTACGCTCTCTAGGATCATTTGTTCAGAAGTTATAAACAGTTCAAGATAATACTCGCGGGCGTGCCAATATGGATTTCTTAAAACAACTAGTGAAACCAATATAATCTTGTAGCATGCAACATGCTGATTAATATGCAATTTTATTACGCTCTCTAGGATCATTTGTTCAGAAGTTATAAAGAGTTCAAGTTAATACTCGCGGGAGGGCCAAAATGGTTTTCCAGAAACAACTAGTGAAACCGACATATTCTTGTAGCATTCAACATGTTTCATTAAAATGCAAATAATTGTGTTTTCTACGATCAATTGTTCAGGAGTTATTAGCAGTTCAAGTTGATTTTCGCAGGCGGGCGAATATGGATCTCAACCAACAACTTGTGAAATCGATATATTCTTGTAGCATGCAACATGCTGATTAATATGCAAATTTATTACGCTCTCTAGGATCATTTGTTCAGAAGTTATAAGCAGTTCAATTTAATACTCGCTGGCGGGCCAATATGGTTCTCAAACAACAACTAGTGAACCCGACATATTCTTGAAGCATTCAACATGTTTTATTAAAATGCAAATAATTGTGTTCGCTACGATCAATTGTTCAGAAGTTATTAGCAGTTCAAGTTAATTTTCGCGGGCGGGCCAATATGGTTCTCAACCAACAACTAATGAAATCGATATATCCTTGCAGCATTAAACATGGTGATTAATGAGCAAAATTATTACGCTCTCTACGATCATTTGTTCAGAAGTAATAAGGAGTTGAAGTTATTTTTGGCGGGCGGGCCAAAATGGTTCTCAAACAATAACTAGTGAAACCGACATATTCTTGTAGCATACAACATGTTTGATTGAAATGCAAGTAATTGTGTTCTCTACGATCAATTGTTCAGAAGTTATAAGCAGAACAAATCAATACCCGCGGGCGGGCCAATATGGTTCCAAAAGAACAAATAGTAAAACCGAAATATTCTTGTAGCATTCAACATGTTTCATTAAAATGCAAATAATTGTGTTCTCTACGATCAATTGTTCAGAAGTTATAAGCAGTTCAAGTTGATTTTCGCGGGCGGGTCAATGTTGTACTCAACCAAAAACTAGTGAAATCGATATATTCTTGTAGCATGCAACATGCTGATTAATATGCAATTTTATTACGCTCTCTAGGATCATTTGTTCAGAAGTTATAAAGAGTTCAAGTTAATACTCGCGGGAGGGCCAAAATGGTTTTCCAGAAACAACTAGTGAAACCGACATATTCTTGTAGCATTCAACATGTTTCATTAAAATGCAAATAATTGTGTTTTCTACGATCAATTGTTCAGGAGTTATTAGCAGTTCAAGTTGATTTTCGCAGGCGGGCGAATATGGATCTCAACCAACAACTTGTGAAATCGATATATTCTTGTAGCATGCAACATGCTGATTAATATGCAAATTTATTACGCTCTCTAGGATCATTTGTTCCGAAGTTATAAACAGTTCAAGTTAATACTCGCGGGCGGGCCAATATGGTTTTCTAAAAACAACTAGTGAAACCGACATATTCTTGTAGCATTCAACATGTTTCTTTAAAATGCAAATAATTGTGTTCTCTATGATCAATTTTTCAGGAGTTATAAGCAGTTCAAGTTGATTTTCAGAGGCGGGCCAATATGGTTCTCAACCAACAACCAATGAAATCGATATATTCTTGTAGCATGCAACATGCTGATTAATATGCAAAATTATTACGCTCTTTTCGATCATTTGTTCAGAAGTTATAAGGAGTTGAAATTAGTTTTAGCGGGCGGGCCAAAATGGTTCTCAAACAATAACTAGTGAAACTGACATATTCTTGTAGCATACAACATGTTAGATTAAAATGCAAATTATTGTGATTTCTACGATCAATTGTTCAGAAGTTATAAGCAGTTCAACTTGATTTTCGCGGGCGGGCCAATATGTTTTTCAACCAACAACTAGTGAGATCGATATATTCTTGCAGCATGCAACATGCTTATTAATATGCAAATTCTTTACGCTCTCTACGATCATTTGTTCAGAAGTTGTAAGCAGTTCAAGTTAATACTCGCGGACGGGCCAATATTGTTCTCAAATAACAACTAGTGAAACCGACATATTCTTGTAGCATTCAACATGTTTCATTAAAATGCAAATAATTGTGTTCTCTACGATCAATTGTTCAGAAGTTATAAGCAGTTCAAGTTGACTTTCGCGGGCGGGCCAATATGGTTCTCAACCAAAAACTAGTGAAATCGATATATTCTTGTAGCATGCAACATGCTGATTAATATGCAAATTTATTACGCTCTCTAGGATCATTTGTTCAGAAGTTATAAACAGTTCAAATTAATTTTCGCGGGCGGGCCAATATGGTTCTCAACCAACAACTAGTGAAATCGATATATTCTTGTATCATGCAACATTCTGATTAATATGAAAAAATATTACGCTCTCTTAGATCATTTGTTAAGAAGTTATAATCAGTTGAAGTTAGTTTTGGCGGTCGGGCCAAAATGGTTCTCAAACAATAACTAGTGAAACCGACATATTCTTGTAGCATACAACATGTTTCATTGAAATGCAAATAATTGTGTTCTCTACGAACAATTTTTCAGAAGTTATAAACAGTTCAAGTTAATACTCGCGTACGGGCCAATATGGTTTTCTAAAAACAACTAGTGAAACCGACATATTCTTGTAGCATTCAACATGTTTCATTAAAATGCAAATAATTGTGTTCTCTACGATCAATTTTTCAGGAGTTATAAGCAGTTCAAGTTGATTTTCAGGGGCGGCCCAATATGGTTCACAACCAACAACTAGTGAAATCGATATATTCTTGTAGCGGGCAACATGCTGATTAATATGCAAATTTATTACGCTCTCTAGGATCATTTGTTCAGAAGTTATAAGGAGTTGAAGTAAGTTTTGGCGGGCGGGCCAAAATGGTTCTCAAACAATAACTAGTGAAACGTTCATAATCTTGTAGCATACAACTTGTTTGATTGAAATGCAAATAATTGTGTGCTCTACGATCAATTGTTCAGAAGTTATAAGCAGTTCAATTTAATACTCGCGGGCGGGACAATATGGGTTTCTTAAAACAACTAGTGAAACCGACATGTTCTTGTTGCATACAACAAGTTTGATTAAAATGCTATTAATTGTGGTCTCTACGATCAATTGTTCAGGAGTTATAAGCAGTTCAAGTTGATTTTCGCGGACGTTCCAATATGGTTCTCAACCAAAAACTAGTGAAATCGATATATTCTTGTAGCATGCAACATGCTGATTAATATGCAAATTTATTACTCTCTCTAAATCATTTGTTCAGAAGTTATAAACAGTTCAAGTTAATACTCGCGGGCGGGCCAATATGGGTTTCTTAAAACAACTAGTGAAACCGACATATTCTTGTTGCATACAACAAGTTTGATTAAAATGCTATTAATTGTGGTCTCTACGATCAATTGTTCAGGAGTTATAAGCAGTTCAAGTTGATTTTCGCGGACGGGCCAATATGGTTCTCAACCAACAACCAATGAAATCGACATATTCTTGTAGTATGCAACATGCTGATTAATATGCAAAATTATTACGCTCTCTACGATCATTTGTTCAGAAGTTATAAGGAGTTGAAGTAAGTTTTCGCGGGCGGGCCAAAATGGTTCTCAAACAATAGCTAGTGAAACGGACATAATCTTGTAGCATACAACATGTTTGATTGAAATGCAAATAATTGTGTGCTCTACGATCAATTGTTCAGAAGTTATAAGCAGTTCAAGTTAATTTTCGCGGGCAGGCCAATATATTTTTGAAACAACAACTAGTGAAATCGATATATTCTTGTAGCATGCAACATGCTGATTAATATGAAAAATTATTACGCATTCTACGATTATTTGTTTAGAAGTTATAAGCAGTTCAAATTAATTTTCGCGGGCGGGCCAATATGGTTCTCAACCAACAACTTGTGAAATGGATATATTCTTGTAGCATGCAACATGCTGATTAATATGCAAATTTATTACGCTCTCTTAGATCATTTGTTCAGAAGTTATAAGCAGTTCAATTTAATACGCGCGGGCGGGCCGATATGGTTCTCAACCAACAACTAGTGAAACCGACATATTCTTGAAGCATTCAACATATTTCATTAAAATGCAAATAATTGTGTTCGCTACGATCAATTGTTCTGAAGTTATAAGCAGTTCAAGTTAATTTTCGCGGGCGGGCCAATATGGTTCTCAACCAACAACCAATGAAATCGATATATATACTTGTAGCATGCAACATGCTTATTAACATGCAAAATTATAACGCTCTCTACGATCATTTGTTCAGAAGTTATAAGGAGTTGAAGTTAGTTTTGGCGGGCGGGCCAATATGGTTCTCAAACAATAACTAGTGAAACCGACATATTCTTGTAGCATAAAACACGTTTGTTTGAAATGCAAATAATTGTGTGCTCTACGATCAATTGTTCAGAAGTTTTAAGCAGTTCAAGTTAATTTTCGTGGGCAGGACAATATATTTCTCAAACAACAACTAGTGAAATCGATATATTCTTGTAGTATGCAACATGCTGATTAATATGCAAATTTATTACGCTCTCTAAGATCATTTGTTCAGAAGTTATAAGCAGTTCAATTTAATACTCGCGGGCGGGCCAATATGGTTCTCAAACAACAACTAGTGAAACCGACATATTCTTGAAGCATTCAACATGTTTCATTAAAATGCAAATAATTGTGTTCGATACGATCAATTGTTCAGAAGTTATTATCAGTTCAAGTTAATTTTCGCGGGCGGGCCAATATGGTTCTCAACCAACAACTAATGAAATCGGTATATTCTTGTAGCATGCAACATGCTGATTAATAAGCAAAATTATTACGCTCTCTACGATCATTTGTTCAGAAGTTATAAGGAGTTGAAGTTAGTTTTGGCGGGCGGGCCAAAATGCTTCTCAAACAATAACTAGTGAAACCGACATATTCTTGTAGCATTCAACATGTTTGATTGAAATGCAAATAATTGTGTTCTCTACGATCAATTGTTCAGAAGTTATAAGCAGTTCAAGTTAATTTTCGAGTGCGGGCCAATATAGTTCTCAACCAACAACTAGTGAAATGGATATATTCTTGTATTTGCAACATGCTGATTAATATGCAAAATTATTACGCTCACTACGATCATTTGTTCAGAAGTTATAAGCAGAACAAATCAATACTCGCGGGCGGGCCAATATGGTTCTAAAAAAACAATTAGTAAAACCGACATTTTCTTGTAGCATTCAACATGTTTCATTAAAATGCAAATAATTGTGTTCTCTATGATCAATTTTTCAGGAGTTATAAGCAGTTCAAGTTGATTTTCAGAGGCGGGCCAATATGGTTCTCAACAAACAACCAATGAAATCGATATATTCTTGTAGCATGCAACATGCTGATTAATATGCAAAATTATTACGCTCTTTTCGATCATTTGTTCAGAAGTTATAATTAGTTGAAATTAGTTTTGGCGGGCGGGCCAAAATGGTTCTCAAACAATAACTAGTGAAACCGACATATTCTTGTAGCATACAACATGTTTGATTGAAATGTAAATAATTGTGTGCTCTACGATGAATTGTTCAGAAGTTATAAGCAGTTCAATTTAATTTTCGTGGGAAGGCCAATATATTTCTCAAAGAACAACTAGTGAAATCGATATATTCTTGTAGCATGCAACATGCTGATTAATACGAAAAATTATTACGCTTTCTACGATTATTTTTTCAGAAGTTATAAGCAGTTCAAATTAATTTTCGCGGGCGGGCCAAAATGGTTCTCAACCAACAACTAGTGAAATCGATATATTCTTGTAGCATGCAACATGCTGATTAATAAGCAAAATTATTACGCTCTCTACGATAATTTGTTCAGAAGTTATAAGGAGTTGAAATTAGTTTTGGCGGACGGGCCAAAATGGTTCTCAAACAATAACTTGAAAAACCGGCATATTCTTGTAGCATACATGTTTGATTGAAATGCAAATAATTGTGTTCTCTACGATCAATTGTTCAGAAGTTATAAGCAGTTCAAGTTAATTTTCGAGGGCGGGCCAATATGGTTCTCAACCAACAACTAGTGAAATGGATATATTCTTGTAGCATGCAACATGCTGATTAATATGCAAAATTATTACGCTCACTACGATCATTTGTCAGAAGTTATAAGCAGAACAAATCAATACTCGCGGTCGGGCCAATATGGTTCTAAAAAAACAAATAGTAAAACCGACATATTCTTGTAGCATACAACATGTTTCATTAAAATGCAAATAATTGTGTTCTCTACGATCAATTGTTCAGAAGTTATAAGCAGTTCAAGTTGACTTTCGCGGGCGGGCCAATATGGTTCTCAACCAAAAACTAGTGAAATCGATATATTCTTGTAGCTAGCTACATGTTTATTAATATGCAAAACAATCTAGCTTTCTACGATCATTTGTTCAGAACTTTTAAGCAGTTCAATTTAATACTCGCAGGCGGGCCAATATGGTTCTCAAACAATAACTAGTGAAACTGACATATTCTTGTAGCATACAACATGTTAGATTAAAATGCAAATAATTGTGTTCTCTACGATCAATTGTTCAGAAGTTATAAGCAGTTCAACTTGATTTTCGCCGGCGGGCCAATATGTTTTTCAACCAACAACTAGTGAAATCGATATATTCTTGTAGCATGCAACATGCTGATTAATATGCAAATTCTTTACGCTCTCTACGATCATTTGTTCAGAAGTTGTAAGCAGTTCAAGTTAATACTCGCGGACGGGCCAATATTGTTCTCAAATAACAAATAGTGAAACCGACATATTCTTGTAGCATTCAACATGTTTCATTAAAATGCAAATAATTGTGTTCTCTACGATCAATTGTTCAGAAGTTATAAGCAGTTCAAGTTGACTTTCGCGGGCGGGCCAATATGGTTCTCAACCAAAAACTAGTGAAATCGATATATTCTTGTAGCATGCAACATGCTGATTAATATGCAAATTTATTACGCTCTCTAGGATCATTTGTTCAGAAGTTAGAAAGAGTTCAAGTTAATACTCGCGGGCGGGCCAATATGGTTTTCTAAAAAACACTAGTGAAACCGTCATATTATTGTTGCATTCAACATGTTTCATTAAAATGCAAATAATTGTGGTCTCTACGATCAATTGTTCAGGAGTTATAAGCAGTTCAAGTTTATTTTCGCGGGCGGGCCAATATGGTTCTCAACCAACAACTAGTGAAATCGATATATTCTTGTAGCATGCAACATGCTGATTAATATGCAAAATTATTACGCTCACTAGGATCATTTGTTCAGAAGTTATAAGCAGAACAAGTCAATACTCGCGGGCGGGCCAATACGGTTCTAAAAAAACAAATAGTAAAACCGAAATATTCTTGTAGCAAACAAAATGTTTCATTAAAATGCAAATAATTGTGTTCTCTACGATCATTTGTTCAGAAATTGTAAGCAGTTGAATTAGTTTTCGCGGGTGGGCCAACATGGTTCTCAAACAATAACTAGTAAAATCTATATATTCTTGTAGCTAGCTACATGTTTATTAATATGCAAAACAATCTAGCTTTCTACGATCATTTGTTCAGAACTTTTAAACAGTTCAATTTAATACTCGCGGGCGGGCCAATATGGTTCTCAAACAATAACTAGTGAAACTGACATATTCTTGTAGCATGCAACATGCTGATTAATATGAAAATTTATTACGCTCCCTAAGATCATTTGTTCAGAAGTTATAAGCAGTTCAATTGAATACTCGCGGGCGGACCAATATGGTTCTCAAACAACAACTAGTGAAACCGACATATTCTTGAAGTATTCAACATGTTTCATTAAAATGCAAATAATTGTGTTCGCTACGATCAATTGTTCAGAAGTTATAAACAGTTCAAGATAATTTTCGCGGGCGGCCAATATGGTTCTCAACCAACAACCAATGAAATCGATATATTCTTGTAGCATCCAACATGCTGATTAATATGATAAATTATAACGCTTTCTACGATCATTTGTACAGAAGTTATAAGGAGTTGAAGTTAGTTTTGGCGGGCGGGCCAAAATGGTTCTCAAACAATAACTAGTGAAACCGACATATTCTTGTAGCATTCAACATGTTTCATTAAAATGCAAATAATTGTGTTATCTACGATCAATTTTTCAGGAGTTATAAGCAGTTAAAGTTGATTTTAAGGGGCGGGCCAATATGCTTCACAACCAACAACTAGTGAAATCGATATATTCTTGTAGCAGGCAACATGCTTATTAATATGCAAATTTATTACGCTCTCTAGGATCATTTGTTCAGAAGTTATAAACAGTTCAAGTTAATACTCGCGGGCGGGCCAATATGGTTTTCTGAAAACAACTAGTGAAACCGACATATTCGTGTTGCATTCAACATGTTTCATTAAAATGCAAATAATTGTGTTCTCTACGATCAATTGTTCAGAAGTTATTATCAGTTCAAATTAATTTTCGCGGGCTGGCCAATATGGTTCTCAACCAACAACTAATGAAATCAATATATTCTTGTAGCATGCAACATGCTGATTAATATGCAAAATTATTACGCTCTCTACGATCATTTGTTCAGAAGTTATAAGGAGTTGAATTTAGTTTTGGCGGACGGGCCAAAATGGTTCTCAAACAATAACTAGTGAAACCGACATATTCTTGTAGCATACAACATGTTTGATTGAAATGCAAATAATTGTGTTCTTTACGATCAATTGTTCAGAAGTTATAAGCAGTTGAATTAGTTTTCGCGGGTGGGCCAATATGGCTCTCAACCAACTACTAGTCAAATCGATATATTCTTGTAGCATGCAACATGCTGATTAATCTGCAAAACTATTACGCTCACTACGACCATTTGTTCAGACGTTATAAGCAGAAAAAGTCAATACTCGCGGGCGGGCCAATATGGTTCTAAAAAACAAATAGTAAAACCGACATATTCTTGTAGCATACAACATGTTTCATTAAAATGCAAATAATTGTGTTCTCTACGATCATTTGTTCAGAAATTGTAAGCAGTTGAATTAGTTTTCGCGGGTGGGCCAACATGGTTCTCAAACAATAACTAGTGAAATCTATATATTCTTGTAGCTAGCTACATGCTGATTAATATGCAAATTTATTACGCTCTCTAGGATCATTTGTTCAGAAGTTATAAACAGTTCAAATTAATTTTCGCGGGCGGGCCAATATGGTTCTCAACCAACAACTAGTGAAATCGATATATTCTTGTATCATGCAACATGTTTGATTAAAATGCTATTAACTGTGGTCTCTACGATCAATTGTTCAGGAGTCATAAGCAGTTCAAGTTGATTTTCGGGGGCGGGCCAATATGGTTCTCAACCAAAAACTAGTGAAATCGATATATTCTTGTAGCATGCAACATGCTGATTAATATGCAAATTTATTACGCTCTCTAGGATCATTTGTTCAGAAGTTATAAACAGTTCAACTTAATACTCGCGGGCGGGCCAATTTGGGTTTCTTAAAACAACTAGTGAAATCTATATATTCTTGTAGCTAGCTACATGTCTATTAATATGCAAAACAATCGAGCTTTCTACGATCATTTGTTCAGAACTTATAAGCAGTTCAATTTAATATTCGCGGGCGGGCCAATATGGGTTTCTTAAAACAACTAGTGAAACCGACATATTCTTGTTGCATACAACATGTTTGATTAAAATGCTATTAATTGTGGTCTATACGATCAATTGTTCAGTAGTTAAAAGCAGTTCAAGTTGATTTTCGCGGGCTGGCCAATATATTTCTCAAACAACATCTAGTGAAATCGATATATTCTTGTAGAATGCAACATGCTGATTAATATGCAAAATTATTACGCTTTCTACGATTATTTGTTCAGAAGTTATAAGCAGTTCAAATTAATTTTCGCGGGCGTGCCAATATGGTTCTCAACCAACAACCAATGAAATCAACATACACTTGTAGCATGCAACATGCTGATTAATATGCAAAACTATTACGCTCTCTACGATCATTTGTTCAGATGTTATAAGGAGTTGAAGTAAGTTTTCGCGGGCGGGCCAAAATGGTTCTCAAACAATAGCTAGTGAAACGGACATAATCTTGTAGCATACAACATGTTTGATTGAAATGCAAATAATTGTGTGCTCTACGATCAATTGTTCAGAAGTTATAAGCAGGTCAAGTTAATTTTCGCGGGCAGGCCAATATATTTTTGAAACAACAACTAGTGAAATCGATATATTCTTGTAGCATGCAACATGCTGATTAATATGAAAAATTATTACGCATTCTACGATTATTTGTTTAGAAGTTATAAGCAGTTCAAATTAATTTTCGCGGGCGGGCCAATATGGTTCTCAACCAACAACTAGTGAAATGGATATATTCTTGTAGCATGCAACATGCTGATTAATATGCAAATTTATTACGCTCTCTTAGATCATTTGTTCAGAAGTTATAAGCAGTTCAATTTAATACGCGCGGGCGGGCCGATATGGTTCTCAACCAACAACTAGTGAAACCGACATATTCTTGAAGCATTCAACATATTTCATTAAAATGCAAATAATTGTGTTCGCTACGATCAATTGTTCAGAAGTTATAAGCATTTCAAGTTAATTTTCGCGGGCGGGCCAATATGGTTCTCAACCAACAACCAATGAAATCGATATATATACTTGTAGCATGCAACATGCTTATTAACATGCAAAATTATAACGCTCTCTACGATCATTTGTTCAGAAGTTATAAGGAGTTGAAGCTAGTTTTGGCGGGCGGGCCAATATGGTTCTCAAACAATAACTAGTGAAACCGACATATTCTTGTAGCATAAAACACGTTTGTTTGAAATGCAAATAATTGTGTGCTCTACGATCAATTGTTCAGAAGTTTTAAGCAGTTCAAGTTAATTTTCGTGGGCAGGACAATATATTTCTCAAACAACAACTAGTGAAATCGATATATTCTTGTAGTATGCAACATGCTGATTAATATGCAAAATTATTACGCTTTGTAATATTATTTGTTCAGAAGTTATAAGCAGTTCAAATTAATTTTCGCATGCAGGCCAATATGGTTCTCAACCAACAACTAGTGAAATCGATATATTCTTGTAGCATGCAACATGCTGATTAATATGCAAATTTATTACGCTCTCTAAGATCATTTGTTCAGAAGTTATAAGCAGTTCAATTTAATACTCGCGGGCGGGCCAATATGGTTCTCAAACAACAACTAGTGAAACCGACATATTCTTGAAGCATTCAACATGTTTCATTAAAATGCAAATAATTGTGTTCGATTCGATCAATTGTTCAAAAGTTATTATCAGTTCAAGTTAATTTTCGCGGGCGGGCCAATATGGTTCTCAACCAACAACTAATGAAATCGGTATATTCTTGTAGCATGCAACATGCTGATTAATAAGCAAAATTATTACGCTCTCTACGATCATTTGTTCAGAAGTTATAAGGAGTTGAAGTTAGTTTTGGCGGGCGGGCCAAAATGCTTCTCAAACAATAACTAGTGAAACCGACATATTCTTGTAGCATTCAACATGTTTGATTGAAATGCAAATAATTGTGTTCTCTACGATCAATTGTTCAGAAGTTATAAGCAGTTCAAGTTAATTTTCGAGTGCGGGCCAATATAGTTCTCAACCAACAACTAGTGAAATGGATATATTCTTGTATTTGCAACATGCTGATTAATATAAAAAATTATTACGCTCACTACGATCATTTGTTCAGAAGTTATAAGCAGAACAAATCAATACTCGCGGGCGGGCCAATATGGTTCTAAAAAAACAATTAGTAAAACCGACATTTTCTTGTAGCATTCAACATGTTTCATTAAAATGCAAATAATTGTGTTCTCTATGATCAATTTTTCAGGAGTTATAAGCAGTTCAAGTTGATTTTCAGAGTCGGGCAAATATGGTTCTCAACAAACAACCAATGAAATCGATATATTCTTGTAGCATGCAACATGCTGATTAATATGCAAAATTATTACGCTCTTTTCGATCATTTGTTCAGAAGTTATAATTAGTTGAAATTAGTTTTGGCGGGCGGGCCAAAATGGTTCTCAAACAATAACTAGTGAAACCGACATATTCTTGTAGCATACAACATGTTTGATTGAAATGTAAATAATTGTGTGCTCTACGATCAATTGTTCAGAAGTTATAAGCAGTTCAATTTAATTTTCGTGGGAAGGCCAATATATTTCTCAAAGAACAACTAGTGAAATCGATATATTCTTGTAGCATGCAACGTGCTGATTAATACGAAAAATTATTACGCTTTCTACGATTATTTTTTCAGAAGTTATAAGCAGTTCAAATTAATTTTCGCGGGCGGGCCAATATGGTTCTCAACCAACAACTAGTGAAATCGATATATTCTTGTAGCATGCAACATGCTGATTAATATGAAAATTTATTACGCTCTCTAAGATCATTTGTTAAGAAGTTATAAGGAGTTGAAGTTCGTTTTGGCGGTCGGGCCAAAATGGTTCTCAAACAATAACTAGTGAAACTGACATATTCTTGTAGCATACAACATGTTTGATTGAAATGCAAATAATAGTGTGCTCTACGATCAATTGTTCAGAAGTTATAAGCAGTTCAAGTTAATTTTCGCGGGCACACCTATATATTTCTCAAACAACAACTAGTGAAATCGATATATTCTTGTAGCATGCAACATGCTGATTAATATGCAAAATTATTACGCTTTCTACGAATATTTGTTCAGAAGTTATAAGCAGTTCAAAATAATTTTCGCGGGCGGGCCAATATGGTTCTCAACCAACAACTAGTGAAATCGATATATTCTTGTAGTATGCAACATGCTGATTAATATGCAAATTTATTACGCTATCTAAGATCATTTGTTCAGAAGTTATAAGCAGTTCAATTTAATACTCGCGGGCGGGCCAATATTTTTCTCAAACAACAACTAGTAAAACCGACACATTCTTGAAGCATTCAACATGTTTCATTAAAATGCAAATAATTCTGTTCGATACGATCAATTGTTCAGAAGTTATTATCAGTTCAAGTTAATTTTCGCGGGCGGGCCAATATGTTTCTCAACCAACAACGAATGAAATCGATATATTCTTGTAGCATGCAACATGCTGATTAATAAGCAAAATTATTACGCTCTCTACGATAATTTGTTCAGAAGTTATAAGGAGTTGAAGTTAGTTTTGGCGGGCGGGCCAAAATGGTTCTCAAACAATAACTAGAAAAACCGGCATATTCTTGTAGCATACATGTTTGATTGAAATGCAAATAATTGTGTTCTCTACGATCAATTGTTCAGAAGTTATAAGCAGTTCAAGTTAATTTTCGAGGGCGGGCCAATATGGTTCTCAACCAACAACTAGTGAAATGGATATATTCTTGTAGCATGCAACATGCTGATTAATATGCAAAATTATTACGCTCACTACGATCATTTGTCAGAAGTTATAAGCAGAACAAATCAATACTCGCGGTCGGGCCAATATGGTTCTAAAAAAACAAATAGTAAAACCGACATATTCTTGTAGCATACAACATGTTTCATTAAAATGCAAATAATTGTGTTCTCTACGATCATTTGTTCAGAAATTGTAAGCAGTTGAATTAGATTTCGCGGGTGGGCCAACATGGTTCTCAAACAATAACTAGTGAAATCTATATATTCTTGTAGCTAGCTACATGTTTATTAATATGCAAAACAATCTAGCTTTCTACGATCATTTGTTCAGAACTTTTAAGCAGTTCAATTTAATACTCGCAGGCGGGCCAATATGGTTCTCAAACAATAACTAGTGAAACTGACATATTCTTGTAGCATACAACATGTTAGATTAAAATGCAAATAATTGTGATCTCTATGATCAATTGTTCAGAAGTTATAAGCAGTTCAACTTGATTTTCGCCGGCGGGCCAATATGTTTTTCAACCAACAACTAGTGAAATCGATATATTCTTGTAGCATGCAACATGCTGATTAATATGCAAATTCTTTACGCTCTCTCCGATCATTTGTTCAGAAGTTGTAAGCAGTTCAAGTTAATACTCGCGGACGGGCCAATATTGTTCTCAAATAACAACTAGTGAAACCGACATATTCTTGTAACATTCAACATGTTTCATTAAAATGCAAATAATTGTGTTCTCTACGATCAATTGTTCAGAAGTTATAAGCAGTTCAAGTTGACTTTCGCGGGCGGGCCAATATGGTTCTCAACCAAAACTAGTGAAATCGATATATTCTTGTAGCATGCAACATGCTGATTAATATGCAAATTTATTACGCTCTCTAGGATAATTTTTCAGAAGTTATAAACAGTTCAAGTTAATACTCGCGGGCGGGCCAATATGGTTTTCTAAAAACAACTAGTGAAACCGACATATTATTGTTGCATTCAACATGTTTCATTAAAATGCAAATAATTGTGGTCTCTACGATCAATTGTTCAGGAGTTATAAGCAGTTCAAGTTGATTTTCGCGGGCGGGCCAATATGGTTCTCAACCAACAACTAGTGAAATCGATATATTCTTGTAGCATCCAACATGCTGATTAATATGCAAAATTATTACGCTCACTACGATCATTTGTTCAGAAGTTATAAGCAGAAAAAGTCAATACTCGCGGGCGGGCCAATACGGTTCTAAAAAAACAAATAGTAAAACCGACATATTCTTGTAGCAAACAAAATGTTTCATTAAAATGCAAATAATTGTGTTCTCTACGATCATTTGTTCAGAAATTGTAAGCAGTTGAATTAGTTTTCGCGGGTGGGCCAACATGGTTCTCAAACAATAACTAGTAAAATCTATATATTCTTGTAGCTAGCTACATGTTTATTAATATGCAAAACAATCTAGCTTTCTACGATCATTTGTTCAGAACTTTTAAACAGTTCAATTTAATACTCGCGTGCAGGCCAATATGGTTCTCAAACAATAACTAGTGAAACTGACATATTCTTGTAGCATGCAACATGCTGATTAATATGAAAATTTATTACGCTCCCTAAGATCATTTGTTCAGAAGTTATAAGCAGTTCAATTGAATACTCGCGGGCGGACCAATATGGTTCTCAAACAACAACTAGTGAAACCGACATATTCTTGAAGTATTCAACATGTTTCATTAAAATGCAAATAATTGTGTTCGCTACGATCAATTGTTCAGAAGTTATAAACAGTTCAAGATATTTTTCGCGGGCGGCCAATATGGTTCTCAACCAACAACCAATGAAATCGATATATTCTTGTAGCATCCAACATGCTGATTAATATGCAAAATTATAACGCTTTCTACGATCATTTGTTCAGAAGTTATAAGGAGTTGAAGTTAGTTTTGGCGGGCGGGCCAAAATGGTTCTCAAACAATAACTAGTGAAACCGACATATTCTTGTAGCATACAACATGTTTGATTGAAATCCAAATAATTGTGTTCTCTACCATCAATTTTTCAGAAGTTATAAACAGTTCAAGTTAATACTCGCGGGCGGGCCAATATGGTTTTCTAAGAACAACTAGTGAAACCGACATATTCTTGTAGCATTCAACATGTTTCATTAAAATGCAAATAATTGTGTTATCTACGATCAATTTTTCAGGAGTTATAAGCAGTTAAAGTTGATTTGAAGGGGCGGGCCAATATGCTTCACAACCAACAACTAGTGAAATCGATATATTCTTGTAGCAGGCAACATGCTTATTAATATGCAAATTTATTACGCTCTCTAGGATCATTTGTTCAGAAGTTATAAACAGTTCAAGTTAATACTCGCGGGCGGGCCAATATGGTTTTCTGAAAACAACTAGTGAAACCGACATATTCTTGTTGCATTCAACATGTTTCATTAAAATGCAAATAATTGTGTTCTCTACGATCAATTTTCAGAAGTTATTATCAGTTCAAATTAATTTTCGCGGGCTGGCCAATATGGTTCTCAACCAACAACTAATGAAATCGATATATTCTTGTAGCATGCAACATGCTGATTAATATGCAAAATTATTACGCTCTCTACGATCATTTGTTCAGAAGTTATAAGGAGTTGAATTTAGTTTTGGCGGACGGGCCAAAATGGTTCTCAAACAATAACTAGTGAAATCTATATATTCTTGTAGCTAGCTACATGTCTATTAATGTGCAAAACATTCGAGCTTTCTACGATCATTTGTTCAGAACTTATAAGCAGTTCAATTTAATATTCGCGGGCGGGCCAATATGGGTTTCTTAAAACAACTAGTGAAACCAACATATTCTTGTTGCATACAACATGTTTGATTAAAATGCTATTAACTGTGGTCTCTACGATCAATTGTTCAGGAGTCATAAGCAGTTCAAGTTGATTTTCGGGGGCGGGCCAATATGGTTCTCAACCAAAAACTAGTGAAATTGATATATTCTTGTAGCATGCAACATGCTGATTAATATGCAAATTTATTACGCTCTCTAGGATCATTTGTTCAGAAGTTATAAACAGTTCAAGTTAATACTCGCGGGCGGGCCAATATGGGTTTCTTAAAACAACTAGTGAAATCTATATATTCTTGTAGCTAGCTACATGTCTATTAATATGCAAAACAATCGAGCTTTCTACGATCATTTGTTCAGAACTTATAAGCAGTTCAATTTAATATTCGCGGGCGGGGAAATATGGGTTTCTTAAAACAACTAGTGAAACCGACATATTCTTGTTGCATACAACATGTTTGATTAAAATGCTATTAATTGTGGTCTATACGATCAATTGTTCAGGAGTTATAAGCAGTTCAAGTTGATTTTCGCGAGCTGGCCAATATATTTCTCAAACAACAACTAGTGAAATCGATATATTCTTGTAGCATGCAACATGCTGATTAATATGCAAAATTATTACGCTTTCTACGATTATTTGTTCAGAAGTTATAAGCAGTTCAAATTAATTTTCGCGGGCGGGCCAATATGGTTCTCAACCAACAACCAATGAAATCAACATATTCTTGTAGCATGCAACATGCTGATTAATATACAAAATTATTACATTCTCTACGATCATTTGTTCAGATGTTATAAGGAGTTGAAGTAAGTTTTGGCGGGCGGGCCAAAATGGTTCTCAAACAATAACTAGTGAGACCGACATAATCTTGTAGCACACAACATGTTTCATTGAAATGCAAATAATTGTGTGCTCTACGATCAATTGTTCAGAAGTTATAAACAGTTCAAGTTAATTTTCGCGGGCAGGCCAATATATTTCTCAAACAACAACTAGTGAAATCGATGTATTTTTGTAGCATGCAACATGCTGTATAATATGAAAAATTATTACGCTTTCTACGATTATTAGTTCAGAAGTTATAAGCAGTTCAAATTAATTTTCGCGGGCGGGCCAATATGGTTCTCAACCAACAACTAGTGAAATCGATATATTCTTGTAGCATGCAACATGCTGATTAATATGCAAATTTATTACGCTATCTTAGATCATATGTTCAGAAGTTATAATCAGTTCAATTTAATACTCGCGGGCGGGCCGATATGGTTCTCAAACAACAACTAGTGAAACCGACATATTCTTGAAGCATTCAACATGTTTCATTAAAATGCAAATAATTGTGTTATCTACGATCAATTTTTCAGGAGTTATAAGCAGTTAAAGTTTATTTTCAGGGGAGGGCCAATATGCTTCACAACCAACAACTAGTGAAATCGATATATTCTCGTAGCAGGCAACATGCTTATTAATATGCAAATTTATTACGCTCTCTAGGATCATTTGTTCAGAAGTTATAAACAGTTCAAGTTAATACTCGCGGGCGGGCCAATATGGTTTTCTGAAAACAACTAGTGAAACCGACATATTCTTGTTGCATTCAACATGTTTCATTAAAATGCAAATAATTGTGTTCGCTACGATCAATTGTTCAGAAGTTATTATCAGTTCAAATTAATTTTCGCGGGCGGGCCAATATGGTTCTCAACCAACAACTAATGAAATCGGTATATTCTTGTAGCATGCAACATGCTGATTAATAAGCAAAATTATTACGCTCTCTACGATCATTTATTCAGAAGTTATAAGGAGTTGAAGTTAGTTTTGGCGGGCGGGCCAAAATGGTTCTCAAACAATAACTAGTGAAACCGACATATTCTTGTAGCATTCAAGATGTTTGATTGAAATGCAAATAATTGTGTTCTCTACGATCAATTGTTCAGAAGTTATAAGCAGTTCAAGTTAATTTTCGAGTGCGGGCCAATATGGTTCTCAACCAACAACTAGTGAAATGGATATATTCTTGTATTTGCAACATGCTGATTAATATGCAAAATTTTTACGCTCACTACGATCATTTTTTCAGAAGTTATAAGCAGAACAAATCAATACTCGCGGGCGGGCCAATATGGTTCTAAAAAAACAATTAGTAAAACCGACATTTTCTTGTAGCATTCAACATGTTTCATTAAAATGCAAATAATTGTGTTCTCTATGATCAATTTTTCAGGAGTTATAAGCAGTTCAAGTTGATTTTCAGAGGCGGGCCAATATGGTTCTCAACAAACAACCAATGAAATCGATATATTCTTGTAGCATGCAACATGCTGATTAATATGCAAAATTATTACGCTCTTTTCGATCATTTGTTCAGAAGTTATAAGGAGTTGAAATTAGTTTTGGCGGACGGGCCAAAATGGTTCTCAAACAATAACTAGAAAAACCGACATATTCTTGTAGCATTCAACATGTTTGATTGAAATGCAAATAATTGTGTTCTCTACGATCAATTGTTCAGAAGTTATAAGCAGTTCAATTTAATTTTCGTGGGAAGGCCAATATGGTTCTCAACCAACAACTAGTGAAATCGATATATTCTTGTAGCATGCAACATGCTGATTATAATGCAAATTTATTACGCTATCTAAGATCATTTGTTCAGAAGTTATAAGCAGTTCAATTTAATACTCGCGGGCGGGCCAATATTTTTCTCAAACAACAACTAGTGAAACCGACATATTCTTGAAGCATTCAACATGTTTCATTAAAATGCAAATAATTCTGTTCGATACGATCAATTGTTCAGAAGTTATTATCAGTTCAAGTTAATTTTCGCGGGCGGGCCAATATGGTTCTCAACCAACAACTAATGAAATCGATATATTCTTGTAGCATGCAACATGCTGATTAATAAGCAAAATTATTACGCTCTCTACGATCATTTGTTCAGAAGTTATAAGGAGTTGAAGTTAGTTTTGGCGGACGGGCCAAAATGGTTCTCAAACAATAACTAGAAAAACCGACATATTCTTGTAGCATACATGTTTGATTGAAATGCAAATAATTGTGTTCTCTACGATCAATTGTTCAGAAGTTATAAGCAGTTCAAGTTAATTTTCGAGGGCGGGCCAATATGGTTCTCAACCAACAACTAGTGAAATGGATATATTCTTGTAGCATGCAACATGCTGATTAATATGCAAAATTATTACGCTCACTACGATCATTTGTCAGAAGTTATAAGCAGAACAAATCAATACTCGCGGTCGGGCCAATATGGTTCTAAAAAAACAAATAGTAAAACCGACATATTCTTGTAGCATACAACATGTTTCATTAAAATGCAAATAATTGTGTTCTCTACGATCATTTTTTCAGAAATTGTAAGCAGTTGAATTAGATTTCGCGGGTGGGCCAACATGGTTCTCAAACAATAACTAGTGAAATCTATATATTCTTGTAGCTAGCTACATGTTTATTAATATGCAAAACAATCTAGCTTTCTACGATCATTTGTTCAGAACTTTTAAGCAGTTCAATTTAATACTCGCAGGCAGGCCAATATGGTTCTCAAACAATAACTAGTGAAACTGACATATTCTTGTAGCATACAACATGTTAGATTAAAATGCAAATAATTGTGATCTCTACGATCAATTGTTCAGAAGTTATAAGCAGTTCAACTTGATTTTCGCGGGCGGGCCAATATGTTTTTCAACCAACAACTAGTGAAATCGAAATATTCTTGTAGCATGCAACATGCTGATTAATATGCAAATTCTTTACGCTCTCTACGATCATTTGTTCAGAAGTTGTAAGCAGTTCAAGTTAATACTCGCGGACGGGCCAATATTGTTCTCAAATAACAACTAGTTAAACCGACATATTCTTGTAGCATTCAACATGTTTCATTAAAATGCAAATAATTGTGTTCTCTACGATCAATTGTTCAGAAGTTATAAGCAGTTCAAGTTGACTTTCGCGGGCGGGCCAATATGGTTCTCAACCAAAAACTAGTGAAATCGATATATTCTTGTAGCATGCAACATGCTTATTAATATGCAAATTTATTACGCTCTCTAGGATCATTTGTTCAGAAGTTATAAACAGTTCAAGTTAATACTCGCGGGCAGGCCAATATGGTTTTCTAAAAACAACTAGTTAAACCGACATATTATTGTTGCATTCAACATGTTTCATTAAAATGCAAATAATTGTGTTCTCTACGATCATTTGTTCAGAAATTGTAAGCAGTTGAATTAGTTTTCGCGGGTGGGCCAACATGGTTCTCAAACAATAACTAGTGAAATCTATATATTCTTGTAGCTAGCTACATGTTTATTAATATGCAAAACAATCTAGCTTTCTACGATCATTTGTTCAGAACTTTTAAGCAGTTCAATTTAATACTCGCAGGCGGGCCAATATGGTTCTCAAACAATAACTAGTGAAACTGACATATTCTTTTAGCATGCAACATGCTGATTAATATGAAAATTTATTACGATATCTAAGATCATTTGTTCAGAAGTTATAAGCAGTTCAATTGAATACTCGCGGGCGGACCAATATGGTTCTAAAACAACAACTAGTGAAACCGACATATTCTTGAAGTATTCAACATGTTTCATTAAAATGCAAATAATTGTGTTCGCTACGATCAATTGTTCAGAAGTTATAAACAGTTCAAGATAATTTTCGCGGGCGGCCAATATGGTTCTCAACCAACAACCAATGAAATCGATATATTCTTGTAGCATCCAACATGCTGATTAATATGCAAAATTATAACGCTTTCTACGATCATTTGTTCAGAAGTTATAAGGAGTTGAAGTTAGTTTTGGCGGGCGGGCCAAAATGGTTCTCAAACAATAACTAGTGAAACCGACATATTCTTGTAGCATACAACATGTTTGATTGAAATCCAAATAATTGTGTTCTCTACCATCAATTTTTCAGAAGTTATAAACAGTTCAAGTTAATACTCGCGGGCGGGCCAATATGGTTTTCTAAAAACAACTAGTGAAACCGACATATTCTTGTAGCATTCAACATGTTTCATTAAAATGCAAATAATTGTGTTATCTACGATCAATTTTTCAGGAGTTATAAGCAGTTAAAGTTGATTTTCAGGGGCGGGCCAATATGCTTCACAACCAACAACTAGTGAAATCGATATATTCTTGTAGCAGGCAACATGCTTATTAATATGCAAATTTATTACGCTCTCTAGGATCATTTGTTCAGAAGTTATAAACAGTTCAAGTTAATACTCGCGGGCGGGCCAATATGGTTTTCTGAAAACAACTAGTGAAACCGACATATTCTTGTTGCATTCAACATGTTTCATTAAAATGCAAATAATTGTGTTCGCTACGATCAATTGTTCAGAAGTTATTATCAGTTCAAATTAATTTTCGCGGGCTGGCCAATATGGTTCTCAACCAACAACTAATGAAATCGATATATTCTTGTAGCATGCAACATGCTGATTAATATGCAAATGTATTACGCTCTCTAGGATCATTTGTTCAGAAGTTATAAACCGTTCAAGTTAATACTCGCAGGCGGGCCAATATGGGTTTCTTAAAACAACTAGTGAAATCTATATATTCTTGTAGCTAGCTACATGTCTATTAATATGCAAAACAATTGAGCTTTCTACGATCATTTGTTCAGAACTTATAAGCAGTTCAATTTAATATTCGCAGGCGGGGAAATATGGGTTTCTTAAAACAACTAGTGAAACCGACATATTCTTGTTGCATACAACATGTTTGATTAAAATGCTATTAATTGTGGTATATACGATCAATTGTTCAGGAGTTATAAGCAGTTCAAGTTGATTTTCGCGGGCTGGCCAATATATTTCTCAAACAACAACTAGTGAAATCGATATATTCTTGTAGCATGCAACATGCTGATTAATATGCAAAATTATTACGCTTTCTACGATTATTTGTTCAGAAGTTATAAGCAGTTCAAATTAATTTTCGCGGGCGGGCCAATATGGTTCTCAACCAACAACCAATGAAATCAACATATTCTTGTAGCATGCAACATGCTGATTAATATGCAAAATTATTACGCTCTCTACGATCATTTGTTCAGATGTTATAAGGAGTTGAAGTAAGTTTTGGCGGGCGGGCGAAAATGGTTCTCAAACAATAACTAGTGAGACCGACATAATCTTGTAGCACACAACATGTTTCATTGAAATGCAAATAATTGTGTGCTCTACGATCAATTGTTCAGAAGTTATAAACAGTTCAAGTTAATTTTCGCGGGCAGGCCGATATATTTCTCAAACAACAACTAGTGAAATCGATGTATTTTTGTAGCATGCAACATGCTGTATAATATGAAAAATTATTATGCTTTCTACGATTATTTGTTCAGAAGTTATAAGCAGTTCAAATTAATTTTCGCGGGCGGGCCAATATGGTTCTCAACCAACAACTAGTGAAATCGATATATTCTCGTAGCAGGCAACATGCTTATTAATATGCAAATTTATTACGCTCTCTAGGATCATTTGTTCAGAAGTTATAAACAGTTCAAGTTAATACTCGCGGGCGGGCCAATATGGTTTTCTGAAAACAACTAGTGAAACCGACATATTCTTGTTGCATTCAACATGTTTCATTAAAATGCAAATAATTGTGTTCGCTACGATCAATTGTTCAGAAGTTATTATCAGTTCAAATTAATTTTCGCGGGCGGGCCAATATGGCTCTCAACCAACAACTAATGAAATCGATATATTCTTGTAGCATGCAACATGCTGATTAATATGCAAAATTATTACACTCTCTACGATCATTTGTTCAGAAGTTATAAGGAGTTGAAGTTAGTTTTGGCGGGCGGGCCAAAATGGTTTTCAAACAATAACTAGTGAAACCGACATATTCTTCTAGCATACAACATGTTAGATTAAAATTCAGATAATTGTGATCCCTACGATCAATTGTTCAGAAGTTATAAGCAGTTCAAATTGATTTTCGCGGGAGGGCCAATATGTTTTTCAACCAACAACTAGTGAAATCGATATATTCTTGTAGCATGCAACATGCTGATTAATAAGCAAATTTTTTACGCTCCCTAGGATCATTTGTTCAGAAGTTATAAACAGTTCAAGTTAATACTCGCGGGCGTGCCAATATGGATTTCTTAAAACAACTAATGAAATCGATATAATCTTGTAGCATGCAACATGCTGATTAATATGCAAATTTATTACGCTCTCTAGGATCATTTGTTCAGAAAATATAAACAGTTCAAGTTAATACTCGCGGGCGGGCCAATATGGTTTTCTAAAAACAACTAGTGAAACCGACATATTCATGTTGCATACAACATGTTTGATTAAAATGCTATTAATTGTGGTCTCTACGAACAATTGTTCAGGAGTTATAAGCAGTTCAAGTTGATTTTCGCGGGCGGGCCAAATGGTTCTCAACCAACAACCAATCAAATCGATATATTCTTGTAGCGTGCAACATGCTGATTAATATGCAAAATTATTACGCTCTCTACGATCATTTGTTCAGAAGTTATAAGAAGTTGAAATTAGTTTTGGCGGGCGGGCCAAAATGGTTCTCAAACAATAACTAGTGAAACCGACATATTCTTGTAGCATACAACATGTTTGATTGAAATGAAAATAATTGTGTTCTCTACGATCAATTGTTCAGAAGTTATAAGCAATTCAAGTTAATTTTCGAGGGCGGGCCAATATGGTTCTCAACCAACAACTGGTGAAATGGATACATTCTTGTAGCATGCAACATGCTGATTAATATGCAAAATTATTACGCTCACTACGATCATTTGTTCAGAAGTTATAAGGAGTTGAAGTTAGTTTTGGCGGGCGGGCCAATATGGTTCTCAACCAACAACTAGTGAAATCGATATATTCTTGTAGCATTCAACATGTTTCATTAAATTGCAAATAATTGTGTTTTCTACGATCAATTGTTCAGGAGTTACAAGCAATTCAAATTGATTTTCGCGGGAGGGCCAATATGTTTTTCAACCAACAACTAGTGAAATCGATATATTCTTGTAGCATGCCACATGCTGATTAATATGCAAATTTTTTACGCTCTCTATTATCATTTGTTCAGAAGTTATAAACAGTTCAAGTTAATACTCGCGGGCGTGCCAATATGGATTTCTTAAAACAACTAGTGAAATCGATATAATCTTGTAGCATGCAACATGCTGATTAATATGCAAATTTATTACGCTCTCTAGGATCATTTGTTCAGAAGTTATAAAGAGTTCAAGTTAATACTCGAGGGAGGGCCAAAATGGTTTTCCAGAAACAACTAGTGAAACCGACATATTCTTGTAGCATTCAACATGTTTCATTAAAATGCAAATAATTGTGTGCTCTACGATCAATTGTTCAGGAGTTATAAGCAGTTCAAGTTGATTTTCGCGGGCGGGCCAAAAGGATTCTCAACCAACAACTAATGAAATCGATATATCCTTGTAGCTTGCAACATGCTGATTAATATGCAAAATTATTACGCTTTCTACGATCAATTTTTCAGAAGTTATAAGGAGTTGAAGTTAGTTTTGGCGGGCGGGCCAAAATGGTTTTCTAAAAACAACTAGTGAAACCGACATATTCTTGTAGCATTCAACATGTTTCATTAAAATGCAAGTAATTGTGTTTTCTACGATCAATTGCTCAGGAGTTATTAGAAGTTCAAGTTGATTTTCGCAGGCGGGCCAATATGGATCTCAACCAACAACTTGTGAAATCGATATATTCTTGTAGCATGCAACATGCTGATTAATATGCAAATTTATTACGCTCTCTAGGATCATTTGTTCAGAAGTTAAAAGCAGTTCAATTTAATACTCGCTGGCGGGCCAATATGGTTCTCAAACAACAACTAGTGAACCCGACATATTCTTGAAGCATTCAACATGTTTTATTAAAATGCAAATAATTGTGTTCGCTACGATCATTTGTTCAGAAGTAATAAGGAGTTGAAGTTATTTTTGGCGGACGGGCCAAAATGGTTCTCAAACAATAACTAGTGAAACCGACATATTCTTGTAGCATACAACATGTTTGATTGAAATGCAAGTAATTGTGTTCTCTACGATCAATTGTTCAGAAGTTATAAGCAAAACAAATCAATACCCGCGGGCGGGCCAATATGGTTCCAAAAAAAACAAATAGTAAAACCGAAATATTCTTGTAGCATTCAACATGTTTCATTAAAATGCAAATAATTGTGTTCTCTACGATCAATTGTTCAGAAGTTATAAGCAGTTCAAGTTGATTTTCGCGGGCGGGTCAATGTTGTACTTAACAAAAAAATAGTGAAATCGATATATTCTTGTAGCATGCAACATGCTGATTAATATGCAAATTTATTACGCTCTCTAGGATCATTTGTTCCGAAGTTATAAACAGTTCAAGTTAATACTCGCGGGCGGGCCAATATGGTTTTCTAAAAACAACTAGTGAAACCGACATATTCTTGTAGCATTCAACATGTTTCTTTAAAATGCAAATAATTGTGTTATCTATGATCGATTTTTCAGGAGTTATAAGTAGTTCAAGTTGATTTTCAGAGGCGGGCCAATATGGTTCTCAACCAACAACCAATGAAATCGATATATTCTTGTAGCATGCAACATGCTGATTAATATGCAAAATTATTACGCTCTTTACGATCATTTGTTCAGAAGTTATAAGGAGTTGAAATTAGTTTTGGCGGGCGGGCCAAAATGGTTCTCAAACAATAACTAGTGAAGCCGACATATTCTTGTAGCATACAACATGTTTGATTGAAATGCAAATAATTGTGTGCTCTACGATCAATTGTTCAGAAGTTATAAGCAGTTCAATTTAATTTTCGCGGGAAGGCCAATATATTTCTCAAACAACAACTAGTGAAATCGATATATTCTTGTAGCATGCAACATGCTGATTAATACGAAAAATTATTACGCTTTCTACGATTATTTTTTCAGAAGTTATAAGCAGTTCAAATTAATTTTCGCGGGCGGGCCAATATGGTTCTCAACCAACAACTAGTGAAATCGATATATTCTTGTAGCATGCAACATGCTGATTAATATGAAAATTTATTACGCTCTCTTAGATCATTTGTTAAGAAGTTATAAGGAGTTGAAGTAAGTTTCGCCGGCCGGCCCAAAATGGTTTTCTAAAAACAACTAGTGAAACCGACATATTCTTGTAGCATTCAACATGCTTCATTAAAATGCAAATAATTGTGTTCTCTACGATCAATTTTTCAGGAGTTATAAGCAGTTCAAGTTGATTTTCAGGGGCGGGCCAATATGGTTCACAACCAACAACTAGTGAAATCGATATATTCTTGTAGCAGGCAACATGCTGATTAATATGCAAATTTATTACGCTCTCTAGGATCATTTGTTCAGAAGTTATAAGGAGTTGAAGTAAGTTTTGGCGGGCGGGCCAAAATGGTTCTCAAACAATAACTAGTGAAACGGTCATAATCTTGTAGCATACAACATGTTTTATTGAAATGCCAATAATTGTGTGCTCTACGATCAATTGTTCAGAAGTTATAAGCAGTTCAAGTTAATTTTCGCGGGCGGGCCAATATGGTTCTCAACCAACAACTAGTGAAACCGACATATTCTTGAAGCATTCAACATGTTTCATTAAAATGCAAATAATTGTGTTCGCTACGATCAATTGTTCAGAAGTTATAAGCAGTTCAAGTTAATTTTCGCGGGCGGGCCAATATGGTTCTCAACCAACAACTAGTGAAATGGATATATTCTTGTAGCATGCAACATGCTGATTAATATGCAAATTTATTACGCTCTCTTAAATCATTTGTTCAGAAGTTATAAGCAGTTCAATTTAATACGCGCGGGCGGCCGATATGGTTCTCAACCAACAACTAGTGAAACCGACATATTCTTGAAGCATTCAACATGTTTCATTAAAATGCAAATATATGTGTTCGCTACGATCAATTGTTCAGAAGTTATAAACAGTTCAAGATAATTTTCGCGGGCGGCCAATATGGTTCTCAACCAACAACCAATGAAATCGATATATTCTTGTAGCATCCAACATGCTGATTAATATGCAAATTTATTACGCTCTCTAGGATCATTTGTTCAGAAGTTATAAACAGTTCAAGTTAATACTCGCGGGCGGGCCAATATGGTTTTCTGAAAACAACTAGTGAAACCGACATATTCTTGTTGCATTCAACATGTATCATTAAAATGCAAATAATTGTGTTCGCTACGATCAAATTGTTCAGAAGTTATTATCAGTTCAAATTAATTTTCGCGGGCTGGCCAATATGGTTCTCAACCAACAACTAATGAAATCGATATATTCTTGTAGCATGCAACATGCTGATTAATATGCAAAATTATTACGCTCTCTACGATCATTTGTTCAGAAGTTATAAGGAGTTGAAGTTAGTTTTGGCGGGCGGGCCAATATGGTTTTCTAAAAACAACTAATGAAACCGACATATTCTTGTAGCATTCAACATGTTTCATTAAAATGCAAATAATTGTGTTATCTACGATCAATTTTTCAGGAGTTATAAGCAGTTAAAGTTGATTTTCAGGGGCGGGCCAATATGCTTCACAACCAACAACTAGTGAAATCGATATATTCTTGTAGCAGGCAACATGCTTATTAATATGCAAATTTATTACGCTCTCTAGGATCATTTGTTCAGAAGTTATAAACAGTTCAAGTTAATACTCGCGGGCGGGCCAATATGGTTTTCTGAAAACAACTAGTGAAACCGACATATTCTTGTTGCATTCAACATGTATCATTAAAATGCAAATAATTGTGTTCGCTACGATCAAATTGTTCAGAAGTTATTATCAGTTCAAATTAATTTTCGCGGGCTGGCCAATATGGTTCTCAACCAACAACTAATGAAATCGATATATTCTTGTAGCATGCAACATGCTGATTAATATGCAAAATTATTACGCTCTCTACGATCATTTGTTCAGAAGTTATAAGGAGTTGAATTTAGTTTTGGCGGACGGGCCAAAATGGTTCTCAAACAATAACTAGTGAAACCGACATATTCTTGTAGCATACAACCTGTTTGATTGAAATGCAAATAATTGTGTTCTTTACGATCAATTGTTCAGAAGTTATAAGCAGTTGAATTAGTTTTCGCGGGTGGGCCAATATGGCTCTCAACCAACTACTAGTCAAATCGATATATTCTTGTAGCATGCAACATGCTGATTAATATGCAAAACTATTACGCTCACTACGACCATTTGTTCAGACGTTATAAGCAGAAATAGTCAATACTCGCGGGCGGGCCAATATGGTTCTAAAAAACTAATAGTAAAACCGACATATTCTTGTAGCATACAACATGTTTCATTAAAATGCAAATAATTGTGTTCTCTACGATCATTTGTTCAGAAATTGTAAGCAGTTGAATTAGTTTTCGCGGGTGGGCCAACATGGTTCTCAAACAATAACTAGTGAAATCTATATATTCTTGTAGCTAGCTACATGTCTATTAATGTGCAAAATATTCGAGCTTTCTACGATCATTTGTTCAGAACTTATAAGCAGTTCAATTTAATATTCGCGGGCGGGCCAATAAGGGTTTCTTAAAACAACTAGTGAAACCAACATATTCTTGTTGCATACAACATGTTTGATTAAAATGCTATTAACTGTGGTCTCTACGATCAATTGTTCAGGAGTTATAAGCAGTTCAAGTTGATTTTCGGGGGCGGGCCAATATGGTTCTCAACCAAAAACTAGTGAAATCGATATATTCTTGTAGCATGCAACATGCTGATTAATATGCAAATTTATTACGCTCTCTAGGATCATTTGTTCAGAAGTTATAAACAGTTCAAGTTAATACTCGCGGGCGTGCCAATATGGATTTCTTAAAACAACTAGTGAAATCGATATAATCTTGTAGCATGCAACATGCTGATTAATATGCAAATTTATTACGCTCTCTAGGATCATTTGTTCAGAAGTTATAAAGAGTTCAAGTTAATACTCGCGGGAGGGCCAAAATGGTTTTCCAGAAACAACTAGTGAAACCGACATATTCTTGTAGCATTCAACATGTTTCATTAAAATGCAAATAATTGTGTGCTCTACGATCAATTGTTCAGGAGTTATAAGCAGTTCAAGTTGATTTTCGCGGGCGGGCCAAAAGGATTCTCAACCAACAACTAATGAAATCGATATATCCTTGTAGCTTGCAACATGCTGATTAATATGCAAAATTATTACGCTTTCTACGATCAATTGTTCAGATGTTATAAGGAGTTGAAGTTAGTTTTGGCGGGCGGGCCAAAATGGTTTTCTAAAAACAACTAGTGAAACCGACATATTCTTGTAGCATTCAACATGTTTCATTAAAATGCAAATAATTGTGTTTTCTACGATCAATTGCTCAGGAGTTATTAGCAGTTCAAGTTGATTTTCGCAGGCGGGCCAATATGGATCTCAACCAACAACTTGTGAAATCGATATATTCTTGTAGCATGCAACATGCTGATTAATATGCAAATTTATTACGCTCTCTAGGATCATTTGTTCAGAAGTTAAAAGCAGTTCAATTTAATACTCGCTGGCGGGCCAATATGGTTCTCAAACAACATCTAGTGAACCCGACATATTCTTGAAGCATTCAACATGTTTTATTAAAATGCAAATAATTGTGTTCGCTACGATCATTTGTTCAGAAGTAATAAGGAGTTGAAATTATTTTTGGCGGGCGGGCCAAAATGGTTCTCAAACAATAACTAGTGAAACCGACATATTCTTGTAGCATACAACATGTTTGATTGAAATGCAAGTAATTGTGTTCTCTACGATCAATTGTTCAGAAGTTATAAGCAAAACAAATCAATACCCGCGGGCGGGCCAATATGGTTCCAAAAAAAACAAATAGTAAAACCGAAATATTCTTGTAGCATTCAACATGTTTCATTAAAATGCAAATAATTGTGTTCTCTACGATCAATTGTTCAGAAGTTATAAGCAGTTCAAGTTGATTTTCGCGGGCGGGTCAATGTTGTACTTAACAAAAAAATAGTGAAATCGATATATTCTTGTAGCATGCAACATGCTGATTAATATGCAAATTTATTACGCTCTCTAGGATCATTTGTTCCGAAGTTATAAACAGTTCAAGTTAATACTCGCGGGCGGGCCAATATGGTTTTCTAAAAACAACTAGTGAAACCGACATATTCTTGTAGCATTCAACATGTTTCTTTAAAATGCAAATAATTGTGTTCTCTATGATCAATTTTTCAGGAGTTATAAGTAGTTCAAGTTGATTTTCAGAGGCGGGCCAATATGGTTCTCAACCAACAACCAATGAAATCGATATATTCTTGTAGCATGCAACATGCTGATTAATATGCAAAATTATTACGCTCTTTACGATCATTTGTTCAGAAGTTATAAGGAGTTGAAATTAGTTTTGGCGGGCGGGCCAAAATGGTTCTCAAACAATAACTAGTGAAGCCGACATATTCTTGTAGCATACAACATGTTTGATTGAAATGCAAATAATTGTGTGCTCTACGATCAATTGTTCAGAAGTTATAAGCAGTTCAATTTAATTTTCGCGGGAAGGCCAATATATTTCTCAAACAACAACTAGTGAAATCGATATATTCTTGTAGCATGCAACATGCTGATTAATACGAAAAATTATTACGCTTTCTACGATTATTTTTTCAGAAGTTATAAGCAGTTCAAGTTGATTTTCAGGGGCGGGCCAATATGGTTCACAACCAACAACTAGTGAAATCGATATATTCTTGTAGCAGGCAACATGCTGATTAATATGCAAATTTATTACGCTCTCTAGGATCATTTGTTCAGAAGTTATAAGGAGTTGAAGTAAGTTTTGGCGGGCGGGCCAAAATGGTTCTCAAACAATAACTAGTGAAACGGTCATAATCTTGTAGCATACAACATGTTTTATTGAAATGCCAATAATTGTGTGCTCTACGATCAATTGTTCAGAAGTTATAAGCAGTTCAAGTTAATTTTCGCGGGCGGGCCAATATGGTTCTCAACCAACAACTAGTGAAACCGACATATTCTTGAAGCATTCAACATGTTTCATTAAAATGCAAATAATTGTGTTCGCTACGATCAATTGTTCAGAAGTTATAAGCAGTTCAAGTTAATTTTCGCGGGCGGGCCAATATGGTTCTCAACCAACAACTAGTGAAATGGATATATTCTTGTAGCATGCAACATGGTGATTAATATGCAAATTTATTACGCTCTCTTAAATCATTTGTTCAGAAGTTATAAGCAGTTCAATTTAATACGCGCGGGCGGCCGATATGGTTCTCAACCAACAACTAGTGAAACCGACATATTCTTGAAGCATTCAACATGTTTCATTAAAATGCAAATAATTGTGTTCGCTACGATCAATTGTTCAGAAGTTATAAACAGTTCAAGATAATTTTCGCGGGCGGCCAATATGGTTCTCAACCAACAACCAATGAAATCGATATATTCTTGTAGCATGCAACATGCTGATTAATATGCAAAATTATTACGCTCTCTAGGATCATTTGTTCAGAAGTTATAAACAGTTCAAGTTAATACTCGCAGGCGGGCCAATATGGTTTTCTGAAAACAACTAGTGAAACCGACATATTCTTGTTGCATTCAACATGTATCATTAAAATGCAAATAATTGTGTTCGCTACGATCAATTGTTCAGAAGTTATTATCAGTTCAAATTAATTTTCGCGGGCTGGCCAATATGGTTCTCAACCAACATCTAATGAAATCGATATATTCTTGTAGCATGCAACATGCTGATTAATATGCAAAATTATTACGCTCTCTACGATCATTTGTTCAGAAGTTATAAGGAGTTGAATTTAGTTTTGGCGGACGGGCCAAAATGGTTCTCAAACAATAACTAGTGAAACCGACATATTCTTGTAGCATACAACCTGTTTGATTGAAATGCAAATAATTGTGTTCTTTACGATCAATTGTTCAGAAGTTATAAGCAGTTGAATTAGTTTTCGCGGGTGGGCCAATATGGCTCTCAACCAACTACTAGTCAAATCGATATATTCTTGTAGCATGCAACATGCTGATTAATATGCAAAACTATTACGCTCACTACGACCATTTGTTCAGACGTTATAAGCAGAAATAGTCAATACTCGCGGGCGGGCCAATATGGTTCTAAAAAACAAATAGTAAAACCGACATATTCTTGTAGCATACAACATGTTTCATTAAAATGCAAATAATTGTGTTCTCTACGATCATTTGTTCAGAAATTGTAAGCAGTTGAATTAGTTTTCGCGGGTGGGCCAACATGGTTCTCAAACAATAACTAGTGAAATGTATATATTCTTGTAGCTAGCTACATGTCTATTAATGTGCAAAATATTCGAGCTTTCTACGATCATTTGTTCAGAACTTATAAGCAGTTCAATTTAATATTCGCGGGCGGGCCAATAAGGGTTTCTTAAAACAACTAGTGAAACCAACATATTCTTGTTGCATACAACATGTTTGATTAAAATGCTATTAACTGTGGTCTCTACGATCAATTGTTCAGGAGTTATAAGCAGTTCAAGTTGATTTTCGGGGGCGGGCCAATATGGTTCTCAACCAAAAACTAGTGAAATCGATATATTCTTGTAGCATGCAACATGCTGATTAAAATGCAAATTTATTACGCTCTCCAGGATCATTTGTTCAGAAGTTATAAACAGTTCAAGTTAATACTCGCGGGCGGGCCAATATGGGTTTCTTAAAACAACTAGTGAAATCTATATATTCTTGTAGCTAGCTACATGTCTATTAATATGCAAAACAATCGAGCTTTCTACGATCATTTGTTCAGAACTTATAAGCAGTTCAATTTAATATTCGCGGGCGGGGAAATATGGGTTTCTTAAAACAACTAGTGAAACCGACATATTCTTGTTGCATTCACCATGTTTGATTAAAATGCTATTAATTGTGGTCTATACGATCAATTGTTCAGGAGTTATAAGCAGTTCAAGTTGATTTTCGCGGGCTGGCCAATATATTTCTCAAACAACAACTAGTGAAATCGATATATTCTTGTAGCATGCAACATGCTGATTAATATGCAAAATTATTACGCATTCTACGATTATTTGTTCAGAAGTTATAAGCAGTTCAAATTAATTTTCGCGGGCGGGCCAATATGGTTCTCAACCAACAACCAATGAAATCAACATATTCTTGTAGCATGCAACATGCTGATTAATATGCAAAATATTACGCTCTCTACGATCATTTGTTCAGATGTTATAAGGAGTTGAAGTAAGTTTTGGCGGGCGGGCCAAAATGGTTCTCAAACAATAACTAGTGAAACCGACATAATCTTGTAGCACACAACATGTTTCATTGAAATGCAAATAATTGTGTGCTCTACGATCAATTGTTCAGAAGTTATAAACAGTTCAAGTTAATTTTCGCGGGCAGGCCGATATATTTCTCAAACAACAACTAGTGAAATCGATGTATTTTTGTAGCATGCAACATGCTGTATAATATGAAAAATTATTACGCTTTCTACGATTATTTGTTCAGAAGTTATAAGCAGTTGAAATTAATTTTCGCGGGCGGGCCAATATGGTTCTCAACCAACAACTAGTGAAATCGATATATTCTAGTAGCACGCAACATGCTGATTAATATGCAAATTTATTACGCTATCTTAGATCATTTGTTCAGAAGTTATAATCAGTTCAATTTAATACTCGCGGGCGGGCCGATATGGTTCTCAAACAACAACTAGTGAAACCGACATATTCTTGAAGCATTCAACATGTTTCATTAAAATGCAAATAATTGTGTTATCTATGATCAATTTTTCAGGAGTTATAAGCAGTTAAAGTTGATTTTCAGGGGCGGGCCAATATGCTTCACAACCAACAACTAGTGAAATCGATATATTCTTGTAGCATGCAACATGCTTATTAATATGCAAATTTATTACGCTCTCTAGGATCATTTGTTCAGAAGTTATAAACAGTTCAAGTTAATACTCGCGGGCGGGCCAATATGGTTTTCTGAAAACAACTAGTGAAACCGACATATTCTTGTTGCATTCAACATGTTTCATTAAAATGCAAATAATTGTGTTCGCTACGATCAATTGTTCAGAAGTTATTATCAGTTCAAATTAATTTTCGCGGGCGGGCCAATATGGTTCTCAACCAACAACTAATGAAATCGATATATTCTTGTAGCTTGCAACATGCTGATTAATATGCAAAATTATTACACTCTCTACGATAATTTGTTCAGAAGTTATAAGGAGTTGAAGTTAGTTTTGGCGGGCGGGCCAAAATGGTTCTCAAACAATAACTAGTGAAACCGACATATTCTTGTAGCATACAACATGTTTGATTGAAATGCAAATAATTGTGTTCTCTACGATCAATTTTTCAGAAGTTATAAACAGTTCAAGTTAATACTCGCGGGCGGGCCAATATGGGTTTCTTAAAACAACTAGTGAAATCTATATATTCTTGTAGCTAGCTACATGTCTATTAATATGCAAAACAATCGAGCTTTCTACGATCATTTGTTCAGAACTTATAAGCAGTTCAATTTAATATTCGCGGGCGGGGAAATATGGGTTTCTTAAAACAACTAGTGAAACCGACATATTCTTGTTGCATACAACATGTTTGATTAAAATGCTATTAATTGTGGTCTATACGATCAATTGTTCAGGAGTTATAAGCAGTTCAAGTTGATTTTCGCGGGCTGGCCAATATATTTCTCAAACAACAACTAGTGAAATCGATATATTCTTGTAGCATGCAACATGCTGATTAATATGCAAAATTATTGCGCATTCTACGATTATTTGTTCAGAAGTTATAAGCAGTTCAAATTAATTTTCGCGGGCGGGCCAATATGGTTATCAACTAGCAACCAATGAAATCAACATATTCTTGTAGCATGCAACATGCTGATTAATATGCAAAATTATTACGCTTTCTACGATCATTTGTTCAGATGTTATAAGGAGTTGAAGTAAGTTTTGGCGGGCGGGCCAAAATGGTTCTCAAACAATAACTAGTGAAACCGACATAATCTTGTAGCACACAACATGTTTCATTGAAATGCAAATAATTGTGTGCTCTACGATCAATTGTTCAGAAGTTATAAACAGTTCAAGTTAATTTTCGTGGGCAGGCCGATATATTTCTCAAACAACAACTAGTGAAATCGATGTATTTTGGTAGCATGCAACATGCTGTATAATATGAAAAATTATTACGCTTTCTACGATTATTTGTTCAGAAGTTATAAGCAGTTCAAATTAATTTTCGCGGGCGGGAAAATATGGTTCTCAACCAACAACTAGTGAAATCGATATATTCTTGTAGCATGCAACATGCTGATTAATATGCAAATTTATTACGCTATCTTAGATCATTTGTTCAGAAGTTATAATCAGTTCAATTTAATACTCGCGGGCGGGCCGATATGGTTCTCAAACAACAACTAGTGAAACCGACATATTCTTGAAGCATTCAACATGTTTCATTAAAATGCAAATAATTGTGTTATCTACGATCAATTTTTCAGGAGTTATAAGCAGTTAAAGTTGATTTTCAGGGGCGGGCCAATATGCTTCACAACCAACAACTAGTGAAATCGATATATTCTTGTAGCAGGCAACATGCTTATTAATATGCAAATTTATTACGCTCTCTAGGATCATTTGTTCAGAAGTTATAAACAGTTCAAGTTAATACTCGCGGGCGGGCCAATATGGTTTTCTGAAAACAACTAGTGAAACCGACATATTCTTGTTGCATTCAACATGTTTCATTAAAATGCAAACAATTGTGTTCGCTACGATCAATTGTTCAGAAGTTATTATCAGTTCAAATTAATTTTCGCGGGCGGGCCAATATGGTTCTCAACCAACAACTAGTGAAATCGATATATTCTTGTAGCACGCAACATGCTGATTAATATGCAAATTTATTACGCTATCTTAGATCATTTGTTCAGAAGTTATAATCAGTTCAATTTAATACTCGCGGGCGGGCCGATATGGTTCTCAAACAACAACTAGTGAAACCGACATATTCTTGAAGCATTCAACATGTTTCATTAAAATGCAAATAATTGTGTTATCTACGATCAATTTTTCAGGAGTTATAAGCAGTTAAAGTTGATTTTCAGGGGCGGGCCAATATGCTTCACAACCAACAACTAGTGAAATTGATATATTCTTGTAGCATGCAACATGCTTATTAATATGCAAATTTATTACGCTCTCTAGGATCATTTGTTCAGAAGTTATAAACAGTTCAAGTTAATACTCGCGGGCGGGCCAATATGGTTTTCTGAAAACAACTAGTGAAACGGACATATTCTTGTTGCATTCAACATGTTTCATTAAAATGCAAATAATTGTGTTCGCTACGATCAATTGTTCAGAAGTTATAAACAGTTCAAGTTAATTTTCGTGGGCAGGCCGATATATTTCTCAAACAACAACTAGTGAAATCGATGTATTTTTGTAGCATGCAACATGCTGTATAATATGAAAAATTATTACGCTTTCTACGATTATTTGTTCAGAAGTTATAAGCAGTTCAAATTAATTTTCGCGGGCGGGCCAATATGGTTCTCAACCAACAACTAGTGAAATCGATATATTCTTGTAGCATGCAACATGCTGATTAATATGCAAATTTATTACGCCATCTTATTATTTCATTTGTTCAGAAGTTATTATCAGTTCAATTTAATACTCGCGGGCGGGCCGATATGGTTCTCAAACAACAACTAGTGAAACCGACATATTCTTGAAACATTCAACATGTTTCATTAAAATGCAAATAATTGTGTTATCTACGATCAATTTTTCAGGAGTTATAAGCAGTTAAAGTTGATTTTCAGGGGCGGGCCAATATGCTTCACAACCAACAACTAGTGAAATCGATGTATTTTTGTAGCATGCAACATGCTGTATAATATGAAAAATTATTACGCTTTCTACGATTATTTGTTCAGAAGTTATAAGCAGTTGAAATTAATTTTCGCGGGCGGGCCAATATGGTTCTCAACCAACAACTAGTGAAATCGATATATTCTAGTAGCACGCAACATGCTGATTAATATGCAAATTTATTACGCTATCTTAGATCATTTGTTCAGAAGTTATAATCAGTTCAATTTAATACTCGCGGGCGGGCCGATATGGTTCTCAAACAACAACTAGTGAAACCGACATATTCTTGAAGCATTCAACATGTTTCATTAAAATGCAAATAATTGTGTTATCTACGATCAATTTTTCAGGAGTTATAAGCAGTTAAAGTTGATTTTCAGGGGCGGGCCAATATGCTTCACAACCAACAACTAGTGAAATCGATATATTCTTGTAGCATGCAACATGCTTATTAATATGCAAATTTATTACGCTCTCTAGGATCATTTGTTCAGAAGTTATAAACAGTTCAAGTTAATACTCGCGGGCGGGCCAATATGGTTTTCTGAAAACAACTAGTGAAACCGACATATTCTTGTTGCATTCAACATGTTTCATTAAAATGCAAATAATTGTGTTCGCTACGATCAATTGTTCAGAAGTTATTATCAGTTCAAATTAATTTTCGCGGGCGGGCCAATATGGTTCTCAACCAACAACTAATGAAATCGATATATTCTTGTAGCTTGCAACATGCTGATTAATATGCAAAATTATTACACTCTCTACGATAATTTGTTCAGAAGTTATAAGGAGTTGAAGTTAGTTTTGGCGGGCGGGCCAAAATGGTTCTCAAACAATAACTAGTGAAACCGACATATTCTTGTAGCATACAACATGTTTGATTGAAATGCAAATAATTGTGTTCTCTACGATCAATTTTTCAGAAGTTATAAACAGTTCAAGTTAATACTCGCGGGCGGGCCAATATGGGTTTCTCAAAACAACTAGTGAAATCTATATATTCTTGTAGCTAGCTACATGTCTATTAATATGCAAAACAATCGAGCTTTCTACGATCATTTGTTCAGAACTTATAAGCAGTTCAATTTAATATTCGCGGGCGGGGAAATATGGGTTTCTTAAAACAACTAGTGAAACCGACATATTCTTGTTGCATACAACATGTTTGATTAAAATGCTATTAATTGTGGTCTATACGATCAATTGTTCAGGAGTTATAAGCAGTTCAAGTTGATTTTCGCGGGCTGGCCAATATATTTCTCAAACAACAACTAGTGAAATCGATATATTCTTGTAGCATGCAACATGCTGATTAATATGCAAAATTATTACGCATTCTACGATTATTTGTTCAGAAGTTATAAGCAGTTCAAATTAATTTTCGCGGGCGGGCCAATATGGTTATCAACTAGCAACCAATGAAATCAACATATTCTTGTAGCATGCAACATGCTGATTAATATGCAAAATTATTACGCTTTCTACGATCATTTGTTCAGATGTTATAAGGAGTTGAAGTAAGTTTTGGCGGGCGGGCCAAAATGGTTCTCAAACAATAACTAGTGAAACCGACATAATCTTGTAGCACACAACATGTTTCATTGAAATGCAAATAATTGTGTGCTCTACGATCAATTGTTCAGAAGTTATAAACAGTTCAAGTTAATTTTCGTGGGCAGGCCGATATATTTCTCAAACAACAACTAGTGAAATCGATGTATTTTGGTAGCATGCAACATGCTGTATAATATGAAAAATTATTACGCTTTCTACGATTATTTGTTCAGAAGTTATAAGCAGTTCAAATTAATTTTCGCGGGCGGGAAAATATGGTTCTCAACCAACAACTAGTGAAATCGATATATTCTTGTAGCATGCAACATGCTGATTAATATGCAAATTTATTACGCTATCTTAGATCATTTGTTCAGAAGTTATAATCAGTTCAATTTAATACTCGCGGGCGGGCCGATATGGTTCTCAAACAACAACTAGTGAAACCGACATATTCTTGAAGCATTCAACATGTTTCATTAAAATGCAAATAATTGTGTTATCTACGATCAATTTTTCAGGAGTTATAAGCAGTTAAAGTTGATTTTCAGGGGCGGGCCAATATGCTTCACAACCAACAACTAGTGAAATCGATATATTCTTGTAGCAGGCAACATGCTTATTAATATGCAAATTTATTACGCTCTCTAGGATCATTTGTTCAGAAGTTATAAACAGTTCAAGTTAATACTCGCGGGCGGGCCAATATGGTTTTCTGAAAACAACTAGTGAAACCGACATATTCTTGTTGCATTCAACATGTTTCATTAAAATGCAAACAATTGTGTTCGCTACGATCAATTGTTCAGAAGTTATTATCAGTTCAAATTAATTTTCGCGGGCGGGCCAATATGGTTCTCAACCAACAACTAGTGAAATCGATATATTCTTGTAGCATGCAACATGCTGATTAATATGCAAATTTATTACGCTATCTTAGATCATTTGTTCAGAAGTTATAATCAGTTCAATTTAATATTCGCGGGCGGGCCGATATGGTTCTCAAACAACAACTAGTGAAACCGACATATTCTTGAAGCATTCAACATGTTTCATTAAAATGCAAATAATTGTGTTATCTACGATCAATTTTTCAGGAGTTATAAGCAGTTAAAGTTGATTTTCAGGGGCGGGCCAATATGCTTCACAACCAACAACTAGTGAAATCGATATATTCTTGTAGCATGCAACATGCTTATTAATATGCAAATTTATTACGCTCTCTAGGATCATTTGTTCAGAAGTTATAAACAGTTCAAGTTAATACTCGCGGGCGGGCCAATATGGTTTTCTGAAAACAACTAGTGAAACGGACATATTCTTGTTGCATTCAACATGTTTCATTAAAATGCAAATAATTGTGTTCGCTACGATCAATTGTTCAGAAGTTATAAACAGTTCAAGTTAATTTTCGTGGGCAGGCCGATATATTTCTCAAACAACAACTAGTGAAATCGATGTATTTTTGTAGCATGCAACATGCTGTATAATATGAAAAATTATTACACTCTCTACGATAATTTGTTCAGAAGTTATAAGGAGTTGAAGTTAGTTTTGGCGGGCGGGCCAAAATGGTTCTCAAACAATAACTAGTGAAACCGACATATTCTTGTAGCATACAACATGTTTGATTGAAATGCAAATAATTGTGTTCTCTACGATCAATTTTTCAGAAGTTATAAACAGTTCAAGTTAATACTCGCGGGCGGGCCAATATGGGTTTCTTAAAACAACTAGTGAAATCTATATATTCTTGTAGCTAGCTACATGTCTATTAATATGCAAAACAATCGAGCTTTCTACGATCATTTGTTCAGAACTTATAAGCAGTTCAATTTAATATTCGCGGGCGGGGAAATATGGGTTTCTTAAAACAACTAGTGAAACCGACATATTCTTGTTGCATACAACATGTTTGATTAAAATGCTATTAATTGTGGTCTATACGATCAATTGTTCAGGAGTTATAAGCAGTTCAAGTTGATTTTCGCGGGCTGGCCAATATATTTCTCAAACAACAACTAGTGAAATCGATATATTCTTGTAGCATGCAACATGCTGATTAATATGCAAAATTATTACGCATTCTACGATTATTTGTTCAGAAGTTATAAGCAGTTCAAATTAATTTTCGCGGGCGGGCCAATATGGTTATCAACTAGCAACCAATGAAATCAACATATTCTTGTAGCATGCAACATGCTGATTAATATGCAAAATTATTACGCTTTCTACGATCATTTGTTCAGATGTTATAAGGAGTTGAAGTAAGTTTTGGCGGGCGGGCCAAAATGGTTCTCAAACAATAACTAGTGAAACCGACATAATCTTGTAGCACACAACATGTTTCATTGAAATGCAAATAATTGTGTGCTCTACGATCAATTGTTCAGAAGTTATAAACAGTTCAAGTTAATTTTCGTGGGCAGGCCGATATATTTCTCAAACAACAACTAGTGAAATCGATGTATTTTGGTAGCATGCAACATGCTGTATAATATGAAAAATTATTACGCTTTCTACGATTATTTGTTCAGAAGTTATAAGCAGTTCAAATTAATTTTCGCGGGCGGGAAAATATGGTTCTCAACCAACAACTAGTGAAATCGATATATTCTTGTAGCATGCAACATGCTGATTAATATGCAAATTTATTACGCTATCTTAGATCATTTGTTCAGAAGTTATAATCAGTTCAATTTAATACTCGCGGGCGGGCCGATATGGTTCTCAAACAACAACTAGTGAAACCGACATATTCTTGAAGCATTCAACATGTTTCATTAAAATGCAAATAATTGTGTTATCTACGATCAATTTTTCAGGAGTTATAAGCAGTTAAAGTTGATTTTCAGGGGCGGGCCAATATGCTTCACAACCAACAACTAGTGAAATCGATATATTCTTGTAGCAGGCAACATGCTTATTAATATGCAAATTTATTACGCTCTCTAGGATCATTTGTTCAGAAGTTATAAACAGTTCAAGTTAATACTCGCGGGCGGGCCAATATGGTTTTCTGAAAACAACTAGTGAAACCGACATATTCTTGTTGCATTCAACATGTTTCATTAAAATGCAAACAATTGTGTTCGCTACGATCAATTGTTCAGAAGTTATTATCAGTTCAAATTAATTTTCGCGGGCGGGCCAATATGGTTCTCAACCAACAACTAGTGAAATCGATATATTCTTGTAGCATGCAACATGCTGATTAATATGCAAATTTATTACGCTATCTTAGATCATTTGTTCAGAAGTTATAATCAGTTCAATTTAATACTCGCGGACGGGCCGATATGGTTCTCAAACAACAACTAGTGAAACCGACATATTCTTGAAGCATTCAACATGTTTCATTAAAATGCAAATAATTGTGTTATCTACGATCAATTTTTCAGGAGTTATAAGCAGTTAAAGTTGATTTTCAGGGGCGGGCCAATATGCTTCACAACCAACAACTAGTGAAATCGATATATTCTTGTAGCATGCAACATGCTTATTAATATGCAAATTTATTACGCTCTCTAGGATCATTTGTTCAGAAGTTATAAACAGTTCAAGTTAATACTCGCGGGCGGGCCAATATGGTTTTCTGAAAACAACTAGTGAAACGGACATATTCTTGTTGCATTCAACATGTTTCATTAAAATGCAAATAATTGTGTTCGCTACGATCAATTGTTCAGAAGTTATAAACAGTTCAAGTTAATTTTCGTGGGCAGGCCGATATATTTCTCAAACAACAACTAGTGAAATCGATGTATTTTTGTAGCATGCAACATGCTGTATAATATGAAAAATTATTACGCTTTCTACGATTATTTGTTCAGAAGTTATAAGCAGTTCAAATTAATTTTCGCGGGCGGGCCAATATGGTTCTCAACCAACAACTAGTGAAATCGATATATTCTTGTAGCATGCAACATGCTGATTAATATGCAAATTTATTACGCCATCTTATTATTTCATTTGTTCAGAAGTTATTATCAGTTCAATTTAATACTCGCGGGCGGGCCGATATGGTTCTCAAACAACAACTAGTGAAACCGACATATTCTTGAAACATTCAACATGTTTCATTAAAATGCAAATAATTGTGTTATCTACGATCAATTTTTCAGGAGTTATAAGCAGTTAAAGTTGATTTTCAGGGGCGGGCCAATATGCTTCACAACCAACAACTAGTGAAATCGATATATTCTTGTAGCAGGCAACATGCTTATTAATATGCAAATTTATTACGCTCTCTAGGATCATTTGTTCAGAAGTTATAAACAGTTCAAGTTAATACTCGCGGGCGGGCCAATATGGTTTTGTGAAAACAACTAGTGAAACCGACATATTCTTGTTGCATTCAACATGTTCCATTAAAATGCAAATAATTGTGTTCGCTACGATCAATTGTTCAGAAGTTATTATCAGTTCAAATTAATTTTCGCGGGCGGGCCAATATGGTTCTCAACCAACAACTAATGAAATCGATATATTCTTGTAGCATGCAACATGCTGATTAATATGCAAAATTATTACGCTCTCTACGATCACTTGTTCAGAAGTTATAAGGAGTTGAACTTAGTTTTGGCGGACGGGCCAAAATGGTTCTCAAACAATAACTAGTGAAACCGACATATTCTTGTAGCATACAACATGTTTGATTGAAATGCAAATAATTGTGTTCTTTACGATCAATTGTTCAGAAGTTATAAGCAGTTGAATTAGTTTTCGCGGGTGGGCCAATATGGCTCTCAACCAACTACTAGTCAAATCGATATATTCTTGTAGCATGCAACATGCTGATTAATATGCAAAACTATTACGCTCACTACGACCATTTGTTCAGACGTTATAAGCAGAAAAAGTCAATACTCGCGGGCGGGCCAATATGGTTCTAAAAAACAAATAGTAAAACCGACATATTCTTGTAGCATACAACATGTTTCATTAAAATGCAAATAATTGTGTTCTCTACGATCATTTGTTCAGAAATTGTAAGCAGTTGAATTAGTTTTCGCGGGTGGGCCAACATGGTTCTCAAACAATAACTAGTGAAATCTATATATTCTTGTAGCTAGCTACATGTCTATTAATGTGCAAAACATTCGAGCTTTCTACGATCATTTGTTCAGAAATTATAAGCAGTTCAATTTAATATTCGCGGGCGGGCCAATATGGGTTTCTTAAAACAACTAGTGAAACCAACATATTCTTGTTGCATACAACATGTTTGATTAAAATGCTATTAACTGTGGTCTCTACGATCAATTGTTCAGGAGTTATAAGCAGTTCAAGTTGATTTTCGGGGGCGGGCCAATATGGTTCACAACCAAAAACTAGTGAAATCGATATATTCTTGTAGCATGCAACATGCTGATTAATATGCAAATTTATTACGCTCTCTAGGATCATTTGTTCAGAAGTTATAAACAGTTCAAGTTAATACTCGCGGGCGGGCCAATATGGGTTTCTTAAAACAACTAGTGAAATCTATATATTCTTGTAGCTAGCTACATGCCTATTAATATGCAAAACAATCGAGCTTTCTACGATCATTTGTTCAGAACTTATAAGCAGTTCAATTTAATATTCGCGGGCGGGGAAATATGGGTTTCTTAAAACAACTAGTGAAACCGACATATTCTTGTTGCATACAACATGTTTGATTAAAATGCTATTAATTGTGGTCTATACGATCAATTGTTCAGGAGTTATAAGCAGTTCAAGTTGATTTTCGCGGGCTGGCCAATATATTTCTCAAACAACAACTAGTGAAATCGATATATTCTTGTAGCATGCAACATGCTGATTAATATGCAAAATTATTACGCATTCTACGATTATTTGTTCAGAAGTTATAAGCAGTTCAAATTAATTTTCGCGGGCGGGCCAATATGGTTATCAACTAACAACCAATGAAATCAACATATTCTTGTAGCATGCAACATGCTGATTAATATGCAAAATTATTACGCTTTCTACGATCATTTGTTCAGATGTTATAAGGAGTTGAAGTAAGTTTTGGCGGGCGGGCCAAAATGGTTCTCAAACAATAACTAGTGAAACCGACATAATCTTGTAGCACACAACATGTTTCATTGAAATGCAAATAATTGTGTGCTCTACGATCAATTGTTCAGAAGTTATAAACAGTTCAAGTTAATTTTCGTGGGCAGGCCGATATATTTCTCAAACAACAACTAGTGAAATCGATGTATTTTTGTAGCATGCAACATGCTGTATAATATGAAAAATTATTACGCTTTCTACGATTATTTGTTCAGAAGTTATAAGCAGTTCAAATTAATTTTCGCGGGCGGGAAAATATGGTTCTCAACCAACAACTAGTGAAATCGATATATTCTTGTAGCATGCAACATGCTGATTAATATGCAAATTTATTACGCTATCTTAGATCATTTGTTCAGAAGTTATAATCAGTTCAATTTAATACTCGCGGGCGGGCCGATATGGTTCTCAAACAACAACTAGTGAAACCGACATATTCTTGAAGCATTCAACATGTTTCATTAAAATGCAAATAATTGTGTTATCTACGATCAATTTTTCAGGAGTTATAAGCAGTTAAAGTTGATTTTCAGGGGCGGGCCAATATGCTTCACAACCAACAACTAGTGAAATCGATATATTCTTGTAGCAGGCAACATGCTTATTAATATGCAAATTTATTACGCTCTCTAGGATCATTTGTTCAGAAGTTATAAACAGTTCAAGTTAATACTCGCGGGCGGGCCAATATGGTTTTCTGAAAACAACTAGTGAAACCGACATATTCTTGTTGCATTCAACATGTTTCATTAAAATGCAAACAATTGTGTTCGCTACGATCAATTGTTCAGAAGTTATTATCAGTTCAAATTAATTTTCGCGGGCGGGCCAATATGGTTCTCAACCAACAACTAGTGAAATCGATATATTCTTGTAGCACGCAACATGCTGATTAATATGCAAATTTATTACGCTATCTTAGATCATTTGTTCAGAAGTTATAATCAGTTCAATTTAATACTCGCGGGCGGGCCGATATGGTTCTCAAACAACAACTAGTGAAACCGACATATTCTTGAAGCATTCAACATGTTTCATTAAAATGCAAATAATTGTGTTATCTACGATCAATTTTTCAGGAGTTATAAGCAGTTAAAGTTGATTTTCAGGGGCGGGCCAATATGCTTCACAACCAACAACTAGTGAAATCGATATATTCTTGTAGCATGCAACATGCTTATTAATATGCAAATTTATTACGCTCTCTAGGATCATTTGTTCAGAAGTTATAAACAGTTCAAGTTAATACTCGCGGGCGGGCCAATATGGTTTTCTGAAAACAACTAGTGAAACGGACATATTCTTGTTGCATTCAACATGTTTCATTAAAATGCAAATAATTGTGTTCGCTACGATCAATTGTTCAGAAGTTATTATCAGTTCAAATTAATTTTCGCGGGCGGGCCAATATGGTTCTCAACCAACAACTAATGAAATCGATATATTCTTGTAGCTTGCAACATGCTGATTAATATGCAAAATTATTACACTCTCTACGATCATTTGTTCAGAAGTTATAAGGAGTTGAAGTTAGTTTTGGCGGGCGGGCCAAAATGGTTCTCAAACAATAACTAGTGAAACCGACATATTCTTGTAGCATACAACATGTTTGATTGAAATGCAAATAATTGTGTTCTCTACGATCAATTTTTCAGAAGTTATAAACAGTTCAAGTTAATACTCGCGGGCGGGACAATATGGGTTTCTTAAAACAACTAGTGAAATCTATATATTCTTGTAGCTAGCTACATGTCTATTAATATGCAAAACAATCGAGCTTTCTACGATCATTTGTTCAGAACTTATAAGCAGTTCAATTTAATATTCGCGGGCGGGGAAATATGGGTTTCTTAAAACAACTAGTGAAACCGACATATTCTTGTTGCATACAACATGTTTGATTAAAATGCTATTAATTGTGGTCTATACGATCAATTGTTCAGGAGTTATAAGCAGTTCAAGTTGATTTTCGCGGGCTGGCCAATATATTTCTCAAACAACAACTAGTGAAATCGATATATTCTTGTAGCATGCAACATGCTGATTAATATGCAAAATTATTACGCATTCTACGATTATTTGTTCAGAAGTTATAAGCAGTTCAAATTAATTTTCGCGGGCGGGCCAATATGGTTCTCAACTAACAACCAATGAAATCAACATATTCTTGTAGCATGCAACATGCTGATTAATATGCAAAATTATTACGCTCTCTACGATCATTTGTTCAGATGTTATAAGGAGTTGAAGTAAGTTTTGGCGGGCGGGCCAAAATGGTTCTCAAACAATAACTAGTGAAACCGACATAATCTTGTAGCACACAACATGTTTCATTGAAATGCAAATAATTGTGTGCTCTACGATCAATTGTTCAGAAGTTATAAACAGTTCAAGTTAATTTTCGTGGGCAGGCCGATATATTTCTCAAACAACAACTAGTGAAATCGATGTATTTTTGTAGCATGCAACATGCTGTATAATATGAAAAATTATTACGCTTTCTACGATTATTTGTTCAGAAGTTATAAGCAGTTCAAATTAATTTTCGCGGGCGGGCCAATATGGTTCTCAACCAACAACTAGTGAAATCGATATATTCTTGTAGCATGCAACATGCTGATTAATATGCAAATTTATTACGCCATCTTATTATTTCATTTGTTCAGAAGTTATTATCAGATCAATTTAATACTCGCCGGCGGGCCGATATGGTTCTCAAACAACAACTAGTGAAACCGACATATTCTTGAAACATTCAACATGTTTCATTAAAATGCAAATAATTGTGTTATCTACGATCAATTTTTCAGGAGTTATAAGCAGTTAAAGTTGATTTTCAGGGGCGGGCCAATATGCTTCACAACCAACAACTAGTGAAATCGATATATTCTTGTAGCAGGCAACATGCTTATTAATATGCAAATTTATTACGCTCTCTAGGATCATTTGTTCAGAAGTTATAAACAGTTCAAGTTAATACTCGCGGGCGGGCCAATATGGTTTTCTGAAAACAACTAGTGAAACCGACATATTCTTGTTGCATTCAACATGTTCCATTAAAATGCAAATAATTGTGTTCGCTACGATCAATTGTTCAGAAGTTATTATCAGTTCAAATTAATTTTCGCGGGCGGGCCAATATGGTTCTCAACCAACAACTAATGAAATCGATATATTCTTGTAGCATGCAACATGCTGATTAATATGCAAAATTATTACGCTCTATACGATCACTTGTTCAGAAGTTATAAGGAGTTGAACTTAGTTTTGGCGGACGGGCCAAAATGGTTCTCAAACAATAACTAGTGAAACCGACATATTCTTGTAGCATACAACATGTTTGATTGAAATGCAAATAATTGTGTTCTTTACGATCAATTGTTCAGAAGTTATAAGCAGTTGAATTAGTTTTCGCGGGTGGGCCAATATGGCTCTCAACCAACTACTAGTCAAATCGATATATTCTTGTAGCATGCAACATGCTGATTAATATGCAAAACTATTACGCTCACTACGACCATTTGTTCAGACGTTATAAGCAGAAAAATTCAATAATCGCGGGCGGGCCAATATGGTTCTAAAAAACAAATAGTAAAACCGACATATTCTTGTAGCATACAACATGTTTCATTAAAATGCAAATAATTGTGTTCTCTACGATCATTTGTTCAGAAATTGTAAGCATTTGAATTAGTTTTCGCGGGTGGGCCAACATGGTTCTCAAACAATAACTAGTGAAATCTATATATTCTTGTAGCTAGCTACATGTCTATTAATGTGCAAAACTTTCGAGCTTTCTACGATCATTTGTTCAGAAATTATAAGCAGTTCAATTTAATATTCGCGGGCGGGCCAATATGGGTTTCTTAAAACAACTAGTGAAACCAACATATTCTTGTTGCATACAACATGTTTGATTAAAATGCTATTAACTGTGGTCTCTACGATCAATTGTTCAGGAGTTATAAGCAGTTCAAGTTGATTTTCGGGGGCGGGCCAATATGGTTCACAACCAAAAACTAGTGAAATCGATATATTCTTGTAGCATGCAACATGCTGATTAATATGCAAATTTATTACGCTCTCTAGGATCATTTGTTCAGAAGTTATAAACAGTTCAAGTTAATACTCGCGGGCGGGCCAATATGGGTTTCTTAAAACAACTAGTGAAATCTATATATTCTTGTAGCTAGCTACATGCCTATTAATATGCAAAACAATCGAGCTTTCTACGATCATTTGTTCAGAACTTATAAGCAGTTCGATTTAATATTCGCGGGCGGGGAAATATGGGTTTCCTAAAACAACTAGTGAAACCGACATATTCTTGTTGCATACAACATGTTTGATTAAAATGCTATTAATTGTGGTCTATACGATCAATTGTTCAGGAGTTATAAGCAGTTCAAGTTGATTTTCGCGGGCTGGCCAATATATTTCTCAAACAACAACTAGTGAAATCGATATATTCTTGTAGCATGCAACATGCTGATTAATATGCAAAATTATTACGCATTCTACGATTATTTGTTCAGAAGTTATAAGCAGTTCAAATTAATTTTCGCGGGCGGGCCAATATGGTTATCAACTAACAACCAATGAAATCAACATATTCTTGTAGCATGCAACATGCTGATTAATATGCAAAATTATTACGCTTTCTACGATCATTTGTTCAGATGTTATAAGGAGTTGAAGTAAGTTTTGGCGGGCGGGCCAAAATGGTTCTCAAACAATAACTAGTGAAACCGACATAATCTTGTAGCACACAACATGTTTCATTGAAATGCAAATAATTGTGTGCTCTACGATCAATTGTTCAGAAGTTATAAACAGTTCAAGTTAATTTTCGTGGGCAGGCCGATATATTTCTCAAACAACAACTAGTGAAATCGATGTATTTTTGTAGCATGCAACATGCTGTATAATATGAAAAATTATTACGCTTTCTACGATTATTTGTTCAGAAGTTATAAGCAGTTCAAATTAATTTTCGCGGGCGGGAAAATATGGTTCTCAACCAACAACTAGTGAAATCGATATATTCTTGTAGCATGCAACATGCTGATTAATATGCAAATTTATTACGCTATCTTAGATCATTTGTTCAGAAGTTATAATCAGTTCAATTTAATACTCGCGGGCGGGCCGATATGGTTCTCAAACAACAACTAGTGAAACCGACATATTCTTGAAGCTTTCAACATGTTTCATTAAAATGCAAATAATTGTGTTATCTACGATCAATTTTTCAGGAGTTATAAGCAGTTAAAGTTGATTTTCAGGGGCGGGCCAATATGCTTCACAACCAACAACTAGTGAAATCGATATATTCTTGTAGCAGGCAACATGCTTATTAATATGCAAATTTATTACGCTCTCTAGGATCATTTGTTCAGAAGTTATAAACAGTTCAAGTTAATACTCGCGGGCAGGCCAATATGGTTTTCTGAAAACAACTAGTGAAACCGACATATTCTTGTTGCATTCAACATGTTTCATTAAAATGCAAACAATTGTGTTCGCTACGATCAATTGTTCAGAAGTTATTATCAGTTCAAATTAATTTTCGCGGGCGGGCCAATATGGTTCTCAACCAACAACTAATGAAATAGATATATTCTTGTAGCATGCAACATGCTGATTAATATGCAAAATTATTACACTCTTTACGATCATTTGTTCAGAAGTTATAAGGAGTTGAAGTTAGTTTTGGCGGGCGGGCCAAAATGGTTCTCAAACAATAACTAGTGAAACCGACATATTCTTGTAGCATACAACATGTTTGATTGAAATGCAAATAATTGTGTTCTCTACGATCATTTGTTCAGAAGTTATAATCAGTTCAATTTAATACTCGCGGGCGGGCCGATATGGTTCTCAAACAACAACTAGTGAAACCAACATATTCTTGAAGCATTCAACATGTTTCATTAAAATGCAAATAATTGTGTTCGCTACGATCAATTGTTCAGAAGTTATAAGGAGTTGAAGTTAGTTTTGGCGGGCGGGCCAATATGGTTCTCAAACAATAACTAGTGAAACTGACATATTCTTGTAGCATACAACATGTTAGATTAAAATGAAAATAATTGTGATCTCTACGATCAATTGTTCAGAAGTTATAAGCAGTTTAAGTTGATTTTCGCGGTCGGGCCAATATGTTTTTCAACCAACAACTAGTGAAATCGATATATTCTTGTAGCATGCAACATGCTGATTAATATGCAAATTTTTTACGCTCTATACGATCATTTGTTGAGACGTTATAAGCAGTTCAAGTTAATACTCGCGGGCGGGCCAATATGGTTCTCAAATAACAACTAGTGAAATCGATATATTCTTGTAGCATGCAACATGCTGATTAATATGCAAATTCATTACTCTCTCTAGGATCATTTGTTCAGAAGTTATAAACAGTTCAAGTTAATACTCGCGGGCGGTCCAATATGGGTTTCTTAAAGCAACTAGTGAAACCGACATATTCTTGATGCATACAACATGTTTGATTAAAATGCTATTAATTGTGGTCTCTACAATCAATTGTTCAGGAGTTATAAGCAGTTCAAGTTGATTTTCGCAGGCGGGCCAATATGGTTCTCAACCAACAACCAATGAAATCAACAAATTCTTGTATCATGCAACATGCTGATTAATATGCAAAATTATTACGCTCTCTACGATCATTTGTTCAGAAGTTATAAGGATTTGAAGTAAGTTTTGGCGGGCGGGCCAAAATGGTTCTCAAACAATAACTAGTGAAACCGACATAATCTTGTAGCATACAACATGTTTGATTGAAATGCAAATAATTGTGTTCTCTACGATCATTTGTTCAGATATTGTAAGCAGTTGAATTAGTTTTCGCGGGTGGGCCAACATGGTTCTCAAACAATAACTAGTGAAATCGATATATTCTTGTAGCATATACAACATGTTACATTAAAATGCAAATAATTGTGATCTCTACGATCAATTGTTCAGAAGTTATAAGCAGTTCAAGTTGACTTTCGCGGTCGGGCCAATATGGTTCTCAACCAACAACTAGTGAAATCGATATATTCTTGTAGCATGCAACTTGCTGATTAATATGCAAATTTTTTACGCTCTCTACGATCATTTGTTCAGACGTTGTAAGCAGTTCAAATTAATACTCGCGGACGGGCCAATATTGTTCACAAATAACAACTAGTGAAACCGACATATTCTTGTAGCATTCAACATGTTTCATTGAAATGCAAATAATTGTGTTCTCTACGATCAATTGTTCAGAAGTTATAAGCAGTTCAAGTTGACTTTCGCGGTCGGGCCAATATGGTTCTCAACCAACAACTAGTGAAATCGATATATACTTGTAGCATGCAACATGCTGATTAATATGCAAATTTTTTACGCTCTATACGATCATTTGTTGAGACGTTATAAGCAGTTCAAGTTAATACTCGCGGGCGGGCCAATATGGTTCTCAAATAACAACTAGTGAAATCGATATATTCTTGTAGCATGCAACATGCCGATTAATATGCAAATTCATTACTCTCTCTAGGATCATTTGTTCAGAAGTTATAAACAGTTCAAGTTAATACTCGCGGGCGGGCCAATATGGGTTTCTTAAAGCAACTAGTAAAACCGACATATTCTTGATGCATACAACATGTTTGATTAAAATGCTATTAATTGTGGTCTCTACGATCAGTTGTTCAGGAGTTATAAGCAGTTCAAGTTGATTTTCGCGGGCGGGCCAATATGGTTCTCAACCAACAACCAATGAAATCGATATATTCTTGTAGCACGAAACATGCTGATTAATATGCAAAATTATAAAGCTTTCTACGATCATGTGTTCAGAAGTTATAAGGAGTTGAAGTTAGTTTTGGCGGGCGGGCCAAAATGGTTCTCAAACAATAACTAGTGAAACCGACATATTCTTGTAGCATACAACGTGTTTGATTGAAAAGCAAATAATTGTGTTCTCTACGATCAATTTTTCAGAAGTTATAAACAGTTCAAGTTAATACTCGCGGGCGGGCCAATTTGGTTTTCTAAAAACAACTAGTGAAACCGACATATTCATGTAGCATTCAACTTGTTTCATTAAAATGCAAATAATTGTGTTCTCTACGATCAATTATTCAGAAGCTATAAGCAGTTCAAATTAATTTTCGCGGGCGGGCCAATATGGTTCTCAACCAACAACCAATGAAATCAACATATTCTTGTAGCATGCAACATGCTGATTAATATTAAAAATTATTACGCTCTCTACGATCATTTGTTCAGATGGTATAAGGAGTTGAAGTAAGTTTTGGCGGGCGGGCCAAAATGGTTCTCAAACAATAACTAGTGAAACCGACATAATCTTGTAGCACACAACATGTTTCATTGAAATGCAAATAATTGTGTGCTCTACGATCAATTGTTCAGAAGTTATAAACAGTTCAAGTTAATTTTCGCGGGCAGGCCAATATATTTCTCAAACAACAACTAGTGAAATCGATGTATTTTTGTAGCATGCAACATGCTGTATAATATGAAAAATTATTACGCTTTCTACGATTATTTGTAAAGAAGTTATAAGCAGTTGAAATTAATTTTCGCGGGCGAGCCAATATGGTTCTCAACCAACAACTAGTGAAATCGATATATTCTTGTAGCATGCAACATGCTGATTAATATGAAAATTTATTACGCAATCTTAGATCATTTGTTCAGAAGTTATAATCAGTTCAATTTAATACTCGCGGGCGGGCCGATATGGTTCTCAAACAACAACTAGTGAAACCAACATATTCTTGAAGCATTCAACATGTTTCATTAAAATGCAAATAATTGTGTTCGCTACGATCAATTGTTCAGAAGTTATAATTAGTTGAAATTAGTTTTGGCGGGCGGGCCAATATGGTTCTCAAACAATAACTATTGAAACTGACATATTCTTGTAGCATACAACATGTTAGATTAAAATGAAAATAATTGTGATCTCTACGATCAATTGTTCAGAAGTTATAAGCAGTTTAAGTTGATTTTCGCGGTCGGGCCAATATGTTTTTCAACCAACAACTAGTGAAATCGATATATTCTTGTAGCATGCAACATGCTGATTAATATGCAAATTTTTTACGCTCTATACGATCATTTCTTGAGACGTTATAAGCAGTTCAAGTTAATACTCGCGGGCTGGCCAATATGGTTCTCAAATAACAACTAGTGAAATCGATATATTCTTGTAGCATGCAACATGCTGATTAATATGCAAATTCATTACTCTCTCTAGGATCATATGTTCAGAAGTTATAAACAGTTCAAGTTAATACACGCGGGCGGGCCAATATGGGTTTCCTAAAGCAACTAGTGAAACCGACATATTCTTGATGCATACAACATGTTTCATTAAAATGCAAACAATTGTGTTCGCTACGATCAATTGTTCAGAAGTTATTATCAGTTCAAATTAATTTTCGCGGGCGGGCCAATATGGTTCTCAACCAACAACTAATGAAATCGATATATTCTTGTAGCATGCAACATGCTGATTAATATGCAAAATTATTACACTCTTTACGATCATTTGTTCAGAAGTTATAAGGTGTTGAAGTTAGTTTTGGCGGGCGGGCCAAAATGGTTCTCAAACAATAACTAGTGAAACCGACATATTCTTGTAGCATACAACATGTTTGATTGAAATGCAAATAATTGTGTTCTCTACGATCAATTTTTCAGAAGTTATAAACAGTTCAAGTTAATACTCGCGGGCGGGCCAATATGGTTTTCTAAAAACAACTAGTGAAACCGACATATTCTTGTAGCATTCAACATGTTTCATTAAAATGCAAATAATTGTGTTATCTACATTCAATTTTTCATGAGTTATAAGCAGTTAAAGTTGATTTTCAAAGGCGGGCCAATATGCTTCACAACCAACAACTAGTGAAATCGATATATTCTTGTAGCAGGCAACATGCTTATTAATATGCAAATTTATTACGCTCTCTAGGATCATTTGTTCAGAAGTTATAAACAGTTCAAGTTAATACTCGCGGGCGGGCCAATATGGTTTTCTGAAAACAACTATTCAAACCGACATATTCTTGTTGCATTCAACATGTTCCATTAAAATGCAAATAATTGTGTTCGCTACGATCAATTGTTCAGAAGTTATTATCAGTTCAAATTAATTTTCGCGGGCGGGCCAATATGGTTCTCAACCAACAACTAATGAAGTCGATATATTCTTGTAGCATGCAACATGCTGATTAATATGCAAAATTATTACGCTCTCTACGATCACTTGTTCAGAAGTTATAAGGAGTTGAACTTAGTTTTGGCGGACGGGCCAAAATGGTTCTCAAACAATAACTAGTGAAACCGTCATATTCTTGTAGCATACAACATGTTTGATTGAAATGCAAATAATTGTGTTCTCTACGATCAATTGTTCAGAAGTTATAAGCAGAAAAAGTCAATTCTCGCGGGCGGGCCAATATGGTTCTAAAAAAACAAATAGTAAAACCGACATATTCTTGTAGCATACAACATGTTTCATTAAAATGCAAATAATTGTGTTCTCTACGATCATTTGTTCAGAAACTGTAAGCAGTTGAATTAGTTTTCGCGGGTGGGCCAACATGGTTCTCAAACGATAACTAGTGAAATCTATATATTCTTGTAGCTAGCTACATGTCTATTAATGTGTAAAACAATCGTGCTTTCTACGATCATTTGTTCAGAACTTATAAGCAGTTCAATTTAATATTCGCGGGCGGGCCAATATGGGTTTCTTAAAACAACTAGTGAAACCAACATATTCTTGTTGCATACAACATGTTTGATTAAAATGCTATTAACTGTGGTCTCTACGATCAATTGTTCAGGAGTTATAAGCAGTTCAAGTTGATTTTCGCGGGCGGGCCAATATGGTTCTCAACCAAAAACTAGTGAAATCGATATATTCTTGTAGAATGCAACATGCTGATTAATATGCAAATTTATTACGCTCTCTAGGATCATTTGTTCAGAAGTTATAAACAGTTCAAGTTAATACTCGCGGGCAGGCCAATATGGGATTCTTAAAACAACTAGTGAAATCTTTATATTCTTGTAGCTAGCTACATGTCTATTAATATGCAAAACAATCGAGCTTTCTACGATAATTTGTTCAGAACTTATAAGCAGTTCAATTTAATATTCGCGGGCGGGCCGATATGGGTTTCTTAAAACAACTAGTGAAACCGACATATTCTTGTTGCATACAACATGTTTGATTAAAATGCTATTAATTGTGGTCTATACGATCAATTGTTCAGTAGTTAAAAGCAGTTCAAGTTGATTTTCGCGGGCTGGCCAATATATTTCTCAAACAACATCTAGTGAAATCGATATATTCTTGTAGAATGCAACATGCTGATTAATATGCAAAATTATTACGCTTTCTACGATTATTTGTTCAGAAGTTATAAGCAGTTCAAATTAATTTTCGCGGGCGGGCCAATATGGTTCTCAACCAACAACCAATGAAATCAACATATACTTGTAGCATGCAACATGCTGATTAATATGCAAAATTATTACGCTCTCTACGATCATTTGTTCAGATATTATAAGGAGTTGAAGTAATTTTTGGCGGGCGGGCCAAAATGGTTCTCAAACAATAACTAGTGAAACCGACATAATCTTGTAGCACACAACATGTTTCATTAAAATGCAAATAATTGTGTTCTGTATGATCAATTTTTCAGAAGTTATAAGCAGTTTAAGTTGATTTTCGCGGGCGTACCAATATGGTTCTCAACCAACAACCAATGAAATCGATATATTCTTGAAGCATGCAACATGCTGATTAATATGCAAAATTATTAAGCTCTCTTCGATCATTTGTTCAGAAGTTATAAGGAGTTGAAATTAGTTTTGGCGGACGGGCGAAAATGGGTCTCAAACAATAACTAGTGTAACCGACATATTCTTGTAGCATACAACATGTTTGATTGAAATGCAAATAATTGTGTGCTCTACGATCAAATGTTCAGAAGTTATAAGCAGTTCAAGTTAATTTTCGCGGGAAGGCAAATATATTTCTCAAACAACAACTAGTGAAATCGATATATTCTTGTAGCATGCAACATGCTGATTAATATGAAAAATTATTACGCTTTCTACGATTATTTGTTCAGAAGTTATAAGCAATTCAAATTAATTTTCGCGGGCTGGCCAATATGGTTCTCAACCAACAACTAGTGAAATCGATATATTCTTGTAGCATGCAACATGCTGATTAATATGAAAATTTATTACGCTATCTAAGATCATTTGTTCAGAAGTTATAATCAGTTCAATTTAATACTCGCGGGCGGGCCGATATGGTTCTCAAACAACAACTAGTGAAACCAACATATTCTTGAAGCATTCAACATGTTTCATTAAAATGCAAATAATTGTGTTCGCTACGATCAATTGTTCAGAAGTTATAAGGAGTTGAAGTTAGTTTTGGCGGGCGGGCCAATATGGTTCTCAAACAATAACTAGTGAAACTGACATATTATTGTAGCATACAACATGTTAGATTAAAATGAAAATAATTGTGATCTCTACGATCAATTGTTCAGAAGTTATAAGCAGTTTAAGTTGATTTTCGCGGTCGGGCCAATATGTTTTTCAACCAACAACTAGTGAAATCGATATATTCTTGTAGCATGCAACATGCTGATTAATATGCAAATTTTTTACGCTCTATACGATCATTTGTTGAGACGTTATAAGCAGTTCAAGTTAATACTCGCGGGCGGGCCAATATGGTTCTCAAATAACAACTAGTGAAATCGATATATTCTTGTAGCATGCAACATGCTGATTAATATGCAAATTCATTATTCTCTCTAGGATCATTTGTTCAGAAGTTATAAACAGTTCAAGTTAATACTCGCGGGCGGGCCAATATGGGTTTCTTAAAGCAACTAGTGAAACCGACATATTCTTGATGCATACAACATGTTTGATTAAAATGCTATTAATTGTGGTCTCTACAATCAATTGTTCAGGAGTTATAAGCAGTTCAAGTTGATTTTCGCGGGCGGGCCAATATGGTTCTCAACCAAAAACCAATGAAATCAACAAATTCTTGTAGCATGCAACATGCTGATTAATATGCAAAATTATTACGCTCTCTACGATCATTTGTTCAGAAGTTATAAGGATTTGAAGTAAGTTTTGGCGGGCGGGCCAAAATGGTTCTCAAACAATAACCAGTGAAACCGACATAATCTTGTAGCATACAACATGTTTGATTGAAATGCAAATAATTGTGTTCTCTACGATCATTTGTTCAGATATTGTAAGCAGTTGAATTAGTTTTCGCGGGTGGGCCAACATGGTTCTCAAACAATAACTAGTGAAATCGCTATATTCTTGTAGCATATACAACATGTTACATTAAAATGCAAATAATTGTGATCTCTACGATCAATTGTTCAGAAGTTATAAGCAGTTCAACTTGATTTTCGCGGGCGGGCCAATATGTTTTTCAACCAACAAATAGTGAAATCGATATATTCTTGTAGCATGCAACATGCTGATTAATATGCAAATTTTTTACGCTCTCTACGATCATTTGTTCAGACGTTGTAAGCAGTTCAAATTAATACTCGCGGACGGGCCAATATTGTTCACAAATAACAACTAGTGAAACCGACATATTCTTGTAGCATTCAACATGTTTCATTGAAATGCAAATAATTGTGTTCTCTACGATCAATTGTTCAGAAGTTATAAGCAGTTCAAGTTGACTTTCGCGGTCGGGCCAATATGGTTCTCAACCAACAACTAGTGAAATCGATATATTCTTGTAGCATGCAACATGCTGATTAATATGCAAATTTTTTACGCTCTATACGATCATTTGTTGAGACGTTATAAGCAGTACAAGTTAATACTCGCGGGCGGGCCAATATGGTTCTCAAATAACAACTAGTGAAATCGATATATTCTTGTAGCATGCAACATGCTGATTAATATGCAAATTCATTACTCTCTCTAGGATCATTTGTTCAGAAGTTATAAACAGTTCAAGTTAATACTCGCGGGCGGGCCAATATGGGTTTCTTAAAGCAACTAGTGAAACCGACATATTCTTGATGCATACAACATGTTTGATTAAAATGCTATTAATTGTGGTCTCTACGATCAATTGTTCAGGAGTTATAAGCAGTTCAAGTTGATTTTCGCGGGCGGGCCAATATGGTTCTCAACCAACAACCAATGAAATCGATATATTCTTGTAGCACGAAACATGCTGGTTAATATGCAAAATTATAAAGCTTTCTACGATCATGTGTTCAGAAGTTATAAGGAGTTGAAGTTAGTTTTGGCGGGCGGGCCAAAATGGTTCTCAAACAATAACTAGTGAAACCGACATATTCTTGTAGCATACAACGTGTTTGATTGAAAAGCAAATAATTGTGTTCTCTACGATCAATTTTTCAGAAGTTATAAACAGTTCAAGTTAATACTCGCGGGCGGGCCAATTTGGTTTTCTAAAAACAACTAGTGAAACCGACATATTCTTGTAGCATTCAACTTGTTTCATTAAAATGCAAATAATTGTGTTCTCTACGATCAATTATTCAGAAGCTATAAGCAGTTCAAATTAATTTTCGCGGGCGGGCCAATATGGTTCTCAACCAACAACCAATGAAATCAACATATTCTTGTAGCATGCAACATGCTGATTAATATTAAAAATTATTACGCTCTCTACGATCATTTGTTCAGATGTTATAAGGAGTTGAAGTAAGTTTTGGCGGGCGGGCCAAAATGGTTCTCAAACAATAACTAGTGAAACCGACATAAACTTGTAGCACACAACATGTTTCATTGAAATGCAAATAATTGTGTGCTCTACGATCAATTGTTCAGAAGTTATAAACAGTTCAAGTTAATTTTCGCGGCAGGCCAATATATTTCTCAAACAACAACTAGTGAAATCGATGTATTTTTGTAGCATGCAACATGCTGTATAATATGAAAAATTATTACGCTTTCTACGATTATTTGTAAAGAAGTTATAAGCAGTTGAAATTAATTTTCGCGGGCGAGCCAATATGGTTCTCAACCAACAACTAGTGAAATCGATATATTCTTGTAGCATGCAACATGCTGATTAATATGAAAATTTATTACGCAATCTTAGATCATTTGTTCAGAAGTTATAATCAGTTCAATTTAATACTCGCGGGCGGGCCGATATGGTTCTCAAACAACAACTAGTGAAACCAACATATTCTTGAAGCATTCAACATGTTTCATTAAAATGCAAATAATTGTGTTCGCTACGATCAATTGTTCAGAAGTTATAAGGAGTTGAAGTTAGTTTTGGCGGGCGGGCCAATATGGTTCTCAAACAATAACTAGTGAAACTGACATATTCTTGTAGCATACAACATGTTAGATTAAAATGAAAATAATTGTGATCTCTACGATCAATTGTTCAGAAGTTATAAGCAGTTTAAGTTGATTTTCGCGGTCGGGCCAATATGTTTTTAAACCAACAACTAGTGAAATCGATATATTCTTGTAGCATGCAACATGCTGATTAATATGCAAATTCATTACTCTCTCTAGGATCATTTGTTCAGAAGTTATAAACAGTTCAAGTTAATACTCGCGGGCGGGCCAATATGGGTTTCCTAAAGCAACTAGTGAAACCGACATATTCTTGATGCATACAACATGTTTGATTAAAATGCTATTAATTGTGGTCTCTACGATCAATTGTTCAGGAGTTATAAGCAGTTCAAGTTGATTTTCGCGGGCGGGCCAATATGTTTTTCAACCAACAAATAGTGAAATCGATATATTCTTGTAGCATGCAACATGCTGATTAATATGCAATTTTTTTACGCTCTCTACGATCATTTGTTCAGACGTTGCAAGCAGTTCAAATTAATACTCGCGGACGGGCCAATATTGTTCACAAGTAACAACTAGTGAAACCGACATATTCTTGTAGCATTCAACATGTTTCATTAAAATGCAAATAATTGTGTTCACTACGATCAATTGTTCAGAAGTTATAAGCAGTTTAAGTTGATTTTCGCGGGCGGGCCAATATGGTTCTCAACCAACAACCAATGAAATCGATATATTCTTGAAGCATGCAACATGCTGATTAATATGCAAAATTATTAAGCTCTCTTCGATCATTTGTTCAGAAGTTATAAGGAGTTGAAATTAGTTTTGGCGGACGGGCGAAAATGGGTCTCAAACAATAACTAGTGTAACCGACATATTCTTGTAGCATACAACATGTTTGATTGAAATGCAAATAATTGTGTGCTCTACGATCAAATGTTCAGAAGTTATAAGCAGTTCAAGTTAATTTTCGCGGGAAGGCAAATATATTTCTCAAACAACAACTAGTGAAATCGATATATTCTTGTAGCATGCAACATGCTGATTAATATGAAAAATTATTACGCTTTCTACGATTATTTGTTCAGAAGTTATAAGCAATTCAAATTAATTTTCGCGGGCTGGCCAATATGGTTCTCAACCAACAACTAGTGAAATCGATATATTCTTGTAGCATGCAACATGCTGATTAATATGAAAATTTATTACGCTATCTAAGATCATTTGTTCAGAAGTTATAAGCAGTTCAATTGAATACTCGAGGGTGGACCAATATGGTTCTCAAACAACAACTAGTGAAACCGACATATTCTTGAAGTATTCAACATGTTCCATTAAAATGCAAATAATTGTGTTCGCTACGATCAATTGTTCAGAAGTTATAAACAGTTCAAGATAATTTTCGCGGGCGGGCCAATATGGTTCTCAACCAACAACCAATGAAATCGATATATTCTTGTAGCATGCAACATGCTGATTAATATGCAAAATTATAACGCTTTCTACGATCATTTGTTCAGAAGTTATAAGGAGTTGAAGGTAGTTTTGGCGGGCGGGCCAAAATGGTTCTCAAACAATAACTAGTGAAACCGACATATTCTTGTAGCATACAACGTGTTTGATTGAAAAGCAAATAATTGTGTTCTCTACGATCAATTTTTCAGAAGTTATAAACAGTTCAAGTTAATACTCGCGGGCGGGCCAATATGGTTTTCTAAAAACAACTAGTGAAACCGACATATTCTTGTAGCATTCAACTTGTTTCATTAAAATGCAAATAATTGTGTTCTCTACGATCAATTTTTCAGGAGTTATAAGCAGTTCAAGTTGATTTTCAAAGGCGGGCCAATATGGTTCACAACCAACAACTAGTGAAATCGATATATTCTTCTAGCAGGCAACATGCTTATTAATATGCAAATTTATTACGTTCTCTAAGATCATTTGTTCAGAAGTTATAAACAGTTCAAGTTAATACTCGCGGGCGGGCCAATATGGTTTTCTAAGAACAACTAGTGAAACCGACATATTCTTGTAGCATTCAACTTGTTTCATTAAAATGCAAATAATTGTGGTCTCTACGATCAATTGTTCAGAAGTTATAAGCAGTTCAAATTGATTTTCGCGGGAGGGCCAATATGTTTTTCAACCAACATTTAGTGAAATCGATATACTCTTGTAGCATGCAACATGCTGATTAATATGCAAAATTATTACGCTCTCTACGATCATTTGTTCAGAAGTTATAAGAAGTTGAAATTAGTTTTGGCGGGCGGGCCAAAATGGTTCTCAAACAATAACTAGTGAAACCGACATATTCTTGTAGCACACAACATGTTTCATTGAAATGCAAATAATTGTGTGCTCTACGATCAATTGTTCAGAAGTTATAAACAGTTCAAGTTAATTTTCGCTGGCAGGCCGATATATTTCTCAAACAAAACTAGTGAAATCGATGTATTTTTGTAGCATGCAACATGCTGTATAATATGAAAAATTATAACGCTTTCTACGATTATTTGTTCAGAAGTTATAAGCAGATCAAATTAATTTTCGCGGCCGGGCCAATATGGTTCTCAACCAACAACTAGTGAAATCGATATATTCTCCTAGCATGCAACATGCTGATTAATATGCAAATTTATTACGCTATCTTAGATCATTTGTTCAGAAGTTATAATCAGTTCAATTTAATACTCGCGGGCGGGCCGATATGGTTCTCAAACAACAACTAGTGAAACCGACATATTCTTGAAGCATTCAACATGTTTCATTAAAATGCAATTAATTGTGTTATCTTCGATCAATTTTTCAGGAGTTATAAGCAGTTAAAGTTGATTTTCAGGGGCGGGCCAATATGCTTCACAACCAACAACTAGTGAAATCGATATATTCTTGTAGCAGGAAACATGCTTATTAATATGCAAATTTATTACGCTCTCTAGGATCATTTGTTCAGAAGTTATAAGCAGTTCAAATTAATTTTCGCGGGCGGGCCAATATGGTTCTCAACCAACAACCAATGAAATCAACATATACTTGTAGCATGCAACATGCTGATTAATATGCAAAATTATTACGCTCTCTACGATCATTTGTTCAGATATTATAAGGAGTTGAAGTAATTTTTGGCGGGCGGGCCAAAATGGTTCTCAAACAATAACTAGTGAAACCGACATAATCTTGTAGCACACAACATGTTTCATTAAAATGCAAATAATTGTGTTCTGTATGATCAATTTTTCAGAAGTTATAAGCAGTTTAAGTTGATTTTCGCGGGCGGGCCAATATGGTTCTCAACCAACAACCAATGAAATCGATATATTCTTGAAGCATGCAACATGCTGATTAATATGCAAAATTATTAAGCTCTCTTCGATCATTTGTTCAGAAGTTATAAGGAGTTGAAATTAGTTTTGGCGGACGGGCGAAAATGGGTCTCAAACAATAACTAGTGTAACCGACATATTCTTGTAGCATACAACATGTTTGATTGAAATGCAAATAATTGTGTGCTCTACGATCAAATGTTCAGAAGTTATAAGCAGTTCAAGTTAATTTTCGCGGGAAGGCAAATATATTTCTCAAACAACAACTAGTGAAATCGATATATTCTTGTAGCATGCAACATGCTGATTAATATGAAAAATTATTACGCTTTCTACGATTATTTGTTCAGAAGTTATAAGCAATTCAAATTAATTTTCGCGGGCTGGCCAATATGGTTCTCAACCAACAACTAGTGAAATCGATATATTCTTGTAGCATGCAACATGCTGATTAATATGAAAATTTATTACGCTATCTAAGATCATTTGTTCAGAAGTTATAATCAGTTCAATTTAATACTCGCGGGCGGGCCGATATGGTTCTCAAACAACAACTAGTGAAACCAACATATTCTTGAAGCATTCAACATGTTTCATTAAAATGCAAATAATTGTGTTCGCTACGATCAATTGTTCAGAAGTTATAAGGAGTTGAAGTTAGTTTTGGCGGGCGGGCCAATATGGTTCTCAAACAATAACTAGTGAAACTGACATATTCTTGTAGCATACAACATGTTAGATTAAAATGAAAATAATTGTGATCTCTACGATCAATTGTTCAGAAGTTATAAGCAGTTTAAGTTGATTTTCGCGGTCGGGCCAATATGTTTTTCAACCAACAACTAGTGAAATCGATATATTCTTGTAGCATGCAACATGCTGATTAATATGCAAATTTTTTACGCTCTATACGATCATTTGTTGAGACGTTATAAGCAGTTCAAGTTAATACTCGCGGGCGGGCCAATATGGTTCTCAAATAACAACTAGTGAAATCGATATATTCTTGTAGCATGCAACATGCTGATTAATATGCAAATTCATTATTCTCTCTAGGATCATTTGTTCAGAAGTTATAAACAGTTCAAGTTAATACTCGCGGGCGGGCCAATATGGGTTTCTTAAAGCAACTAGTGAAACCGACATATTCTTGATGCATACAACATGTTTGATTAAAATGCTATTAATTGTGGTCTCTACAATCAATTGTTCAGGAGTTATAAGCAGTTCAAGTTGATTTTCGCGGGCGGGCCAATATGGTTCTCAACCAAAAACCAATGAAATCAACAAATTCTTGTAGCATGCAACATGCTGATTAATATGCAAAATTATTACGCTCTCTACGATCATTTGTTCAGAAGTTATAAGGATTTGAAGTAAGTTTTGTCGGGCGGGCCAAAATGGTTCTCAAACAATAACCAGTGAAACCGACATAATCTTGTAGCATACAACATGTTTGATTGAAATGCAAATAATTGTGTTCTCTACGATCATTTGTTCAGATATTGTAAGCAGTTGAATTAGTTTTCGCGGGTGGGCCAACATGGTTCTCAAACAATAACTAGTGAAATCGCTATATTCTTGTAGCATATACAACATGTTACATTAAAATGCAAATAATTGTGATCTCTACGATCAATTGTTCAGAAGTTATAAGCAGTTCAACTTGATTTTCGCGGGCGGGCCAATATGTTTTTCAACCAACAAATAGTGAAATCGATATATTCTTGTAGCATGCAACATGCTGATTAATATGCAAATTTTTTACGCTCTCTACGATCATTTGTTCAGACGTTGTAAGCAGTTCAAATTAATACTCGCGGACGGGCCAATATTGTTCACAAATAACAACTAGTGAAACCGACATATTCTTGTAGCATTCAACATGTTTCATTGAAATGCAAATAATTGTGTTCTCTACGATCAATTGTTCAGAAGTTATAAGCAGTTCAAGTTGACTTTCGCGGTCGGGCCAATATGGTTCTCAACCAACAACTAGTGAAATCGATATATTCTTGTAGCATGCAACATGCTGATTAATATGCAAATTTTTTAAGCTCTATACGATCATTTGTTGAGACGTTATAAGCAGTACAAGTTAATACTCGCGGGCGGGCCAATATGGTTCTCAAATAACAACTAGTGAAATCGATATATTCTTGTAGCATGCAACATGCTGATTAATATGCAAATTCATTACTCTCTCTAGGATCATTTGTTCAGAAGTTATAAACAGTTCAAGTTAATACTCGCGGGCGGGCCAATATGGGTTTCTTAAAGCAACTAGTGAAACCGACATATTCTTGATGCATACAACATGTTTCATTGAAATGCAAATAATTGTGTTCTCTACGATCAATTGTTCAGAAGTTATAAGCAGTTCAAGTTGACTTTCGCGGGCGGGCCAAAATGGTTCTCAAACAATAACTAGTGAAACCGACATATTCTTGTAGCATACAACGTGTTTGATTGAAAAGCAAATAATTGTGTTCTCTACGATCAATTTTTCAGAAGTTATAAACAGTTCAAGTTAATACTCGCGGGCGGGCCAATTTGGTTTTCTAAAAACAACTAGTGAAACCGACATATTCTTGTAGCATTCAACTTGTTTCATTAAAATGCAAATAATTGTGTTCTCTACGATCAATTATTCAGAAGCTATAAGCAGTTCAAATTAATTTTCGCGGGCGGGCCAATATGGTTCTCAACCAACAACCAATGAAATCAACATATTCTTGTAGCATGCAACATGCTGATTAATATTAAAAATTATTACGCTCTCTACGATCATTTGTTCAGATGTTATAAGGAGTTGAAGTAAGTTTTGGCGGGCGGGCCAAAATGGTTCTCAAACAATAACTAGTGAAACCGACATAAACTTGTAGCACACAACATGTTTCATTGAAATGCAAATAATTGTGTGCTCTACGATCAATTGTTCAGAAGTTATAAACAGTTCAAGTTAATTTTCGCGGCAGGCCAATATATTTCTCAAACAACAACTAGTGAAATCGATGTATTTTTGTAGCATGCAACATGCTGTATAATATGAAAAATTATTACGCTTTCTACGATTATTTGTAAAGAAGTTATAAGCAGTTGAAATTAATTTTCGCGGGCGAGCCAATATGGTTCTCAACCAACAACTAGTGAAATCGATATATTCTTGTAGCATGCAACATGCTGATTAATATGAAAATTTATTACGCAATCTTAGATCATTTGTTCAGAAGTTATAATCAGTTCAATTTAATACTCGCGGGCGGGCCGATATGGTTCTCAAACAACAACTAGTGAAACCAACATATTCTTGAAGCATTCAACATGTTTCATTAAAATGCAAATAATTGTGTTCGCTACGATCAATTGTTCAGAAGTTATAAGGAGTTGAAGTTAGTTTTGGCGGGCGGGCCAATATGGTTCTCAAACAATAACTAGTGAAACTGACATATTCTTGTAGCATACAACATGTTAGATTAAAATGAAAATAATTGTGATCTCTACGATCAATTGTTCAGAAGTTATAAGCAGTTTAAGTTGATTTTCGCGGTCGGGCCAATATGTTTTTAAACCAACAACTAGTGAAATCGATATATTCTTGTAGCATGCAACATGCTGATTAATATGCAAATTCATTACTCTCTCTAGGATCATTTGTTCAGAAGTTATAAACAGTTCAAGTTAATACTCGCGGGCGGGCCAATATGGGTTTCCTAAAGCAACTAGTGAAACCGACATATTCTTGATGCATACAACATGTTTGATTAAAATGCTATTAATTGTGGTCTCTACGATCAATTGTTCAGGAGTTATAAGCAGTTCAAGTTGATTTTCGCGGGCGGGCCAATATGTTTTTCAACCAACAAATAGTGAAATCGATATATTCTTGTAGCATGCAACATGCTGATTAATATGCAATTTTTTTACGCTCTCTACGATCATTTGTTCAGACGTTGCAAGCAGTTCAAATTAATACTCGCGGACGGGCCAATATTGTTCACAAGTAACAACTAGTGAAACCGACATATTCTTGTAGCATTCAACATGTTTCATTAAAATTCAAATAATTGTGTTCTCTACGATCAATTGTTCAGAAGTTATAAGCAGTTCAAGTTGACTTTCGCGGGCGGGCCAATATGGTTCTCAACCAACAACTAGTGAAATCGATATATTCTTGTAGCATGCAACATGCTGATTAATATGCAAATTTATTACGCTCTCTAGGATCATTTGTTCAGAAGTTATAAACAGTTCAAGTTAATACACGCGTGCGGGCCAATATGGTTTTCTAAAAACAACTAGTGAAACCGACATATTCTTGTAGCATTCAACATGTTTCATTAAAATGCAAATAATTGTGTTCTGTATGATCAATTTTTCAGAAGTTATAAGCAGTTTAAGTTGATTTTCGCGGGCGGGCCAATATGGTTCTCAACCAACAACCAATGAAATCGATATATTCTTGAAGCATTCAACATGCTGATTAATATGCAAAATTATTAAGCTCTCTTCGATCATTTGTTCAGAAGTTATAAGGAGTTGAAATTAGTTTTGGCGGACGGGCGAAAATGGGTCTCAAACAATAACTAGTGTAACCGACATATTCTTGTAGCATACAACATGTTTGATTGAAATGCAAATAATTGTGTGCTCTACGATCAAATGTTCAGAAGTTATAAGCAGTTCAAGTTAATTTTCGCGGGAAGGCAAATATATTTCTCAAACAACAACTAGTGAAAACGATATATTCTTGTAGCATGCAACATGCTGATTAATATGAAAAATTATTACGCTTTCTACGATTATTTGTTCAGAAGTTATAAGCAATTCAAATTAATTTTCGCGGGCTGGCCAATATGGTTCTCAACCAACAACTAGTGAAATCGATATATTCTTGTAGCATGCAACATGCTGATTAATATGAAAATTTATTACGCTATCTAAGATCATTTGTTCAGAAGTTATAAGCAGTTCAATTGAATACTCGAGGGTGGACCAATATGGTTCTCAAACAACAACTAGTGAAACCGACATATTCTTGAAGTATTCAACATGTTCCATTAAAATGCAAATAATTGTGTTCGCTACGATCAATTGTTCAGAAGTTATAAACAGTTCAAGATAATTTTCGCGGGCGGGCCAATATGGTTCTCAACCAACAACCAATGAAATCGATATATTCTTGTAGCATGCAACATGCTGATTAATATGCAAAATTATAACGCTTTCTACGATCATTTGTTCAGAAGTTATAAGGAGTTGAAGGTAGTTTTGGCGGGCGGGCCAAAATGGTTCTCAAACAATAACTAGTGAAACCGACATATTCTTGTAGCATACAACGTGTTTGATTGAAAAGCAAATAATTGTGTTCTCTACGATCAATTTTTCAGAAGTTATAAACAGTTCAAGTTAATACTCGCGGGCGGGCCAATATGGTTTTCTAAAAACAACTAGTGAAACCGACATATTCTTGTAGCATTCAACTTGTTTCATTAAAATGCAAATAATTGTGTTCTCTACGATCAATTTTTCAGGAGTTATAAGCAGTTCAAGTTGATTTTCAAAGGCGGGCCAATATGGTTCACAACCAACAACTAGTGAAATCGATATATTCTTCTAGCAGGCAACATGCTTATTAATATGCAAATTTATTACGTTCTCTAAGATCATTTGTTCAGAAGTTATAAACAGTTCAAGTTAATACTCGCGGGCGGGCCAATATGGTTTTCTAAGAACAACTAGTGAAACCGACATATTCTTGTAGCATTCAACTTGTTTCATTAAAATGCAAATAATTGTGGTCTCTACGATCAATTGTTCAGAAGTTATAAGCAGTTCAAATTGATTTTCGCGGGAGGGCCAATATGTTTTTCAACCAACATTTAGTGAAATCGATATACTCTTGTAGCATGCAACATGCTGATTAATATGCAAAATTATTACGCTCTCTACGATCATTTGTTCAGAAGTTATAAGAAGTTGAAATTAGTTTTGGCGGGCGGGCCAAAATGGTTCTCAAACAATAACTAGTGAAACCGACATATTCTTGTAGCACACAACATGTTTCATTGAAATGCAAATAATTGTGTGCTCTACGATCAATTGTTCAGAAGTTATAAACAGTTCAAGTTAATTTTCGCTGGCAGGCCGATATATTTCTCAAACAAAACTAGTGAAATCGATGTATTTTTGTAGCATGCAACATGCTGTATAATATGAAAAATTATAACGCTTTCTACGATTATTTGTTCAGAAGTTATAAGCAGATCAAATTAATTTTCGCGGCCGGGCCAATATGGTTCTCAACCAACAACTAGTGAAATCGATATATTCTCCTAGCATGCAACATGCTGATTAATATGCAAATTTATTACGCTATCTTAGATCATTTGTTCAGAAGTTATAATCAGTTCAATTTAATACTCGCGGGCGGGCCGATATGGTTCTCAAACAACAACTAGTGAAACCGACATATTCTTGAAGCATTCAACATGTTTCATTAAAATGCAATTAATTGTGTTATCTTCGATCAATTTTTCAGGAGTTATAAGCAGTTAAAGTTGATTTTCAGGGGCGGGCCAATATGCTTCACAACCAACAACTAGTGAAATCGATATATTCTTGTAGCAGGAAACATGCTTATTAATATGCAAATTTATTACGCTCTCTAGGATCATTTGTTCAGAAGTTATAAACAGTTCAAGTTAATACTCGCGGGCAGGCCAATATGGGTTTCTTAAAACAACTAGTGAAATCTTTATATCCTTGTAGCTAGCTACATGTCTATTAATATGCAAAACAATCGAGCTTTCTACGATCATTTGTTCAGAACTTATAAGCAGTTCAATTTAATATTCGCGGGCGGGCCAATATGGGTTTCTTAAAACAACTAGTGAAACCGACATATTCTTGTTGCATACAACATGTTTGATTAAAATGCTATTAATTGTGGTCTATACGATCAATTAATCAGTAGTTAAAAGCAGCTCAAGTTGATTTTCGCGGGCTGGCCAATATATTTCTCAAACAACATCTAGTGAAATCGATATATTCTTGTAGAATGCAACATGCTGATTAATATGCAAAATTATTACGCTTTCTACGATTATTTGTTGAGACGTTATAAGCAGTTCAAGTTAATACTCGCGGGCGGGCCAATATGGTTCTCAAATAACAACTAGTGAAATCTTTATATTCTTGTAGCATGCAACATGCTGATTAATATGCAAATTCATTACTCTCTCTAGGATCATTTGTTCAGAAGTTATAAACAGTTCAAGTTAATACTCGCGGGCGGGCCAATATGGGTTTCCTGAAGCAACTAGTGAAACCGACATATTCTTGATGCATAAAACATGTTTGATTAAAATGCTATTAATTGTGGTCTCTACGATCAATTGTTCAGGAGTTATAAGCAGTTCAAGTTGATTTTCGCGGGCGGGCCAATATGTTTTTCAACCAACAAATAGTGAAATCGATATATTCTTGTAGCATGCAACATGCTGATTAATATGCAATTTTTTTACGCTCTCTACGATCATTTGTTCAGACGTTGCAAGCAGTTCAAATTAATACTCGCGGACGGGCCAATATTGTTCACAAGTAACAACTAGTGAAACCGAGATATTCTTGTAGCATTCAACATGTTTCATTAAAATGCAAATAATTGTGTTCTCTACGATCAATTGTTCAGAAGTTATAAGCAGTTCAAGTTGACTTTCGCGGGCGGGCCAATATGGTTCTCAACCAACAACTAGTGAAATCGATATATTCTTGTAGCATGCAACATGCTGATTAATATGCAAATTTATTACGCTCTCTAGGATCATTTGTTCAGAAGTTATAAACAGTTCAAGTTAATACACGCGTGCGGGCCAATATGGTTTTCTAAAAACAACTAGTGAAACCGACATATTCTTGTAGCATTCAACATGTTTCATTAAAATGCAAATAATTGTGTTCTGTATGATCAATTTTTCAGAAGTTATAAGCAGTTTAAGTTGATTTTCGCGGGCGGGCCAATATGGTTCTCAACCAACAACCAATGAAATCGATATATTCTTGAAGCATGCAACATGCTGATTAATATGCAAAATTATTAAGCTCTCTTCGATCATTTGTTCAGAAGTTATAAGGAGTTGAAATTAGTTTTGGCGGACGGGCCAAAATGGGTCTCAAACAATAACTAGTGTAACCGACATATTCTTGTAGCATACAACATGTTTCATTAAAATGCAAATAATTGTGTTCGCTACGATCAATTGTTCAGAAGTTATAAACAGTTCAAGATAATTTTCGCGGGAAGGCAAATATATTTCTCAAACAACAACTAGTGAAATCGATATTCTTGTAGCATGCAACATGCTGATTAATATGAAAAATTATTACGCTTTCTACGATTATTTGTTCAGAAGTTATAAGCAATTCAAATTAATTTTCGCGGGCTGGCCAATATGGTTCTCAACCAACAACTAGTGAAATCGATATATTCTTGTAGCATGCAACATGCTGATTAATATGAAATTTTATTACGCTATCTAAGATCATTTGTTCAGAAGTTATAAGCAGTTCAATTGAATACTCGAGGGCGGACCAATATGGTTCTCAAACAACAACTAGTGAAACCGACATATTCTTGAAGTATTCAACATGTTTCATTAAAATGCAAATAATTGTGTTCGCTACGATCAATTGTTCAGAAGTTATAAACAGTTCAAGATAATTTTCGCGGGCGGGCCAATATGGTTCTCAACCAACAACCAATGAAATCGATATATTCTTGTAGCATGCAACATGCTGATTAATATGCAAAATTATAACGCTTTCTACGATCATTTGTTCAGAAGTTATAAGGAGTTGAAGTTAGTTTTGGCGGGCGGGCCAAAATGGTTCTCAAACAATAACTAGTGAAACCGACATATTCTTGTAGCATACAACGTGTTTGATTGAAAAGCAAATAATTGTGTTCTCTACGATCAATTTTTCAGAAGTTATAAACAGTTCAAGTTAATACTCGCGGGCGGGCCAATATGGTTTTCTAAAAACAACTAGTGAAACCGACATATTCTTGTAGCATTCAACTTGTTTCATTAAAATGCAAATAATTGTGTTCTCTACGATCAATTTTTCAGGAGTTATAAGCAGTTCAAGTTGATTTTCAAAGGCGGGCCAATATGGTTCACAACCAACAACTAGTGAAATCGATATATTCTTCTAGCAGGCAACATGCTTATTAATATGCAAATTTATTACGTTCTCTAGGATCATTTGTTCAGAAGTTATAAACAGTTCAAGTTAATACTCGCGGGCGGGCCAATATGGTTTTCTAAAAACAACTAGTGAAACCGACATATTCTTGTAGCATTCAACTTGTTTCATTAAAATGCAAATAATTGTGGTCTCTACGATCAATTGTTCAGAAGTTATAAGCAGTTCAAATTGATTTTCGCGTTAGGGCCAATATGTTTTTCAACCAACATTTAGTGAAATCGATATATTCTTGTAGCATGCAACATGCTGATTAATATGCAAAATTATTACGCTCTCTACGATCATTTGTTCAGAAGTTATAAGAAGTTGAAATTAGTTTTGGCGGGCGGGCCAAAATGGTTCTCAAACAATAACTAGTGAAACCGACATATTCTTGTAGCACACAACATGTTTCATTGAAATGCAAATAATTGTGTGCTCTACGATCAATTGTTCAGAAGTTATAAACAGTTCAAGTTAATTTTCGCGGGCAGGCCGATATGGTTCTCAAACAACAACTAGTGAAACCAACATATTCTTGAAGCATTCAACATGTTTCATTAAAATGCAAATAATTGTGTTCGCTACGATCAATTGTTCAGAAGTTATAAGGAGTTGAAGTTAGTTTTGGCGGGCGGGCCAATATGGTTCTCAAACAATAACTAGTGAAACTGACATATTCTTGTAGCATACAACATGTTAGATTAAAATGAAAATAATTGTGATCTCTACGATCAATTGTTCAGAAGTTATAAGCAGTTTAAGTTGATTTTCGCGGTCGGGCCAATATGTTTTTCAACCAACAACTAGTGAAATCGATATATTCTTGTAGCATGCAACATGCTGATTAATATGCAAATTCATTACTCTCTCTAGGATCATTTGTTCAGAAGTTATAAACAGTTCAAGTTAATACTCGCGGGCGGGCCAATATGGGTTTCCTAAAGCAACTAGTGAAACCGACATATTCTTGATGCATACAACATGTTTGATTAAAATGCTATTAATTGTGGTCTCTACGATCAATTGTTCAGGAGTTATAAGCAGTTCAAGTTGATTTTCGCGGGCGGGCCAATATGTTTTTCAACCAACAAATAGTGAAATCGATATATTCTTGTAGCATGCAACATGCTGATTAATATGCAATTTTTTTACGCTCTCTACGATCATTTGTTCAGACGTTGCAAGCAGTTCAAATTAATACTCGCGGACGGGCCAATATTGTTCACAAGTAACAACTAGTGAAACCGTCATATTCTTGTAGCATTCAACATGTTTCATTAAAATGCAAATAATTGTGTTCTCTACGATCAATTGTTCAGAAGTTATAAGCAGTTCAAGTTGACTTTCGCGGGCGGGCCAATATGGTTCTCAACCAACAACTAGTGAAATCGATATATTCTTGTAGCATGCAACATGCTGATTAATATGCAAATTTATTACGCTCTCTAGGATCATTTGTTCAGAAGTTATAAACAGTTCAAGTTAATACACGCGTGCGGGCCAATATGGTTTTCTAAAAACAACTAGTGAAACCGACATATTCTTGTAGCATTCAACATGTTTCATTAAAATGCAAATAATTGTGTTCTGTATGATCAATTTTTCAGAAGTTATAAGCAGTTTAAGTTGATTTTCGCGGGCGGGCCAATATGGTTCTCAACCAACAACCAATGAAATCGATATATTCTTGAAGCATGCAACATGCTGATTAATATGCAAAATTATTAAGCTCTCTTCGATCATTTGTTCAGAAGTTATAAGGAGTTGAAATTAGTTTTGGCGGACGGGCGAAAATGGGTCTCAAACAATAACTAGTGTAACCGACATATTCTTGTAGCATACAACATGTTTGATTGAAATGCAAATAATTGTGTGCTCTACGATCAAATGTTCAGAAGTTATAAGCAGTTCAAGTTAATTTTCGCGGGAAGGCAAATATATTTCTCAAACAACAACTAGTGAAATCGATATATTCTTGTAGCATGCAACATGCTGATTAATATGAAAAATTATTACGCTTTCTACGATTATTTGTTCAGAAGTTATAAGCAATTCAAATTAATTTTCGCGGGCTGGCCAATATGGTTCTCAACCAACAACTAGTGAAATCGATATATTCTTGTAGCATGCAACATGCTGATTAATATGAAAATTTATTACGCTATCTAAGATCATTTGTTCAGAAGTTATAAGCAGTTCAATTGAATACTCGAGGGTGGACCAATATGGTTCTCAAACAACAACTAGTGAAACCGACATATTCTTGAAGTATTCAACATGTTCCATTAAAATGCAAATAATTGTGTTCGCTACGATCAATTGTTCAGAAGTTATAAACAGTTCAAGATAATTTTCGCGGGCGGGCCAATATGGTTCTCAACCAACAACCAATGAAATCGATATATTCTTGTAGCATGCAACATGCTGATTAATATGCAAAATTATAACGCTTTCTACGATCATTTGTTCAGAAGTTATAAGGAGTTGAAGGTAGTTTTGGCGGGCGGGCCAAAATGGTTCTCAAACAATAACTAGTGAAACCGACATATTCTTGTAGCATACAACGTGTTTGATTGAAAAGCAAATAATTGTGTTCTCTACGATCAATTTTTCAGAAGTTATAAACAGTTCAAGTTAATACTCGCGGGCGGGCCAATATGGTTTTCTAAAAACAACTAGTGAAACCGACATATTCTTGTAGCATTCAACTTGTTTCATTAAAATGCAAATAATTGTGTTCTCTACGATCAATTTTTCAGGAGTTATAAGCAGTTCAAGTTGATTTTCAAAGGCGGGCCAATATGGTTCACAACCAACAACTAGTGAAATCGATATATTCTTCTAGCAGGCAACATGCTTATTAATATGCAAATTTATTACGTTCTCTAAGATCATTTGTTCAGAAGTTATAAACAGTTCAAGTTAATACTCGCGGGCGGGCCAATATGGTTTTCTAAGAACAACTAGTGAAACCGACATATTCTTGTAGCATTCAACTTGTTTCATTAAAATGCAAATAATTGTGGTCTCTACGATCAATTGTTCAGAAGTTATAAGCAGTTCAAATTGATTTTCGCGGGAGGGCCAATATGTTTTTCAACCAACATTTAGTGAAATCGATATACTCTTGTAGCATGCAACATGCTGATTAATATGCAAAATTATTACGCTCTCTACGATCATTTGTTCAGAAGTTATAAGAAGTTGAAATTAGTTTTGGCGGGCGGGCCAAAATGGTTCTCAAACAATAACTAGTGAAACCGACATATTCTTGTAGCACACAACATGTTTCATTGAAATGCAAATAATTGTGTGCTCTACGATCAATTGTTCAGAAGTTATAAACAGTTCAAGTTAATTTTCGCTGGCAGGCCGATATATTTCTCAAACAAAACTAGTGAAATCGATGTATTTTTGTAGCATGCAACATGCTGTATAATATGAAAAATTATAACGCTTTCTACGATTATTTGTTCAGAAGTTATAAGCAGATCAAATTAATTTTCGCTGCCGGGCCAATATGGTTCTCAACCAACAACTAGTGAAATCGATATATTCTCCTAGCATGCAACATGCTGATTAATATGCAAATTTATTACGCTATCTTAGATCATTTGTTCAGAAGTTATAATCAGTTCAATTTAATACTCGCGGGCGGGCCGATATGGTTCTCAAACAACAACTAGTGAAACCGACATATTCTTGAAGCATTCAACATGTTTCATTAAAATGCAATTAATTGTGTTATCTTCGATCAATTTTTCAGGAGTTATAAGCAGTTAAAGTTGATTTTCAGGGGCGGGCCAATATGCTTCACAACCAACAACTAGTGAAATCGATATATTCTTGTAGCAGGAAACATGCTTATTAATATGCAAATTTATTACGCTCTCTAGGATCATTTGTTCAGAAGTTATAAACAGTTCAAGTTAATACTCGCGGGCAGGCCAATATGGGTTTCTTAAAACAACTAGTGAAATCTTTATATTCTTGTAGCTAGCTACATGTCTATTAATATGCAAAACAATCGAGCTTTCTACGATCATTTGTTCAGAACTTATAAGCAGTTCAATTTAATATTCGCGGGCGGGCCAATATGGGTTTCTTAAAACAACTAGTGAAACCGACATATTCTTGTTGCATACAACATGTTTGATTAAAATGCTATTAATTGTGGTCTATACGATCAATTAATCAGTAGTTAAAAGCAGCTCAAGTTGATTTTCGCGGGCTGGCCAATATATTTCTCAAACAACATCTAGTGAAATCGATATATTCTTGTAGAATGCAACATGCTGATTAATATGCAAAATTATTACGCTTTCTACGATTATTTGTTGAGACGTTATAAGCAGTTCAAGTTAATACTCGCGGGCGGGCCAATATGGTTCTCAAATAACAACTAGTGAAATCTTTATATTCTTGTTGCATGCAACATGCTGATTAATATGCAAATTCATTACTCTCTCTAGGATCATTTGTTCAGAAGTTATAAACAGTTCAAGTTAATACTCGCGGGCGGGCCAATATGGGTTTCCTAAAGCAACTAGTGAAACCGACATATTCTTGATGCATAAAACATGTTTGATTAAAATGCTATTAATTGTGGTCTCTACGATCAATTGTTCAGGAGTTATAAGCAGTTCAAGTTGATTTTCGCGGGCGGGCCAATATGTTTTTCAACCAACAAATAGTGAAATCGATATATTCTTGTAGCATGCAACATGCTGATTAATATGCAATTTTTTTACGCTCTCTACGATCATTTGTTCAGACGTTGCAAGCAGTTCAAATTAATACTCGCGGACGGGCCAATATTGTTCACAAGTAACAACTAGTGAAACCGACATATTCTTGTAGCATTCAACATGTTTCATTAAAATGCAAATAATTGTGTTCTCTACGATCAATTGTTCAGAAGTTATAAGCAGTTCAAGTTGACTTTCGCGGGCGGGCCAATATGGTTCTCAACCAACAACTAGTGAAATCGATATATTCTTGTAGCATGCAACATGCTGATTAATATGCAAATTTATTACGCTCTCTAGGATCATTTGTTCAGAAGTTATAAACAGTTCAAGTTAATACACGCGTGCGGGCCAATATGGTTTTCTAAAAACAACTAGTGAAACCGACATATTCTTGTAGCATTCAACATGTTTCATTAAAATGCAAATAATTGTGTTCTGTATGATCAATTTTTCAGAAGTTATAAGCAGTTTAAGTTGATTTTCGCGGGCGGGCCAATATGGTTCTCAACCAACAACCAATGAAATCGATATATTCTTGAAGCATGCAACATGCTGATTAATATGCAAAATTATTAAGCTCTCTTCGATCATTTGTTCAGAATTTATAAGGAGTTGAAATTAGTTTTGGCGGACGGGCCAAAATGGGTCTCAAACAATAACTAGTGTAACCGACATATTCTTGTAGCATACAACATGTTTGATTGAAATGCAAATAATTGTGTGCTCTCCGATCAAATGTTCAGAAGTTATAAGCAGTTCAAGTTAATTTTCGCGGGAAGGCAAATATATTTCTCAAACAACAACTAGTGAAATCGATATTCTTGTAGCATGCAACATGCTGATTAATATGAAAAATTATTACGCTTTCTACGATTATTTGTTCAGAAGTTATAAGCAATTCAAATTAATTTTCGCGGGCTGGCCAATATGGTTCTCAACCAACAACTAGTGAAATCGATATATTCTTGTAGCATGCAACATGCTGATTAATATGAAAATTTATTACGCTATCTAAGATCATTTGTTCAGAAGTTATAAGCAGTTCAATTGAATACTCGAGGGCGGACCAATATGGTTCTCAAACAACAACTAGTGAAACCGACATATTCTTGAAGTATTCAACATGTTTCATTAAAATGCAAATAATTGTGTTCGCTACGATCAATTGTTCAGAAGTTATAAACAGTTCAAGATAATTTTCGCGGGCGGGCCAATATGGTTCTCAACCAACAACCAATGAAATCGATATATTCTTGTAGCATGCAACATGCTGATTAATATGCAAAATTATAACGCTTTCTACGATCATTTGTTCAGAAGTTATAAGGAGTTGAAGTTAGTTTTGGCGGGCGGGCCAAAATGGTTCTCAAACAATAACTAGTGAAACCGACATATTCTTGTAGCATACAACGTGTTTGATTGAAAAGCAAATAATTGTGTTCTCTACGATCAATTTTTCAGAAGTTATAAACAGTTCAAGTTAATACTCGCGGGCGGGCCAATATGGTTTTCTAAAAACAACTAGTGAAACCGACATATTCTTGTAGCATTCAACTTGTTTCATTAAAATGCAAATAATTGTGTTCTCTACGATCAATTTTTCAGGAGTTATAAGCAGTTCAAGTTGATTTTCAAAGGCGGGCCAATATGGTTCACAACCAACAACTAGTGAAATCGATATATTCTTCTAGCAGGCAACATGCTTATTAATATGCAAATTTATTACGTTCTCTAGGATCATTTGTTCAGAAGTTATAAACAGTTCAAGTTAATACTCGCGGGCGGGCCAATATGGTTTTCTAAAAACAACTAGTGAAACCGACATATTCTTGTAGCATTCAACTTGTTTCATTAAAATGCAAATAATTGTGGTCTCTACGATCAATTGTTCAGAAGTTATAAGCAGTTCAAATTGATTTTCGCGTTAGGGCCAATATGTTTTTCAACCAACATTTAGTGAAATCGATATATTCTTGTAGCATGCAACATGCTGATTAATATGCAAAATTATTACGCTCTCTACGATCATTTGTTCAGAAGTTATAAGAAGTTGAAATTAGTTTTGGCGGGCGGGCCAAAATGGTTCTCAAACAATAACTAGTGAAACCGACATATTCTTGTAGCACACAACATGTTTCATTGAAATGCAAATAATTGTGTGCTCTACGATCAATTGTTCAGAAGTTATAAACAGTTCAAGTTAATATTAGCGGGCAGGCCGATATATTTCTCAAACAAAACTAGTGAAATCGATGTATTTTTGTAGCATGCAACATGCTGTATAATATGAAAAATTATAACGCTTTCTACGATTATTTGTTCAGAAGTTATAAGCAGATCAAATTAATTTTCGCGGCCGGGCCAATATGGTTCTCAACCAACAACTAGTGAAATCGATATATTCTTCTAGCATGCAACATGCTGATTAATATGCAAATTTATTACGCTATCTTAGATCATTTGTTCAGAAGTTATAATCAGTTCAATTTAATACTCGCGGGCGGGCCGATATGGTTCTCAAACAACAACTAGTGAAACCGACATATTCTAGAAGCATTCAACATGTTTCATTAAAATGCAATTAATTGTGTTAACTACGATCAATTTTTCAGGAGTTATAAGCAGTTAAAGTTGATTTTCAGGGGCGGGCCAATATGCTTCACAACCAACAACTAGTGAAATCGATATATTCTTGTAGCAGGCAACATGCTTATTAATATGCAAATTTATTACGCTCTCTAGGATCATTTGTTCAGAAGTTATAAACAGTTCAAGTTAATACTCGCGGGCGGGCCAATATGGTTTTCTGAAAACAACTAGTGAAACCGACATATTCTTGTTGCATTCAACATGTTTCATTAAAATGCAAATAATTGTGTTCGCAACGATCAATTGTTCAGAAGTTATTATCAGTTCAAATTAATTTTCGCGGGCGGGCCAATATGGTTCTCCACCAACAACTAATGAAATCGATATATTCTTGTAGCATGCAACATGCTGATTAATATGCAAAATTATTACACTCTCTACGATCATTTGTTCAGAAGTTATAAGGAGTTGAAGTTAGTTTTGGCGGGCGGGCCAAAACGGTTCTCAAACAATAACTAGTGAAACCGACATATTCTTGTAGCATACAACATGTTTGATTGAAATGCAAATAATTGTGTTCTCTACGATCAATTTTTCAGAAGTTATAAACAGTTCAAGTTAATTCTCGCGGGCGGGCCAATATGGTTTTCTAAAAACAACTAGTGAAACCGACATATTCTTGTAGCATTCAACATGTTTCATTAAAATGCAAATAATTGTGTTATTTACGATCAATTTTTCATGAGTTATAAGCAGTTAAAGTTGATTTTCAGGTGCGGGCCAATATGCTTCACAACCAACAACTAGTGAAATCGATATATTCTTGTAACAGGCAACATGCTTATTAATATGCAAATTTATTACGCTCTCTAGGATCATTTGTTCAGAAGTTATAAACAGTTCAAGTTAATACTCGCGGGCGGACCAATATGGTTTTCTGAAAACAACTAGTGAAACCGACATATTCTTGTTGCATTCAACATGTTTCATTAAAATGCAAATAATTGTGTTCGCTACGATCAATTGTTCAGAAGTTATTATCAGTTCAAATTAATTTTCGCGGGCGGGCCAATATGGTTCTCAACCAACAACTAATGAAATCGATATATTCTTGTAGCATGCAACATGCTGATTAATATGCAAAATTATTACGCTCTCTACGATCACTTGTTCAGAAGTTATAAGGAGTTGAACTTAGTTTTGGCGGACGGGCCAAAATGGTTCTCAAACAATAACTAGTGAAACCGACATATTCTTGTAGCATACAACATGTTTGATTGAAATGCAAATAATTGTGTTCTCTACGATCAATTTTTCAGAAGTTATAAGCAGTTGAATTAGTTTTCGCGGGTGGGCCAATATGGCTCTCAACCAACTACTAGTCAAATCGATATATTCTTGTAGCATGCAACATGCTGATTAATATGCAAAACTATTACACTCACTACGACCATTTGTTCAGACGTTATAAGCAGAAAATTCAATTCTCGCGGGCGGGCCAATATGGTTCTAAAAAAACAAATAGTAAAACCGACACATTCTTGTAGCATACAACATGTTTCATTAAAATGCAAATAATTGTGTTCTCTACGATCACTTGTTCAGAAATTGTAAGCAGTTGAATTACTTTTCGCGGGTGGGCCAACATGGTTCTCAAACAATAACTAGTGAAATCTATATATTCTTGTAGCTAGCTACATGTCTATTAATGTGCAAACAATCGAGCTTTCTACGATCATTTGTTCAGAACTTATAAGCAGTTCAATTTAATATTCGCAGGCGGGCCAATATGGGTTTCTTAAAACAACTAGTGAAACCGACATATTCTTGTTGCATACAACATGTTTGATTAAAATGCTATTAATTGTGGTCTATACGATCAATTGTTCAGTAGTTAAAAGCAGTTCAAGTTGATTTTCGCGGGCTGGCCAATATATTTCTCAAACAACATCTAGTGAAATCGATATATTCTTGTAGAAGGCAACATGCTGATTAATATGCAAAATTATTACGCTTTCTACGAATATTTGTTCAGAAGTTATAAGCAGTTCAAATTAATTTTCGCGGGCGGGCCAATATGGTTCTCAACCAACAACCAATGAAATCAACATATTCTTGTAGCATGCAACTTGCTGATTAATATGCAAAATTATTACGCTCTCTACGATCATTTGTTCAGATGTTATAAGGAGTTGAAGTAAGTTTTGGCGGGCGGGCCAAAATGGTTCTCAAACAATAACTAGTGAAACCGACATAATCTTGTAGCACACAACTTGTTTCATTGAAATGCAAATAATTGTGTGCTCTACGATCAATTGTTCAGAAGTTATAAACAGTTCAAGTTAATTTTCGCGGGCAGGCCAATATATTTCTCAAACAACAACTAGTGAAATCGATGTATTTTTGTAGCATGCAACATGCTGTATAATATGAAAAATTATTACGCTTTCTACGATTATTTGTAAAGAAGTTATAAGCAGTTGAAATTAATTTTCGCGGGCGGGCCGATATGGTTCTCAAACAACAACTAGTGAAACCAACATATTCTTGAAGCATTCAACATGTTTCATTAAAATGCAAATAATTGTGTTCGCTACGATCAATTGTTCAGAAGTTATAAGGAGTTGAAGTTAGTTTTGGCGGGCGGGCCAATATGGTTCTCAAACATTAACTAGTGAAACTGACATATTCTTGTAGCATACAACATGTTAGATTAAAATGAAAATAATTGTGATCTCTACGATCAATTGTTCAGAAGTTATAAGCAGTTTAAGTTGATTTTCGCGGTCGGGCCAATATGTTTTTCAACCAACAACTAGTGAAATCGATATATTCTTGTAGCATGCAACATGCTGATTAATATGCAAATTTTTTACGCTCTATACGATCATTTGTTGAGACGTTATAAGCAGTTCAAGTTAATACTCGCGGGCGGGCCAATATGGTTCTCAAATAACAACTAGTGAAATCGATATACTCTTGTAGCATGCAACATGCTGATTAATATGCAAATTCATTACTCTCTCTATGATCATTTGTTCAGAAGTTATAAACAGTTCAAGTTAATACTCGCGGGCGGGCCAATATGGGTTTCCTAAAGCAACTAGTGAAACCGACATATTCTTGATGCATACAACATGTTTGATAAAAATGCTATTAATTGTGGTCTCTACGATCAATTGTTCAGGAGTTATAAGCAGTTCAAGTTGATTTTCGCGGGCGGGCCAATATGGTTCTCAACCAACAACCAATGAAAACAACAAATTCTTGTAGAATGCAACATGCTGATTAATATGCAAAATTATTACGCTCTCTACGATCATTTGTGCAGAAGTTATAAGGATTTGAAGTAAGTTTTGGCGGGCGGGCCAAAATGGTTATCAAACAATAACTAGTGAAACCGACATAATCTTGTAGCATACAACATGTTTGATTGAAATGCAAATAATTGTGTTCTCTACGATCATTTGTTCAGAAATTGTAAGCAGTTGAATTAGTTTTCGCGGGTGGGCAAACATGGTTCTCAAACAATAACTAGTGAAATCGATATATTCTTGTAGCATACAACATGTTACATTAAAATGCAAATAATTGTGATCTCTACGATCAATTGTTCAGAAGTTATAAGCAGTTCAACTTGATTTTCGCGGGCGGGCCAATATGTTTTTCAACCAACAAATAGTGAAATCGATATATTCTTGTAGCATGCAACATGCTGATTAATATGCAAATTTTTTACGCTCTCAACGATCATTTGTTCACACGTTGAAAGCAGTTCAAATTAATACTCGCCGACGTGCCAATATTGTTCACAAATAACAACTAGTGAAACCGACATATTCTTGTAGCATACAACATGTTTGATTGAAATGCAAATAATTGTGTGCTCTACGATAAATTGTTCAGAAGTTATAAGCAGTTCAAGTTAATTTTCGCGGGAAGGCAAATATATTTATCAAACAACAACTAGTGAAATCGATATATTCTTGTAGCATGCAACATGCTGATTAATATGAAAAATTATTACGCTTTCTACGATTAATTGTTCAGAAGTTATAAGCAATTCAAATTAATTTTCGCGGGCTGGCCAATATGGTTCTCAACCAACAACTAGTGAAATCGATATATTCTTGTAGCATGCAACATGCTGATTAATATGAAAATTTATTACGATATCTAAGATCATTTGTTCAGAAGTTATAAGCAGTTCAATTGAATACTCGAGGGCGGATCAATATGGTTCTCAAACAACAACTAGTGAAACCGACATATTCTTGAAGTATTCAACATGTTTCATTAAAATGCAAATAATTGTGTTCGCTACGATCAATTGTTCAGAAGTTATAAACAGTTCAAGATAATTTTCGCGGGCGGGCCAATATGGTTCTCAACCAACAACCAATGAAATCGATATATTCTTGTAGCATGCAACATGCTGATTAATATGCAAAATTATAACGCCTTCTACGATCATTTGTTCAGAAGTTATAAGGAGTTGAAGTTAGTTTTGGCGGGCGGGCCAAAATGGTTTTCAAACATTAACTAGTGAAACCGACATATTCTTGTAGCATACAACGTGTTTGATTGAAAAGCAAATAATTGTGTTCTCTACGATCAATTTTTCAGAAGTTATAAACAGTTCAAGTTAATACTCGCGGGCGGGCCAATATGGTTTTCTAAAAACAACTAGTGAAACCGACATATTCTTTTAGCATTCAACTTGTTTCATTAAAATGCAAATAATTGTGTTCTCTACGATCAATTTTTCAGGAGTTATAAGCAGTTCAAGTTGATTTTCAGGGGCGGGCCAATATGGTTCACAACCAACAACTAGTGAAATCGATATATTCTTCTAGCAGCCAACATGCTTATTAATATGCAAATTTATTACGTTCTCTAGGATCATTTGTTCAGAAGTTATAAACAGTTCAAATTAATACTCGCGGGCGGGCCAATATGGTTTTCTAAAAACAACTAGTGAAACCGACATATTCTTGTAGCATTCAACTTGTTTCATTAAAATGCAAATAATTGTGGTCTCTACGATCAATTGTTCAGAAGTTATAAGCAGTTCAAATTGATTTTCGCGGGAGGGCCAATATGTTTTTCAACCAACATTTAGTGAAATCGATATATTCTTGTAGCATGCAACATGCTGATTAATATGCAAATTTTTTACGGTCTCTAGGATCATTTGTTCAGAAGTTATAAACAGTTCAAGTTAATACTCGCGGGCGGGCCAATATGGATTTCTTAAAACAACTAGTGAAATCGATATAATCTTGTAGCATGCAACATGCTGATTAATATGCAAATTTATTACGCTCTCTAGGATCGTTTGTTCAGAAGTTATAAACATTTCAAGTTAATACTCGCCTGCGGGCCAATATGGTTTTCTAAAAACAACTAGTGAAACCGAGATATTCTTGTTGCATACAACATGTTTGATTAAAATGCTATTAATTGTGGTCTCTACGATCTATTGTTCAGGAGTTATAAGCAGTTCAAGTTGATTTTCGCGGGCGGGCCAATATGGTTCTCAACCAACAACCAATCAAATCGATATATTCTTGTAGCATGCAACATGCTGATTAATATGCAAAATTATTACGCTCTCTACGATCATTTGTTCAGAAGTTATAAGAAGTTGAAATTAGTTTTGGCCGGCGGGCCAAAATGGTTCTCAAACAATAACTAGTGAAACCGACATATTCTTGTAGCACACAACATGTTTCATTGAAATGCAAATAATTGTGTGCTCTACGATCAATTGTTCAGAAGTTATAAACAGTTCAAGTTAATTTTCGCGGGCAGGCCGATATATTTCTCAAACAAAACTAGTGAAATCGATGTATTTTTGTAGCATGCAACATGCTGTATAATATGAAAAATTATTACGCTTTCTACGATTATTTGTTCAGAAGTTATAAGCAGTTCAAATTAATTTTCCGCGGGCGGGCCAATATGGTTCTCAACCAACAACTAGTGAAATCGATATATTCTTGTAGCATGCAACATGCTGATTAATATGCAAATTTATTACGCTATCTTAGATCATTTGTTCAGAAGTTATAATCAGTTCAATTTAATACTCGCGGGCGGGCCGATATGGTTCTCAAACAACAACTAGTGAAACCGACATATTCTTGAAGCATTCAACATGTTTCATTAAAATGCAAATAATTGTGTTATCTACGATCAATTTTTCAGGAGTTATAAGCAGTTAAAGTTGATTTTCAGGGGCGGGCCAATATGCTTCACAACCAACAACTAGTGAAATCGATATATTCTTTTGCAGGCTACATGCTTATTAATATGCAAATTTATTACGCTCTCTAGGATCATTTGTTCAGAAGTTATAAACAGTTCAAGTTAATACTCGCGGGCGGGCCAATATGGTTTTCTGAAAACAACTAGTGAATCCGACATATTCTTGTTGCATTCAACATGTTTCATTAAAATGCAAATAATTGTGTTCGCTACGATCAATTGTTCAGAAGTTATTATCAGTTCAAATTAATTTTCGCGGGCGGGCCAATATGGTTCTCCACCAACAACTAATGAAATCGATATATTCTTGCAGCATGCAACATGCTGATTAATATGCAAAATTATTACACTCTCTACGATCATTTGTTCAGAAGATATAAGGAGTTGAAGTTAGTTTTGGCGGGCGTTCCAAAATGGTTCTCAAACAATAACTAGTGAAACCGACATATTCTTGTAGCATACAACATGTTTGATTGAAATGCAAATAATTGTGTTCTCTACGATCAATTTTTCAGAAGTTATAAACAGTTCAAGTTAATACTCGCGGGCGGGCCAATATGGTTTTCTAGAAACAACTAGTGAAACCGACATATTCTTGTAGCATTCAACATGTTTCATTAAAATGCAAATAATTGTGTTATCTACGATCAATTTTTCATGAGTTATAAGCAGTTAAAGTTGATTTTCCGGGGCGGGCCAATATGCTTCACAACCAACAACTAGTGAAATCGATATATTCTTGTAGCAGGCAACATGCTGATTAATATGCAAATTTATTACGCTCTCTAGGATCATTTGTTCAGAAGTTATAAACAGTTCAAGTTAATACTCGCGGGCGGACCAATATGGTTTTCTCAAAACAACTAGTGAAACCGACATATTCTTGTTGCATTCAACATGTTTCATTAAAATGCAAATAATTGTGTTCGCTACGATCAATTGTTCAGAAGTTATTATCAGTTCAAATTAATTTTCGCGGGCGGGCCAATATGGTTCTCAACCAACAACTAATGAAATCGATATATTCTTGTAGCATGCAACATGCTGATTAATATGCAAAATTATTACGCTCTCTACGATCACTTGTTCAGAAGTTATAAGGAGTTGAACTTAGTTTTGGCGGACGGACCAAAATGGTTCTCAAACAATAACTAGTGAAACCGACATATTCTTGTAGCATACAACATGTTTGATTGAAATGCAAATAATTGTGTTCTCTACGATCAATTGTTCAGAAGTTATAAGCAGTTGAATTAGTTTTTGCGGGTGGGCCAATATGGCTCTCAACCAACTACTAGTCAAATCGATATATTCTTGTAGCATGCAACATGCTGATTAATATGCAAAACTATTACGCTCACTACGACCATTTGTTCAGACGTTATAAGCAGAAAAAGTCAATACTCGCGGGCGGGCCAATATGGTTCTAAAAAAACAAATAGTAAAACCGACATATTCTTGTAGCATACAACATGTTTCATTAAAATGCAAATAATTGTGTTCTCTACGATCATTTGTTCAGAAATTGTAAGCAGTTGAATTAGTTATCGCGGGTGGGCCATCATGGTTCTCAAACAATAACTAGTGAAATCTATATATTCTTGTAGCTAGCTACATGTCTATTAATGTGCAAAACAATCGTGCTTTCTACGATCATTTGTTCAGAACTTATAAGCAGTTCAATTTAATATTCGCGGGCGGGCCAATATGGGTTTCTTAAAACAACTAGTGAAACCAACATATTCTTGTTGCATACAACATGTTTGATTAAAATGCTATTAACTGTGGTCTCTACGATCAATTGTTCAGGAGTTATAAGCAGTTCAAGTTGATTTTCGCGGGCGGGCCAATATGGTTCTCAACCAAAAACTAGTGAAATCGATATATTCTTGTAGAATGCAACATGCTGATTAATATGCAAATTTATTTCGCTCTCTAGGATCATTTGTTCAGAAGTTATAAACAGTTCAAGTTAATACTCGCGGGCGGGCCAATATGGGTTTCTTAAAACAACTAGTGAAATCTATATATTCTTGTAGCTAGCTACATGTCTATTAATATGCAAAACAATCGAGCTTTCTACAATCATTTGTTCAGAACTTATAAGCAGTTCAATTTAATATTCGCGGGCGGGCCAATATGGGTTTCTTAAAACAACTAGTGAAACCGACATATTCTTGTTGCATACAACATGTTTGATTAAAATGCTATTAATTGTGTTCTATACGATCAATTGTTCAGTAGTTAAAAGCAGTTCAAGTTGATTTTCGCGGGCTGGCCAATATATTTCTCAAACAACATCTAGTGAAATCGATATATTCTTGTAGAAGGCAACATGCTGATTAATATGCAAAATTATTACGCTTTCTACGATTATTTGTTCAGAAGTTATAAGCAGTTCAAATTAATTTTCGCGGGCGGGCCAATATGGTTCTCAACCAACAACCAATGAAATCAACATATTCTTGTAGCATGCAACATGCTGATTAATATGCAAAATTATTACGCTCTCTACGATCATTTGTTCAGATGTTATAAGGAGTTGAAGTAAGTTTTGGCGGGCGGGCCAAAATGGATCTCAAACAATAACTAGTGAAACCGACATAATCTTGTAGCACACAATGTGTTTCATTGAAATGCAAATAATTGTGTGCTCTACGATCATTTGTTCAGAAGTTATAAACAGTTCAAGTTAATTTTCGCGGGCAGGCCAATATATTTCTCAAACAACAACTAGTGAAATCGATGTATTTTTGTAGCATGCAACATGCTGTATAATATGAAAAATTATTACGCTTTCTACGATTATTTGTAAAGAAGTTATAAGCAGTTGAAATTAATTTTCGCGGGCGGGCCAATATGGTTCTCAACCAACAACTAGTGAAATCGATATATTCTTGTAGCATGCAACATGCTGATTAATATGCAAATTTATTACGCTATCTTAGATCATTTGTTCAGAAGTTATAATCAGTTCAATTTAATACTCGCGGGCGGGCCGATATGGTTCTCAAACAACAACTAGTGAAACCAACATATTCTTGAAGCATTCAACATGTTTCATTAAACTGCAAATAATTGTGTTCGCTACGATCAATTGTTCAGAAGTTATAAGGAGTTGAAGTTAGTTTTGGCGGGCGGGCCAATATGGTTCTCAAACAATAACTAGTGAAACTGACATATTCTTGTAGCATACAACATGTTAGATTAAAATGAAAATAATTGTGATCTCTACGATCAATTGTTCAGAAGTTATAAGCAGTTTAAGTTGATTTTCGCGGTCGGGCCAATATGTTTTTCAACCAACAACTAGTGAAATCGATATATTCTTGTAGCATGCAACATGCTGATTAATATGCAAATTTTTTACGCTCTATACGATCATTTGTTGAGACGTTATAAGCAGTTCAAGTTAATACTCGCGGGCGGGCCAATATGGTTCTCAAATAACAACTGGTGAAATCGATATATTCTTGTAGCATGCAACATGCTGATTAATATGCAAATTCATTACTCTCTCTAGGATCGTTTGTTCAGAAGTTATAAACAGTTCAAGTTAATACTCGCGGGCGGGCCAATATGGGTTTCTTAAAGCAACTAGTGAAACCGACATATTCTTGATGCATACAACATGTTTGATTAAAATGCTATTAATTGTGGTCTCTACGGTCAATTGTTCAGGAGTTTATAAGCAGTTCAAGTTGATTTTCGCGGGCGGGCCAATATGGTTCTCAAAAAACAACCAATGAAATCAACAAATTCTTGTAGCATGCAACATGCTGATTAATATGCAAAATTATTACGCTCTCTACGATCATTTGTTCAGAAGTTAGAAGGATTTGAAGTAAGTTTTGGCGGGCGGGCCAAAATGGTTCTCAAACAATAACTAGTGAAACCGACATAATCTTGTAGCATACAACATGTTTGATTGAAATGCAAATAATTGTGTTCTCTACGATCATTTGTTCAGAAATTGTAAGCAGTTGAATTAGTTTTCGCGGGTGGGCCAATATGGTTCTCAAACAATAACTAGTGAAATCGATATATTCTTGTAGCATACAACATGTTACATTAAAATGCAAATAATTGTGATCTCTACGATCAATTGTTCAGAAGTTATATGCAGTTCAACTTGATTTTCGCTGGCGGGCCAATATGTTTTTCAACCAACAAATAGTGAAATCGATATATTCTTGTAGCATGCAACATGCTGATTAATATGCACATTTTTTACGCTCTCTACGATCATTTGTTCAGACGTTGTAAGCAGTTCAAATTAATACTCGCGGACGGGCCAATATTGTTCACAAATAACAACTAGTGAAACCGACATATTCTTGTAGCATTCAACATGTTTCATTAAAATGCAAATAATTGTGTTCTCTACGATCAATTGTTCAGAAGTTATAAGCAGTTCAAGTTGACTTTCGCGGGCGGGCCAATATGGTTCTCAACCAACAACTAGTGAAATCGATATATTCTTGTAGCATGCAACATGCTGATTAATATGCAAATTTATTACGCTCTCTAGGATCATTTGTTCAGAAGTTATAAGCAATTCAAATTAATTTTCGCGGGCTGGCCACTATGGTTCTCAACCAACAACTAGTGAAATCGATATATTCTTGTAGCATGCAACATGCTGATTAATATGAAAATTTATTACGCTCTCTAAGATCATTTGTTCAGAAGTTATAAGCAGTTCAATTGAATACTCGAGGGCGGACCAATATGGTTCTCAAACAACAACTAGTGAAACCGACATATTCTTGAAGTATTCAACATGTTTCATTAAAATGCAAATAATTGTGTTCGCTACGATCAATTGTTCAGAAGTTATAAACAGTTCAAGATAATTTTCGCGGGCGGGCCAATATAGTTCTCAACCAACAACCAATGAAATCGATATATTCTTGTAGCATGCAACATGCTGATTAATATGCAAAATTATAACGCTTTCTACGATCATTTGTTCAGAAGTTATAAGGAGTTGAAGTTAGTTTTGGCGGGCGGGCCAAAATGGTTCTCAAACAATAACTAGTGAAACCGACATATTCTTGTAGCATACAACGTGTTTGATTGAAAAGCAAATAATTGTGTTCTCTACGATCAATTTTTCAAAAGTTGTAAACAGTTAAAGTTAATACTCGCGGGCGGGCCAATATGGTTTTCTAAAAACAACTAGTGAAACCGACATATTCTTGTAGCATTCAACTTGTTTCATTAAAATGCAAATAATTGTGTTCTATACGATCAATTTTTCAGGAGTTATAAGCAGTTCAAATTAATTTTCGCGGGCGGGCCAATATGGTTCTCAACCAGCAACCAATGAAATCAACATATTCTTGTAGCATGCAACATGCTGATTAATATGCAAAATTATTACGCTCTCTACGATCATTTGTTCAGATGTTATAAGGAGTTGAAGTAAGTTTTGGCGGGCGGGCCAAAATGGTTCTCAAACAATAACTAGTGAAACTGACATATTCTTGTAGCATACAACATGTTAGATTAAAATGAAAATAATTGTGATCTCTACGATCAATTGTTCAGAAGTTATAAGCAGTTTAAGTTGATTTTCGCGGTCGGGCCAATATTGTTCTCAACCAACAACCAATGAAATCAACAAATTCTTGTAGCATGCAACATGCTGATTAATATGCAAAATTATTACGCTCTCTACGATCATTTGTTCAGAAATTGTAAGCAGTTGAATTAGTTTTCGCGGGCGGGCCAATATGGGTTTCTTAAAGCAACTAGTGAAACCGACATATTCTTGATGCATACAACATGTTTGATTAAAATGCTATTAATTGTGGTCTCTACGATCAATTGTTCAGGAGTTATAAACAGTTCAAGTTAATACTCGCGGGCGGGCCAACATGGTTTTCTAAAAACAACTAGTGAAACCGACATATTCTTGTAGCATTCAACTTGTTTCATTAAAATGCAAATAATTGTGTTCTCTACGATCAATTTTTCAGGAGTTATAAGCAGTTCAAGTTGATTTTCAGGGGCGGGCCAATATGGTTCACAACCAACAACTAGTGAAATCGATATATTCTTCTAGCAGGCAACATGCTGATTTATATGCAAATTCATTACTCTCTCTAGGATCGTTTGTTCAGAAGTTATAAACAGTTCAAGTTAATACTCGCGGGCGGGCCAATATGGGTTTCTTAAAGCAACTAGTGAAACCGACATATTCTTGATGCATACAACATGTTTGATTAAAATGCTATTAATTGTGGTCTCTACGGTCAATTGTTCAGGAGTTTATAAGCAGTTCAAGTTGATTTTCGCGGGCGGGCCAATATGGTTCTCAACAAACAACCAATGAAATCAACAAATTCTTGTAGCATGCAACATGCTGATTAATATGCAAAATTATTACGCTCTCTACGATCATTTGTTCAGAAGTTATAAGGATTTGAAGTAAGTTTTGGCGGGCGGGCCAAAATGGTTCTCAAACAATAACTAGTGAAACCGACATAATCTTGTAGCATACAACATGTTTGATTGAAATGCAAATAATTGTGTTCTCTACGATCATTTGTTCAGAAATTGTAAGCAGTTGAATTAGTTTTCGCGGGTGGGCCAACATGGTTCTCAAACAATAACTAGTGAAATCGATATATTCTTGTAGCATACAACATGTTACATTAAAATGCAAATAATTGTGATCTCTACGATCAATTGTTCAGAAGTTATAAGCAGTTCAACTTGATTTTCGCTGGCGGGCCAATATGTTTTTCAACCAACAAATAGTGAAATCGATATATTCTTGTAGCATGCAACATGCTGATTAATATGCAAACATTTTACGCTCTCTACGATCATTTGTTCAGACGTTGTAAGTAGTTCAAATTAATACTCGCGGACGGGCCAATATTGTTCACAAATAACAACTAGTGAAACCGACATATTCTTGTAGCATTCAACATGTTTCATTAAAATGCAAATAATTGTGTTCTCTCCGACCAATTGTTCAGAAGTTATAAGCAGTTCAAGTTGACTTTCGCGGGCGGGCCAATATGGTTCTCAACCAACAACTAGTGAAATCGATATATTCTTGTAGCACGCAACATGCTGATTAATATGCAAATTTATTACGCTCTCTAGGATCATTTGTTCAGAAGTTATAAACGGTTCAAGTTAATACTCGCGTGCGGGCCAATATGTTTTTCTAAAAACAACTAGTGAAACCGACATATTCTTGTAGCATTCAACATGTTTCATTAAAATGCAAATAATTGTGTTCTCTATGATCAATTTTTCAGAAGTTGTAAGCAGTTCAAGTTGATTTTCGCGGGCGGGCCAATATGGTTCTCAACCAACAGCCAATGAAATCGATATATTCTTGAAGCATGCAACATGCTGATTAATATGCAAAATTATTAAGCTCTCTTCGATCATTTGTTCAGAAATTATAAGGAGTTGAAATTAGTTTTGGCGGGCGGGCCAAAATGGGTCTCAAACAATAATTAGTGTAACCGACATATTCTTGTAGCATACAACATGTATGATTGAAATGCAAATAATTGTGTGCTTTACGATCAATTGTTCAGAAGTTATAAGCAGTTCAAGTTAATTTTCGCGGGAAGGCAAATATATTTCTCAAACAACAACTAGTGAAAATGATATATTCTTGTAGCATGCAACATGCTGATTAATATGAAAAATTATTACGCTTTCTACGATAATTTGTTCAGAAGTTATAAACAATTCAAATTAATTTTCGCGGGCTGGCCACTATGGTTCTCAACCAACAACTAGTGAAATCGATATATTCTTGTAGCATGCAACATGCTGATTAATATGAAAATTTATTACGCTCTCTAAGATCATTTGTTCAGAAGTTATAAGCAGTTCAATTGAATACTCGAGGGCGGACCAATATGGTTCTCAAACAACAACTAGTGAAACCGACATATTTTTGAAGTATTCAACATGTTTCATTAAAATGCAAATAATTGTGTTCGCTACGATCAATTGTTCAGAAGTTATAAACAGTTCAAGATAATTTTCGCGGGCGGGCCAATATAGTTCTCAACCAACAACCAATGAAATCGATATATTCTTGTAGCATGCAACATGCTGATTAATATGCAAAATTATAACGCTTTCTACGATCATTTGTTCAGAAGTTATAAGGAGTTGAAGTTAGTTTTGGCGGGCGGGCCAAAATTGTTCTCAAACAATAACTAGTGAAACCGACATATTCTTGTAGCATACAACGTGTTTGATTGAAAAGCAAATAATTGTGTTCTCTACGATCAATTTTTCAAAAGTTATAAACAGTTAAAGTTAATACTCGCGGGCCGGCCAATATGGTTTTCTAAAAACAACTAGTGAAACCGACATATTCTTGTAGCATTCAACTTGTTTCATTAAAATGCAAATAATTGTGTTCTCTACGATCAATTTTTCAGGAGTTATAAGCAGTTCAAATTAATTTTCGCGGGCGGGCCAATATGGTTCTCAACCAGCAACCAATGAAATCAACATATTCTTGTAGCATGCAACATGCTGATTAATATGCAAAATTATTACGCTCTCTACGATCATTTGTTCAGATGTTATAAGGAGAGCAAGTAAGTTTTGGCGGGCGGGCCAAAATGGTTCTCAAACAATAACTAGTGAAAGCGACATAATCTTGTAGCACACAACATGTTTCATTGAAATGCAAATAATTGTGTGCTCTACGATCAATTGTTCAGAAGTTATAAACAGTTCAAGTTAATTTTCGCGGGCAGGCCAATATATTTCTCAAACAACAACTAGTGAAATCGATGTATTTTTGTAGCATGCAACATGCTGTATAATATGAAAAATTATTACGCTTTCAACGATTATTTGTAAAGAAGTTATAAGCAGTTGAAATTAATTTTCGCGGGCGGGCCAATATGGTTCTCAACCAACAACTAGTTAAATCGATATATTCTTGTAGCATGCAACATGCTGATTAATATGCAAATTTATTACGCTATCTTAGAACATTTGTTCAGAAGTTATAATCAGTTCAATTTAATACTCGCGGGCGGGCCGATATGGTTCTCAAACAACAACTAGTGAAACCATCATATTCTTGAAGCATTCAACATGTTTCATTAAAATGCAAATAATTGTGTTCGCTACGATCAATTGTTCAGAAGTTATAAGGAGTTGAAGTTAGTTTTGGCGGGCGGGCCAATATGGTTCTCAAACAATAACTAGTGAAACTGACATATTCTTGTAGCATACAACATGTTAGATTAAAATGAAAATAATTGTGATCTCTACGATCAATTGTTCAGAAGTTATAAGCAGTTTAAGTTGATTTTCGCGGTCGGGCAAATATGGTTCTCAACCAACAACCAATGAAATCAACAAATTCTTGTAGCATGCAACAGGCTGATTAATATGCAAAATTATTACGCTCTTCACGATCATTTGTTCAGAAATTGTAAGCAGTTGAATTAGTTTTCGCGGGCGGGCCAATATGGGTTTCTTAAAGCAACTAGTGAAACCGACATATTCTTGATGCATACAACATGTTTGATTAAAATGCTATTAATTGTGGTCTCTACGATCAATTGTTCAGGAGTTATAAACAGTTCAAGTTAATACTCGCGGGCGGGCCAATATGGTTTTCTAAAAACAACTAGTGAAACCGACATATTCTTGTAGCATTCAACTTGTTTCATTAAAATGCAAATAATTGTGTTCTCTACGATCAATTTTTCAGGAGTTATAAGCAGTTCAAGTTGATTTTCAGGGGCGGGCCAATATGGTTCACAACCAACAACTAGTGAAATCGATATATTCTTCTAGCAGGCAACATGCTTATTAATATGCAAATTTATTACGCTCTCTAGGATCATTTGTTCAGAAGTTATAAACAGTTCAAGTTAATACTCGCGGGCGGGCCAATATGGTTTTCTAAAAACAACTAGTGAAACCGATATATTCTTGTAGCATGCAACATGCAAATTTTTTACGGTCTCTAGGATCATTTGTTCAGAAGTTATAAACAGTTCAAGTTAATACTCGCGGGCGGGCCAATATGGATTTCTTAAAACAACTAGTGAAATCGATATAAACTTGTAGCTTGCAATATGCTGATTAATATGCAAATTTATTACGCTCTCTAGGATCGTTTGTTCAGAAGTTATAAACAGTTCAAGTTAATACTCGCGGGCGGGCCAATATGGTTTTCTAAAAACAACTAGTGAAACCGAGATATTCTTGTTGCATACAACATGTTTGATTAAAATGCTATTAATTGTGGTCTCTACGATCAATTGTTCAGGAGTTATAAGCAGTTCAAGTTGATTTTCGCGGGCGGGCCAATATGGTAATCAACCAACAACCTATCAAATCGATATATTCTAATAGCATGCAACATGCTGATTAATATGCAAAATTATTACGCTCTCTACGATCATTTGTTCAGAAGTTATAAGAAGTTGAAATTAGTTTTGGCGGGCGGGCCAAAATGGTTCTCAAACAATAACTAGTGAAACCGACATATTCTTGTAGCATGCAACATGTTTGATTGAAATGAAAATAATTGTGTTCTCTACGATCAATTGTTCAGAAGTTATAAGCAATTCAAGTTAATTTTCGAGGGCGGACCAATATGGTTCTCAACCAACAACTGGTGAAATGGTTATATTCTTGTAGCATGCAACATGCTGATTAATATGCAAAATTATTACGCTCACTACGATCATTTGTTCAGAAGTTATAAACAGTTCAAGTTAATACTCGAGGGAGGGCCAAAATGGTTTTCCAGAAACAACCAGTGAAACCGACATATTCTTGTAGCATTCAACGTGTTTCATTAAAATGCAAATAATTGTGTGCTCTACGATCAATTGTTCAGGAGTTATAAGCAGTTCAAGTTGATTTTCGCGGGCGGGCCAATATGATTCTCAACCAACAACTAATGAAATCGATATATCCTTGTAGCTTGCAACATGCTGATTAATATGCAAAATTATTACGCTTTCTACGATCAATTGTTCAGAAGTTATAAGGAGTTGAAGTTAGTTTTGGCGGGCGGGCCAAAATGGTTTTCTAAAAACAACTAGTGAAACGGACATATTCTTGTAGCATTCAACATGTTTCATTAAAATGCAAATAATTGTGTTTTCTACGATCAATTGTTCAGGAGTTATTGGCAGTTCAAGTTGATTTTCGCGGGCGGGCCAATATGGATATCAACCAACAACTTGTGAAATCGATATATTCTTGTAGCATGCAACATGCTGATTAATATGCAAAATTATTAGGCTTTCTACGATTATTTGTTCAGAAGTTATAAGCAGTTCAAAATAATTTTCGCGGGCGGGCCAATATGGTTCTCAACCAACAACTAGTGAAATCGATATATTCTTGTAGCATGCAACATGCTGATTAATATGCAAATTTATTAGGCTCTCTAAGATCATTTGTTCAGAAGTTATAAGCAGTTCAATTTAATACTCGCGGGCGGGCCAATATGGTCCTCAAACAAAAACTAGTGAAACCGACATATTCTTGTTGCATTCAACATGTTTCATTAAAATGCAAATAATTGTGTTCGCTACGATCAATTGTTCAGAAGTTATTATCAGTTCAAGTTAATTTTCGCGGGCGGGCCAACATGGTTCTCAACCAACAACTAATGAAATCGATATATTCTTGTAGCATGCAACATGCTGATTAATATGAACATTTATTACGCTCTCTAAGATCATTTGTTAAGAAGTTATAAGGAGTTGAAGTTAGTTTTGGCGGTCGGGCCAAAATGGTTCTCAAACAATAACTAGTGAAACCGACATATTCTTGAAGCATACAACATTTTTGATTGAAATGCAAATAATTGTGTTCTCTACGATCAATTTTTCAGAAGTTATAAACAGTTCAAGTTAATACTCGCGTACGGGCCAATATGGTTTTCTAAAAACAACTAGTGAAACCGACATATTCTTGTAGCATTCAACATGTTTCATTAAAATGCAAATAATTGTGTTCTCTACGATCAATTTTTCAGGAGTTATAAGCAGTTCAAGTTGATTTTCAGGGGCGGGCCAATGTGGTTCACAACCAACAACTAGTGAAATCGATATATTCTTGTAGCAGGCAACATGCTTATTAATATGCAAATTTATTACGCTCTCTAGGATCATTTGTTCAGAAGTTATAAGGAGTTGAAGTAAGTTTTGGCGGGCGGACCAAAATGGTTCTCAAACAAATACTAGTGAAACGGACATAATCTTGTAACATACAACATGTTTGATTGAAATGCAAATAATTGTGTGCTCTACGATCAATTGTTCAGAAGTTATAAGCAGTTCAATTTAATACTCGCGGGCGGGCCAATATGTGTTTCTTAAAAAAACTAGTGAAACCGACATATTCTTGTTGCACACAACAAGTTTGATTAAAATGCTATTAATTGTGGTCTCTACGATCAATTGTTCCGGAGCTATAAGCAGTTCAAGTTGATTTTCGCGGACGGGCCAATATGGTTCTCAACCAAAAACTAGTGAAATCGATATATTCTTGTAGCATGCAACATGCTGATTAATATGCAAATTTATTACGCTCTCTAGGATCATTTGTTCAGAAGTTATAAACAGTTCAAGTTAATACTCGCGGGCGGGCCAATATGGGTTTCTTAAAACAACTAGTGAAACCGACATATTCTTGTTGCATACAACAAGTTTGATTAAAATGCTATTAATTGTGGTCTCTACGATCAATTGTTCAGGAGTTATAAGCAGTTCAAGTTGATTTTCGCGGACAGGCCAATATGGTTCTCAACCAACAACCAATGAAATCGACATATTCTTGTAGCATGCAACATGCTGATTAATATGCAAAATTATTACGCTCTCTACGATCATTTGTTCAGACGTTATAAGGAGTTGAAGTAAGTTTTGGCGGGCGGGCCAAAATGGTTCTCAAACAATAACTAGTGAAACGGACATAATCTTGTAGCATACAACATGTTTGATTGAAATGCAAATAATTGTGTGTTCTACGATCAATTGTTCAGAAGATATAAGCAGTTCAAGTTAATTTTCGCGGGCAAGCCAATTTATTTTTGAAACAACAACTAGTGAAATCGATATATTCTTGTAGCATGCAACATGCTGATTAATATGAAAAATTATTACGCATTCTACGATTATTTGTTTAGAAGTTATAAGCAGTTCAAATTAATTTTCGCGGGCGGGCCAATATGGTTCTCAACCAACAACTAGTGAAATGGATATATTCTTGTAGCACGCAACATGCTGATTAATATGCAAATTTATTACGCTCTCTTAGATCATTTGTTCAGAAGTTATAAGCAGTTCAATTTAATACGCGCGGGCGGGCCGATATGGTTCTCAACCAACAACTAGTGAAACCGACATATTCTTGAAGCATTCAACATGTTTCATTAAAATGCAAATAATTGTGTTCGCTACGATCAATTGTTCAGAAGTTATAAGCAGTTCAAGTTAATTTTCGCGGGCGGGCCAATATGGTTCTCAACCAACAACCAATGAAATCGATATATATACTTGTAGCATGCAACATGCTGATTAACATGCAAAATTTTAACGCTCTCTACGATCATTTGTTCAGAAGTTATAAGGAGTTGAAGTTAGTTTTGGCGGGCGGGCCAATATGGTTCTCAAACAATAACTAGTGAAACCGACATATTCTTGTAGCATACAACATGTTTGTTCGAAATGCAAATAATTGTGTGCTCTACGACCAATTGTTCAGAAGTTATAAGCAGTTCAAGTTAATTTTCGCGGGCAGGCCAATATATTTCTCAAACAACAACTAGTGAAATCGATATATTCTTGTAGTATGCAACATGCTGATTAATATGCAAAATTATTACGCTTTGTAATATTATTTGTTCAGAAGTTATAAGCAGTTCAAATTAATTTTCGCATGCGGGCCAATATGGTTCTCAACCAACAACTAGTGAAATCGATATATTCTTGTAGCATGCAACATGCTGATTAATATGCAAATTTATTACGCTCTCTTCGATCATTTGTTCAGAAGTTATAAGGAGTTGAAATTAGTTTTGGCGGGCGGGCCAAAATGGGTCTCAAACAATAAATAGTGTAACCGACATATTCTTGTAGCATACGACATGTTTGATTGAAATGCAAATAATTGTGTGCTCTACGATCAATTGTTCAGAAGTTATAAGCAGTTCAAGTTAATTTTCGCGGGAAGGCAAATATATTTCTCAAACAACAACTAGTGAAACCGATATATTCTTGTAGCATGCAACATGCTGATTAATATGAAAAATTATTACGCTTTCTACGATTATTTGTTCAGAAGTTATAAGCAATTCAAATTAATTTTCGCGGGCTGGCCAATATGGTTCTCAACCAACAACTAGTGAAATCGATATATTCTTTTAGCATGCAACATGCTGATTAATATGAAAATTTATTACGCTCTCTAAGATCATTTGTTCAGAAGTTATAAGCAGTTCAATTGAATACTCGAGGGCGGACCAACATGGTTCTCAAACAACAACTAGTGAAACCGATATATTCTTGAAGTGTTCAACATGTTTCATTAAAATGCAAATAATTGTGTTCGCTACGATCAATTGTTCAGAAGTTATAAACAGTTCAAGATAATTTTCGCGGGCGGGCCAATATGGTTCTCAACCAAAAACCAATGAAATCGATATATTCTTGTAGCATGCAACATACTGAATAATATGCAAAATTATAACGCTTTCTACGATCATTTGTTCAGAAGTTATAAGGAGTTGAAGTTAGTTTTGGCTTGCGGGCCAAAATGGTTCTCAAACAATAACTAGTGAAACCGACATATTCTTGTAGCATACAACATGTTTGATTGAAAAGCAAATAATTGTGTTCTCTACGATCAATTTTTCAGGAGTTATAAGCAGTTCAAGTTGATTTTCAGGGGTGGGTCAATATGGTTCACAACCAACAAATAGTGAAATCGATATATTCTTCTAGCAGGCAACATGCTTATTAATATTCAAATTTATTACGCTCTCTAGGATCATTTGTTCAGAAGTTATAAGCAGTTCAATTTAATACTCGCGGGCGGGCCAATATGGTTCTCAACCAACAACTAGTGAAATCGATATATTCTTGTAGCATGCAACATGCTGATTAATATGCAAAATTATTACGCTTTCTACGATTATTTGTTCAGAAGTTATAGGCAATTCAAATTAATTTTCGCGGGCGGGCCAATATGGTTCTCAACCAACAACTAGTGAAATCGATATATTCTTGTAGCATGCAACATGCTGATTAATATGCAAATTTATTACGCTCTCTAAGATCATTTGTTCAGAAGTTATAAGCAGTTCAATTTAATACTCGCGGGCGGGCCAATATGGTTCTCAAACAAAAACTAGTGAAACCGACATATTCTTCAAGCATTCAACATGTTTCATTAAAATGCAAATAATTGTGTTCGCTACGATCAATTTTCAGAAGTTATAACAGTTCAAATTAATTTTCGCGGGCGGGCCAATATGGTTCTCAACCAAGAACTAATGAAATCGATATATTCTTGTAGCATGCAACATGCTGATTAATATGCAAAATTATTACGCTCTCTACGATCACTTGTTCAGAAGTTATAAGGAGTTGAACTTAGTTTTGGCGGACGGGCCAAAATGGTTCTCAAACAATAACTAGTGAAACCGACATATTCTTGTAGCATACAACATGTTTGATTGAAATGCAAATAATTGTGTTCTCTACGATCAATTGTTCAGATGTTATAAGCAGTTGAATTAGTTTTCGCGGGTGGGCCAATATGGTTCTCAACCAACTACTAGTGAAATCGATATATTCTTGTAGCATGCAACATGCTGATTAATATGCAAAACTATTACGCTCACTACGACCTTTTGTTCAGATTTATAAGCAGAAAAAGTCAATACTCTAGGGCGGGCCAGTATGGTTCTAAAAAAACAAATAGTAAAACCGACATATTCTTGATGCATTCAACGTGTTTCATTAATATGCAAATTTTTTACGCTCTCTACGATCATTTGTTCAGAAGTTGTAAGCAGTTCAAGTTAATACTCGCGGACGGGCCAATATTGTTCTCAAATAACAACTAGTGAAAAATACATATTCTTGTAGCATTCAACATGTTTCATTAAAATGCAAATAATTGTGTTCTCTACGATCAATTGTTCAGAAGTTATTAGCAGTTCAAGTTGACTTTCGCGGGGGGGCCAATATGGTTCTCAACCAAAAACTAGTGAAATCGATATATTCCTGTAGCATGCAACATGCTTATTAATATGCAAAATTATTACGCTCTCTTCGATCATTTGTTCAGAAGTTATAAGGAGTTGAAATTAGTTTTGGCGTGCGGGCCAAAAATTGGTCTCAAACAATAACTAGTGAAACCGACATATTCTTGTAGCATACAACATGTTTGATTGAAATGCAAATAATTGTGAGCTCTACGATCAATTGTTCAGAAGTTATAAGCAGTTCAAGTTAATTTTCGCGGGAACGCAAATATATTTCTCAAACAACAAATAGTGAAATGGATATATTCTTGTAGCATGCAACATGCTGATTAATATGCAAATTTATTACGCTCTCTTAGATCATTTGTTCAGAAGTTATAAGCAGTTCAATTTAATACTCGCGGGCGGGCCGATATGGTTCTCAAATATCAACTAGTGAAACCGACATATTCTTGAAGCATTCAACATGTTTCATTAAAATGCAAATAATTGTGTTCGCTACGATCAATTGTTCAGAAGTTATAAGCAGTTCAAGTCAATTTTCGCGGGCGGGCCAATATGGTTCTCAACCAACAACCAATGAAATCGATATATTCTTGTAGCATGCAACATGCTGATTAATATGCAAATTTATTACGCTATCTAAGATCATTTGTTCAGAAGTTATAAGCAGTTCAATTTAATACTCGCGGGCGGGCCAATATTTTTCTCAAACAACAACTAGTGAAACCGACATATTCTTGAAGCATTCAACATGTTTCTTTAAAATGCAAATAATTGTGTTCGATACGATCAATTGTTCAGAAGTTATTATCAGTTCAAGTTAATTTTCGCGGGCGGGCCAATATGGTTCTCAACCAACAACTAATGAAATCGATATATTCTTGTAGCATGCAACATACTGATTACTAATCAAAATTATTACGCTTTCTACGATTATTTGTTCAGAAGTTATAAGGAGTTGAAGTTAGTTTTGGCGGACGGGCCAAAATGGTTCTCAAACAATAACTAGTGAAACAGACATATTCTTGTAGCATACAACATGTTTGATTGAAATGCAAATAATTGTGTTCTCTACGATCAATTGTTCAGAAGTTATAAGCAGTTAAAGTTAATTTTCGAGGGTGGGCCGATATGGTTCTCAACCAACAACTAGTGAAATGGATATATTCTTGTAGCATGCAACATGCTGATTAATATGCAAATTTTTTACGCTCTCTACGATCATTTGTTCAGAAGTTATAAGCAGAACAAGTCAATACTCGCATTCGGGCCAATATGGTTCTAAAAAAACAAATAGTAAAACCGACATATTCTTGTAGCATACAACATGTTTCATTAAAATGCAAATAATTGTGTTCTCTACGATCATTTGTTCAGAAATTGTAAGCAGTTGAATTAGTTTTCGCGGGTGGGCCACCATGGTTATCAAACAATAACTAGTGAAATCTATATATTTTTGTAGCTAGCTACATGTTTATTAATATGCAAAAAAAATCTAGCTTTCTACGATCATTTGTTCAGAACTTTTAAGCAGTTCAATTTAATACTCGCAGGCGGGACAATATTGTTCTCAAACAATAACTAGTGAAACTGACGTATTCTTGTAGCATACAACATGTTAGATTAAAATTCAAATAATTGTTATCTCTACGATCAATTGTTCAGAAGTTATAAGCAGTTCAACTTGATTTTCGCGGGCGGGCCAATATGTTTTTCAACCAACAACTATTGAAATCGATATATTCTTGTAGCATGCAACATGCTGATTAATATGCAAATTTTTTACGCTCTCTACGATCATTTGTTCAGAAGTTGTAAGCAATTCAAGTTAATACTCGCGGACGGGCCAATATGGTTCTCAACCAACAACTAGTGATATCGATATATTCTTGTAGCACGCAACATGCTGATTAATATGCAAATTTATTACGCTCTTTAAGATCATTTGTTCAGAAGTTATAAGCAGTTCAATTTAATACTCGCGGGAGGGCCAAAATGGTTTTCTAAAAACAACTAGTGAAACCGACATATTCTTGTAGCAATCAACATGTTTCATTAAAATGCAAATAATTGTGTTCTCTACGATCAATTGTTCAGGAGTTATAAGCAGTTCAATTTGATTTTCGCGGGCGGGCTACTATGGTTCTCATCCAACAACTAGTGGAATCGATATATTCTTGTAGCATGCAAAATGCTGATTAATATGCAAATTTATTACGCTCTCTAGGATCATTTGTTCAGAAGTTATAAACAGTTTAAGTTAATACTCGCGGGAGGGCCAAAATGGTTTTCTAAAAACAACTAGTGAAACCGACATATTCTTGTAGCAATCAACATGTTTCATTAAAATGCAAATAATTGTGTTCTCTACGATCAATTGTTCAGGAGTTATAAGCAGTTCAAGTTAATTTCCGCAGGCGGGCAAATATGGTTCTCAACCAACAACTAGTGATATCGATATATTCTTGTAGCATGCAACATGCTGATTAATATGCAAATTTATTACGATCTTTAAGATCATTTGTTCAGAAGTTGTAAGCAGTTCAATTTAATACTCGCGGGCGGGCCAATATGGTTCTCAAACAACAACTATTGAAACCGACATATTCTTGAAGCATTCTACATGTTTCATTAAAATGCAAATAATTGTGTTCGCTACGATCAATTGTTCAGGAGTTATAAGCAGTTCAATTTGATTTTCGCGGGCGGGCTACTATGGTTCTCATCCAACAACTAGTGGAATCGATATATTCTTGTAGCATGCAAAATGCTGATTAATATGCAAATTTATTACGCTCTCTAGGATCATTTGTTCAGAAGTTATAAACAGTTTAAGTTAATACTCGCGGGAGGGCCAAAATGGTTTTCTAAAAACAACTAGTGAAACCGACATATTCTTGTAGCATTCAACATGTTTCATTAAAATGCAAATAATTGTGTGCTCTACGATCAATTGTTCAGGAGTTATAAGCAGTACAAGTTGATTTTCGCGGGCGGGCCAATATGGTTCTCAACCAACAACTAATGAAATCAATATATTCTTGCAGCATTAATCATGGCGATTAATATGCAAAATTATTACGCTCTCTACGATCATTTGTTCAGAAGTAATAAGGAGTTGAAGTTAGTTTTGGCGGGCGGGCCAAAATGGTTCTCAAACAATAACTAGTGAAACCGACATATTCTTGTAGCATACATGTTTGATTGAAATGCAAGTAATTGTGTTCTCTACGATCAATTGTTCAGAAGTTATAAGCAGAACAAATCAATACTCGCGGGCGGGCCAATATGGTTCTAAAAAAACAAATAGTAAAACCGAAATATTCTTGTAGCATTCAACATGTTTCATTAAAATGCAAATAATTGTGTTCTCTACGATCAATTGTTCAGAAGTTATAAGCAGTTCAAGTTGATTTTCGCGGGCGGGCCAATATGTTTTTCAACCAACAACTATTGAAATCGATATATTCTTGTAGCATGTAACATGCTGATTAATATGCAATTTTTTTACGCTCTCTACGATCATTTGTTCAGAAGTTGTAAGCAGTTCAAGTTAATACTCGCGGACGGGCCAATATTGTTCTCAAATAACAATTAGTGAAACCGACATATTCTTGTAGCATTCAACATGTTTCATTAAAATGCAAATAATTGTGTTCTCTACGATCAATTGTTCAGAAGTTATAAGCAGTTCAAGTTAATTTCCGCGGGAGGGCCAATATGGTTCTCAACCAACAACTAGTGATATCGATATATTCTTGTAGCATGCAACATGCTGCTTAATATGCAAAATTATTACGCTCACTACGATCATTTGTTCAGAAGTTATAAACAGTTCAAGTTAATACTCGCGGGAGGGCCAAAATGGTTTTCCAGAAACAACTAGTGAAACCGACATATTCTTGTAGCATTCAACATGTTTCATTAAAATGCAAATAATTGTGGTCTCTACGATCAATTGTTCAGGAGTTATAAGCAGTTCAAGTTGATTTTCGCGGGCGGGCCAATATGGTTCTCAACCAAAAACTAGTGAAATGGATATATATTCTTGTAGCATGCAACATGCTGATTAATATGCAAATTTATTACGCTCTCTAGGATCATTTGTTCAGAAGTTATAAACAGTTCAACTTAATACTCGCGGGCGGGCCAATATGGGTTTCTTAAAACAACTAGTGAAATCTATATATTCTTGTAGCTAGCTACATGTCTATTAATATGCAAAACAATCGAGCTTTCTACGATCATTTGTTCAGAACTTATAAGCAGTTCAATTTAATATTCGCGGGCGGGCCAATATGGGTTTCTTAAAACAACTAGTGAAACCGACATATTCTTGTTGCATACAACATGTTTGATTAAAATGCTATTAATTGTGGTCTATACGATCAATTGTTCAGTAGTTAAAAGCAGTTCAAGTTGATTTTCGCGGGCTGGCCAATATATTTCTCAAACAACATCTAGTGAAATCGATATATTCTTGTAGAATGCAACATGCTGATTAATATGCAAAATTATTACGCTTTCTACGATTATTTGTTCAGAAGTTATAAGCAGTTCAAATTAATTTTCGCGGGCGTGCCAATATGGTTCTCAACCAACAACCAATGAAATCAACATAAACTTGTAGCATGCAACATGCTGATTAATATGCAAAATTATTACGCTCTCTACGATCATTTGTTCAGATGTTATAAGGAGTTGAAGTAAGTTTTGGCGATCGGGCCAAAATGGTTCTCAAACAATAACTAGTGAAACCGACATAATCTTGTAGCACACAACATGTTTCATTGAAATGCAAATAATTGTGTGCTCTACGATCAATTGTTCAGAAGTTATAAACAGTTCAAGTTAATTTTCGCGGGCAGGCCAATATATTTCTCAAACAACAACTAGTGAAGTCGATGTATTTTTGTAGCATGCAACATGCTGCATAATATGAAAATTTATTACGCTTTCTACGATTATTTGTTCAGAAGTTATAAGCAGTTCAAATTAATTTTCGCGGGCGGGCCAATATGGTTCTCAACCAACAACTAGTGAAATCGATATATTCTTGTAGCATGCAACATGCTGATTAATATGCAAATTTATTACGCTATCTTAGATCATTTGTTCAGAATTTATAATCAGTTCAATTTAATACTCGCGGGCGGGCCGATATGGTTCTCAAACAACAACTAGTGAAACCGACATATTCTTGAAGCATTCAACATGTTTCATTAAAATGCAAATAATTGTGTTCGCTACGATCAATTGTTCAGAAGTTATAAGGAGTTGAAGTTAGTTTTGGCGGGCGGGCCAATATGGTTCTCAAACTATAACTAGTGAAACTGACATATTCTTGTAGCATACAACATGTTAGATTAAAATGAAAATAATTGTGATCTCTACGATCAATTGTTCAGAAGTTATAAGCAGTTTAAGTTGATTTTCGCGGTCGGGCCAATATGTTTTTCAACCAACAACTAGTGAAATCGATATATTCTTGTAGCATGCAACATGCTGATTAATATCCAAATTTATTACTCTCTCTAGGATCATTTGTTCAGAAGTTATAAACAGTTCAAGTTAATACTCGCGGGCGGGCCAATATGGGTTTCTTAAAGCAACTAGTGAAACCGACATATTCTTGATGCATACAACATGTTTGATTAAAATGCTATTAATTGTGGTCTCTACGATCAATTGTTCAGGAGTTATAAGCAGTTCAAGTTGATTTTCGCGGGCGGGCCAATATGGTTCTCAACCAAAAACCAATGAAATCAACAAATTCTTGTAGCATGAACATGCTGGTTAATATGCAAATTTTTTACGCTCTCTACGATCATTTGTTCAGAAGTTGTAAGCAGTTCAAGTTAATACTCGCGGACGGGCCAATATGGTTCTCAACCAACAACTAGTGATATCGATATATTCTTGTAGCATGCAACATGCTGATTAATATGCAAATTTATTACGCTCTTTAAGATCATTTGTTCAGAAGTTATAAGCAGTTCAATTTAATACTCGCGGGAGGGCCAAAATGGTTTTCTAAAAACAACTAGTGAAACCGACATATTCTTGTAGCAATCAACATGTTTCATTAAAATGCAAATAATTGTGTTCTCTACGATCAATTGTTCAGGAGTTATATGCAGTTCAATTTGATTTTCGCGGGCGGGCTACTATGGTTCTCATCCAACAACTAGTGGAATCGATATATTCTTGTAGCATGCAACATGCTGATTAATATGCAAATTTATTACGCTCTCTAGGATCATTTGTTCAGAAGTTATAAACAGTTCAAGTTAATACTCGCGGAAGGGCCAAAATGGTTTTCTAAAAACAACTAGTGAAACCGACATATTCTTGTAGCAATCAACATGTTTCATTAAAATGCAAATAATTGTGTTCTCTACGATCAATTGTTCAGGAGTTATAAGCAGTTCAAGTTAATTTCCGCAGGCGGGCATATATGGTTCTCAACCAACAACTAGTGATATCGATATATTCTTGTAGCATGCAACATGCTGATTAATATGCAAATTTATTACGATCTTTAAGATCATTTGTTCAGAAGTTATAAGCAGTTCAATTTAATACTCGCGGGCGGGCCAATATGGTTCTCAAACAACAACTATTGAAACCGACATATTCTTGAAGCATTCACCATGTTTCTTTAAAATGCAAATAATTGTGTTCGCTACGATCAATTGTTCAGAAGTTATAAGCAGTTCAAGTTAATTTTCGAGGGCGGGCCAATATGGTTCTCAACCAACAACTGGTGAAATGGATATATTCTTGTAGCATGCAACATGCTGATTAATATGCAAAATTATTACGCTCACTACGATCATTTGTTCAGAAGTTATAAACAGTTCAAGTTAATACTCGCGGGAGGACCAAAATGGTTTTCCAGAAACAACTAGTGAAACCGACATATTCTTGTAGCATTCAACATGTTTCATTAAAATGCAAATAATTGTGTGCTCTACGATCAATTGTTCAGGAGTTATAAGCAGTTCAAGTTGATTTTCGCGGGCGGGCCAATATGGTTCTCAACCAACAACTAATGAAATCAATATATTCTTGTAGCATGCAACATGCTGATTAATATGCAAAATTATTACGCTTTCTACGATCAATTGTTCAGAAGTTATAAGGATTTGAAGTTAGTTTTGGCGGGCGGGCCAAAATGGTTTTCTAAAAACAACTAGTGAAACCGACATATTCTTGTAGCATTCAACATGTTTCATTAAAATGCAAATAATTGTGTTTTCTACGATCAATTGTTCAGGAGTTATTAGCAGTTCAAGTTGATTTTCGAGGGCGGGCCAATATGGATCTCAACCAACAACTTGTGAAATCGATATATTCTTGTAGCATGCAACATGCTGATTAATATGCAAATTTATTACGCTCTCTAGGATCATTTGTTCAGAAGTTATAAGCAGTTCAATTTAATACTCGCTGGCGGGCCAATATGGTTCTCAAACAACAACTTGTGAACCCGACATATTCTTGAAGCATTCAACATGTTTTATTAAAATGCAAATAATTGTGTTCGCTACGATCAATTGTTCAGAAGTTATTAGCAGTTCAAGTTAATTTTCGCGGGCGGGCCAATATGGTTCTCAACCAACAACTAATGAAATCGATATATTCTTGCAGCATTAAACATGGTGATTAATATACAAAAATTATTACGCTCTCTACGATCATTTGTTCAGAAGTAATAAGGAGTTGAAGTTAGTTTTGGCGGGCGGGCCAAAATGGTTCTCAAACAATAACTAGTGAAACCGACATATTCTTGTAGCATACATGTTTGATTGAAATGCAAGTAATTGTGTTCTCTACGATCAATTGTTCAGAAGTTATAAGCAGAACAAATCAATACTCGCGGGCGGGCCAATATGGTTCTAAAAAAACAAATAGTAAAACCGAAATATTCTTGTAGCATTCAACATGTTTCTTTAAAATGCAAATAATTGTGTTCTCTACGATCAATTGTTCAGAAGTTATAAGCAGTTCAAGTTGATTTTCGCGGGCGGGCCAATATGTTTTTCAACCAACAACTATTGAAATCGATATATTCTTGTAGCATGTAACATGCTGATTAATATGCAAATTTTTTACGCTCTCTACGATCATTTGTTCAGAAGTTGTAAGCAGTTCAAGTTAATACTCGCGGACGGGCCAATATTGTTCTCAAAAGCAGTTAGTGAAACCGACATATTCTTTTAGCATTCAACATGTTTCATTAAAATGCAAATAATTGTGTTCTCTACGATCAATTGTTCAGAAGTTATAAGCAGTTCAAGTTAATTTCCGCGGGAGGGCCAATATGGTTCTCAACCAACAACTAGTGATATCGATATATTCTTGTAGCATGCAACATGCTGCTTAATATGCAAAATTATTACGCTCACTACGATCATTTGTTCAGAAGTTATAAACAGTTCAAGTTAATACTCGCGGGAGGGCCAAAATGGTTTTCCAGAAACAACTAGTGAAACCGACATATTCTTGTAGCATTCAACATGTTTCATTAAAATGCAAATAATTGTGGTCTCTACGATCAATTGTTCAGGAGTTATAAGCAGTTCAAGTTGATTTTCGCGGGCGGGCCAATATGGTTCTCAACCAAAAACTAGTGAAATGGATATATATTCCTGTAGCATGCAACATGCTGATTAATATGCAAATTTATTACGCTCTCTAGGATCATTTGTTCAGAAGTTATAAACAGTTCAACTTAATACTCGCGGGCGGGCCAATATGGGTTTCTTAAAACAACTAGTGAAATCTATATATTCTTGTAGCTAGCTACATGTCTATTAATATGCAAAACAATCGAGCTTTCTACGATCATTTGTTCAGAACTTATAAGCAGTTCAATTTAATATTCGCGGGCGGGCCAATATGGGTTTCTTAAAACAACTAGTGAAACCGACATATTCTTGTTGCATACAACATGTTTGATTAAAATGCTATTAACTGTGGTCTATACGATCAATTGTTCAGGAGTTATAAGCAGTTCAAGTTGATTTTCGCGGGCTGGCCAATATATTTCTCAAACAACAACTAGTGAAGTCGATATATTCTTGTAGCATGCAACATGCTGATTAATATGCAAAATTATTACGCTTTCTACGATTATTTGTTCAGAAGTTATAAGCAGTTCAAATTAATTTTCGCTTGCGGGCCAATATGGTTCTCAACCAACAACCAATGAAATCAACATATTCTTGTAGCATGCAACATGCTGATTAATATGCAAAATTATTACGCTTTCTACGATGATTTGTTCAGATGTTATAAGGAGTTGAAGTAAGTTTTGGCGGGCGGGCCAAAATGGTTCTCAAACAATAACTAGTGAAACCGACATAATCTTGTAGCACACAACATGTTTCATTGAAATGCAAATAATTGTGTGCTCTACGATCAATTGTTCAGAAGTTATAAACAGTTCAAGTTAATTTTCGCAGGCAGGCCAATATATTTCTCAAACAACAACTAGTGAAGTCGATGTATTTTTGTAGCATGCAACATGCTGTATAATATGAAAATTTATTACGCTTTCTACGATTATTTGTTCAGAAGTTATAAGCAGTTCAAATTAATTTTCGCGGGCGGGCCAATATGGTTCTCAACCAACAACTAGTGAAATCGATATATTCTTGTAGCATGCAACATGCTGATTAATATGCAAATTTATTACGCTATCTTAGATCATTTGTTCAGAAGTTATAATCAGTTCAATTTAATACTCGCGGGCGGGCCGATATGGTTCTCAAACAACAACTAGTGAAACCGACATATTCTTGAAGCATTCAACATGTTTCATTAAAATGCAAATAATTGTGTTCGCTACGATCAATTATTCAGAAGTTATAAGGAGTTGAAGTTAGTTTTGGCGGGCGGGCCAATATGGTTCTCAAACAATAACTAGTGAAACTGACATATTCTTGTAGCATACAACATGTTAGATTAAAATGAAAATAATTGTGATCTCTACGATCAATTGTTCAGAAGTTATAAGCAGTTTAAGTTGATTTTCGCGGTCGGGCCAATATGTTTTTCAACCAACAACTAGTGAAATCGATATATTCTTGTAGCATGCAACATGCTGATTAATATGCAAATTTTTTACGCTCTCTACGATCATTTGTTCAGACGTTATAAGCAGTTCAAGTTAATACTCGCGGGCGGGCCAATATGGTTCTCAAATAACAACTAGTGAAATCGATATATTCTTGTAGCATGCAACATGCTGATTAATATGCAAATTTATTACTCTCTCTAGGATCATTTGTTCAGAAGTTATAAACAGTTCAAGTTAATACTCGCGGGCGGGCCAATATGGGTTTCTTAAAGCAACTAGTGAAACCGACATATTCTTGATGCATACAACATGTTTGATTAAAATGCTTTTAATTGTGGTCTCTACGATCAATTGTTCAGGAGTTATAAGCAGTTCAAGTTGATTTTCGCGGGCGGGCCAATATGGTTCTCAACCAACAACCAATGAAATCAACAAATTCTTGTAGCATGCAACATGCTGATTAATATGCAAAATTATTACGCTCTCTACGATCATTTGTTCAGAAGTTATAAGGATTTGAAGTAATTTTTGGCGGGCGGGCCAAAATTGTTCTCAAACAATAACTAGTGAAACCGACATAATCTTGTAGCATACATCATGTTTGATTGAAATGCAAATAATTGTGTTCTCTACGATCATTTGTTCAGAAATTGTAAGCAGTTGAATTAGTTTTCGCGGGTGGGCCAACATGGTTCTCAAACAATAACTAGTGAAATCGATATATTCTTGTAGCATACAACATGTTAGATTAAAATGCAAATAATTGTGATCTCTACGATCAATTGTTCAGAAGTTTTAAGCAGTTCAACTTGATTTTCGCGGGCGGGCCAATATGTTTTTCAACCAACAAATAGTGAAATCGATATATTCTTGTAGCATGCAACATGCTGATTAATATGCAAATTTTTTACGCTCTCTACGATCATTTGTTCAGACGTTGTAAGCAGTTCAAATTAATACTCGCGGACGGGCCAATATTGTTCTCAAATAACAACTAGTGAAACCGACATATTCTTGTAGCATTCAACATGTTTCATTAAAATGCAAATAATTGTGTTCTCTACGATCAATTTTTCAGGAGTTATAAGAAGTTCAAGTTGACTTTCGCGGGCGGGCCAATATGGTTCTCAACCAACAACTAGTGAAATCGATATAATCTTGTAGCTTGCAACATGCTGATTAATATGCAAATTTATTACGCTCTCTAGGATCATTTGTTCAGAAGTTATAAACAGTTCAAGTTAATACTCGCGTGCGGGCCAATATGGTTTTCTAAAAACAACTAGTGAAACCGACATATTCTTGTAGCATTCAACATGTCTCATTAAAATGCAAATAATTGTGTTCTCTATGATCAATTTTTCAGAAGTTATAAGCAGTTCAAGTTGATTTTCGCGGGCGGGCCAATAAGGTTCTCAACCAACAACCAATGAAATCGATATATTCTTGAAGCATGCAACATGCTGATTAATATGCAAAATTATTACGCTCTCTTCGATCATTTGTTCAGAAGTTATAAGGAGTTGAAATTAGTTTTGGCGGGCGGGCCAAAATGTGTCTCAAACAATAACTAGTGTTACCGACATATTCTTGTAGCATACAACATGTTTGATTGAAATGCAAATAATTGTGTGCTCTACGATCAATTGTTCAGAAGTTATAAGCAGTTCAAGTTAATTTTCGCGGGAAGGCAAATATATTTCTCAAACAACAACTAGCGAAATCGATATATTCTTGTAGCATGCAACATGCTGATTAATATGAAAAAGTATTACGCTTTCTACGATTATTTGTTCAGAAGTTATAAGCAATTCAAATTAATTTTCGCGGGCTGGCCAATATGGTTCTCAACCAACAACTAGTGAAATCGATATATTCTTGTAGCATGCAACATGCTGATTAATATGAAAATTTATTACGCTCTCTAAGATCATTTGTTCAGAAGTTATAAGCAGTTCAATTGAATACTCGAGGGCGGACCAATATGGTTCTCAACAACAACTAGTGAAACCGACATATTCTTGAAGTATTCAACATGTTTCATTAAAATGCAAATAAATGTGTTCGCTACAATCAATTGTTCAGTAGTTATAAACAGTTCAAGATAATTTTCGTGGGCGGGCCAATATGGTTCTCAACCAACAAAAAATGAAATCGATATATTCTTGTAGCATGCAACATGCTGATTAATATGCAAAATTATAACGCTTTCTACGATCATTTGTTCAGAAGTTATAAAGAGTTGAAGTTAGTTTTGGCGGGCGGGCCAAAATGGTTCTCAAACAATAACTAGTGAAACCGACATATTCTTGTAGCATACAACATGTTTGATTGAAAAGCAAATAATTGTGTTCTCTACGATCAATTTTTCAGAAGTTATAAACAGTTCAAGTTAATACTCGCGGGCGGGCCAATATGGTTTTCTAAAAACAACTAATGCAACCGACATATTCTTGTAACATTCAACTTGTTTCATTAAAATGCAAATAATTGTGTTCTCTACGATCAATTTTTCAGGAGTTATAATCAGTTCAAGTTGATTTTCAGGGGCGGGCCAATATGGTTCACAACCAACAATTAGTGAAATCGATATATTCTTCTAGCAGGCAACATGCTTATTAATATGCAAATTTATTACGCTCTCTAGGATCATTTGTTCAGAAGTTATAAACAGTTCAAGTTAATACTCGCGGGCGGGCCAATATGGTTTTCTAAAAACAACTAGTGCAACCGACATATTCTTGTAGCATTCAACTTGTTTCATTAAAATGCAAATAATTGTGTTCTCTTCGATCAATTGTTCAGGAGTTATAAGCAGTTCAAGTTGATTTTCAGGGGCGGGCCAATATGGTTCACAACCAACAATTAGTTAAATCGATATATTCTTGTAGCATGCAACATGCTGATTAATATGCAAAATTATTACGCTCTCTACGATCATTTGTTCAGAAGTTATAAGGATTTGAAGTTATTTTTGGCGGGCGGGCCAAAATTGTTCTCAAACAATAACTAGTGAAACCGACATAATCTTGTAGCATACAACATGTTTGATTGAAATGCAAATAATTGTGTTCTCTACGATCATTTGTTCAGAAATTGTAAACAGTTGAATTAGTTTTCGCGGGTGGCCAACATGGTTCTCAAACAATAACTAGTGAAATCGATATATTCTTGTAGCATACAACATGTTAGATTAAAATGCAAATAATTGTGATCTCTACGATCAATTGTTCAGAAGTTTTAAGCAGTTCAACTTGATTTTCGCGGGCGGGCCAATATGTTTTTCAACCAACAAATAGTGAAATCGATATATTCTTGTAGCATGCAACATGCTGATTAATATGCAAATTTTTTACGCTCTCTACGATCATTTGTTCAGACGTTGCAAGCAGTTCAAATTAATACTCGCGGACGGGCCAATATTGTTCTCAAATAACAACTAGTGAAACCGACATATTCTTGTAGCATTCAACATGTTTCATTAAAATGCAAATAATTGTGTTCTCTACGATCAATTGTTCAGAAGTTATAAGCAGTTCAAGTTGACTTTCGCGGGCGGGCCAATATGGTTCTCAACCAACAACTAGTGAAATCGATATATTCTTGTAGCATGCAACATGCTGATTAATATGCAAATTTATTACGCTCTCTAGGATCATTTGTTCAGAAGTTATGAATAGTTCAAGTTAATACTCGCGTGCGGGCCAATATGGTTTTCTAAAAACAACTAGTGAAACCGACATATTCTTGTAGCATTCAACATGTTTCATTAAAATGCAAATAATTGTGTTCTCTATGATCAATTTTTCAGAAGTTATAAGCAGTTCAAGTTGATTTTCCGCGGGAAGGCAAATATATTTCTCAAACAACAACTAGTGAAATCGATATATTCTTGTAGCATGCAACATGCTGATTAATATGAAAAAGTATTACGCTTTCTACGATTATTTGTTCAGAAGTTATGAGCAATTCAATTTAATTTTGGCGGGCTGGCCAATATGGTTCTCAACCAACAAAAAATGAAATCGATATATTCTTGTAGCATGCAACAAGCTGATTAATATGCAAAATTATAACGCTTTCTACGATCATTTGTTCAGAAGTTATAAAGAGTTGAAGATAGTTTTGGCGGGCGGGCCAAAATGGTTCTCAAACAATAACTAGTGAAACCGACATATTCTTGTAGCATACAACATGTTTGATTGAAAAGCAAACAATTGTGTTCTCTACGATCAATTTTTCAGAAGTTATAAACAGTTCAATTAATACTCCCGGGCGGGCCAATATGGTTTTCTAAAAACAACTAGTGAAACCGACATATTCTTGTAGCATTCAACTTGTTTCATTAAAATGCAAATAATTGTGTTCTCTACGATCAATTTTTCAGGAGTTATAAGCAGTTCAAGTTGATTTTCAGGGGCGGGCCAATATGGTTCACAACCAACAATTAGTGAAATCGATATATTCTTCTAGCAGGCAACATGCTTATTAATATGCAAATTTATTACGCTCTCTAGGATCATTTGTTCAGAAGTTATAAACAGTTCAAGTTAATACTCGCGTGCTGGCCAATATGGTTTTCTGAGAACAACTAGTGGAACCGACATATTCTTGTTGCATTCAACATGTTTCATTAAAATGCAAATAATTGTGGTCTCTACGATCAATTGTTCAGGAGTTATAAGCAGTTCAAGTTGATTATCGCGAGCGGGCCAATATGGTTCACAACCAACAACTAGTGATATCGATATATTCTTGTAGCATACAACTTGTTTGATTGAAATGCAAATAATTGTGTGCTCTACGATCAATTGTTCAGAAGTTATAAGCAGTTCAAATTAATTTTCGCGGGCGGGCCAATATGGTTCTCAACCAACAACTAGTGAAATCGATATATTTTTGTAGCATGCAACATGCTGATTAATATGCAAATTTATTACGCTATCTTAGATCATTTGTTCAGAAGTTATAATCAGTTCAATTTAATACTCGCGGGCGGGCCGATATGGTTCTCAAACAACAACTAGTGAAACCGACATATTCTTGAAGCATTCAACATGTTTCATTAAAATGCAAATAATTGTGTTCGCTACGATCAATTATTCAGAAGTTATAAGGAGTTGAAGTTAGTTTTGGCGGGCGGGCCAATATGGTTCTCAAACAATAACTAGTGAAACTGACATATTCTTGTAGCATACAACACGTTAGATTAAAATGAAAATAATTGTGATCTCTACGATCAATTGTTCAGAAGTTATAAGCAGTTTAAGTTGATTTTCGCGGTCGGGCCAATATGTTTTTCAACCAACAACTAGTGAAATCGATATATTCTTGTAGCATGCAACATGCTGATTAATATGCAAATTTTTTACGCTCTCTACGATCATTTGTTCAGACGTTATAAGCAGTTCAAGTTAATACTCGCGGGCGGGCCAATATGGTTCTCAAATAACAATTAGTGAAATCGATATATTCTTGTAGCATGCAACATGCTGATTAATATGCAAATTTATTACTCTCTCTAGGATCATTTGTTCAGAAGTTATAAACAGTTCAAGTTAATACTCGCGGGCGGGCCAATATGGTTCTCAACCAACAACCAATGAAATCAACAAATTCTTGTAGCATGCAACATGCTGATTAATATGCAAAATTATTACGCTCTCTACGATCATTTGTTCAGAAGTTATAAGGATTTGAAGTAATTTTTGGCGGGCGGGCCAAAATTGTTCTCAAACAATAACTAGTGAAACCGACATAATCTTGTAGCATACAACATGTTTGATTGAAATGCAAATTATTGTGTTCTCTACGATCATTTGTTCAGAAATTGTAAGCAGTTGAATTAGTTTTCGCGGGTGGGCCAACATGGTTCTCAAACAATAACTAGTGAAATCGATATATTCTTGTAGCATACAACATGTTAGATTAAAATGCAAATAATTGTGATCTCTACGATCAATTGTTCAGAAGTTTTAAGCAGTTCAACTTGATTTTCGCGGGCGGGCCAATATGTTTTTCAACCAACAAATAGTGAAATCGATATATTCTTGTAGCATGCAACATGCTGATTAATATGCAAATTTTTTACGCTCTCTACGATCATTTGTTCAGATGTTGTAAGCAGTTCAAATTAATACTCGCGGACGGGCCAATATTGTTCTCAAATAACAACTAGTGAAACCGACATATTCTTGTAGCATTCAACATGTTTCATTAAAATGCAAATAATTGTGTTCTCTACGATCAATTTTTCAGGAGTTATAAGAAGTTCAAGTTGACTTTCGCGGGCGGGCCAATATGGTTCTCAACCAACAACTAGTGAAATCGATATAATCTTGTAGCTTGCAACATGCTGATTAATATGCAAATTTATTACGCTCTCTAGGATCATTTGTTCAGAATTTATAAACAGTTCAAGTTAATACTCGCGTGCGGGCCAATATGGTTTTCTAAAAACAACTAGTGAAACCGACATATTCTTGTAGCATTCAACATGTTTCATTAAAATGCAAATAATTGTGTTCTCTATGATCAATTTTTCAGAAGTTATAAGCAGTTCAAGTTGATTTTCGCGGGCGGGCCAATAAGGTTCTCAATCAACAACCAATGAAATCGATATATTCTAGAAGCATGCAACATGCTGATTAATATGCAAAATTATTACGCTCTCTTCGATCATTTGTTCAGAAGTTATAAGGAGTTGAAATTAGTTTTGGCGGGCGGGCCAAAATGTGTCTCAAACAATAACTAGTGTTACCGACATATTATTGTAGCATACAACATGTTTGATTGAAATGCAAATAATTGTGTGCTCTACGATCAATTGTTCAGAAGTTATAAGCAGTTCAAGTTAATTTTCGCGGGAAGGCAAATATATTTCTCAAACAACAACTAGCGAAATCGATATATTCTTGTAGCATGCAACATGCTGATTAATATGAAAAAGTATTACGCTTTCTACGATTATTTGTTCAGAAGTTATAAGCAATTCAAATTAATTTTCGCGGGCTGGCCAATATGGTTCTCAACCAACAACTAGTGAAATCGATATATTCTTGTAGCATGCAACATGCTGATTAATATGAAAATTTATTACGCTCTCTAAGATCATTTGTTCAGAAGTTATAAGCAGTTCAATTGAATACTCGAGGGCGGACCAATATGGTTCTCAAACAACAACTAGTGAAACCGACATATTCTTGAAGTATTCAACATGTTTCATTAAAATGCAAATAATTGTGTTCGCTACGATCAATTGTTCAGTAGTTATAAACAGTTCAAGATAATTTTCGTGGGCGGGCCAATATGGTTCTCAACCAACAAAAAATGAAATCGATATATTCTTGTAGCATGCAACATGCTGATTAATATGCAAAATTATAACGCTTTCTACGATCATTTGTTCAGAAGTTATAAAGAGTTGAAGTTAGTTTTGGCGGGCGGGCCAAAATGGTTCTCAAACATTAACTAGTGAAACCGACATATTCTTGTAGCATACAACATGTTTGATTGAAAAGCAAATAATTGTGTTCTCTACGATCAATTTTTCAGAAGTTATAAACAGTTCAAGTTAATACTCGCGGGCGGGCCAATATGGTTTTCTAAAAACAACTAGTGCAACCGACATATTCTTGTAGCATTCAACTTGTTTCATTAAAATGCAAATAATTGTGTTCTCTACGATCAATTGTTCAGGAGTTATAAGCAGTTCAAGTTGATTTTCAGGGGCGGGCCAATATGGTTCACAACCAACAATTAGTGAAATCGATATATTCTTCTAGCAGGCAACATGCTTATTAATATGCAAATTTATTACGCTCTCTAGGATCATTTGTTCAGAAGTTATAAACAGTTCAAGTTAATACTCGCGGGCGGGCCAATATGGTTTTCTAAAAACAACTAGTGCAACCGACATATTCTTGTAGCATTCAACTTGTTTCATTAAAATGCAAATAATTGTGTTCTCTTCGATCAATTGTTCAGGAGTTATAAGCAGTTCAAGTTGATTTTCAGGGGCGGGCCAATATGGTTCACAACCAACAATTAGTGAAATCGATATATTCTTGTAGCATGCAACATGCTGATTAATATGCAAAATTATTACGCTCTCTACGATCATTTGTTCAGAAGTTATAAGGATTTGAAGTTATTTTTGGCGGGCGGGCCAAAATTGTTCTCAAACAATAACTAGTGAAACCGACATAATCTTGTAGCATACAACATGTTTGATTGAAATGCAAATAATTGTGTTCTCTACGATCATTTGTTCAGAAATTGTAAGCAGTTGAATTAGTTTTCGCGGGTGGCCAACATGGTTCTCAAACAATAACTAGTGAAATCGATATATTCTTGTAGCATACAACATGTTAGATTAAAATGCAAATAATTGTGATCTCTACGATCAATTTTTCAGAAGTTTTAAGCAGTTCAACTTGATTTTCGCGGGCGGGCCAATATGTTTTTCAACCAACAAATAGTGAAATCGATATATTCTTGTAGCATGCAACATGCTGATTAATATGCAAATTTTTTACGCTCTCTACGATCATTTGTTCAGACTTTGCAAGCAGTTCAAATTAATACTCGCGGACGGGCCAATATTGTTCTCAAATAACAACTAGTGAAACCGACATATTCTTGTAGCATTCAACATGTTTCATTAAAATGCAAATAATTGTGTTCTCTACGATCAATTGTTCAGGAGTTATAAGAAGTTCAAGTTGACTTTCGCGGGCGGGCCAATATGGTTCTCAACCAACAACTAGTGAAATCGATATAATCTTGTAGCTTGCAACATGCTGATTAATATGCAAATTTATTACGCTCTCTAGGATCATTTGTTCAGAAGTTATAAACAGTTCAAGTTAATACTCGCGTGCGGGCCAATATGGTTTTCTAAAAACAACTAGTGAAACCGACATATTCTTGTAGCATTCAACATGTTTCATTAAAATGCAAATAATTGTGTTCTCTATGATCAATTTTTCAGAAGTTATAAGCAGTTCAAGTTGATTTTCGCGGGCGGGCCAATAAGGTTCTCAACCAACAACCAATGAAATCGATATATTCTTGAAGCATGCAACATGCTGATTAATATGCAAAATTATTACGCTCTCTTCGATCATTTGTTCAGAAGTTATAAGGAGTTGAAATTAGTTTTGGCGGGCGGGCCAAAATGTGTCTCAAACAATAACTAGTGTTACCGACATATTCTTGTAGCATACAACATGTTTGATTGAAATGCAAATAATTGTGTGCTCTACGATCAATTGTTCAGAAGTTATAAGCAGTTCAAGTTAATTTTCGCGGGAAGGCAAATATATTTCTCAAACAACAACTAGCGAAATCGATATATTCTTGTAGCATGCAACATGCTGATTAATATGAAAAAGTATTACGCTTTCTACGATTATTTGTTCAGAAGTTATAAGCAATTCAAATTAATTTTCGCGGGCTGGCCAATATGGTTCTCAACCAACAACTAGTGAAATCGATATATTCTTGTAGCATGCAACATGCTGATTAATAAGAAAATTTATTACGCTCTCTAAGATCATTTGTTCAGAAGTTATAAGCAGTTCAATTGAATACTCGAGGGCGTACCAATATGGTTCTCAAACAACAACTAGTGAAACCGACATATTCTTGAAGTATTCAACATGTTTCATTAAAATGCAAATAATTGTGTTCGCTACGATCAATTGTTCAGTAGTTATAAACAGTTCAAGATAATTTTCGTGGGCGGGCCAATATGGTTCTCAAACAACAAAAAATGAAATCGATATATTCTTGTAGCATGCAACATGCTGATTAATATGCAAAATTATAACGCTTTCTACGATCATTTGTTCAGAAGTTATAAAGATTTGAAGTTAGTTTTGGCGGGCGGGCCAAAATGGTTCTCAAACATTAACTAGTGAAACCGACATATTCTTGTAGCATACAACATGTTTGATTGAAAAGCAAATAATTGTGTTCTCTACGATCAATTTTTCAGAAGTTATAAACAGTTCAAGTTAATACTCGCGGGCGGGCCAATATGGTTTTCTAAAAACAACTAGTGCAACCGACATATTCTTGTAGCATTCAACTTGTTTCATTAAAATGCAAATAATTGTGTTCTCTACGATCAATTGTTCAGGAGTTATAAGCAGTTCAAGTTGATTTTCAGGGGCGGGCCAATATGGTTCACAACCAACAATTAGTGAAATCGATATATTCTTCTAGCAGGCAACATGCTTATTAATATGCAAATTTATTACGCTCTCTAGGATCATTTGTTCAGAAGTTATAAACAGTTCAAGTTAATACTCGCGGGCGGGCCAATATGGTTTTCTAAAAACAACTAGTGCAACCGACATATTCTTGTAGCATTCAACTTGTTTCATTAAAATGCAAATAATTGTGTTCTCTTCGATCAATTGTTCAGGAGTTATAAGCAGTTCAAGTTGATTTTCAGGGGCGGGCCAATATGGTTCACAACCAACAATTAGTGAAATCGATATATTCTTGTAGCATGCAACATGCTGATTAATATGCAAAATTATTACGCTCTCTACGATCATTTGTTCAGAAGTTATAAGGATTTGAAGTTATTTTTGGCGGGCGGGCCAAAATTGTTCTCAAACAATAACTAGTGAAACCGACATAATCTTGTAGCATACAACATGTTTGATTGAAATGCAAATAATTGTGTTCTCTACGATCATTTGTTCAGAAATTGTAAGCAGTTGAATTAGTTTTCGCGGGTGGCCAACATGGTTCTCAAACAATGACTAGTGAAATCGATATATTCTTGTAGCATACAACATGTTAGATTAAAATGCAAATAATTGTGATCTCTACGATCAATTGTTCAGAAGTTTTAAGCAGTTCAACTTGATTTTCGCTGGCGGGCCAATATGTTTTTCAACCAACAAATAGTGAAATCGATATATTCTTGTAGCATGCAACATGCTGATTAATATGCAAATTTTTTACGCTCTCTACGATCATTTGTTCAGACGTTGCAAGCAGTTCAAATTAATACTCGCGGACGGGCCAATATTGTTCTCAAATAACAACTAGTGAAACCGACATATTCTTGTAGCATTCAACATGTTTCATTAAAATGCAAATAATTGTGTTCTCTACGATCAATTGTTCAGAAGTTATAAAGAGTTGAAGTTAGTTTTGGCGGGCGGGCCAAAATGGTTCTCAAACAATAACTAGTGAAACCGACATATTCTTGTAGCATACAACATGTTTGATTGAAAAGCAAACAATTGTGTTCTCTACGATCAATTTTTCAGAAGTTATAAACAGTTCAATTAATACTCCCGGGCGGGCCAATATGGTTTTCTAAAAACAACTAGTGAAACCGACATATTCTTGTTGCATTCAACATGTTTCATTAAAATGCAAATAATTGTGGTCTCTACGATCAATTGTTCAGGAGTTATAAGCAGTTCAAGTTGATTATCGCGGGCGGGCCAATATGGTTCACAACCAACAACTAGTGATATCGATATATTCTTGTAGCATGCAACATGCTGATTAATATGCAAAATTAATACGCTCTCTACGATCATTTGTTCAGAAGTTATAAGGAGTTGAAGTTAGTTTTGGCGGGCGGGCCAAAATGGTTCTCAAACAATAACTAGTGAAACCGACATATTCTTGTAGCATACAACTTGTTTGATTGAAATGCAAATAATTGTGTGCTCTACGATCAATTGTTCAGAAGTTATAAGCAGTTCAAGTTAATTTTCGCGGGCAGGCCAATATATTTCTCAAACAACAACTAGTGAAATCGATATTTTCTTGTAGCATGCAACATGCTGATTAATATGCAAAATTATTACGCTTTCTACGATTATTTGTTCAGAAGTTATAAGCAGTTCAAATTAATTTTCGCTGGCGGGCCAATATGGTTCTCAACCAACAACTAGTGAAATCGATATATTCTTGTAGCATGCAACATGCTGATTAATATGCAAATTTATTACGCTCTCTAAGATCATTTGTTCAGAAGTTATAAGCAGTTCAATTTAATACTCGCCGGCGGGCCAATATGGTTCTCAAACAAAAACTAGTGAAACCGACATATTCTTGAAGCATTCAACATGTTTCATTAAAATGCAAATAATTGTGTTTTCTACGATCAATTGTTCAGAAGTTATTATCAGTTCAAATTAATTTTCGCGGGCGGGCCAATATGGTTCTCAACCAACAACTAATGAAATCGATATATTCTTGTAGCATGCAACATGCTGATTAATATGCAAAATTATTACGCTCTCTACGATCACTTGTTCAGAAGTTATAAGGAGTTGAACTTAGTTTTGGCGGACGGTCCAAAATGGTTCTCAAACAATAACTAGTGAAACCGACATATTCTTGTAGCATACAACATGTTTGATTGAAATGCAAATAATTGTGTTCTCTACGATCAATTGTTCAGAAGTTATAAGCAGTTGAATTAGTTTTCGCGGGTGGGCCAATATGGTTCTCAACCAACTACTAGTGAAATCGAAATATTCTTGCAGCATGCAACATGCTGATTAATATGCAAAACTAATACGCTCACTACGACCTTTTGTTCAGATTTATAAGCAGAAAAAGTCAATACTCGCGGACGGGCCAATATGGTTCTAAAAAAACAAATAGTAAAACCGGCATATTCTTGTAGCATACAACATGTTTCATTAAAATGCAAATAATTGTGTTCTCTACGATCATTTGTTCAGAAATTGTAAGCAGTTGAATTAGTTTTCGCGGGTGGGCCAACATGGTTCTCAAACAATAACTAGTGAAATCTATATATTCTTGTAGCTAGCTACATGTCTATTAATATGCAAAACAATCGAGCTTTCTACGATCATTTGTTCAGAACTTATAAGCATTTCAATTTAATACTCGCGGGCGGGCCAATATGGTTCTCAAACAATAACTAGTGAAACTGACATATTCTTGTAGCATTCAACGTGTTTCATTAATATGCAAATTTTTTACGCTCTCTACGATCATTTGTTCAGAAGTTGTAAGCAGTTCAAGTTAATACTCGCGGACGGGCGAATATTGTTCTCAAATAACAACTAGTGAAACCGACATATTCTTGTAGCATTCAACATGTTTCATTAAAATGCAAATAATTGTGTTCTCTATGATCAATTTTTCAGAAGTTATAAGCAGTTCAAGTTGATTTTCGCGGGCGGGCCAATAAGGTTCTCAACCAACAACCAATGAAATCGATATATTCTAGAAGCATGCAACATGCTGATTAATATGCAAAATTATTACGCTCTCTTCGATCATTTGTTCAGAAGTTATAAGGAGTTGAAATTAGTTTTGGCGGGCGGGCCAAAATGTGTCTCAAACAATAACTAGTGTTACCGACATATTCTTGTAGCATACAACATGTTTGATTGAAATGCAAATAATTGTGTGCTCTACGATCAATTGTTCAGAAGTTATAAGCAGTTCAAGTTAATTTTCGCGGGAAGGCAAATATATTTCTCAAACAACAACTAGCGAAATCGATATATTCTTGTAGCATGCAACATGCTGATTAATATGAAAAAGTATTACGCTTTCTACGATTATTTGTTCAGAAGTTATAAGCAATTCAAATTAATTTTCGCGGGCTGGCCAATATGGTTCTCAACCAACAACTAGTGAAATCGATATATTCTTGTAGCATGCAACATGCTGATTAATATGAAAATTTATTACGCTCTCTAAGATCATTTGTTCAGAAGTTATAAGCAGTTCAATTGAATACTCGAGGGCGGACCAATATGGTTCTCAAACAACAACTAGTGAAACCGACATATTCTTGAAGTATTCAACATGTTTCATTAAAATGCAAATAATTGTGTTCGCTACGATCAATTGTTCAGTAGTTATAAACAGTTCAAGATAATTTTCGTGGGCGGGCCAATATGGTTCTCAACCAACAAAAAATGAAATCGATATATTCTTGTAGCATGCAACATGCTGATTAATATGCAAAATTATAACGCTTTCTACGATCATTTGTTCAGAAGTTATAAAGAGTTGAAGTTAGTTTTGGCGGGCGGGCCAAAATGGTTCTCAAACATTAACTAGTGAAACCGACATATTCTTGTAGCATACAACATGTTTGATTGAAAAGCAAATAATTGTGTTCTCTACGATCAATTTTTCAGAAGTTATAAACAGTTCAAGTTAATACTCGCGGGCGGGCCAATATGGTTTTCTAAAAACAACTAGTGCAACCGACATATTCTTGTAGCATTCAACTTGTTTCATTAAAATGCAAATAATTGTGTTCTCTACGATCAATTGTTCAGGAGTTATAAGCAGTTCAAGTTGATTTTCAGGGGCGGGCCAATATGGTTCACAACCAACAATTAGTGAAATCGATATATTCTTCTAGCAGGCAACATGCTTATTAATATGCAAATTTATTACGCTCTCTAGGATCATTTGTTCAGAAGTTATAAACAGTTCAAGTTAATACTCGCGGGCGGGCCAATATGGTTTTCTAAAAACAACTAGTGCAACCGACATATTCTTGTAGCATTCAACTTGTTTCATTAAAATGCAAATAATTGTGTTCTCTTCGATCAATTGTTCAGGAGTTATAAGCAGTTCAAGTTGATTTTCAGGGGCGGGCCAATATGGTTCACAACCAACAATTAGTGAAATCGATATATTCTTGTAGCATGCAACATGCTGATTAATATGCAAAATTATTACGCTCTCTACGATCATTTGTTCAGAAGTTATAAGGATTTGAAGTTATTTTTGGCGGGCGGGCCAAAATTGTTCTCAAACAATAACTAGTGAAACCGACATAATCTTGTAGCATACAACATGTTTGATTGAAATGCAAATAATTGTGTTCTCTACGATCATTTGTTCAGAAATTGTAAGCAGTTGAATTAGTTTTCGCGGGTGGCCAACATGGTTCTCAAACAATAACTAGTGAAATCGATATATTCTTGTAGCATACAACATGTTAGATTAAAATGCAAATAATTGTGATCTCTACGATCAATTGTTCAGAAGTTTTAAGCAGTTCAACTTGATTTTCGCGGGCGGGCCAATATGTTTTTCAACCAACAAATAGTGAAATCGATATATTCTTGTAGCATGCAACATGCTGATTAATATGCAAATTTTTTACGCTCTCTACGATCATTTGTTCAGACTTTGCAAGCAGTTCAAATTAATACTCGCGGACGGGCCAATATTGTTCTCAAATAACAACTAGTGAAACCGACATATTCTTGTAGCATTCAACATGTTTCATTAAAATGCAAATAATTGTGTTCTCTACGATCAATTGTTCAGGAGTTATAAGAAGTTCAAGTTGACTTTCGCGGGCGGGCCAATATGGTTCTCAACCAACAACTAGTGAAATCGATATAATCTTGTAGCTTGCAACATGCTGATTAATATGCAAATTTATTACGCTCTCTAGGATCATTTGTTCAGAAGTTATAAACAGTTCAAGTTAATACTCGCGTGCGGGCCAATATGGTTTTCTAAAAACAACTAGTGAAACCGACATATTCTTGTAGCATTCAACATGTTTCATTAAAATGCAAATAATTGTGTTCTCTATGATCAATTTTTCAGAAGTTATAAGCAGTTCAAGTTGATTTTCGCGGGCGGGCCAATAAGGTTCTCAACCAACAACCAATGAAATCGATATATTCTTGAAGCATGCAACATGCTGATTAATATGCAAAATTATTACGCTCTCTTCGATCATTTGTTCAGAAGTTATAAGGAGTTGAAATTAGTTTTGGCGGGCGGGCCAAAATGTGTCTCAAACAATAACTAGTGTTACCGACATATTCTTGTAGCATACAACATGTTTGATTGAAATGCAAATAATTGTGTGCTCTACGATCAATTGTTCAGAAGTTATAAGCAGTTCAAGTTAATTTTCGCGGGAAGGCAAATATATTTCTCAAACAACAACTAGCGAAATCGATATATTCTTGTAGCATGCAACATGCTGATTAATATGAAAAAGTATTACGCTTTCTACGATTATTTGTTCAGAAGTTATAAGCAATTCAAATTAATTTTCGCGGGCTGGCCAATATGGTTCTCAACCAACAACTAGTGAAATCGATATATTCTTGTAGCATGCAACATGCTGATTAATAAGAAAATTTATTACGCTCTCTAAGATCATTTGTTCAGAAGTTATAAGCAGTTCAATTGAATACTCGAGGGCGTACCAATATGGTTCTCAAACAACAACTAGTGAAACCGACATATTCTTGAAGTATTCAACATGTTTCATTAAAATGCAAATAATTGTGTTCGCTACGATCAATTGTTCAGTAGTTATAAACAGTTCAAGATAATTTTCGTGGGCGGGCCAATATGGTTCTCAAACAACAAAAAATGAAATCGATATATTCTTGTAGCATGCAACATGCTGATTAATATGCAAAATTATAACGCTTTCTACGATCATTTGTTCAGAAGTTATAAAGATTTGAAGTTAGTTTTGGCGGGCGGGCCAAAATGGTTCTCAAACATTAACTAGTGAAACCGACATATTCTTGTAGCATACAACATGTTTGATTGAAAAGCAAATAATTGTGTTCTCTACGATCAATTTTTCAGAAGTTATAAACAGTTCAAGTTAATACTCGCGGGCGGGCCAATATGGTTTTCTAAAAACAACTAGTGCAACCGACATATTCTTGTAGCATTCAACTTGTTTCATTAAAATGCAAATAATTGTGTTCTCTACGATCAATTGTTCAGGAGTTATAAGCAGTTCAAGTTGATTTTCAGGGGCGGGCCAATATGGTTCACAACCAACAATTAGTGAAATCGATATATTCTTCTAGCAGGCAACATGCTTATTAATATGCAAATTTATTACGCTCTCTAGGATCATTTGTTCAGAAGTTATAAACAGTTCAAGTTAATACTCGCGGGCGGGCCAATATGGTTTTCTAAAAACAACTAGTGCAACCGACATATTCTTGTAGCATTCAACTTGTTTCATTAAAATGCAAATAATTGTGTTCTCTTCGATCAATTGTTCAGGAGTTATAAGCAGTTCAAGTTGATTTTCAGGGGCGGGCCAATATGGTTCACAACCAACAATTAGTGAAATCGATATATTCTTGTAGCATGCAACATGCTGATTAATATGCAAAATTATTACGCTCTCTACGATCATTTGTTCAGAAGTTATAAGGATTTGAAGTTATTTTTGGCGGGCGGGCCAAAATTGTTCTCAAACAATAACTAGTGAAACCGACATAATCTTGTAGCATACAACATGTTTGATTGAAATGCAAATAATTGTGTTCTCTACGATCATTTGTTCAGAAATTGTAAGCAGTTGAATTAGTTTTCGCGGGTGGCCAACATGGTTCTCAAACAATGACTAGTGAAATCGATATATTCTTGTAGCATACAACATGTTAGATTAAAATGCAAATAATTGTGATCTCTACGATCAATTGTTCAGAAGTTTTAAGCAGTTCAACTTGATTTTCGCTGGCGGGCCAATATGTTTTTCAACCAACAAATAGTGAAATCGATATATTCTTGTAGCATGCAACATGCTGATTAATATGCAAATTTTTTACGCTCTCTACGATCATTTGTTCAGACGTTGCAAGCAGTTCAAATTAATACTCGCGGACGGGCCAATATTGTTCTCAAATAACAACTAGTGAAACCGACATATTCTTGTAGCATTCAACATGTTTCATTAAAATGCAAATAATTGTGTTCTCTACGATCAATTGTTCAGAAGTTATAAAGAGTTGAAGTTAGTTTTGGCGGGCGGGCCAAAATGGTTCTCAAACAATAACTAGTGAAACCGACATATTCTTGTAGCATACAACATGTTTGATTGAAAAGCAAACAATTGTGTTCTCTACGATCAATTTTTCAGAAGTTATAAACAGTTCAATTAATACTCCCGGGCGGGCCAATATGGTTTTCTAAAAACAACTAGTGAAACCGACATATTCTTGTTGCATTCAACATGTTTCATTAAAATGCAAATAATTGTGGTCTCTACGATCAATTGTTCAGGAGTTATAAGCAGTTCAAGTTGATTATCGCGGGCGGGCCAATATGGTTCACAACCAACAACTAGTGATATCGATATATTCTTGTAGCATGCAACATGCTGATTAATATGCAAAATTAATACGCTCTCTACGATCATTTGTTCAGAAGTTATAAGGAGTTGAAGTTAGTTTTGGCGGGCGGGCCAAAATGGTTCTCAAACAATAACTAGTGAAACCGACATATTCTTGTAGCATACAACTTGTTTGATTGAAATGCAAATAATTGTGTGCTCTACGATCAATTGTTCAGAAGTTATAAGCAGTTCAAGTTAATTTTCGCGGGCAGGCCAATATATTTCTCAAACAACAACTAGTGAAATCGATATTTTCTTGTAGCATGCAACATGCTGATTAATATGCAAAATTATTACGCTTTCTACGATTATTTGTTCAGAAGTTATAAGCAGTTCAAATTAATTTTCGCTGGCGGGCCAATATGGTTCTCAACCAACAACTAGTGAAATCGATATATTCTTGTAGCATGCAACATGCTGATTAATATGCAAATTTATTACGCTCTCTAAGATCATTTGTTCAGAAGTTATAAGCAGTTCAATTTAATACTCGCCGGCGGGCCAATATGGTTCTCAAACAAAAACTAGTGAAACCGACATATTCTTGAAGCATTCAACATGTTTCATTAAAATGCAAATAATTGTGTTTTCTACGATCAATTGTTCAGAAGTTATTATCAGTTCAAATTAATTTTCGCGGGCGGGCCAATATGGTTCTCAACCAACAACTAATGAAATCGATATATTCTTGTAGCATGCAACATGCTGATTAATATGCAAAATTATTACGCTCTCTACGATCACTTGTTCAGAAGTTATAAGGAGTTGAACTTAGTTTTGGCGGACGGTCCAAAATGGTTCTCAAACAATAACTAGTGAAACCGACATATTCTTGTAGCATACAACATGTTTGATTGAAATGCAAATAATTGTGTTCTCTACGATCAATTGTTCAGAAGTTATAAGCAGTTGAATTAGTTTTCGCGGGTGGGCCAATATGGTTCTCAACCAACTACTAGTGAAATCGAAATATTCTTGCAGCATGCAACATGCTGATTAATATGCAAAACTAATACGCTCACTACGACCTTTTGTTCAGATTTATAAGCAGAAAAAGTCAATACTCGCGGACGGGCCAATATGGTTCTAAAAAAACAAATAGTAAAACCGGCATATTCTTGTAGCATACAACATGTTTCATTAAAATGCAAATAATTGTGTTCTCTACGATCATTTGTTCAGAAATTGTAAGCAGTTGAATTAGTTTTCGCGGGTGGGCCAACATGGTTCTCAAACAATAACTAGTGAAATCTATATATTCTTGTAGCTAGCTACATGTCTATTAATATGCAAAACAATCGAGCTTTCTACGATCATTTGTTCAGAACTTATAAGCATTTCAATTTAATACTCGCGGGCGGGCCAATATGGTTCTCAAACAATAACTAGTGAAACTGACATATTCTTGTAGCATTCAACGTGTTTCATTAATATGCAAATTTTTTACGCTCTCTACGATCATTTGTTCAGAAGTTGTAAGCAGTTCAAGTTAATACTCGCGGACGGGCGAATATTGTTCTCAAATAACAACTAGTGAAACCGACATATTCTTGTAGCATTCAACATGTTTCATTAAAATGCAAATAATTGTGTTCTCTACGATCAATTGTTCAGAAGTTATAAGCAGTTCAAGTTGACTTTCGAGGGCGGGCCAATATGGTTCTCAACCAAAAACTAGTAAAATCGATATATTCTTGTAGCATGCAACATGCTGATTAATATGCAAATTTATTACGCTCTCTAGGATCATTTGTTCAGAAGTTATAAACAGTTCAAGTTAATACTCGCGGGCGGGCCAATATGGTTTTCTAAAAACAACTAGTGAAACCGACATATTATTGTTGCATTCAACATGTTTCATTAAAATGCAAATAATTGTGTTCTCTACGATCAATTGTTCAGGAGTTATAAGCAGCTCAAGTTGATTTTCGGGGGCGGGCCAATATGGCTCTCAACCAACAACCAATGAAATCGATATATTCTTGTAGCATGCAACATGCTGATTAATATGTAAAATTATTACGCTCTCTTTGATCATTTGTTCAGAAGTTATAAGGAGTTGAAATTAGTTTTGGCGTGCGGGCCAAAAATTGGTCTCAAACAATAACTAGTGAAACCGACATATTCTTGTAGCATACAACATGTTTGATAGAAATGCAAATAATTGTGAGCTCTACGATCAATTGTTCAGAAGTTATAAGCAGTTCAAGTTAATTTTCGCGGGAACGCAAATATATTTCTCAAACAACAAATAGTGAAATGGATATATTCTTGTAGCATGCAACATGCTGATTAATATGCAAATTTATTACGCTCTCTTAGATCATTTGTTCAGAAGTTATAAGCAGTTCAATTTAATACTCGCGGGCGGGCGGATATGGTTCTCAAACATCAACTAGTGAAACCGACATATTCTTGAAGCATTCAACATGTTTCATTAAAATGCAAATAATTGTGTTCTATACGATCAATTGTTCAGAAGTTATAAGCAGTTCAAGTCAATTCTCGCGGGCGGGCCAATATGGTTCTCAACCAACAACCAATGAAATCGATATATTCTTGTAGCATGCAACATGCTGATTAATATGCAAATTTATTACGCTATCTAAGATCATTTGTTCAGAAGTTATAAGCAGTTCAATTTAATACTCGCGTGCGGGCCAATATTTTTCTCAAACAACAACTAGTTAAACCGACATATTCTTGAAGCATTCAACATGTTTCATTAAAATGCAAATAATTCTGTTCTCTACGATCAATTGTTCAGAAGTTATAAGCAGTTCAAGTTAATTTTCGAGGGTGGGCCGATATGGTTATCAACCAACAACTAGTGAAATGGATATATTCTTGTAGCATGCAACATGCTGATTAATATGCAAAATTATTACGCTCACTACGATCATTTGTTCAGAAGTTATAAGCAGAACAAGTCAATACTCGCGGGCGGGCCAATATGGTTCTAAAAAAACAAATAGTAAAACCGACATATTCTTGTAGAATACAACATGTTTCATTAAAATGCAAATAATTGTGTTCTCTACGATCATTTGTTCAGAAATTGTAAGCAGTTGAATTTGTTTTCGCGGGTGGGCCAACATGGTTCTCAAACAATAACTAGTGAAATCTATATATTTTTGTAGCTAGCTACATGTTTATTAATATGCAAAACAATCGAGCTTTCTACGATCATTTGTTCAGAACTTTAAAGCAGTTCAATTTAATACTCGCAGGCGGGCCAATATGGTTCTCAAACAATACCTAGTGAAACTGACATATTCTTGTAGTATACAACATGTTAGATTAAAATGCAAATAATTGTGATCTCTACGATCAATTGTTCAGAAGTTATAAGCAGTTCAACTTGATTTTCGCGGGCGGGCCAATATGTTTTTCAACCAACAACTATTGAAATCGATATATTCTTGTATCATGCAAAATGCTGATTAATATGCACATTTTTTACGCTCTCTACGATCATTTGTTCAGAAGTTGTAAGCAGTTCAAGTTAATACTCGCGGACGGGCCAATATTGTTCTCAAATAACAATTAGTGAAACCGACATATTCTTGTAGCATTCAACATGTTTCATTAAAATGCAAATAATTGTGTTCTCTACTATCAATTGTTCAGAAGTTATAAGCATTTCAATTTAATACTCGCGGGCGGGCCAATATGGTTCTCAAACAATAACTAGTGAAACTGACATATTCTTGTAGCATTCAACGTGTTTCATTAATATGCAAATTTTTTACGCTCTCTACGATCATTTGTTCAGAAGTTGTAAGCAGTTCAAGTTAATACTCGCGGACGGGCGAATATTGTTCTCAAATAACAACTAGTGAAACCGACATATTCTTGTAGCATTCAACATGTTTCATTAAAATGCAAATAATTGTGTGCTCTACGATCAATTTTTCAGAAGTTATAAGCAGTTCAAGTTAATTTTCGCGGGAAGGCAAATATATTTCTCAAACAACAACTAGTGAAATCGATATATTCTTGTAGCATGCAACATGCTGATTAATATGAAAAAGTATTACGCTTTCTACGATTATTTGTTCAGAAGTTATAAGCAATTCAAATTAATTTTCGCGGGCTGGCCAATATGGTTCTCAACCAACAACTAGTGAAATCGATATATTCTTGCAGCATGCAACATGCTGATTAATATGAAAATTTATTACGCTCTCTAAGATCATTTGTTCAGAAGTTATAAGCAGTTCAATTGAATACTCGAGGGCGGACAAATATGGTTCTCAAACAACAACTAGTGAAACCGACATATTCTTGAAGTAAGCAACATGTTTCATTAAAATGCAAATAATTGTGTTCGCTACGATCAATTGTTCAGTAGTTTTAAACAGTTCAAGATAATTTTCGCGGGCGGGCCAATATGGTTCTCAACCAACAAAAAATGAAATCGGTATATTCTTGTAGCATGCAACATGCTGATTAATATGCAAAATTATAACGCTTTCTACGATCATTTGTTCAGAAGTTATAAAGAGTTGAAGTTAGTTTTGGCGGGCGGGCCAAAATGGTTCTCAAACAATAACTAGTGAAACCGACATATTCTTGTAGCATACAACATGTTTGATTGAAAAGCAAATAATTGTGTTCTCTACGATCAATTTTTCAGAAGTTATAAACAGTTCAAGTTAATACTCGCGGGCGGGCCAATATGGTTTTCTAAAAACAACTAGTGCAACCGACATATTCTTGTAGCATTCAACTTGTTTCATTAAAATGCAAATAATTGTGTTCTCTACGATCAATTGTTCAGGAGTTATAAGCAGTTCAAGTTGATTTTCAGGGGCGGGCCAATATGGTTCACAACCAACAATTAGTGAGATCGATATATTCTTCTAGCAGGCAACATGCTTATTAATATGCAAATTTATTACGCTCTCTAGGATCATTTGTTCAGAAGTTATAAACAGTTCAAGTTAATACTCGCGGGCTCGCCAATATGGTTTTCTGAAAACAACTAGTATAACCGACATATTCTTGTTGCATTCAACATGTTTCATTAAAATGCAAATAATTGTGTTCTCTACGATCATTTGTTCAGAAATTGTAAGCAGTTGAATTAGTTTTCGCGGGTGGCCAACATGGTTCTCAAACAATAACTAGTGAAATCGATATATTCTTGTAGCATACAACATGTTAGATTAAAATGCAAATAATTGTGATCTCTACGATCAATTGTTCAGAAGTTTTAAGCAGTTCAACTTGATTTTCGCGGGCGGGCCAATATGTTTTTCAACCAACAAATAGTGAAATCGATATATTCTTGTAGCATGCAACATGCTGATTAATATGCAAATTTTTTACGCTCTCTACGATCATTTGTTCAGACGTTGTAAGCAGTTCAAATTAATACTCGCGGACGGGCCAATATTGTTCTCAAATAACAACTAGTGAAAACCGACATATTCTTGTAGCATTCAACATGTTTCATTAAAATGCAAATAATTGTGTTCTCTACGATCATTTGTTCAGAAATTGTAAGCAGTTGAATTAGTTTTCGCGGGTGGCCAACATGGTTCTCAAACAATAACTAGTGAAATCGATATATTCTTGTAGCATACAACATGTTAGATTAAAATGCAAATAATTGTGTTCTCTACGATCATTTGTTCAGAAGTTATGAACAGTTCAAGTTAATACTCGCGTGGGGGCCAATATGGTTTTCTAAAAACAACTAGTGAAACCGACATATTCTTGTAGCATTCAACATGTTTCATTAAAATGCAAATAATTGTGTTCTCTATGATCAATTTTTCAGAAGTTATAAGCAGTTCAAGTTGATTTTCGAGGGCGGGCCAAAAAGGTTCTCAACCAACAACCAATGAAATCGATATATTCTTGAAGCATGCAACATGCTGATTAATATGCAAAATTATTACGCTCTCTTCGATCATTTGTTCAGAAGTTATAAGGAGTTGAAATTAGTTTTGGCGGGCGGGCCAAAATGAGTCTCAAAGAATAACTAGTGTAACCGACATATTCTTGTAGCATACAACATGTTTGATTGAAATGCAAATAATTGTGTGCTCTACGATCAATTGTTCAGAAGTTATAAGCAGTTCAAGTTAATTTTAGCGGGAAGGCAAATATATTTCTCAAACAACAACTAGTGAAATCGATATATTCTTGTAGCATGCAACATGCTGATTAATATGAAAAAGTATTACGCTTTCTACGATTATTTGTTCAGAAGTTATAAGCAATTCAAATTAATTTTCGCGGGCTGGCCAATATGGTTCTCAACCAACAACTAGTGAAATCGATATATTCTTGTAGCATGCAACATGCTGATTAATATGAAAATTTATTACGCTCTCTAAGATCATTTGTTCAGAAGTTATAAGCAGTTCAATTGAATACTCGAGGGCGGACCAATATGGTTCTCAAACAACAACTAGTGAAACCGACATATTCTTGAAGTAGTCAACATGTTTCATTAAAATGCAAATAATTGTGTTCGCTACGATCAATTCTTCAGTAGTTATAAACAGTTCAAGATAATTTTCGCGGGCGGGCCAATATGGTTCTCAACCAACAAAAAATGAAATCGATATATTCTTGTAGCATGCAACATGCTGATTAATATGCAAAATTATAACGCTTTCTACGATCATTTGTTCAGAAGTTATAAAGAGTTGAAGTTAGTTTTGGCGGGCGGGCCAAAATGGTTCTCAAACAATAACTAGTGAAACCGACATATTCTTGTAGCATACAACATGTTTGATTGAAAAGCAAATAATTGTGTTCTCTACGATCAATTTTTCAGAAGTTATAAACAGTTCAAGTTAATACTCGCGGGCGGGCCAATATGGTTTTCTAAAAACAACTAGTGAAACCGACATATTCTTGTAGCATTCAACTTGTTTCATTAAAATGCAAATAATTGTGTTCTCTACGATCAATTTTTCAGGAGTTATAAGCAGTTCAAGTTGATTTTCAGGGGCGGGCCAATATGGTTCACAACCAACAATTAGTGAAATCGATATATTCTTCTAGCAGGCAACATGCTTATTAATATGCAAATTTATTACGCTCTCTAGGATCATTTGTTCAGAAGTTATAAACAGTTCAAGTTAATACTCGCGGGCTGGCCAATATGGTTTTCTGAAAACAACTAGTGGAACCGACATATTCTTGTTGCATTCAACATGTTTCATTAAAATGCAAATAATTGTGGTCTCTACGATCAATTGTTCAGGAGTTATAAGCAGTTCAAGTTGATTATCGCGGGCGGGCCAATATGGTTCACAACCAACAACTAGTGATATCGATATATTCTTGTAGCATGCAACATGCTGATTAATATGCAAAATTATTACGCTCTCTACGATCATTTGTTCAGAAGTTATAAGGAGTTGAAGTTAGTTTTGGCGGGCGGGCCAAAATGGTTCTCAAACAATAACTAGTGAAACCGACATATTCTTGTAGCATACAACATGTTTGATTGAAATGCAAATAATTGTGTGCTCTACGATCAATTGTTCAGAAGTTATAAGCAGTTCAAGTTAATTTTCGCGGGCAGGCCAATATATTTCTCAAACAACAACTAGTGAAATCGATATTTTCTTGTAGCATGCAACATGCTGATTAATATGAAAAATTATTACGCTTTCTACGATTATTTGTTCAGAAGTTATAAGCAGTTCAAATTAATTTTCGCTGGCGGGCCAATATGGTTCTCAACCTACAACTAGTGAAATCGATATATTCTTGTAGCATGCAACATGCTGATTAATATGCAAATTTATTACGCTCTCTAAGATCATTTGTTCAGAAGTTATAAGCAGTTCAATTTAATACTCGCGGGCCTGCCAATATGGTTCTCAAACAAAAACTAGTGAAACCGACATATTCTTGAAGCATTTAACATGTTTCATGAAAATGCAAATAATTGTGTGCTCTACGATCAATTGTTCAGAAGTTATAAGCAGTTCAAGTTAATTTTCGCGGGCAGGCCAATATATTTCTCAAACAACAACTAGTGAAATCGATATTTTCTTGTAGCATGCAACATGCTGATTAATATGCAAAATTATTACGCTTTCTACGATCAATTGTTCAGAAATTATTATCAGTTCAAATTAATTTTCGCGGGCGGGCCAATATGGTTCTCAACCAACAACTAATGAAATCGATATATTCTTGTAGCATGCAACATGCTGATTAATATGCAAAATTATTACGCTCTCTACGATCACTTGTTCAGAAGTTATAAGGAGTTGAACTTAGTTTTGGCGGACGGGCCAAAATGGTTCTCAAACAATAACTAGTGAAACCGACATATTCTTGTAGCATACATCATGTTTGATTGAAATGCAAATAATTGTGTTCTCTACGATCAATTGTTCAGAAGTTATAAGCAGTTGAATTAGTTTTCGCGGGTGGGCCAATATGGTTCTCAACCAACTACTAGTGAAATCGATATATTCTTGCAGCATGCAACATGCTGATTAATATGCAAAACTATTACGCTCACTACGACCTTTTGTTCAGATTTATAAGCAGAAAAAGTCAATACTCGCAAACGGGCCAATATGGTTCTAAAAAAACAAATAGTAAAACCGACATTTTCTTGTAGCATACAACATGTTTCATTAAAATGCAAATAATTGTGTTCTCTACGATCATTTGTTCAGAAATTGTAAGCAGTTGAATTAGTTTTCGCGGGTGGGCCAACATGGTTCTCAAACAATAACTAGTGAAATCTATATATTCTTGTAGCTAGCTACATGTCTATTAATATGCAAAACAATCGAGCTTTCTACGATCATTTGTTCAGAACTTATAAGCATTTCAATTTAATACTCGCGGGCGGACCAATATGGTTCTCAAACAATAACTAGTGAAACTGACATATTCTTGTAGCATTCAACGTGTTTCATTAATATGCAAATTTTTACGCTCTCTACGATCATTTGTTCAGAAGTTGTAAGCAGTTCATGTTAATACTCGCGGACGGGCGAATATTGTTCTCAAATAACAACTAGTGAAACCGACATATTCTTGTAGCATTCAACATGTTTCATTAAAATGCAAATAATTGTGTTCTCTACGATCAATTGTTCAGAAGTTATAAGCAGTTCAAGTTGACTTTCGAGGGCGGGCCAATATGGTTCTCAACCAAAAACTAGTAAAATCGATATATTCTTGTAGCATGCAACATGCTGATTAATATGCAAATTTATTACGCTCTCTAGGATCATTTGTTCAGAAGTTATAAACAGTTCAAATTAATACTCGCGGGCGGGCCAAAATTTTTTTCTAAAAAACTAGTGAGACCTACATATTCTTGTAGCATTCAACATGTTTCATTAAAATGCAAATAATTGTGTTCTCTACGATCATTTGTTCAGGAGTTATAAGCAGTTCAAGTTGATTTTCGCGGGCGGGCCAATATGGTTCTCAATCAACAACTAGTGAAATCGATATATTCTTGTTGCATTCAACATGTCTCATTAAAATGCAAATAATTGTGCTCTCTACGATCAATTGTTCAGGAGTTATAGTCAGTTCAAGTTGATTTTCGCGGGCGGGCCAATATGGTTCTCAACCAACAACTAGTGAGATCGATATATTCTTGTAACATGCAGCATGCTGATTAATATTCAAAATTATTACGCTTTTTACGATCAAATGTTCAGAAGTTATAAGGAGTTGAAGTTGAGTTGAAGTTAGTTTTAGCGGGCGGGCCAAAATGGTTTTCTAAAAACAACTAGTGAAACCGACATATTTTTGTAGCATTCAACATGTTTCATTAAAATGCAAATAATTGTTTTCTACGATCAATTGTTCAGGAGTTATATGCAGTTCAAGTTGATTTTCGCTGGCGGGCCAATATGGATCTCAACCAACAACTTGTGAAATCGATATATTCTTGTAGCATGCAACATGCTGATTAATATGCAAATATTTTACGCTCTCTATGATAATTTGTTCAGAAGTTATAAACAGTTCAATTTAATACTCGCGGGCGGGCCAATATGGTTCTCAAACAACAACTAGTGAAACCGACATATTCTTGTTGCATACAACATGTTTGATTAAAATGCTATTAATTGTAGTCTCTACGATCAATTGTTCAAGAGTTATAAGCAGTTCAAGTTGATTTTCGCGGGCGGGCCAATATGGTTCTCAACCAACAACCAATGAAATCGATATATTGTTGTAGCATGCAACAAGCTGATTAATATGCAAAAATATTACGCTCTCTACAATCATTTGTTCAGAATTTATAAGGAGTTGAAGTTTGTTTTGGCGGGCGGGCCAAAATGGTTCTCAAACAATAACTAGTGAAACCGACATATTCTTGTAGCATACAACATGTTTGATTGAAATGCAAATAATTGTGTGCTCTACGATCAATTGTTCAGAAGTTATAAGCAGTTCAAGTTAATTTTCGCGGGCAGGCCAATATATTTCTCAAACAACAACTAGTGAAATCGATATATTCTTGAAGCATGCAATATGCTGATTAATATGCAAAATTATTACGCTCACTACGATCATTTGTTCAGAAGTTATAAACAGTTCAAGTTAATACTCGCGGGCGGGCCAAAATGTTTTTCTAAAAAACTAGTGAGACCTACATATTCTTGTAGCATTCAACATGTTTCATTAAAATGCAAATAATTGTGTTCTCTACGATCAATTGTTCAGGAGTTATAAGCAATTCAAGTTGATTTTCGCGGGCGGGCCAATATGGTTCTCAAACAACAACTAGTGAAATCGATATATTCTTGAAGCATTCAACATGTTTCATTAAAATGCAAGTAATTGTGTTCGCTACGATCAATTGTTCAGAAGTTATTAGCAGTTCAAGTTAATTTTCGCGGGCGGGCCAATATGGTTCTCAAACAACAACTAATGAAATCGATATATTCTTATAGCATGAAACATGCTGATTAATATGCAAAATTATTACGCTCTCCACGATCATTGGTTCAGAAGTTATAAGCAGAACAAGTCAATACTCGCGGGCGGGCCAATATGGTTCTAAAAAAAACAAATAGTAAAACCGACATATACTTGTAGCATACAACATGTTTCATTAAAATGCAAATAATTGGGTTCTCTACGATCATTTGTTCAGAAATTGTAAGCAGTTAAATTAGTTTTCGCGGGTGGGCCAACATGGTTCTCAAACAATAACTAGTGAAATCTATATATCCTTGTAGCGAGCTACATGTTTATTAATATGCAAAACAATCGAGCTTTCTACGATCATTTGTTCAGAACTTATAAGCAGTTCAATTTAATACTCGCGGGCGGGCCAATATGGTTCTCAAACAATAACTAGTGAAAATGACATATTCTTGTAGCATATAACATGTTAGATTAAAATGATAATAATTGTGATAATACGATCAATTGTTCAGAAGTTATAAGCAGTTCAAGTTGATTTTCGCGGGCGGGCCAATATGGTTATCAACCAACAACTAGTGAAATCGATATATTCTTGTAGCATGCAACATGCTGATTAATATGCAAATTTATTACGCTCTCTAGGATCATTTGTTCAGAAGTTATAAACAGTTCAAGTTAATACTCGCGGGCGAGCCAATATGGTTTTCTAAAAACAACTAGTGAAACCGACATATTCTTGTTGCATACAACATGTTTGATTAAAATGCTATTAATTGTGGTCTCTACGATCAAATGTTCAGGAGTTATAAGCAGTTCAAGTTGATTTTCGCGGGCGGGCCAATATGGTTCTCAACCAACAACCAATGAAATCGATATATTGTTGTAGCATGCAACAAGCTGATTAATATGCAAAATTATTACGCTCTCTACGATCATTTGTTCAGAATTTATAAGGAGTTGAAGTTAGTTTTGGCGGGAGGGCCAAAATGGTTCTCAAACAATAACTAGTGAAACCGACATATTCTTGTAGCATACAACATGTTTGATTGAAATGCAAATAATTGTGTGCTCTACGATCAATTGTTCAGAAGTTATAAGCAGTTCAAGTTAATTTTCGCGGGCAGGCCAATATATTTCTCAAACAACAACTAGTGAAATCGATATATTCTTGTAGCATGCAACATGCTGATTAATATGCAAATTTATTACGCTCTCTAAGATCATTTGTTCAGAAGTTATAAGCAGTTCCAATTAATTTTCGCGGGCAGGCCAATATGTTTCTCATCCAACAACTAGTGAAATCGATATATTCTTGTAGCATTCAACATGCTGATTAATATGAAAATTTATTACGCTCTCTAAGATCATTTGTTCAGAAGTTATAAGCATTTCAATTTAATACCCGCTGGCGGACCAATATGGTTCTCAAACAACAACTAGTGAAACCGACATATTCTTGAAGCATTCAACATGTTTCATTAAAATGCAAATAATTGTGTTCGCTACGATCAATTGTGAGAAGTTATAAGCAGTTCAATTTAATTTTCGTGGGCTGGCCAATATGGTTCTCAACCAGCAACCAATGAAATCGATAAATTCTTGTAGCATGCAACATGCTGATTAATATGCAAAATTATAACGCTCTCTACGATCATTTGGTCAGAAGTTATAAGGAGTTGAAGTTAGTTTTGGCGGGCGGGCCAAAATGGTTCTCAAACAATAACTAGTGAAACCGACATATTCTTGTAGCATACAACATGTTTGATTGAAATGCAAATAATTGTGTTCTCTACGATCAATTGTTCAGAAGTTATAAACAGTTCAAGTTAATACTCGCGGACGGGCCAATATGGTTTTCTAAAAACAACTAGTGAAACCGATATATTCTTGTAGCATTCAACATGTTTCATTAAAATGCAAATAATTGTGTTCTCTACGATCAATTTTTCAGGAGTTATAAGCCGTTCAATTTGATTTTCAGGGGCGGGCCAATATGGTTCTCAACCAACTAGTGAAATCGATATATTCTTGTAGCATGCAACATGCTGATTAATATGCAAATTTATTACGCTCTCTAGGATCATTTTTCAGAAGTTATAAACAGTTCAAGTTAATACTCTCGGACGGGCCAATATGGTTTTCTAAAAACAACTAGTGAAACCGACATATTCTTGTAGCATTCAACATGTTTCATTAAAATGCAAATAATTGTGATCTCTACGATTAATTGTTCAGGAGTTATAAGCAGTTCAAATTGATTTTCGCGGGCGGGCCAATATGGTTCTCAACCAACAACTAGTGAAATCGATATATTCTTGTAGCATGCAGCATGCTGGTTAATATGCAAAATTATTACGCTTTCTACGATCAATTGTTCAGAAGTAATAAGGAGTTGAAGTTAGTTTTAGCGGGCTCGCCAAAATGGTTTTCTAAAAACAACTAGTGAAACCGACATATTTTTGTAGCATTCAACATGTTTCATTAAAATGCAAATAATTGTTTTCTACTATCAATTGTTCAAGAGTTATAAACAGATCAAGTTGATTTTCGCGGGCGGGCCAATATGGATCTCAACCAACAATTTGTGAAATCGATATATTCTTGTAGCATGCAACATGCTGATTAATATGCAAATTTATTACGCTCTCTAGGATCATTTGTTCAGAAGTTATAAGCATTTCAATTTAATACTCGCGGGCTGGCCAATATGGTTCTCAAACAACAACTAGTGAAACCGACATATTCTTGAAGCATTCAACATGTTTCATTAAAATGCAAATAATTGTGTTCGCTACCATCAATTGTTCAGAAGTTATAAGCATTTCAAGTTGATTTTCGCGGGCGGGCCAATATGGTTCTCAACCAACAACTAGTGAAATCGATATATTCTTGTAGCTTGCAACATGCTGATTAATATGCAAAATTATTAGGCTTTCTACGATTATTTGTTCAGAAGTTATAAGCAGTTCAAATTAATTTTCGCGGGCGGGCCAATATGGTTCTCAACCAACAACTAGTGAAATCGATATATTCTTGTAGCATGCAACATGCTGATTAATATGCAAATTTATTACGCTCTCTAAGATCATTTGTTCAGAAGGTATAAACAGTTCAAGTTAATACTCGCGGGCGGGCCAAAATGGTTTTCTAAAAAAACTAGTGAAACCGACATATTCTTGTAGCAATCAACATGTTTCATTAAAATGCAAATAATTGAGTTCTCTACGATCAATTGTTCAGGAGTTATAAGCAGTTCAAGTTGATTTTCGCGGGCGGGCCAATATGGTTCTCAAATAACAACTAGTGAAACTGACATATTCTTGTAGCATTCAACATGTTTCATTAAAATGCAAATAATTGTGTTCTCTACGATCAATTGTTCAGGAGTTATAAGCAGTTCAAGTTGATTTTCGCGGGCGGGCCAATATGGATCTCAAAAAACAACTTGTGAAATCGATATATTCTTGTAGCATGCAACATGCTGATTAATATGCAAATTTATTACGCTCTCTAGGATCATATGTTCAGAAGTTATAAACAATTCAATTTAATACTCGCGGGCGGGCCAATATGGTTCTCAAACAACAACTAGTGAAACCGACATATTCTTGAAGCATTCAACATGTTTCATTAAAATGCAAATAATTGTGTTCGCTACGATAAATTGTTAAGAAGTTATTAGCAGTTCAAGTTAATTTTCGCGGGCGGGCCAATATGGTTCTCAACCAACAACTAATGAAATCTATATATTCTTGTAGCATGAAACATGCTGATTAATATGCAAAATTATTACGCTCTCTAAGATCATTTGTTCAGAAGTTATAAACAGTTCAAGTTAATACTCGCGGGCGGGCCAATATGGTTCTAAAAAAACAAATAGTAAAAACCGACATATTCTTGTAGCATACAACATGTTTCATTAAAATGCAAATAATTGTGTTCTCTACGATCATTTGTTCAGAAATTGTAAGCAGTTCAATTAGTTTTCGCGGGTGGGCCAAGATGGTTCTCAAACAATAACTAGTGAAATCTATATATTCTTGTAGCTAGCTACATGTTTATTAATATGCAAAACAATCGAGCTTTCTACGATCATTTGTTTAGAACTTATAAGCAGTTCAATTTAATACTCGCGGGCGGGCCAATATGGTACTCAAACAATAACTAGTGAAAATGACATATTCTTGTAGCATATAACATGTTAGATTTAAATGATAATAATTGTGATCTCTACGATCAATTGTTCAGAAGTTATAAGCAGTTCAAATTGATTTTCGCGGGCGGGACAATATGGTTCTCAACCAACAACTAGTGAAATCGATATATTCTTGTAGCATTCAACATGCTGATTAATATGAAAATTTATTACGCTCTCTAGGATCATTTGTTCAGAAGTTATAAGCATTTCAATTTAATACCCGCTGGCGGACCAATATGGTTCTCAAGCAACAACTAGTGAAACCGACATATTCTTGAAGCATTCAACATGTTTCATTAAAATGCAAATAATTGTGTTCGCTACGATCAATTGTTCAGAAGTTATAAGCAGTTCAATTTATTTTTTGCGGGCGGGCCAAAATGGTTCTCAAACAATAACTAGTGAAACCGACATATTCTTGTAGCATACAACATGTTTGATTGAAATGCAAATAATTGTGTTCTCTACGATCAATTGTTCAGAAGTTATAAACAGTTCAAGCTAATACTCGCGGGCGGGCCAATAGGGTTTTCTAAAAACAACTAGTGAAACCGACATATTCTTGTAGCATTCAAGATGTTTCATTAAAATGCAAATAATTGTGTTCTCTACGATCAATTTTTCAGGAGTTATAAGCAGTTCAAGTTGATTTTCAGGGGCGGGCCAATATGGTTCTCAACCAACAACTAGTGAAATCGATATATTCTTGTAGCATGCAACATGCTGATTAATATGCAAATTTATTACGCTCTCTAGGATCATTTGTTCAGAAGTTATAAACAGTTCAAGTTAATACTCGCGGACGGGCCAATATGGTTTTCTAAAAACAACTAGTGAAACCGACATATTCTTGTAGCATTCAACATGTTTCATTAAAATGCAAATAATTGTGTTCTCTACGATTAATTGTTCAGGAGTTATAAGCAGTTCAAGTTGATTTTCACGGGCGGGCCAATATGGTTCTCAACCAACAACTAGTGAAATCGATATATTCTTGTAGCATGCAGCATGCTGATTAATATGCAAAATTATTACGCTCTCTACGATCAATTGTTCAGAAGTTATAAGGAGTTGAAGTTAGTTTTAGCGGGCGGGCGAAAGTGGTTTTCTAAAAACAACGAGTGAAACCGACATTTTTTTGTAGCATTCAACATGTTTCATTAAAATGCAAATAATTGTTTTCTACTATCAATTGTTCAGGAGTTATAAGCAGTTCAAGTTGATTTTCGCGGGCTGGCCAATATGGATCTCAACCAACAACTTGTGAAATCGATATATTCTTTTAGCATGCAACATGCTGACTAATATGCAAATTTATTTCGCTCTCTAGGATCATTTGTTCAGAAGTTATAAGCATTTCAATTTAATACTCGCGGGCGGGCCAATATGGTTCTCAAACAACAACTAGTTAAACCGACATATTCTTGAAGCATTCAACATGTTTCATTAAAATGCAAATAATTGTGTTCGCTACCATCAATTGTTCAGAAGTTATAAGCAGTTCAAGTTAATTTTCGCGGGCGGGCCAATATGGTTCTCAGCCAACAACCAATGAAATCGATATATTCTTGTAGCATGAAACATTCTGATTAATATGCAAAATTATTACGCTCTCTACGATCATTTGTTCAGAAGTTATAAGGAGTTGAATTTAGTTTTGGCGGGCGGGCCAAAATGGTTCTCAAACAATAACTAGTGAATCCGACATATTCTTCTAGCATACAACATGTTTGATTGAAATGCAAATAATTGTGTTCTCTACGATCAATTGTTCAGAAGTTATAAGCAGTTCAAGTAGATTTTCGCTGGCGGGCCAATTTAGGTTCTCAAACAAAAACTAATGAAATCGATATATTCTTGTAGCATGCAACATGCTGTTTAATATGCAAAATTATTACGCTTTCTACGATCAATTGTTCAGAAGTTATAAGGAGTTGAAATTAGTTTTGGCGGGTGGGCCAATATGGTTCTCAAATAACAACTAGTGAAACTGACATATTCTTGTAGCATTCAACATGTTTCATTAAAATGCAAATAATTGTGTTGTTTACGATCAATTGTTCAGGAGTTATAAGCAGTTAAAGTTGATTTTCGCGGCCGGCCAATATGGTTCTCAACCAACAACTTGTGAAATCGATATATTCTTGTAGCATGCAACATGCTGATTAATATGCAAAATTATTACGCACTCTACGATCATTTGTTCAGAAGTTATAAGCAGTTCAAGTTAATACTCGCGGGCGGCCCAATATGGTTCTCAAATAACAACTAGTGAAACTGACATATTCTTGTAGCATTCAACATGTTTCAATAAAATGCATATAATTGTGCTCTCTACGATCAATAGTTCAGGAGTTATAAGCAGTTCAAGATGATTTTCGCGGGCAAGCCAATATGGTTCTCAACCAACAACTTGTGAAATCGATATATTCTTGTAGCATGCAACATGCTGATTAATATGCAAATTTATTACGCTCTCTAGGATCATTTTTTCAGAAGTTATAAACAGTTCAAGTTAATTCTCTCGGACGGGCCAATATGGTTTTCTAAAAACAACTAGTGAAACCGACATATTCTTGAAGCATTCAACATGTTTCATTAAAATGAAAATAATTGTGTTCGCTACCATCAATTGTTCAGAAGTTATAAGCATTTCAAGTTGATTTTCGCGGGCGGGCCAATATGGTTCTCAACCAACAACTAGTGAAATCGATATATTCTTGTAGCTTGCAACATGCTGATTAATATGCAAAATTATTAGACTTTCTACGATTATTTGTTCAGAAGTTATAAGCAGTTCAAATTAATTTTCGCGGGCGGGCCAATATGGTTCTCAACCAACAACTAGTGAAATCGATATATTCTTGTAGCATGCAACATGCTGATTAATATGCAAATTTATTACGCTCTCTAAGATCATTTGTTCAGAAGGTATAAACAGTTCAAGTTAATACTCGCGGGCGGGCCAAAATGGTTTTCTAAAAAAACTAGTGAAACCGACATATTCTTGTAGCAATCAACATGTTTCATTAAAATGCAAATAATTGTGTTCTCTACGATCAATTGTTCAGGAGTTATAAGCAGTTCAAGTTGATTTTCGCGGGCGGGCCAATATGGTTCTCAAATAACAACTAGTGAAACTGACATATTCTTGTAGCATTCAACATGTTTCATTAAAATGCAAATAATTGTGTTCTCTACGATCAATTGTTCAGGAGTTATAAGCAGTTCAAGTTGATTTTCGCGGGCGGGCCAATATGGATCTCAACCAACAACTTGTGAAATCGATATATTCTTGTAGCATGCAACATGCTGATTAATATGCAAATTTATTACGCTCTCTAGGATCATATGTTCAGAAGTTATAAACAATTCAATTTAATACTCGCGGGCGGGCCAATATGGTTCTCAAACAACAACTAGTGAAACCGACATATTCTTGAAGCATTCAACATGTTTCATTAAAATGCAAATAATTGTGTTCGCTACGATAAATTGTTAAGAAGTTATTAGCAGTTCAAGTTAATTTTCGCGGGCGGGCCAATATGGTTCTCAACCAACAACTAATGAAATCTATATATTCTTGTAGCATGAAACATGCTGATTAATATGCAAAATTATTACGCTCTCTAAGATCATTTGTTCAGAAGTTATAAGGAGTTGAAGTTAGTTCTGGCGGGCGGGCCAAAATGGTTCTCAAACAATAACTAGTGAAACCGACATATTCTTGTAGCATACAACATGTTTGATTTAGATGCAAATAATTGGGTTCTCTACGATCAATTTTTCAGAAGTTATAAACAGTTCAAGTTAATTTTCGAAGGCGGACCAATATGTTTCTCAACCAACAACTAGTGAAATCGATATATTCTTGTAGCATGCAAAATGCTGATTAATATGCAAAATTATTACGCTCACTACGATCATTTGTTCAGAAGTTATAAACAGTTCAAGTTAATACTCGCGGGCGGGCCAATATGGTTCTAAAAAAACAAATAGTAAAAACCGACATATTCTTGTAGCATACAACATGTTTCATTAAAATGCAAATAATTGTGTTCTCTACGATCATTTGTTCAGAAATTGTAAGCAGTTCAATTAGTTTTCGCGGGTGGGCCAAGATGGTTCTCAAACAATAACTAGTGAAATCTATATATTCTTGTAGCTAGCTACATGTTTATTAATATGCAAAACAATCGAGCTTTCTACGATCATTTGTTTAGAACTTATAAGCAGTTCAATTTCATACTCGCGGGCGGGCCAATATGGTACTCAAACAATAACTAGTGAAAATGACATATTCTTGTAGCATATAACATGTTAGATTTAAATGATAATAATTGTGATCTCTACGATCAATTGTTCAGAAGTTATAAGCAGTTCAAATTGATTTTCGCGGGCGGGACAATATGGTTCTCAACCAACAACTAGTGAAATCGATATATTCTTGTAGCATTCAACATGCTGATTAATATGAAAATTTATTACGCTCTCTAGGATCATTTGTTCAGAAGTTATAAGCATTTCAATTTAATACCCGCTGGCGGACCAATATGGTTCTCAAGCAACAACTAGTGAAACTGACATATTCTTGAAGCATTCAACATGTTTCATTAAAATGCAAATAATTGTGTTCGCTACGATCAATTGTTCAGAAGTTATAAGCAGTTCAATTTATTTTTTGCGGGCGGGCCAAAATGGTTCTCAAACAATAACTAGTGAAACCGACATATTCTTGTAGCATACAACATGTTTGATTGAAATGCAAATAATTGTGTTCTCTACGATCAATTGTTCAGAAGTTATAAACAGTTCAAGCTAATACTCGCGGGCGGGCCAATAGGGTTTTCTAAAAACAACTAGTGAAACCGACATATTCTTGTAGCATTCAAGATGTTTCATTAAAATGCAAATAATTGTGTTCTCTACGATCAATTTTTCAGGAGTTATAAGCAGTTCAAGTTGATTTTCAGGGGCGGGCCAATATGGTTCTCAACCAACAACTAGTGAAATCGATATATTCTTGTAGCATGCAACATGCTGATTAATATGCAAATTTATTACGCTCTCTAGGATCATTTGTTCAGAAGTTATAAACAGTTCAAGTTAATACTCGCGGACGGGCCAATATGGTTTTCTAAAAACAACTAGTGAAACCGACATATTCTTGTAGCATTCAACATGTTTCATTAAAATGCAAATAATTGTGTTCTCTACGATTAATTGTTCAGGAGTTATAAGCAGTTCAAGTTGATTTTCACGGGCGGGCCAATATGGTTCTCAACCAACAACTAGTGAAATCGATATATTCTTGTAGCATGCAGCATGCTGATTAATATGCAAAATTATTACGCTCTCTACGATCAATTGTTCAGAAGTTATAAGGAGTTGAAGTTAGTTTTAGCGGGCGGGCGAAAGTGGTTTTCTAAAAACAACGAGTGAAACCGACATTTTTTTGTATCATTCAACATGTTTCATTAAAATGCAAATAATTGTTTTCTACTATCAATTGTTCAGGAGTTATAAGCAGTTCAAGTTGATTTTCGCGGGCGGGCCAATATGGATCTCAACCAACAACTTGTGAAATCGATATATTCTTTTAGCATGCAACATGCTGACTAATATGCAAATTTATTACGCTCTCTAGGATCATTTGTTCAGAAGTTATAAGCATTTCAATTTAATACTCGCGGGCGGGCCAATATGGTTCTCAAACAACAACTAGTTAAACCGACATATTCTTGAAGCATTCAACATGTTTCATTAAAATGCAAATAATTGTGTTCACTACCATCAATTGTTCAGAAGTTATAAGCAGTTCAAGTTAATTTTCGCGGGCGGGCCAATATGGTTCTCAGCCAACAACCAATGAAATCGATATATTCTTGTAGCATGAAACATTCTGATTAATATGCAAAATTATTACGCTCTCTACGATCATTTGTTCAGAAGTTATAAGGAGTTGAATTTAGTTTTGGCGGGCGGGCCAAAATGGTTCTCAAACAATAACTAGTGAATCCGACATATTCTTCTAGCATACAACATGTTTGATTGAAATGCAAATAATTGTGTTCTCTACGATCAATTGTTCAGAAGTTATAAGCAGTTCAAGTAGATTTTCGCTGGCGGGCCAATTTAGGTTCTCAAACAAAAACTAATGAAATCGATATATTCTTGTAGCATGCAACATGCTGTTTAATATGCAAAATTATTACGCTTTCTACGATCAATTGTTCAGAAGTTATAAGGAGTTGAAATTAGTTTTGGCGGGTGGGCCAATATGGTTCTCAAATAACAACTAGTGAAACTGACATATTCTTGTAGCATTCAACATGTTTCATTAAAATGCAAATAATTGTGTTGTTTACGATCAATTGTTCAGGAGTTATAAGCAGTTAAAGTTGATTTTCGCGGCCGGCCAATATGGTTCTCAACCAACAACTTGTGAAATCGATATATTCTTGTAGCATGCAACATGCTGATTAATATGCAAAATTATTACGCACTCTACGATCATTTGTTCAGAAGTTATAAGCAGTTCAAGTTAATACTCGCGGGCGGCCCAATATGGTTCTCAAATAACAACTAGTGAAACTGACATATTCTTGTAGCATTCAACATGTTTCATTAAAATGCATATAATTGTGCTCTCTACGATCAATAGTTCAGGAGTTATAAGCAGTTCAAGATGATTTTCGCGGGCAAGCCAATATGGTTCTCAACCAACAACTTGTGAAATCGATATATTCTTGTAGCATGCAACATGCTGATTAATATGCAAATTTATTACGCTCTCTAGGATCATTTTTTCAGAAGTTATAAACAGTTCAAGTTAATTCTCTCGGACGGGCCAATATGGTTTTCTAAAAACAACTAGTGAAACCGACATATTCTTGAAGCATTCAACATGTTTCATTAAAATGCAAATAATTGTGTGTTCTACGATCAATTGTTCAGGAGTTATAAGCAGTTCAAGTTGATTTTCGCGGGCGGGCCAATTTAGGTTCTCAACCAAAAACTAATGAAATCGATATATTCTTGTAGCATGCAACATGCTGTTTAATATACAAAATTATTACGCTTTCTACGATCAATTGTTCAGAAGTTATAAGGAGTTCAAGTTGATTTTCGCGGGCGACCCAATATAGTTCTCAACCAACAACTAGTGAAATCGATATATTCTTTTAGCATGCAACATGCTGATTAATATGCAAATTTATTACGCCCTCTAGGATCATTTTTCAGAAGTTATAAACAGTTCAAGTTAATACTCGCGGGCGGGCCAATATGGTTTTCTATAAACAACTAGTGAAACCGACATATTCTTGTAGCATTCAAAATGTTTCATTAAAATGCAAATAACTGTGTGCTCTACGATCAATTGTTCAGAAGTTATAAGCAGTTCAAGTTAATTTTCGGGGCAGGCCAATATATTTCTCAAAACAACAACTAGTGAAATCGATATATTCTTGTAGCATGCAACATGCTGATTAATATGCAAATTTATTACGCTTTCTACGATTATTTGTTCAGATGTTATAAGCAGTTCAAATTAATTTTCGCGGGGGGCCAATATGGTTCTCAACCAACAACTAATGAAATCGATATATTCTTGTAGCATGCAACATGCTGATTAATATGCATAATTATTAAGCTCTCTACGATCCTTTGTTCAGAAGTTATAAGGAGTTGAAGTTAGTTTCGGCGGGCGGGACAAAATGGTTCTCAAACAATAACTAGTGAAACCGACATATTCTTGTAGCATACATGTTTGATTGAAATGCAAATAATTGTGTTCTCAACGATCAATTGTTCAGGAGTTATAAGCAGATCAAGTTGATTTTCGCGGACGGGCCAATATGGTTCTCAACCAAAAACTAGTGAAATCGATATATTCTTCTAGCATGCAACATGTTTCATTAAAATGCAAATAATTGTGTTTTCTATGATCAATTTTTCAGGAGTTATAAGCAGTTCAAGTTGATTTTCAGGGGCGGGCCAATATGGTTCTCAACCAACAACTAGTGAAATCGATATATTCTTGTAGCATGCAGCATGCTGATTAATATGCAAAATTATTACGCTCACTACGATCAATTGTTCAGAAGTTATAAGGAGTTGAAGTTAGTTTTAGCGGGCGGGCCAAAGTGGTTTTCTAAAAACAACGAGTGAAACCGACATTTTTTTGTAGCATTCAACATGTTTCATTAAAATGCAAATAATTGTTTTCTACTATCAATTGTTCAGGAGTTATAAGCAGTTCAAGTTGATTTTCGCGGGCGGGCCAATATGGATCTCAACCAACAACTTGTGAAATCGATATATTCTTGTAGCATGCAACATGCTGATTAACATGCAAATTTATTACGCTCTCTAGGATCATTTGTTCAGAAGTTATAAGCATTTCAATTTAATACTCGCGGGCGGGCCAATATGGTTCTCAAACAACAACTAGTGAAACCGACATATTCTTGAAGCATTCAACATGTTTCATTAAAATGCAAATAATTGTGTTCGCTACCATCAATTGTTCAGAAATTATAAGCAGTTCAAGTTAATTTTCGCGGGCGTGCCAATATGGTTCTCAGCCAACAACCAATGAAATCGATATATTCTTGTAGCATGAAACATTCTGATTAATATGCAAAATTATTACGCTCTCTACGATCATTTGTTCAGAAGTTATAAGGAGTTGAATTTAGTTTTGGCGGGCGGGCCAAAATGGTTCTCAAACAATAACTAGTGAATCCGACATATTCTTCTAGCATACAACATGTTTGATTGAAATGCAAATAATTGTGTTCTCTACGATCAATTGTTCAGAAGTTATAAGCAGTTCAAGTAGATTTTCGCGGGCGGGCCAATTTAGGTTCTCAACCAAAAACTAATGAAATCGATATATTCTTGTAGCATGCAACATGCTGTTTAATATGCAAAATTATTACGCTTTCTACGATCAATTGTTCAGAAGTTATAAGGAGTTGAAATTAGTTTTGGCGGGTGGGCCAATATGGTTTTCTAAAAACAACTAGTGAAACCGACATATTTTTGTAGCATTCAACATGTTTCATTAAAATGCAAATAATTGTGTGTTCTAAGATCAATTGTTCAGGAGTTATAAGCAGTTCAAGTTGATTTTCGCGGGCGGGCCAATATGGTTCTCAACCAACAACTTGTGAAATCGATATATTCTTGTAGCATGCAACATGCTGATTAATATGCAAATTTATTACGCTCTCTAGGATCATTTTTTCAGAAGTTATAAACAGTTCAAGTTAATTCTCTCGGACGGGCCAATATGGTTTTCTAAAAACAACTAGTGAAACCGACATATTTTTGTAGCATTCAACATGTTTCATTAAAATGCAAATAATTGTGTGTTCTACGATCAATTGTTCAGGAGTTATAAGCAGTTCAAGTTGATTTTCGCGGGCGGGCCAATTTAGGTTCTCAACCAAAAACTAATGAAATCGATATATTCTTGTAGCATGCAACATGCTGTTTAATATGCAAAATTATTACGCTTTCTACGATCAATTGTTCAGAAGTTATAAGGAGTTGAAATTAGTTTTGGCGGGTGGGCCAAAATGGTTTTCTAAAAGCAACTAGTGAAACCGACATATTCTTGTAGCATTCAACATGTTTCATTAAAATGCAAATTATTGTGTTCTCTACGATCAATTGTTCAGAAGTTATAAGCAGTTCAAGTTCATTTTCGCGGGCGACCCAATATAGTTCTCAACCAACAACTAGTGAAATCGATATATTCTTTTAGCATGCAACATGCTGATTAATATGCAAATTTATTACGCCCTCTAGGATCATTTGTTCAGAAGTTATAAACAGTTCAAGTTAATACTCGCGGGCGGGCCAATATGGTTTTCTATAAACAACTAGTGAAACCGACATATTCTTGTAGCATTCAAAATGTTTCATTAAAATGTAAATAACTGTGTGCTCTACGATCAATTGTTCAGAAGTTATAAGCAGTTCAAGTTAATTTTCGGGGCAGGCCAATATATTTCTCAAACAACAACTAGTGAAATCGATATATTCTTGTAGCATGCAACATGCTGATTAATATGCAAATTTATTACGCTTTCTACGATTATTTGTTCAGATGTTATAAGCAGTTCAAATTAATTTTCGCGGGGGGCCAATATGGTTCTCAACCAACAACTAATGAAATCGATATATTCTTGTAGCATGCAACATGCTGATTAATATGCATAATTATTAAGCTCTCTACGATCCTTTGTTCAGAAGTTATAAGGAGTTGAAGTTAGTTTCGGCGGGCGGGACAAAATGGTTCTCAAACAATAACTAGTGAAACCGACATATTCTTGTAGCATACATGTTTGATTGAAATGCAAATAATTGTGTTCTCAACGATCAATTGTTCAGGAGTTATAAGCAGATCAAGTTGATTTTCGCGGACGGGCCAATATGGTTCTCAACCAAAAACTAGTGAAATCGATATATTCTTCTAGCATGCAACATGTTTCATTAAAATGCAAATAATTGTGTTTTCTATGATCAATTTTTCAGGAGTTATAAGCAGTTCAAGTTGATTTTCAGGGGCGGGCCAATATGGTTTTCAACCAACAACTAGTGAAATCGATATATTCTTGTAGCATGCAGCATGCTGATTAATATGCAAAATTATTACGCTCACTACGATCAATTGTTCAGAAGTTATAAGGAGTTGAAGTTAGTTTTAGCGGGCGGGCCAAAGTGGTTTTCTAAAAACAACGAGTGAAACCGACATTTTTTTGTAGCATTCAACATGTTTCATTAAAATGCAAATAATTGTTTTCTACTATCAATTGTTCAGGAGTTATAAGCAGTTCAAGTTGATTTTCGCGGGCGGGCCAATATGGATCTCAACCAACAACTTGTGAAATCGATATATTCTTGTAGCATGCAACATGCTGACTAATATGCAAATTTATTACGCTCTCTAGGATCATTTGTTCAGAAGTTATAAGCATTTCAATTTAATACTCGCGGGCGGGAAAATATGGTTCTCAAACAACAACTAGTGAAACCGACATATTCTTGAAGCATTCAACATGTTTCATTAAAATGCAAATAATTGTGTTCGCTACCATCAATTGTTCAGAAATTATAAGCAGTTCAAGTTAATTTTCGCGGGCGTGCCAATATGGTTCTCAGCCAACAACCAATGAAATCGATATATTCTTGTAGCATGAAACATTCTGATTAATATGCAAAATTATTACGCTCTCTACGATCATTTGTTCAGAAGTTATAAGGAGTTGAATTTAGTTTTGGCGGGCGGGACAAAATGGTTCTCAAACAATAACTAGTGAATCCGACATATTCTTCTAGCATACAACATGTTTGATTGGAATGCAAATAATTGTGTTCTCTACGATCAATTGTTCAGAAGTTATAAGCAGTTCAAGTAGATTTTCGCGGGCGGGCCAATTTAGGTTCTCAAACAAAAACTAATGAAATCGATATATTCTTGTAGCATGCAACATGCTGTTTAATATGCAAAATTATTACGCTTTCTACGATCAATTGTTCAGAAGTTATAAGGAGTTGAAATTAGTTTTGGCGGGTGGGCCAATATGGTTTTCTAAAAACAACTAGTGAAACCGACATATTTTTGTAGCATTCAACATGTTTCATTAAAATGCAAATAATTGTGTGTTCTACGATCAATTGTTCAGGAGTTATAAGCAGTTCAAGTTGATTTTCGCGGGCGGGCCAATATGGTTCTCAACCAACAACTTGTGAAATCGATATATTCTTGTAGCATGCAACATGCTGATTAATATGCAAATTTATTACGCTCTCTAGGATCATTTTTTCAGAAGTTATAAACAGTTCAAGTTAATTCTCTAGGACGGGCCAATATGGTTTTCTAAAAACAACTAGTGAAACCGACATATTTTTGTCGCATTCAACATGTTTCATTAAAATGCAAATAATTGTGTGTTCTACGATCAATTGTTCAGGAGTTATAAGCAGTTCAAGTTGATTTTCGCGGGCGGGCCAATTTAGGTTCTCAACCAAAAACTAATGAAATCGATATATTCTTGTAGCATGCAACATGCTGTTTAATATGCAAAATTATTACGCTTTCTACGATCAATTGTTCAGAAGTTATAAGGAGTTGAAATTAGTTTTGGCGGGTGGGCCAAAATGGTTTTCTAAAAGCAACTAGTGAAACCGACATATTCTTGTAGCATTCAACATGTTTCATTAAAATGCAAATTATTGTGTTCTCTACGATCAATTGTTCAGAAGTTATAAGCAGTTCAAGTTCATTTTCGCGGGCGACCCAATATAGTTCTCAACCAACAACTAGTGAAATCGATATATTCTTTTAGCATGCAACATGCTGATTAATATGCAAATTTATTACGCCCTCTAGGATCATTTGTTCAGAAGTTATAAACAGTTCAAGTTAATACTCGCGGGCGGGCCAATATGGTTTTCTATAAACAACTAGTGAAACCGACATATTCTTGTAGCATTCAAAATGTTTCATTAAAATGCAAATAACTGTGTGCTCTACGATCAATTGTTCAGAAGTTATAAGCAGTTCAAGTTAATTTTCGGGGCAGGCCAATATATTTCTCAAACAACAACTAGTGAAATCGATATATTCTTGTAGCATGCAACATGCTGATTAATATGCAAATTTATTACGCTTTCTACGATTATTTGTTCAGATGTTATAAGCAGTTCAAATTAATTTTCGCGGGGGGCCAATATGGTTCTCAACCAACAACTAATGAAATCGATATATTCTTGTAGCATGCAACATGCTGATTAATATGCATAATTATTAAGCTCTCTACGATCCTTTGTTCAGAAGTTATAAGGAGTTGAAGTTAGTTTCGGCGGGCGGGACAAAATGGTTCTCAAACAATAACTAGTGAAACCGACATATTCTTGTAGCATACATGTTTGATTGAAATGCAAATAATTGTGTTCTCAACGATCAATTGTTCAGGAGTTATAAGCAGATCAAGTTGATTTTCGCGGACGGGCCAATATGGTTCTCAACCAAAAACTAGTGAAATCGATATATTCTTCTAGCATGCAACATGCTGATTAATATGCAAATTTATTACGCTCTCTAGGATCATTTGTTCCGAAGTTAGAAACAGTTCAAGGTAATACTCGCGGGCGGGCCAATATGGTTTTCTAAAAAACAACTAGTGAAACCGACATATTCTTGTAGCATTCAACATGTTTCATTAAAATGCAAATAATTGTGTTTTCTATGATCAATTTTTCAGGAGTTATAAGCAGTTCAAGTTGATTTTCAGGGGCGGGCCAATATGGTTCTCAACCAACAACTAGTGAAATCGATATATTCTTGTAGCATGCAGCATGCTGATTAATATGCAAAATTATTACGCTCTCTACGATCAATTGTTCAGAAGTTATAAGGAGTTGAAGTTAGTTTTAGCGGGCGGGCCAAAGTGGTTTTCTAAAAACAACGAGTGAAACCGACATTTTTTTGTAGCATTCAATATGTTTCATTAAAATGCAAATAATTGTTTTCTACTATCAATTGTTCAGGAGTTATAAGCAGTTCAAGTTGATTTTCGCGGGCGGGCCAATATGGATCTCAACCAACAACTTGTGAAATCGATATATTCTTGTAGCATGCAACATGCTGACTAATATGCAAATTTATTACGCTCTCTAGGATCATTTGTTCAGAAGTTATAAGCATTTCAATTTAATACTCGCGGGCGGGCCAATATGGTTCTCAAACAACTAGTGAAACCGACATATTCTTGAAGCATTCAACATGTTTCATTAAAATGCAAATAATTGTGTTCGCTACCATCAATTGTTCAGAAATTATAAGCAGTTCAAGTTAATTTTCGTGGGCGGGCCAATATGGTTCTCAGCCAACAACCAATGAAATCGATATATTCTTGTAGCATGAAACATTCTGATTAATATGCAAAATTATTACGCTCTCTACGATCATTTGTTCAGAAGTTATAAGGAGTTGAATTTAGTTTTAGCGGGCGGGCCAAAATGGTTCTCAAACAATAACTAGTGAATCCGACATATTCTTCTAGCATACAACATGTTTGATTGAAATGCAAATAATTGTGTTCTCTACGATCAATTGTTCAGAAGTTATAAGCAGTTCAAGTAGATTTTCGCGGGCGGGCCAATTTAGGTTCTCAAACAAAAACTAATGAAATCGATATATTCTTGTAGCATGCAACATGCTGTTTGATATGCAAAATTATTACGCTTTCTACGATCAATTGTTCAGAAGTTATAAGGAGTTGAAATTAGTTTTGGCGGGTGGGCCAATATGGTTCTCAAATAACAACTAGTGAAACTGACATATTCTTGTAGCATTCAACATGTTTCATTAAAATGCAAATAATTGTGTTGTTTACGATCAATTGTTCAGGAGTTATAAGCAGTTAAAGTTGATTTTCGCGGCCGGCCAATATGGTTCTCAACCAACAACTTGTGAAATCGATATATTCTTGTAGCATGCAACATGCTGATTAATATGCAAAATTATTACGCACTCTACGATCATTTGTTCAGAAGTTATAAGCAGTTCAAGTTAATACTCGCGGGCGGCCCAATATGGTTCTCAAATAACAACTAGTGAAACTGACATATTCTTGTAGCATTCAACATGTTTCATTAAAATGCATATAATTGTGCTCTCTACGATCAATAGTTCAGGAGTTATAAGCAGTTCAAGATGATTTTCGCGGGCGGGCCAATATGGTTCTCAACCAACAACTTGTGAAATCGATATATTCTTGTAGCATGCAACATGCTGATTAATATGCAAATTTATTACGCTCTCTAGGATCATTTTTTCAGAAGTTATAAACAGTTCAAGTTAATTCTCTCGGACGGGCCAATATGGTTTTCTAAAAACAACTAGTGAAACCGACATATTCTTGAAGCATTCAACATGTTTTATTAAAATGCAAATAATTGTGTGTTCTACGATCAATTGTTCAGGAGTTATAAGCAGTTCAAGTTGATTTTCGCGGGCGGGCCAATTTAGGTTCTCAACCAAAAACTAATGAAATCGATATATTCTTGTAGCATGCAACATGCTGTTTAATATGCAAAATTATTACGCTTTCTACGATCAATTGTTCAGAAGTTATAAGGAGTTGAAATTAGTTTTGGCGGGTGGGCCAAAATGGTTTTCTAAAAGCAACTAGTGAAACCGACATATTCTTGTAGCATTCAACATGTTTCATTAAAATGCAAATTATTGTGTTCTCTACGATCAATTGTTCAGAAGTTATAAGCAGTTCAAGTTGATTTTCGCGGGCGACCCAATATAGTTCTCAACCAAAAACTAGTGAAATCGATATATTCTTTTAGCATGCAACATGCTGATTAATATGCAAATTTATTACGCCCTCTAGGATCATTTGTTCAGAAGTTATAAACAGTTCAAGTTAATACTCGCGGGCGGGCCAATATGGTTTTCTATAAACAACTAGTGAAACCGACATATTCTTGTAGCATTCAAAATGTTTCATTAAAATGCAAATAACTGTGTGCTCTACGATCAATTGTTCAGAAGTTATAAACAGTTCAAGTTAATTTTCGGGGCAGGCCAATATATTTCTCAAACAACAACTAGTGAAATCGATATATTCTTGTAGCATGCAACATGCTGATTAATATGCAAATTTAGTACGCTTTCTACGATTATTTGTTCAGATGTTATAAGCAGTTCAAATTAATTTTCGAGGGGGGCCAATATGGTTCTCAACCAACAACTAATGAAATCGATATATTCTTGTAGCATGCAACATGCTGATTAATATGCATAATTATTAAGCTCTCTACGATCCTTTGTTCAGAAGTTATAAGGAGTTGAAGTTAGTTTCGGCGGGCGGGACAAAATGGTTCTCAAACAATAACTAGTGAAACCGACATATTCTTGTAGCATACATGTTTGATTGAAATGCAAATAATTGTGTTCTCAACGATCAATTGTTCAGGAGTTATAAGCAGATCAAGTTGATTTTCGCGGACGGGCCAATATGGTTCTCAACCAAAAACTAGTGAAATCGATATATTCTTCTAGCATGCAACATGCTGATTAATATGCAAATTTATTACGCTCTCTAGGATCATTTGTTCCGAAGTTAGAAACAGTTCAAGGTAATACTCGCGGGCGGGCCAATATGGTTTTCTAAAAAACAACTAGTGAAACCGACATATTCTTGTAGCATTCAACATGTTTCATTAAAATGCAAATAATTGTGTTTTCTATGATCAATTTTTCAGGAGTTATAAGCAGTTCAAGTTGATTTTCAGGGGCGGGCCAATATGGTTCTCAACCAACAACTAGTGAAATCGATATATTCTTGTAGGATGCAACATGCTGATTAATATGCAAATATATTACGCTCTCTAGGATCATTTGTTCAGAAGTCATAAACAGTTCAAGTTAATACTCGCGGGCGGGCCAATGTGGTTCTCAAACAACAACTAGTGAAACCGACATATTCTTGAAGCAATCAACATGTTTCATTAAAATGCAAATAATTGTGTTCGCTACGATCAATTGTTCAGAAGTTATAAGCAGTTCAAGTTAATTTTCGCGGGCGGGCCAATATGGTTCTCAACCAACAACCAATGAAATCGATATATTCTTGTAGCATGCAACATGCTGATTAATATGCAAAATTATAACGCTCTCTACGATATTTTGTTCAGAAGTTATAAGGAGTTGAATTTAGTTTTGGCGGGCGGGCCAAAATGGTTCTCAAACAATATCTAGTGAAACCGACATTTTCTTGTAGCATACAACATGTTTGATTGAAATGCAAATAATTGTGTTCTCTACGATCAATTGTTCAGAAGTTATAGACAGTTCAACTTAATACTCGCTGGCGGACCAATATGGTTTTCAAAAAACAACTAGTGAAACCGACATATTCTTGTAGCATGCAACATGCTGATTAATATGCAAATTTATTACGCTCTCTAGGATCATTTGTTCAGAAGTTATAAACAGTTCAAGTTAATACTCGCGGGCTGGCCAATATGGTTTTCTGAAAACAACTAGTGAAACCGACATATTCTTGTTGCATTCATCACGTTTCATTAAAATGAAAATAATTGTGGTCCTTACGATCAATAGTTCAGGAGTTATAAGCAGTTCAAATTGATTTTCGCGGGCGGGCCAATATGGTTCTCAACCAACAACTAGTGAAATCTATATATTCTTGTAGCATGCAACATGCTGATTAATATGCAAATTTATTGCGCTCTCTAGGATCATTTGTTCAGATGTTATAAACAGTTCAAGTTAATACTCGCGGGCGGGCCAATATGGTTTTCTAAAAACAACTGGTGAAACCGACATATTCTTGTTGCATTCAACATGTTTGATTGAAATGCTATTAATTGTGGTCTCTACGATCAATTGTTCAGGAGTTATAAGCAGATCAAGTTGATTTTCGCGGACGGGCCAATATGGTTCTCAACCAAAAACTAGTGAAATCGATATATTCTTCTAGCATGCAACATGCTGATTAATATGCAAATTTATTACGCTCTCTAGGATCATTTGTTCCGAAGTTAGAAACAGTTCAAGGTAATACTCGCGGGCGGGCCAATATGGTTTTCTAAAAAACAACTAGTGAAACCGACATATTCTTGTAGCATTCAACATGTTTCATTAAAATGCAAATAATTGTGTTTTCTATGATAAATTTTTCAGGAGTTATAAGCAGTTCAAGTTGATTTTCAGGGGCGGGCCAATATGGTTCTCAGCCAACAACCAATGAAATTGATATATTCTTGTAGCATGCAACATGCTGATTGATATGCAAAATTATTACGCTCTCTACGATCATTTGTTCAGAAGTTATAAAGTGTTGAAGTTAGTTTTGGCGGTCGGGCCAAAATGGTTCTCAAACAATAACTAGTGAAACCGACATATTCTTGAAGCATACAACATGTTTGATTGAAATGCAAATAATTGTGTGCTCTACAATCAATTGTTCAGAAGATATAAGCAGTTCAAGTTAATTTTCGCGGGCAGGCCAATATATTTCTCAAACAACAACTAGTGAAATCGATATATTCTTGTAGCATGCAACATGCTGATTAATATGCAAGTTTATTACGCTCTCTAAGATCATTTGTTCAGAAGTTATAAGCAGTTCAATTTAATACTCGCGGGCGGGCCAATATGGTTCTCAAACAACAACTAGTGAAACCGACATATTCTTGAAGCATTCAACATGTTTCATTAAAATGCAAATATTTGTGTTCGCTACGATCAATTGTTCAGAAGTTATAAGCAGTTCAAGTTAATTTTCGCGGGCGGGCCAATATGGTTCTCTACCAACAACCCATGAAATCGATATATTCTTGTAGCATGCAACATGCTGATTAATATACAAAATTATAACGCTCTCTACGATCATTTGTTCAGAGGTTATAAGGAGTTGAAGTTAGTTTTGGCGGGCGGGCCAAAATGGTTCTCAAACAATAACTAGTGAAACCGACATATTCTTGTAGCATACAACATGTTAGATTAAAATGATAATAATTGTGATCTCTACGATCAATTGTTCAGAAGTTATAAGCAGTTCAAGTTGATTTTCGCGGGCGGGCCAATATGTTTTTCAACCAACAACTAGTGAAATCGATATATTCTTGTAGCATGCAACATGCTGATTAATATGCAAATTTTTTAAGTTCCCTACGATCATTTGTTCAAAAGTTATAAGCAATTCAAGTTAATACTCGCGGCCGGGCCAATATGGTTCTCAAATAACAACTAGTGAAACTGACATATTCTTGTAGCATTCAACATGTTTCATTAAAATGCAAATAATTTTGTTGTTTACGATCAATTGTTCAGGAGTTATAAGCAGTTAAAGTTGATTTTCGCGGCATGCCAAAATGGTTCTCAACCAACAACAAGTGAAATCGATATATTCTTGTAGCATGCAACATGCTAATTAATACGAAAAATTATTACGCTTTCTACGATTATTTTTTCAGTAGTTAGAAGCAGTTCAAATAATTTTCGCGGGCGGGCCAATATGGTTCTCAACCAACAACTAGTGAAATGGATATATTCTTGTAGCATGCAACATGCTGATTAATATGCAAATTTATTACGCTCTCTAAGATCATTTGTTCAGAAGTTATAAGCAGTTCAATTTAATATTCGCGGGCGATCCAATATGGTTCTCAAACAACAATTAGTGAAACCGACATATTCTTGAAGCATTCAATGTTTCATTAAAATGTAAATAATTGTGTTCGCTACGATAAATTGTTCAGAAGTTATAAGCAGTTCAAGTTAATTTTCGCGGGCGGGCTATAAGGTTCTCAACCAACAACCCATGAAATCGATATATTCTTGTAGCATGCAACATGCTGATTAATATACAAAATTATAACGTTCTCTACGATCATTTGTTCAGAAGTTATAAGGAGTTGAAGTTAGTTTTGGCGGGCGGGCCAAAATGGTTCTCAAACAATAACTAGTGAAACGACATATTCTTGTAGCATACAAAATGTTAGATTAAAATGATAATAATTGTGATCTCTACGATCATTTGTTCAGAAGTTATAAGAAGTTGAAGTTAGTTTTGGCGGGCGGGCCAAAATGGTTCTCAAACAATAACTAGTGAAACCGACATATTCTTGTAGCATGCAACTAGTTTGATTGAAATGCAAATAATTGTGTGCTCTACAATCAATTGTTCAGAAGTTATAAGCAGTCAACTTAATTTTTGCGGGCAGGCCAATATATTTCTCAAACAACAACTAGTGAAATCGATATATTCTTGTAGCATGCAACATGCTGATTAATATGAAAAATTATTACGCTTTCTACGATTATTTGTTCAGTAGTTATAAGCAGTTCAAATAATTTTCGCGGGCGGGCCAATATGGTTCTCAACCAACAACTAGTGAAATCGATATATTCTTGTAGCATTCAACAAGTTTCATTAAAATGCAAATAATTGTGCTCTCTACGATCAATTGTTCAGGAGTTATAAGCAGTTCAAGTTGATTTTCGCGGGCGGGCCAATATGGTTCTCAACCAACAACTATTGAAACCGACATATTCTTGTAGCATTCAACATGTTTCATTAAAATGCAAATAATTGTGTTCTCTACGATCAATTGTTCAGAAGTTATAAGCAGTTCAAGTTGATTTTTGCGGGCGGGCAAATATGGTTCTCAACCAACAACTACTGAAATCGATATATTCTTGTAGCATGCAACATGCTGATTAATATGCAAATTTATTACGCACTCGAGGATCATTTGTTCAGAAGTTATAAACAGTTCAAGTTAATTCTCGCGGGCGGGCCAATATGGTTTTCTATAAACAACTAGTGAAACCGACATATTTTTGTAGCATTCAACATGTTTCATTAAAATGCAAATAATTGTGTGTTCTACGATCAATTGTTCAGGAGTTATAAGCAGTTCAAGTTGATTTTCGCGGGCGGGCCAATTTAGGTTCTCAACCAAAAACTAATGAAATCGATATATTCTTGTAGCATGCAACATGCTGTTTAATATGCAAAATTATTACGCTTTCTACGATCAATTGTTCAGAAGTTATAAGGAGTTGAAATTAGTTTTGGCGGGTGGGCCAAAATGGTTTTCTAAAAGCAACTAGTGAAACCGACATATTCTTGTAGCATTCAACATGTTTCATTAAAATGCAAATTATTGTGTTCTCTACGATCAATTGTTCAGAAGTTATAAGCAGTTCAAGTTCATTTTCGCGGGCGACCCAATATAGTTCTCATCCAACAACTAGTGAAATCGATATATTCTTTTAGCATGCAACATGCTGATTAATATGCAAATTTATTACGCCCTCTAGGATCATTTGTTCAGAAGTTATAAACAGTTCAAGTTAATACTCGCGGGCGGGCCAATATGGTTTTCTATAAACAACTAGTGAAACCGACATATTCTTGTAGCATTCAAAATGTTTCATTAAAATGCAAATAACTGTGTGCTCTACGATCAATTGTTCAGAAGTTATAAGCAGTTCAAGTTAATTTTCGGGGCAGGCCAATATATTTCTCAAACAACAACTAGTGAAATCGATATATTCTTGTAGCATGCAACATGCTGATTAATATGCAAATTTATTACGCTTTCTACGATTATTTGTTCAGATGTTATAAGCAGTTCAAATTAATTTTCGCGGGGGGCCAATATGGTTCTCAACCAACAACTAATGAAATCGATATATTCTTGTAGCATGCAACATGCTGATTAATATGCATAATTATTAAGCTCTCTACGATCCTTTGTTCAGAAGTTATAAGGAGTTGAAGTTAGTTTCGGCGGGCGGGACAAAATGGTTCTCAAACAATAACTAGTGAAACCGACATATTCTTGTAGCATACATGTTTGATTGAAATGCAAATAATTGTGTTCTCAACGATCAATTGTTCAGGAGTTATAAGCAGATCAAGTTGATTTTCGCGGACGGGCCAATATGGTTCTCAACCAAAAACTAGTGAAATCGATATATTCTTCTAGCATGCAACATGCTGATTAATATGCAAATTTATTACGCTCTCTAGGATCATTTGTTCCGAAGTTAGAAACAGTTCAAGGTAATACTCGCGGGCGGGCCAATATGGTTTTCTAAAAAACAACTAGTGAAACCGACATATTCTTGTAGCATTCAACATGTTTCATTAAAATGCAAATAATTGTGTTTTCTATGATCAATTTTTCAGGAGTTATAAGCAGTTCAAGTTGATTTTCAGGGGCGGGCCAATATGGTTCTCAACCAACAACTAGTGAAATCGATATATTCTTGTAGCATGCAGCATGCTGATTAATATGCAAAATTATTACGCTCTCTACGATCAATTGTTCAGAAGTTATAAGGAGTTGAAGTTAGTTTTAGCGGGCGGGCCAAAGTGGTTTTCTAAAAACAACGAGTGAAACCGACATTTTTTTGTAGCATTCAATATGTTTCATTAAAATGCAAATAATTGTTTTCTACTATCAATTGTTCAGGAGTTATAAGCAGTTCAAGTTGATTTTCGCGGGCGGGCCAATATGGATCTCAACCAACAACTTGTGAAATCGATATATTCTTGTAGCATGCAACATGCTGACTAATATGCAAATTTATTACGCTCTCTAGGATCATTTGTTCAGAAGTTATAAGCATTTCAATTTAATACTCGCGGGCGGGCCAATATGGTTCTCAAACAACTAGTGAAACAGACATATTCTTGAAGCATTCAACATGTTTCATTAAAATGCAAATAATTGTGTTCGCTACCATCAATTGTTCAGAAATTATAAGCAGTTCAAGTTAATTTTCGTGGGCGGGCCAATATGGTTCTCAGCCAACAACCAATGAAATCGATATATTCTTGTAGCATGAAACATTCTGATTAATATGCAAAATTATTACGCTCTCTACGATCATTTGTTCAGAAGTTATAAGGAGTTGAATTTAGTTTTAGCGGGCGGGCCAAAATGGTTCTCAAACAATAACTAGTGAATCCGACATATTCTTCTAGCATACAACATGTTTGATTGAAATGCAAATAATTGTGTTCTCTACGATCAATTGTTCAGAAGTTATAAGCAGTTCAAGTAGATTTTCGCGGGCGGGCCAATTTAGGTTCTCAAACAAAAACTAATGAAATCGATATATTCTTGTAGCATGCAACATGCTGTTTGATATGCAAAATTATTACGCTTTCTACGATCAATTGTTCAGAAGTTATAAGGAGTTGAAATTAGTTTTGGCGGGTGGGCCAATATGGTTCTCAAATAACAACTAGTGAAACTGACATATTCTTGTAGCATTCAACATGTTTCATTAAAATGCAAATAATTGTGTTGTTTACGATCAATTGTTCAGGAGTTATAAGCAGTTAAAGTTGATTTTCGCGGCCGGCCAATATGGTTCTCAACCAACAACTTGTGAAATCGATATATTCTTGTAGCATGCAACATGCTGATTAATATGCAAAATTATTACGCACTCTACGATCATTTGTTCAGAAGTTATAAGCAGTTCAAGTTAATACTCGCGGGCGGCCCAATATGGTTCTCAAATAACAACTAGTGAAACTGACATATTCTTGTAGCATTCAACATGTTTCATTAAAATGCATATAATTGTGCTCTCTACGATCAATAGTTCAGGAGTTATAAGCAGTTCAAGATGATTTTCGCTGGCGGGCCAATATGGTTCTCAACCAACAACTTGTGAAATCGATATATTCTTGTAGCATGCAACATGCTGATTAATAAGCAAATTTATTACGCTCTCTAGGATCATTTTTTCAGAAGTTATAAACAGTTAAAGTTAATTCTCTCGGACGGGCCAATATGGTTTTCTAAAAACAACTAGTGAAACCGACATATTCTTGAAGCATTCAACATGTTTTATTAAAATGCAAATAATTGTGTGTTCTACGATCAATTGTTCAGGAGTTATAAGCAGTTCAAGTTGATTTTCGCGGGCGGGCCAATTTAGGTTCTCAACCAAAAACTAATGAAATCGATATATTCTTGTAGCATGCAACATGCTGTTTAATATGCAAAATTATTACGCTTTCTACGATCAATTGTTCAGAAGTTATAAGGAGTTGAAATTAGTTTTGGCGGGTGGGCCAAAATGGTTTTCTAAAAGCAACTAGTGAAACCGACATATTCTTGTAGCATTCAACATGTTTCATTAAAATGCAAATTATTGTGTTCTCTACGATCAATTGTTCAGAAGTTATAAGCAGTTCAAGTTGATTTTCGCGGGCGACCCAATATAGTTCTCAACCAAAAACTAGTGAAATCGATATATTCTTTTAGCATGCAACATGCTGATTAATATGCAAATTTATTACGCCCTCTAGGATCATTTGTTCAGAAGTTATAAACAGTTCAAGTTAATACTCGCGGGCGGGCCAATATGGTTTTCTATAAACAACTAGTGAAACCGACATATTCTTGTAGCATTCAAAATGTTTCATTAAAATGCAAATAACTGTGTGCTCTACGATCAATTGTTCAGAAGTTATAAACAGTTCAAGTTAATTTTCGGGGCAGGCCAATATATTTCTCAAACAACAACTAGTGAAATCGATATATTCTTGTAGCATGCAACATGCTGATTAATATGCAAATTTATTACGCTTTCTACGATTATTTGTTCAGATGTTATAAGCAGTTCAAATTAATTTTCGAGGGGGGCCAATATGGTTCTCAACCAACAACTAATGAAATCGATATATTCTTGTAGCATGCAACATGCTGATTAATATGCATAATTATTAAGCTCTCTACGATCCTTTGTTCAGAAGTTATAAGGAGTTGAAGTTAGTTTCGGCGGGCGGGACAAAATGGTTCTCAAACAATAACTAGTGAAACCGACATATTCTTGTAGCATACATGTTTGATTGAAATGCAAATAATTGTGTTCTCAACGATCAATTGTTCAGGAGTTATAAGCAGATCAAGTTGATTTTCGCGGACGGGCCAATATGGTTCTCAACCAAAAACTAGTGAAATCGATATATTCTTCTAGCATGCAACATGCTGATTAATATGCAAATTTATTACGCTCTCTAGGATCATTTGTTCCGAAGTTAGAAACAGTTCAAGGTAATACTCGCGGGCGGGCCAATATGGTTTTCTAAAAAACAACTAGTGAAACCGACATATTCTTGTAGCATTCAACATGTTTCATTAAAATGCAAATAATTGTGTTTTCTATGATCAATTTTTCAGGAGTTATAAGCAGTTCAAGTTGATTTTCAGGGGCGGGCCAATATGGTTCTCAACCAACAACTAGTGAAATCGATATATTCTTGTAGGATGCAACATGCTGATTAATATGCAAATATATTACGCTCTCTAGGATCATTTGTTCAGAAGTCATAAACAGTTCAAGTTAATACTCGCGGGCGGGCCAATGTGGTTCTCAAACAACAACTAGTGAAACCGACATATTCTTGAAGCAATCAACATGTTTCATTAAAATGCAAATAATTGTGTTCGCTACGATCAATTGTTCAGAAGTTATAAGCAGTTCAAGTTAATTTTCGCGGGCGGGCCAATATGGTTCTCAACCAACAACCAATGAAATCGATATATTCTTGTAGCATGCAACATGCTGATTAATATGCAAAATTATAACGCTCTCTACGATATTTTGTTCAGAAGTTATAAGGAGTTGAATTTAGTTTTGGCGGGCGGGCCAAAATGGTTCTCAAACAATATCTAGTGAAACCGACATTTTCTTGTAGCATACAACATGTTTGATTGAAATGCAAATAATTGTGTTCTCTACGATCAATTGTTCAGAAGTTATAGACAGTTCAACTTAATACTCGCTGGCGGACCAATATGGTTTTCAAAAAACAACTAGTGAAACCGACATATTCTTGTAGCATGCAACATGCTGATTAATATGCAAATTTATTACGCTCTCTAGGATCATTTGTTCAGAAGTTATAAACAGTTCAAGTTAATACTCGCGGGCTGGCCAATATGGTTTTCTGAAAACAACTAGTGAAACCGACATATTCTTGTTGCATTCATCACGTTTCATTAAAATGAAAATAATTGTGGTCCTTACGATCAATAGTTCAGGAGTTATAAGCAGTTCAAATTGATTTTCGCGGGCGGCCCAATATGGTTCTCAACCAACAACTAGTGAAATCTATATATTCTTGTAGCATGCAACATGCTGATTAATATGCAAATTTATTGCGCTCTCTAGGATCATTTGTTCAGATGTTATAAACAGTTCAAGTTAATACTCGCGGGCGGGCCAATATGGTTTTCTAAAAACAACTGGTGAAACCGACATATTCTTGTTGCATTCAACATGTTTGATTGAAATGCTATTAATTGTGGTCTCTACGATCAATTGTTCAGGAGTTATAAGCAGATCAAGTTGATTTTCGCGGACGGGCCAATATGGTTCTCAACCAAAAACTAGTGAAATCGATATATTCTTCTAGCATGCAACATGCTGATTAATATGCAAATTTATTACGCTCTCTAGGATCATTTGTTCCGAAGTTAGAAACAGTTCAAGGTAATACTCGCGGGCGGGCCAATATGGTTTTCTAAAAAACAACTAGTGAAACCGACATATTCTTGTAGCATTCAACATGTTTCATTAAAATGCAAATAATTGTGTTTTCTATGATCAATTTTTCAGGAGTTATAAGCAGTTCAAGTTGATTTTCAGGGGCGGGCCAATATGGTTCTCAGCCAACAACCAATGAAATTGATATATTCTTGTAGCATGCAACATGCTGATTGATATGCAAAATTATTACGCTCTCTACGATCATTTGTTCAGAAGTTATAAAGTGTTGAAGTTAGTTTTGGCGGTCGGGCCAAAATGGTTCTCAAACAATAACTAGTGAAACCGACATATTCTTGAAGCATACAACATGTTTGATTGAAATGCAAATAATTGTGTGCTCTACAATCAATTGTTCAGAAGATATAAGCAGTTCAAGTTAATTTTCGCGGGCAGGCCAATATATTTCTCAAACAACAACTAGTGAAATCGATATATTCTTGTAGCATGCAACATGCTGATTAATATGCAAGTTTATTACGCTCTCTAAGATCATTTGTTCAGAAGTTATAAGCAGTTCAATTTAATACTCGCGGGCGGGCCAATATGGTTCTCAAACAACAACTAGTGAAACCGACATATTCTTGAAGCATTCAACATGTTTCATTAAAATGCAAATATTTGTGTTCGCTACGATCAATTGTTCAGAAGTTATAAGCAGTTCAAGTTAATTTTCGCGGGCGGGCCAATATGGTTCTCTACCAACAACCCATGAAATCGATATATTCTTGTAGCATGCAACATGCTGATTAATATACAAAATTATAACGCTCTCTACGATCATTTGTTCAGAGGTTATAAGGAGTTGAAGTTAGTTTTGGCGGGCGGGCCAAAATGGTTCTCAAACAATAACTAGTGAAACCGACATATTCTTGTAGCATACAACATGTTAGATTAAAATGATAATAATTGTGATCTCTACGATCAATTGTTCAGAAGTTATAAGCAGTTCAAGTTGATTTTCGCGGGCGGGCCAATATGTTTTTCAACCAACAACTAGTGAAATCGATATATTCATGTAGCATGCAACATGCTGATTAATATGCAAATTTTTTAAGTTCCCTACGATCATTTGTTCAAAAGTTATAAGCAATTCAAGTTAATACTCGCGGCCGGGCCAATATGGTTCTCAAATAACAACTAGTGAAACTGACATATTCTTGTAGCATTCAACATGTTTCATTAAAATGCAAATAATTTTGTTGTTTACGATCAATTGTTCAGGAGTTATAAGCAGTTAAAGTTGATTTTCGCGGCATGCCAAAATGGTTCTCAACCAACAACAAGTGAAATCGATATATTCTTGTAGCATGCAACATGCTGATTAATACGAAAAATTATTACGCTTTCTACGATTATTTTTTCAGTAGTTAGAAGCAGTTCAAATAATTTTCGCGGGCGGGCCAATATGGTTCTCAACCAACAACTAGTGAAATGGATATATTCTTGTAGCATGCAACATGCTGATTAATATGCAAATTTATTACGCTCTCTAAGATCATTTGTTCAGAAGTTATAAGCAGTTCAATTTAATATTCGCGGGCGATCCAATATGGTTCTCAAACAACAATTAGTGAAACCGACATATTCTTGAAGCATTCAATGTTTCATTAAAATGTAAATAATTGTGTTCGCTACGATAAATTGTTCAGAAGTTATAAGCAGTTCAAGTTAATTTTCGCGGGCGGGCTATAAGGTTCTCAACCAACAACCCATGAAATCGATATATTCTTGTAGCATGCAACATGCTGATTAATATACAAAATTATAACGCTCTCTACGATCATTTGTTCAGAAGTTATAAGGAGTTGAAGTTAGTTTTGGCGGGCGGGCCAAAATGGTTCTCAAACAATAACTAGTGAAACGACATATTCTTGTAGCATACAACATGTTAGATTAAAATGATAATAATTGTGATCTCTACGATCATTTGTTCAGAAGTTATAAGAAGTTGAAGTTAGTTTTGGCGGGCGGGCCAAAATGGTTCTCAAACAATAACTAGTGAAACCGACATATTCTTGTAGCATGCAACTAGTTTGATTGAAATGCAAATAATTGTGTGCTCTACAATCAATTGTTCAGAAGTTATAAGCAGTCAACTTAATTTTTGCGGGCAGGCCAATATATTTCTCAAACAACAACTAGTGAAATCGATATATTCTTGTAGCATGCAACATGCTGATTAATATGCAAGTTTATTACGCTCTCTAAGATCATTTGTTCAGAAGTTATAAGCAGTTCAATTTAATACTCGCGGGCGGGCCAATATGGTTCTCAAACAACAACTAGTGAAACCGACATATTCTTGAAGCATTCAACATGTTTCATTAAAATGCAAATATTTGTGTTCGCTACGATCAATTGTTCAGAAGTTATAAGCAGTTCAAGTTAATTTTCGCGGGCGGGCCAATATGGTTCTCTACCAACAACCCATGAAATCGATATATTCTTGTAGCATGCAACATGCTGATTAATATACAAAATTATAACGCTCTCTACGATCATTTGTTCAGAGGTTATAAGGAGTTGAAGTTAGTTTTGGCGGGCGGGCCAAAATGGTTCTCAAACAATAACTAGTGAAACCGACATATTCTTGTAGCATACAACATGTTAGATTAAAATGATAATAATTGTGATCTCTACGATCAATTGTTCAGAAGTTATAAGCAGTTCAAGTTGATTTTCGCGGGCGGGCCAATATGTTTTTCAACCAACAACTAGTGAAATCGATATATTCATGTAGCATGCAACATGCTGATTAATATGCAAATTTTTTAAGTTCCCTACGATCATTTGTTCAAAAGTTATAAGCAATTCAAGTTAATACTCGCGGCCGGGCCAATATGGTTCTCAAATAACAACTAGTGAAACTGACATATTCTTGTAGCATTCAACATGTTTCATTAAAATGCAAATAATTTTGTTGTTTACGATCAATTGTTCAGGAGTTATAAGCAGTTAAAGTTGATTTTCGCGGCATGCCAAAATGGTTCTCAACCAACAACAAGTGAAATCGATATATTCTTGTAGCATGCAACATGCTGATTAATACGAAAAATTATTACGCTTTCTACGATTATTTTTTCAGTAGTTAGAAGCAGTTCAAATAATTTTCGCGGGCGGGCCAATATGGTTCTCAACCAACAACTAGTGAAATGGATATATTCTTGTAGCATGCAACATGCTGATTAATATGCAAATTTATTACGCTCTCTAAGATCATTTGTTCAGAAGTTATAAGCAGTTCAATTTAATATTCGCGGGCGATCCAATATGGTTCTCAAACAACAATTAGTGAAACCGACATATTCTTGAAGCATTCAATGTTTCATTAAAATGTAAATAATTGTGTTCGCTACGATAAATTGTTCAGAAGTTATAAGCAGTTCAAGTTAATTTTCGCGGGCGGGCTATAAGGTTCTCAACCAACAACCCATGAAATCGATATATTCTTGTAGCATGCAACATGCTGATTAATATACAAAATTATAACGCTCTCTACGATCATTTGTTCAGAAGTTATAAGGAGTTGAAGTTAGTTTTGGCGGGCGGGCCAAAATGGTTCTCAAACAATAACTAGTGAAACGACATATTCTTGTAGCATACAACATGTTAGATTAAAATGATAATAATTGTGATCTCTACGATCATTTGTTCAGAAGTTATAAGAAGTTGAAGTTAGTTTTGGCGGGCGGGCCAAAATGGTTCTCAAACAATAACTAGTGAAACCGACATATTCTTGTAGCATGCAACTAGTTTGATTGAAATGCAAATAATTGTGTGCTCTACAATCAATTGTTCAGAAGTTATAAGCAGTCAACTTAATTTTTGCGGGCAGGCCAATATATTTCTCAAACAACAACTAGTGAAATCGATATATTCTTGTAGCATGCAACATGCTGATTAATATGAAAAATTATTACGCTTTCTACGATTATTTGTTCAGTAGTTATAAGCAGTTCAAATAATTTTCGCGGGCGGGCCAATATGGTTCTCAACCAACAACTAGTGAAATCGATATATTCTTGTAGCATTCAACAAGTTTCATTAAAATGCAAATAATTGTGCTCTCTACGATCAATTGTTCAGGAGTTATAAGCAGTTCAAGTTGATTTTCGCGGGCGGGCCAATATGGTTCTCAACCAACAACTATTGAAACCGACATATTCTTGTAGCATTCAACATGTTTCATTAAAATGCAAATAATTGTGTTCTCTACGATCAATTGTTCAGAAGTTATAAGCAGTTCAAGTTGATTTTTGCGGGCGGGCAAATATGGTTCTCAACCAACAACTACTGAAATCGATATATTCTTGTAGCATGCAACATGCTGATTAATATGCAAATTTATTACGCTCTCGAGGATCATTTGTTCAGAAGTTATAAACAGTTCAAGTTAATTCTCGCGGGCGGGCCAATATGGTTTTCTATAAACAACTAGTGAAACCGACATATTCTTGTAGCATTCAAAATGTTTCATTAAAATGCAAATAATTGTGAGGTCTACGATCAATTGTTCAGAAGTTATAAGCAGTTCAAGTTAATTTTCGCGGGCAGGCCAATATATTTCTCAAACAACAACTAGTGAAATCGATATATTCTTGTAGCATGCAACATGCTGATTAATATGCAAAATTATTACGCTTTCTACGATTACTTGTTCAGAAATTATAAGCAGTTCAAATTAATTTTCGCGGCGGGCCAATATGGTTCTCAACCAACAACTAATGAAATCGATATATTCTTGTAGCATGTAACATGCTGATTAATATGCAAAATTATTAAGCTCTCTACGATCATTTGTTCAGAAGTTATAAGGAGTTGAAGTAAGTTTTGACGGTGGGACAATATGGTTCTCAAACAATAACTAGTGAAACCGACATAATCTTGTAGCATACAACATGTTTGATTGAAATGCAAATAATTGTGTTCTCTACGATCAATTGCTCAGAAGTTATAAGCAGTTCAAGTTAATTTTCGAGGGCGGGCCAATATGGTTTTCAACCAACAACTAGTGAAATGGATATATTCTTGTAGCATGCAACATGCTGATTAATATGCAAAATTATTACGCTCACTACGATCATTTGTTAACAAGTTATAAGCAGAACAAGTCAATACTCGCGGGCGGGCCAATATGGTTCTAAAAAACAAATAGTAAAACCGACATATTCTTGTAGCATACAACATGTTTCATTAAAATGCAAATAATTGTGTTGTCTACGATCAATTGTTCAGGAGTTATAAGCAGTTCAAGTTAATTTTCGAGGGCGGGCCACTATGGTTCTCAACCAACAACTAGTGAAATCTATGTATTCTTGTAGCTAGCTACATGTTTATTATTATGCAAACAATCGAGCTTTCTACGATCATTTGCTCAGAACTTATAAGCAGTTCAATTTAATACTCGCGGGCGGGCCAATGTGGTTCTCAAACAATAACTAGTGAAACTGACATATTCTTGTAGCATACAACATGTTAGATTAAAATGCAAATAATTGTGATCTCTACGATCAATTGTTCAGAAGTTATAAGCCGTTCAAATTGATTTTCGCGGGCGGGCCAATATGTTTTTCAACCAACAACTAGTGAAATCGATATATTCTTGTAGCATGCAACATGCTTATTAATATGCAAATTTTTTACGCTCTCTACGATCATTTGTTCAGTAGTTATAAACAGTTCAAGTTCATACTCGCGGGCGGGTCAATATGGTTCTCAAATAACAACTAGTGAAACTGACATATTCTTGTAGCATTCATTATGTTTCATTAAAATGCAAACAATTGTGTTTTCTACGATCAATTGTTCAGGAGTTATAAGCAGTTCAAGTTGATTTTCGCGTTCGGCCAGTATGGTTCTCAACCAACAACTAGTGAAATCGATATATTCTTGTAGCATGCAACATGCTGATTAATATGCAAATTTATTACGCTCTCTACGATCATTTGTTCAGAAGTTATAAACAGTTCAAGTTAATACTCTCGGGCGGGCCAATATGGTTTTCTAAAAACAACTAGTGAAACCGACATATTCTTGTAGCATTCAACATGTTTCATTAAAATGCAAATAATTGTGTTCTCTACGATCAATTGTTCAGGAGTTATAAGCAGTTCAATTTGATTTTCGCGGGCGGGCCAATATGGTTCTCAACCAAAAACTAATGAAATCGATATATTCTTGTAGCATGCAACATGCTGATTAATATGCAAAATTATTAAGCTCTCTACGATAATTTGTTCAGAAGTTATAAGGAGTTGAAGTTAGTTTTGGCGGGCGGGACAAAAAGGTTCTCAAACAATAACTAGTGAAACCGACATATTCTTGTAGTATACAACATGTTTGATTGAAATGCAAGTAATTGTGTTCTCTGCGATCAATTGTTCAGAAGTTAAAAACAGTTCAAGTTAATACTCGCGGGCGGCCCAATATGATTTTCTAAAAACAACTAGTGAAACCGACATATTCTTGTAGCATTCAATATGTTTCATTAAAATGCAAATAATTGTGTTCTCTACGATCAATTTTTCAGGAGATATAAGCAGTTCAAGTTGATTTTCAGGGGCGAACCAATATGGTTCTCAACCAACAACTAGTGAAATTGATATATTCTTGTAGCATGCAACATGCTAATTAATATGCAAATTTAATACGCTCTCTAGGATCATTTGTTCAGAAGTTATAAACAGTTCAAGTTAATACTCGCGGCCGGGCCAATATGGTTCTCAAATAACAACTAGTGAAACTGACATATTCTTGTAGCATTCAACATGTTTCATTAAAATGCAAATAATTTTGTTGTTTACGATCAATTGCTCAGGAGTTATTAGCAGTTCAAGTTGATTTTCGCAGGCGGGCCAATATGGATCTCAACCAACAACTTGTGAAATCGATATATTCTAGTAGCATGCAACATGCTGATTAATACGAAAAATTATTACGCTTTCTACGATTATTTTTTCAGTAGTTAGAAGCAGTTCAAATAATTTTTGCGGGCGGGCCAATATGGTTCTCAACCAACAACTAGTGAAATGGATATATTCTTGTAGCATGCTACATGCTGATTAATATGCAAATTTATTACGCTCTCTAAGATCATTTGTTCAGAAGTTATAAGCAGTTCAATTTAATATTCGCGGGCGATCCAATATGGTTCTCAAACAACAATTAGTGAAGCCGACATATTCTTGAAGCATTCAATGTTTCATTAAAATGTAAATAATTGTGTTCGCTACGATAAATTGTTCAGAAGTTATAAGCAGTTCAAGTTAATTTTCGCGGGCGGGCTATATGGTTCTCAACCAACAACCCATGAAATCGATATATTCTTGTAGCATGCAACATGCTGATTAATATACAAAATTATAACGCTCTCTACGATCATTTGTTCAGAAGTTATAAGGAGTTGAAGTTAGTTTTGGCGGGCGGGCCAAAATGGTTCTCAAACAATAACTAGTGAAACGACATATCTTGTAGCATACAACATGTTAGATTAAAATGATAATAATTGATATCTCTACGATCATTTGTTCAGAAGTTATAAGAAGTTGAAGTTAGTTTTGGCGGGCGGGCCAAAATGGTTCTCAAACAATAACTAGTGAAACCGACATATTCTTGTAGCATGCAACATGTTTGATTGAAATGCAAATAATTGTGTGATCTACAATCAATTGTTCAGAAGTTATAAGCAGTCAACTTAATTTTTGCGGGCAGGCCAATATATTTCTCAAACAACAACTAGTGAAATCGATATATTCTTGTAGAATGCAACATGCTGATTAATATGAAAAATTATTACGCTTTCTACGATTATTTGTTCAGTAGTTATAAGCAGTTCAAATAATTTTCGCGGGCGGGCCAATATGGTTCTCAACCAACAACTAGTGAAATCGATATATTCTTGTAGCATTCAACAAGTTTCATTAAAATGCAAATAATTGTGCTCTCTACGATCAATTGTTCAGGAGTTATAAGCAGTTCAAGTTGATTTTCGCGGGCGGGCCAATATGGTTCTCAACCAACAACTATTGAAACCGACATATTCTTGTAGCATTCAACATGTTTCATTAAAATGCAAATAATTGTGTTCTCTACGATCAATTGTTCAGAAGTTATAAGCAGTTCAAGTTGATTTTTGCGGGCGGGCCAATATGGTTCTCAACCAACAACTACTGAAATCGATTTATTCTTGTAGCATGCAACATGCTGATTAATATGCAAATATATTACGCTCTCGAGGATCATTTGTTCAGAAGTTATAAACAGTTCAAGTTAATTCTCGCGGGCGGGCCAATATGGTTTTCTATAAACAACTAGTGAAACCGACATATTCTTGTAGCATTCAAAATGTTTCATTAAAATGCAAATAATTGTGAGGTCTACGATCAATTGTTCAGAAGTTATAAGCAGTTCAAGTTAATTTTCGCGGGCAGGCCAATATATTTCTCAAACAACAACTAGTGAAATCGATATATTCTTGTAGCATGCAACATGCTGATTAATATGCAAAATTATTACGCTTTCTACGATTACTTGTTTAGAAGTTATAAGCAGTTCAAATTAATTTTCGCGGCGGGCCAATATGGTTCTCAACCAACAACTAATGAAATCGATATATTCTTGTAGCATGTAACATGCTGATTAATATGCAAATTTATTACGCTCTCTACGATCATTTGTTCAGAAGTTATAAACAGTTCAAGTTAATACTCTCGGGCGGGCCAATATGGTTTTCTAAAAACAACTAATGAAACCGACATATTCTTGTAGCATTCAACATGTTTCATTAAAATGCAAATAATTGTGTTCTCTACGATCAATTGTTCAGGAGTTATAAGCAGTTCAATTTGATTTTCGCGGGCGGGCCAATATGGTTCTCAACCAACAACTAGTGATATCGATATATTCTTGTAGCATGCAACATGCTGATTAATATGCAAATTTATTACGCTCTCTAGGATCATTTGTTCAGAAGTTATAAATGGTTCAAGTTAATACTCGCGGGCTAATATGGTTTTCTATAAACAACTAGTGAAACGGACATATTCTTGTAGCATTCAAAATGTTTCATTAAAATGCAAATAATTGTGTTGTCTACGATCAATTGTTCAGAAGTTATAAGCAGTTCAAATTAATTTTCGAGGGCGGGCCAATATGGTTCTCAACCAACAACTAATGAAATCGATATATTCTTGTAGCATCCAACATGCTGATTAATATGCAAATTTATTACGCTCTTTAAGATCATTTGTTCAGAAGTTATAAGCAGTTCAATTTAATACTCGCGGGCGGGCCAATATGGTTCTCAACCAAAAACTAATGAAATCGATATATTCTTGTAGCATGCAACATGCTGATTAATATGCAAAATTATTAAGCTCTCTACGATAATTTGTTCAGAAGTTATAAGGAGTTGAAGTTAGTTTTGGACAAAAAGGTTCTCAAACAATAACTAGTGAAACCAACATATTCTTGTAGTATACAACATGTTTGATTGAAATGCAAGTAATTGTGTTCTCTGCGATCAATTGTTCAGAAGTTAAAAACAGTTCAAGTTAATACTCGCGGGTGGGCCAATATGATTTTCTAAAAACAACTAGTGAAACCGACATATTCTTGTAGCATTCAATATGTTTCATTAAAATGCAAATAATTGTGTTCTCTACGATCAATTTTTCAGGAGTTATAAGCAGTTCAAGTTGATTTTCAGGGGCGAGCCAATATGGTTCTCAACCAACAACTAGTGAAATCGATATATTCTTGTAGCATGCAACATGCTAATTAATATGCAAATTTAATACACTCTCTAGGATCATTTGTTCAGAAGTTATAAACAGTTCAAATTAATACACTCGGGCGGGCCAATATGGTTTTCTAAAAACAACTAGTGAAACCGACATATTCTTGTTGCATACAACATGTTTGATTAAAATGCTATATGCAAAATAATTACGCTCTCTACGATCATTTGTTCAGAAGTTATAAGGAGTGGAAGTTAGTTTTGGCGGGCGGGCCAAAATTGTTCTCAAACAATAACTAGTGAAACCGACATTATCTTGTAGCATACAACATGTTTGATTGAAATGCAAATAATTATGTGCTCTACAATCAATTGTTCAGAAGTTATAAGCAGTTCAAGTTAATTTTCGCGGGCAGGCCAATATATTTCTCAAATAACAACTTGTGAAATCGATGTATTCTTGTAGCATGCAACAAGCTGATTAATATGAAAAATTATTACGCTTTCTACGATTATTTGTTCAGTAGTTATAAGCAGTTCAAATAATTTTCGCGGGTGGGCCAATATGGTTCTCAACCAACAACTAGTGAAATGGATATATTCTTGTAGCATGCAACATGCTGATTAATATGCAAAATTATAACGATCTCTACGATCATTTGTTCAGAAGTTAAAAGGAGTTGAATTTAGTTTTGGCGGGAGGCCAAAATGGTTCTCAAACAATAACTAGTGAAACCGACATATTCTTGTAGCATACAACATGTTAGATTAAAATGATAATAAATGTGTTCGCTACGATCAATTGTTCAGAAGTTATAAGCAGTTCAAGCTAATTTTCGCGGGCGGGCCAATATGGTTCTCAACCAACAACTAGTGAAATCGATATATTCTTGTAGCATGCAACATGCTGATTAATATGCAAAATTATAACGCTCTCTACGATCATTTGTTCAGAAGTTATAAGGAGTTGAAGTTAGTTTTGGCGGGCGGGCCAGAATGGTTCTAAAAACAATAACTAGTGAAACCGACATATTCTTGTAGCATACAACATGTTAGATTAAAATGATAATAAATGTGATCTCTACGATCAATTGTTCAGAAGTTATAAGCAGTTCAAGTTGATTTTCGCGGGCGGGCCAATATGTTTTTCAACCAACAACTAGTGAAATCGATATATTCTTGTAGCATCCAACATGCTGATTAATATGCAAATTTATTACGCTCTTTAAGATCATTTGTTCAGAAGTTATAAGCAGTTCAATTTAATACTCGCGGGCTTGCCAATATGGTTCTCAAACAACAACTAGTGAAACCGACATATTCTTGAAGCATTCAACATGTTTCATTAAAATGCAATTAATTGTGTTCGCTACGATCAATTGTTCAGAAGTTATAAGCAGTTCAAGTTAATTTCCGCGGGCGGGCCAATATGGTTCTCAACCAAAAACTAATGAAATCGATATATTCTTGTAGCATGCAACATGCTGATTAATATGCAAAATTATTAAGCTCTCTACGATAATTTGTTCAGTATTTATAAGGAGTTGAAGTTAGTTTTGGCGGGCGGGACAAAAAGGTTCTCAAACAATAACTAGTGAAACCGACATATTCTTGTAGTATACAACATGTTTGATTGAAATGCAAGTAATTGTGTTCTCTGCGATCAATTGTTCAGAAGTTATAAACAGTTCAAGTTAATACTCGCGGGCGGGCCAATATGATTTTCTAAAAACAACTAGTGAAACCGACATATTCTTGTAGCATTCAATATGTTTCATTAAAATGCAAATAATTGTGTTCTCTACGATCAATTTTTCAGGAGTTATAAGCAGTTCAAGTTGATTTTCAGGGGCGAGCCAATATGGTTCTCAACCAACAACTAGTGAAATCGATATATTCTTGTAGCATGCAACATGCTAATTAATATCCAAATTTAATACGCTCTCTAGGATCATTTGTTCAGAAGTTATAAACAGTTCAAATTAATACACGCGGGCGGGCCAATATGGTTTTCTAAAAACAACTAGTGAAACCGACATATTCTTGTTGCATACAACATGTTTGATTAAAATGCTATATGCAAAATAATTACGCTCTCTACGATCATTTGTTCAGAAGTTATAAGGAGTCGAAGTTAGTTTTGGCGGGCGGGCCAAAATGGTTCTCAAACAATAACTAGTGAAACCGACATAATCTTGTAGCATACAACATGTTTGATTGAAATGCAAATAATTGTGTTCTCTACGATCAATTGCTCAGAAGTTATAAGCAGTTCAAGTTAATTTTCGAGGGCGGGCCAATATGGTTTTCAACCAACAACTAGTGAAATGGATATATTCTTGTAGCATGCAACATGCTGATTAATATGCAAAATTATTACGCTCACTACGATCATTTGTTAACAAGTTATAAGCAGAACAAGTCAATACTCGCGGGCGGGCCAATATGGTTCTAAAAAACAAATAGTAAAACCGACATATTCTTGTAGCATACAACATGTTTCATTAAAATGCAAATAATTGTGTTGTCTACGATCAATTGTTCAGGAGTTATAAGCAGTTCAAGTTAATTTTCGAGGGCGGGCCACTATGGTTCTCAACCAACAACTAGTGAAATCGATATATTCTTGTAGCATGCAACATGCTGATTAATATGCAAATTTATTACGCTCTCTACGATCATTTGTTCAGAAGTTATAAACAGTTCAAGTTAATACTCTCGGGCGGGCCAATATGGTTTTCTAAAAACAACTAGTGAAACCGACATATTCTTGTAGCATTCAACATGTTTCATTAAAATGCAAATAATTGTGTTCTCTACGATCAATTGTTCAGGAGTTATAAGCAGTTCAATTTGATTTTCGCGGGCGGGCCAATATGGTTCTCAACCAACAACTAGTGATATCGATATATTCTTGTAGCATGCAACATGCTGATTAATATGCAAATTTATTACGCTCTCTAGGATCATTTGTTCAGAAGTTATAAATAGTTCAAGTTAATACTCGCGGGCTAATATGGTTTTCTATAAACAACTAGTGAAACGGACATATTCTTGTAGCATTCAAAATGTTTCATTAAAATGCAAACAATTGTGTTGTCTACGATCAATTGTTCAGAAGTTATAAGCAGTTCAAATTAATTTTCGCGGGCGGGCCAATATGGTTCTCAACCAACAACTAATGAAATCGATATATTCTTGTAGCATCCAACATGCTGATTAATATGCAAATTTATTACGCTCTTTAAGATCATTTGTTCAGAAGTTATAAGCAGTTCAATTTAATACTCGCGGGCGGGCCAATATGGTTCTCAACCAAAAACTAATGAAATCGATATATTCTTGTAGCATGCAACATGCTGATTAATATGCAAAATTATTAAGCTCTCTACGATAATTTGTTCAGAAGTTATAAGGAGTTGAAGTTAGTTTTGGCGGGCGGGACAAAAAGGTTCTCAAACAATAACTAGTGAAACCGACATATTCTTGTAGTATACAACATGTTTGATTGAAATGCAAGTAATTGTGTTCTCTGCGATCAATTGTTCAGAAGTTAAAAACAGTTCAAGTTAATACTCGCGGGCGGGCAAATATGATTTTCTAAAAACAACTAGTGAAACCGACATATTCTTGTAGCATTCAATATGTTTCATTAAAATGCAAATAATTGTGTTCTCTACGATCAATTTTTCAGGAGTTTTAAGCAGTTCAAGTTGATTTTCAGGGGCGAACCAATATGGTTCTCAACCAACAACTAGTGAAATTGATATATTCTTGTAGCATGCAACATGCTAATTAATATGCAAATTTAATACGCTCTCTAGGATCATTTGTTCAGAAGTTATAAACAGTTCAAGTTAATACTCGCGGCCGGGCCAATATGGTTCTCAAATAACAACTAGTGAAACTGACATATTCTTGTAGCATTCAACATGTTTCATTAAAATGCAAATAATTTTGTTGTTTACGATCAATTGTTCAGGAGTTATAAGCAGTTAAAGTTGATTTTCGCGGCATGCCAATATGGTTCTCAACCAACAACAAGTGAAATCGATATATTCTTGTAGCATGCAACATGCTGATTAATACGAAAAATTATTACGCTTTCTACGATTATTTTTTCAGTAGTTAGAAGCAGTTCAAATAATTTTTGCGGGCGGGCCAATATGGTTCTCAACCAACAACTAGTGAAATGGATATATTCTTGTAGCATGCAACATGCTGATTAATATGCAAATTTATTACGCTCTCTAAGATCATTTGTTCAGAAGTTATAAGCAGTTCAATTTAATATTCGCGGGCGATCCAATGTGGTTCTCAAACAACAATTAGTGAAGCCGACATATTCTTGAAGCATTCAATGTTTCATTAAAATGTAAATAATTGTGTTCGCTACGATAAATTGTTCAGAAGTTATAAGCAGTTCAAGTTAATTTTCGCGGGCGGGCTATATGGTTCTCAACCAACAACCCATGAAATCGATATATTCTTGTAGCATGCACAATGCTGATTAATATACAAAATTATAACGCTCTCTACGATCATTTGTTCAGAAGTTATAAGGAGTTGAAGTTAGTTTTGGCGGGCGGGCCAAAATGGTTCTCAAACAATAACTAGTGAAACGACATATCTTGTAGCATACAACATGTTAGATTAAAATGATAATAATTGAGATCTCTACGATCATTTGTTCAGAAGTTATAAGAAGTTGAAGTTAGTTTTGGCGGGCGGGCCAAAATGGTTCTCAAACAATAACTAGTGAAACCGACATATTCTTGTAGCATGCAACATGTTTGATTGAAATGCAAATAATTGTGTGCTCTACAATCAATTGTTCAGAAGTTATAAGCAGTCAACTTAATTTTTGCGGGCAGGCCAATATATTTCTCAAACAACAACTAGTGAAATCGATATATTCTTGTAGCATGCAACATGCTGATTAATATGAAAAATTATTACGCTTTCTACGATTATTTGTTCAGTAGTTATAAGCAGTTCAAATAATTTTCGCGGGCGGGCCAATATGGTTCTCAACCAACAACTAGTGAAATCGATATATTCTTGTAGCATTCAACAAGTTTCATTAAAATGCAAATAATTGTGCTCTCTACGATCAATTGTTCAGGAGTTATAAGCAGTTCAAGTTGATTTTCGCGGGTGGGCCAATATGGTTCTCAACCAACAACTATTGAAACCGACATATTCTTGTAGCATTCAACATGTTTCATTAAAATGCAAATAATTGTGTTCTCTACGATCAATTGTTCAGAAGTTATAAGCAGTTCACGTTGATTTTTGCGGGCGGGCCAATATGGTTCTCAACCAACAACTAGTGAAATCGATTTATTCTTGTAGCATGCAACATGCTGATTAATATGCAAATATATTACGCTCTCGAGGATCATTTGTTCAGAAGTTATAAACAGTTCAAGTTAATTCTCGCGGGCGGGCCAATATGGTTTTCTATAAACAACTAGTGAAACCGACATATTCTTGTAGCATTCAAAATGTTTCATTAAAATGCAAATAATTGTGAGGTCTACGATCAATTGTTCAGAAGTTATAAGCAGTTCAAGTTAATTTTCGCGGGCAGGCCAATATATTTCTCAAACAACAACTAGTGAAATCGATATATTCTTGTAGCATGCAACATGCTGATTAATATGCAAAATTATTACGCTTTCTACGATTACTTGTTCAGAAGTTATAAGCAGTTCAAATTAATTTTCGCGGCGGGCCAATATGGTTCTCAACCAACAACTAATGAAATCGATATATTCTTGTAGCATGTAACATGCTGATTAATATGCAAATTTATTACGCTCTCTACGATCATTTGTTCAGAAGTTATAAACAGTTCAAGTTAATACTCTCGGGCGGGCCAATATGGTTTTCTAAAAACAACTAGTGAAACCGACATATTCTTGTAGCATTCAACATGTTTCATTAAAATGCAAATAATTGTGTTCTCTACGATCAATTGTTCAGGAGTTATAAGCAGTTCAATTTGATTTTCGCGGGCGGGCCAATATGGTTCTCAACCAACAACTAGTGATATCGATATATTCTTGTAGCATGCAACATGCTGATTAATATGCAAATTTATTACGCTCTCTAGGATCATTTGTTCAGAAGTTATAAATGGTTCAAGTTAATACTCGCGGGCTAATATGGTTTTCTATAAACAACTAGTGAAACGGACATATTCTTGTAGCATTCAAAATGTTTCATTAAAATGCAAATAATTGTGTTGTCTACGATCAATTGTTCAGAAGTTATAAGCAGTTCAAATTAATTTTCGCGGGCGGGCCAATATGGTTCTCAACCAACAACTAATGAAATCGATATATTCTTGTAGCATCCAACATGCTGATTAATATGCAAATTTACTACGCTCTTTAAGATCATTTGTTCAGAAGTTATAAGCAGTTCAATTTAATACTCGCGGGCGGGCCAATATGGTTCTCAACCAAAAACTAATGAAATCGATATATTCTTGTAGCATGCAACATGCTGATTAATATGCAAAATTATTAAGCTCTCTACGATAATTTGTTCAGAAGTTATAAGGAGTTGAAGTTAGTTGTGGACAAAAGGTTCTCAAACAATAACTAGTGAAACCAACATATTCTTGTAGTATACAACATGTTTGATTGAAATGCAAGTAATTGTGTTCTCTGCGATCAATTGTTCAGAAGTTAAAAACAGTTCAAGTTAATACTCGCGGGTGGGCCAATATGATTTTCTAAAAACAACTAGTGAAACCGACATATTCTTGTAGCATTCAATATGTTTCATTAAAATGCAAATAATTGTGTTCTCTACGATCAATTTTTCAGGAGTTATAAGCAGTTCAAGTTGATTTTCAGGGGCGAGCCAATATGGTTCTCAACCAACAACTAGTGAAATCGATATATTCTTGTAGCATGCAACATGCTAATTAATATGCAAATTTAATACACTCTCTAGGATCATTTGTTCAGAAGTTATAAACAGTTCAAATTAATACACTCGGGCGGGCCAATATGGTTTTCTAAAAACAACTAGTGAAACCGACATATTCTTGTTGCATACAACATGTTTGATTAAAATGCTATATGCAAAATAATTACGCTCTCTACGATCATTTGTTCAGAAGTTATAAGGAGTGGAAGTTAGTTTTGGCGGGCGGGCCAAAACGGTTCTCAAACAATAACTAGTGAAACCGACATTATCTTGTAGCATACAACATGTTTGATTGAAATGCAAATAATTGTGTGCTCTACAATCAATTGTTCAGAAGTTATAAGCAGTTCAAGTTAATTTTCGCGGGCAGGCCAATATATTTCTCAAATAACAACTTGTGAAATCGATGTATTCTTGTAGCATGCAACAAGCTGATTAATATGAAAAATTATTACGCTTTCTACGATTATTTGTTCAGTAGTTATAAGCAGTTCAAATAATTTTCGCGGGTGGGCCAATATGGTTCTCAACCAACAACTAGTGAAATGGATATATTCTTGTAGCATGCAACATGCTGATTAATATGCAAAATTATAACGATCTCTACGATCATTTGTTCAGAAGTTAAAAGGAGTTGAATTTAGTTTTGGCGGGAGGCCAAAATGGTTCTCAAACAATAACTAGTGAAACCGACATATTCTTGTAGCATACAACATGTTAGATTAAAATGATAATAAATGTGTTCGCTACGATCAATTGTTCAGAAGTTATAAGCAGTTCAAGCTAATTTTCGCGGGCGGGCCAATATGGTTCTCAACCAACAACTAGTGAAATCGATATATTCTTGTAGCATGCAACATGCTGATTAATATGCAAAATTATAACGCTCTCTACGATCATTTGTTCAGAAGTTATAAGGAGTTGAAGTTAGTTTTGGCGGCTGGCCAGAATGGTTCTCAAACAATAACTAGTGAAACCGACATATTCTTGTAGCATACTTCATGTTAGATTAAAATGATAATAAATGTGATCTCTACGATCAATTGTTCAGAAGTTATAAGCAGTTCAAGTTGATTTTCGCGGGCGGGCCAATATGTTTTTCAACCAACAACTAGTGAAATCGATATATTCTTGTAGCATCCAACATGCTGATTAATATGCAAATTTATTACGCTCTTTAAGATCATTTGTTCAGAAGTTATAAGCAGTTCAATTTAATACTCGCGGGCTTGCCAATATGGTTCTCAAACAACAACTAGTGAAACCGACATATTCTTGAAGCATTCAACATGTTTCATTAAAATGCAATTAATTGTGTTCGCTACGATCAATTGTTCAGAAGTTATAAGCAGTTCAAGTTAATTTCCGCGGGCGGGCCAATATGGTTCTCAACCAAAAACTAATGAAATCGATATATTCTTGTAGCATGCAACATGCTGATTAATATGCAAAATTATTAAGCTCTCTACGATAATTTGTTCAGTATTTATAAGGAGTTGAAGTTAGTTTTGGCGGGCGGGACAAAAAGGTTCTCAAACAATAACTAGTGAAACCGACATATTCTTGTAGTATACAACATGTTTGATTGAAATGCAAGTAATTGTGTTCTCTGCGATCAATTGTTCAGAAGTTATAAACAGTTCAAGTTAATACTCGCGGGCGGGCCAATATGATTTTCTAAAAACAACTAGTGAAACCGACATATTCTTGTAGCATTCAATATGTTTCATTAAAATGCAAATAATTGTGTTCTCTACGATCAATTTTTCAGGAGTTATAAGCAGTTCAAGTTGATTTTCAGGGGCGAGCCAATATGGTTCTCAACCAACAACTAGTGAAATCGATATATTCTTGTAGCATGCAACATGCTAATTAATATCCAAATTTAATACGCTCTCTAGGTTCATTTGTTCAGAAGTTATAAACAGTTCAAATTAATACACGCGGGCGGGCCAATATGGTTTTCTAAAAACAACTAGTGAAACCGACATATTCTTGTTGCATACAACATGTTTGATTAAAATGCTATATGCAAAATAATTACGCTCTCTACGATCATTTGTTCAGAAGTTATAAGGAGTCGAAGTTAGTTTTGGCGGGCGGGCCAAAATGGTTCTCAAACAATAACTAGTGAAACCGACATTATCTTGTAGCATACAACATGTTTGATTGAAATGCAAATAATTGTGTGCTCTACAATCAATTGTTCAGAAGTTATAAGCAGTTCAAGTTAATTTTCGCGGGCAGGCCAATATATTTCTCAAACAACAACTTGTGAAATCGATATATTCTTGTAGCATGCAACAAGCTGATTAATATGAAAAATTATTTCGCTTTCTACGATTATTTGTTCAGTAGTTATAAGCAGTTCAAATAATTTTCGCGGGTGGGCCAATATGGTTCTCAACCAACAACTAGTGAAATGGGTATATTCTTGTAGCATGCAACATGCTGATTAATATGCAAAATTATAACGATCTCTACGATCATTTGTTCAGAAGTTAAAAGGAGTTGAATTTAGTTTTGGCGGGAGGCCAAAATGGTTCTCAAACAATAACTAGTGAAACCGACATATTCTTGTAGCATACAACATGTTAGATTAAAATGATAATAAATGTGTTCGCTACGATCAATTGTTCAGAAGTTATAAGCAGTTCAAGCTAATTTTCGCGGGCAGGCCAATATGGTTCTCAACCAACAACTAGTGAAATCGATATATTCTTGTAGCATGCAACATGCTGATTAACATGCAAAATTATAACGCTCTCTACGATCATTTGATCAGAAGTTATAAGGAGTTGAAGTTAGTTTTGGCGGGCGGGCCAGAATGGTTCTCAAACAATAACTAGTGAAACCGACATATTCTTGTAGCATACAACATCTTAGATTAAAATGATAATAAATGTGATCTCAACGATCAATTGTTCAGAAGTTATAAGCAGTTCAAGTTGATTTTCGCTGGCGGGCCAATATGTTTTTCAACCAACAACTAGTGAAACCGACATATTCTTGTAGTATACAACATGTTTGATTGAAATGCAAGTAATTGTGTTCTCTGCGATCAATTGTTCAGAAGTTATAAACGGTTCAAGTTAATACTCGCGGGCGGGCCAATATGATTTTCTAAAAACAACTAGTGAAACCGACATATTCTTGTAGCATTCAATATGTTTCATTAAAATGCAAATAATTGTGTTCTCTACGATCAATTTTTCAGGAGTTATAAGCAGTTCAAGTTGATTTTCAGGGGCGAGCCAATATGGTTCTCAACCAACAACTAGTGAAATCGATATATTCTTGTAGCATGCAACATGCTAATTAATATGCAAATTTAATACGCTCTCTAGGATCATTTGTTCAGAAGTTATAAACAGTTCAAATTAATACACGCGGGCGGGCCAATATGGTTTTCTAAAAACAACTAGTGAAACCGACATATTCTTGTTGCATACAACATGTTTGATTAAAATGCTATATGCAAAATAATTACACTCTCTACGATCATTTGTTCAGAAGTTATAATTAGTTGAAGTTAGTTTTGGCGGGCGGGCCAAAATGGTTCTCAAACAATAACTAGTGAAACCGACATTATCTTGTAGCATACAACATGTTTGATTGAAATGCAAATAATTGTGTGCTCTACAATCAATTGTTCAGAAGTTATAAGCAGTTCAAGTTAATTTTCGCGGGCAGGCCAATATATTTCTCAAACAACAACTTGTGAAATCGATATATTCTTGTAGCATGCAACAAGCTGATTAATATGAAAAATTATTACGCTTTCTACGATTATTTGTCCAGTAGTTATAAGCAGTTCAAATAATTTTCGCGGGTGGGCCAATATGGTTCTCAACCAACAACTAGTGAAATGGATATATTCTTGTAGCAAGCAACATGCTGATTAATATGCAAAATTATAACGCTCTCTACGATCATTTGTTCAGAAGTTATAAGGAGTTGAAATTAGTTTTGGCGGGAGGCCAAAATGGTTCTCAAACAATAACTAGTGAAACCGACATATTCTTGTAGCATACAACATGTTAGATTAAAATGATAATAAATGTGATCTCTACGATCAATTGTTCAGAAGTTATAAGCAGTTCAAGTTGATTTTCGCAAGCGGGCCAATATGTTTTTCAACCAACAACTAGTGAAATCTATATATTCTTGTAGCATGCAACATGCTGATTAATATGCAAATTTATTACGCTCTCTACGATCATTTGTTCAGAAGTTATAAGCAGTTCAAGTTAATACTGACGGGCGGGCCAATATGGTTTTCTAAAAACAACTAGTGAAACCGACATATTCTTGTAGCATTCAACAAGTTTCATTAAAATGCAAATAATTGTGCTCTCTACGATCAATTGTTCAGGAGTTATAAGCAGTTCAAGTTGATATTCGCGGGCGGGCCAATATGGTTCTCAACCAACAACTAGTGAAAACGATATATTCTTGTAGCATGCAACGTGCTGATTGATATGCAAAATTATTACGCTCTCTACGATCATTTGTTCAGAACTTATAAGGAGTTGAAGTTAGTTTTGGCGGGCGGGCCAAAATGGTTCTCAAACAATAACTAGTGAAACCGACAAATTCTTGTAGCATACAACATGTTTGATTGAAATGCAAATAATTGTGTGCTCTACAATCAATTGTTCAGAAGTTATAAGCAGTTCAAGTTAATTTTCGTGGGCAGACCAATATATTACTCAAGCAACAACTAGTGAAATCGATATATTCTTGTAGCATGCAACATGCTGATTAAAATGAAAAATTATTACGCTTTCTACGACTATTTGTTCAGAAGTTATAAGCAGTTCAAATTAATTTTCGCGGGCGGGCCAATATGGTTCTCAACCAACAACCAATGAAATCGATATATTCTTGTAGCATGCAACATGCTGATTAATATACAAAATTATAACGCTCTCTACGATCATTTGTTCCGAAGTTATAAGGAGTTGAAGTTAGTTTTGGCGGGCGAGCCAAAATGGTTCTCAAACAATAACTAGTGAAACCGACATATTCTTGTAGCATACAACATGTTAGATTAAAATGATAATAATTGTGATCTCTACGATCAATTCTTCAGAAGTTATAAGCAGTTCAAGTTGATTTTCGCGGGCGGGAAAATATGTTTTTCAACCAACAGCTAGTGAAATTGATATATTCTTGTAGCTTGCAACATGCTGATTAATATGCAAAATTATTAAGCTCTCTACGATCATTTGTTCAGAAGTTATAAGGAGTTGAAGTTAGTTTTGGCGGGCGGGACAAAATGATTCTCAAACAATAACTAGTGAAACCGCCATAATCTTGTAGCATACAACATGTTTGATTGAAATGCAAATAATTGTGTTCTCTACGATCAATTGGTCAGATGTTATAAGTAGTTCAAGTTAATTTTCGAGGGCGGGCCAATATGGTTCTCAACCAACAACTAGTGAAATGTATATATTCTTGTAGCATGCAACATACTGATTAATATGCAAAATTATTACGCTCACTACGATCATTTGTTCAGAAGTTATAAGCAGAACAAGTCAATACTCGCGGGCGGGCCAATATGGTTTTCTAAAAGCAACTAGTGAAACCGACATATTCTTGTAGCATACAACATGTTAGATTAAAATGATAATAATTGTGATCTCTACGATCAATTCTTCAGAAGTTATAAGCAGTTCAAGTTGATTTTCGCGGCGGGAAAATATGTTTTTCAACCAACAACTAGTGAAATTGATATATTCTTGTAGCATGCAACATGCTGTTTAATATGCAAAATTATTACGTTTTCTACGATCAATTGTTCAGAAGTTATAAGGAGTTGAAATTAGTTTTTGCGGGCGGGCCAAAATGGTTTTCTAAAAACAACTAGTGAAACCGACATATTCTTGTATCATTCAACATGTTTCATTAAAATGCAAATAAATGTATTCTCTACGATCAATTGTTCAGGAGTTATAAGCAGTTCAAGTTGATTTTCGCGGGCGGGCCAATATGGTTCTCAACCAACAACGACTGAAATCGATATATTCTTGTAGCATGCAACATGCTGATTAATATGCAAAATTATTACGCTCTCTACGATTACTTTTTCAGAAGTTATAAGCAGTTCAAATTAATTTTCGCGGCGGGCCAATATGGTTCTCAACCAACAACTAATGAAATCGATATATTCTTGTAGCATGTAACAAGCTGTTTAATATGCAAAATTATTACGCTTTCTACGATCAATTGTTCAGAAGTTATAAGGAGTTGAAGTTAGTTTTGGCGGGCGGGCCAAAATGGTTCTCAAACAATATCTAGTGAAACCGACATATTCTTGTAGCATACAACATGTTACAATAAAATGATAATACTTGTGCTCTCTACGATCAATTGTTCAGGAGTTATAAGCAGTTCAAGTTGATTTTCGCGGGCGGGCCAATATGGTCCTCAACCAACAACTAGTGAAATCGATATATTCTTATAGCATGTAACATGCTGTTTAATATGCAAAATTATTACGCTTTCTACGATCAATTGTTCAGAAGTTATAAGCAGTTCAAATTAATTTTCGCGGGCGGGCCAATATGGTTCTCAACCAAAAACTAGTTTAATCGATATATTCTTGTAACATGCAACATGCTGATTAATATGCAAATTTATTACGCTCTTTAAGATCATTTGTTCAGAAGTTATAAGCAGTTCAATTTAATACTGGCGGGCGGGCCAATATGGTTCTCAAACAACAACTAGTGAAACCGACATATTCTTGAAGCATTCAACATGTTTCATTAAAATGCAAATAATTGTGTTCGCTACGATCAATTGTTCAGAAGTTATAAGCAGTTCAATTAATTTCCGCGGGCGGGCCAATATGGTTCTCAACCAACATCTAATGAAATCGATATATTCTTGTAGCATGCAACATGCTGATTAATATGCAAAATTATTAAGCTCTCTACGATAATTTGTTCAGAAGTTATAAGGAGTTGAAGTTAGTTTTGGCGGGCGGGACAAAATGGTTCTCAAAAAATAATTAGTGAAACCGACATATTCTTGTAGCATACAACATGTTTGATTGAAATGCAAATAATTCTGTTCTCTGCGATCAATTGTTCAGAAGTTATAAACAGTTCAAGTTAATTCTCGCGGGCGGGCCAATAAGGTTTTCTAAAAACAACTAGTGAAACCGACATATTCTTGTAGCATTCAATATGTTTCATTAAAATGCAAATAATTGTGTTCTCTACGATCAATTTTTCAGGAGTTATAAGCAGTTCAAGTTGATTTTCAGTGGCGAGCTAATATGGTTCTCAACCAACAACCAATGAAATCGATATATTCTTGTAGCATGCAACATGCTGATTAATATGCAAATTTATTACGCTCTCTAGGATCATTTGTTCAGAAGTTATAAACAGTTCAATTTGATACTCGTGGGCGGGCCAATAAAGTTTTCTAAAAACAACTAGTGAAACCGACATATTCTTGTTGCATACAACATGTTTGATTAAAATGCTATTAATTGTGGTCTCTACGATCAATTGTTCAGGAGTTATAAGCAGTTCAAGTTGATTTTCGCGGGCGGGCCAATATGGTTCTCAACCAACAACCAATGAAATCGATATATTCTTGTAGCATGCAACATCCTGAATGATATGCAAAATAATTACGCTCTCTACAATCAATTGTTCAGAAGTTAGAAGCAGTTCAAGTTAATTTTCGCGGGCAGCCCAATATATTTCTCAAACAACAACTAATGAAATCGATATATTCTTGTAGCATGCAACATGCTGATTAATATGAAAAATTATTACGCTTTCTACCATTATTTGTTCAGTAGTTATAAGCAGTACAAATAATTTTCGCGGGCGGGCCAATATGGTTCTCAACCAACAACTAGTGAAATCGATATATTCTTGTAGCATGCAACATGCTGATTAATATGCAAATTTATTACGCTCTCTAAGATCATTTGTCCAGAAGTTATAAGCAGTTCAATTTAATATTCGCGGGCGATCCAATATGGTTCTCAAACAACAATTAGTGAAACCGACATATTCTTGAAGCATTTAATATGTTTCATTAAAATGCAAATAATTGAGTTCGCTACGATCAATTGTTCAGAAGTTATGAGCAGTTCAAGTTAATTTTCGCGGGCGGGCCAATATGGTTCTCAACCAACAACCAATGAAATCGATATATTCTTGTAGCATGCAACATGCTGATTAATATGCAAAATTATAACGCTCTCTACGATCATTTGTTCAGAAGTTATAAGGAGCTGAAGTTAGTTTTGGCGGGCAGGACAAAAAGGTTCTCAAACAATAACTAGTGAAACCGACATATTCTTGTAGTATACAACATGTTTGATTGAAATGCAAGTAATTGTGTTCTCTGCGATCAATTGTTCAGAAGTTATAAACAGTTCAAGTTAATACTCGCGGGCGGGCCAATATGATTTTCTAAAAACAACTAGTGAAACCGACATATTCTTGTAGCATTCAATATGTTTCATTAAAATGCAAATAATTGTGTTCTCTACGATCAATTTTTCAGGAGTTATAAGCACTTCAAGTTGATTTTCAGGGGCGAGCCAATATGGTTCTCTACCAACAACTAGTGAAATCGATATATTCTTGTAGCATGCAACATGCTAATTAATATGCAAATTTAATACGCTCTCTAGGATCATTTGTTCAGAAGTTATAAGGATTTGAAGTTAGTTTTGGCCGGCGGGCCAATATGGTTCTCAAACAATAACTAGTGAAACCGACATTATCTTGTAGCATACAACATGTTTGATTGAAATGCAAATAATTGTGTGCTCTACAATCAATTGTTCAGAAGTTATAAGCAGTTCAAGTTAATTTTCGCGGGCAGGCCAATATATTTCTCAAACAACAACTTGTGAAATCGATATATTCTTGTAGCATGCAACAAGCTGATTAATATGAAAAATTATTACGCTTTCTACGATTATTTGTTCAGTAGTTATAAGCAGTTCAAATAATTTTCGCGGGTGGGCCAATATGGTTCTCAACCAACAACTAGTGAAATGGATATATTCTTGTAGCAAGCAACATGCTGATTAATATGCAAAATTATAACGCTCTCTACGATCATTTGTTCAGAAGTTATAAGGAGTTGAAATTAGTTTTGGCGGGAGGCCAAAATGGTTCTCAAACAATAACTAGTGAAACCGACATATTCTTGTAGCATACAACATGTTAGATTAAAATGATAATAAATGTGATCTCTACGATCAATTGTTCAGAAGTTATAAGCAGTTCAAGTTGATTTTCGCAAGCGGGCCAATATGTTTTTCAACCAACAACTAGTGAAATCGATATATTCTTGTAGCATGCAACATGCTGATTAATATGCAAATTTATTACGCTCTCTACGATCATTTGTTCAGAAGTTATAAGCAGTTCAAGTTAATACTGACGGGCGGGCCAATATGATTTTCTAAAAACAACTAGTGAAACCGACATATTCTTGTAGCATTCAACAAGTTTCATTAAAATGCAAATAATTGTGCTCTCTACGATCAATTGTTCAGGAGTTATAAGCAGTTCAAGTTGATATTCGCGGGCGGGCCAATATGGTTCTCAACCAACAACTAGTGAAATCGATATATTCTTGTAGCATGCAACGTGCTGATTGATATGCAAAATTATTACGCTCTCTACGATCATTTGTTCAGAAGTTATAAGGAGTTGAAGTTAGTTTTGGCGGGCGGGCCAAAATGGTTCTCAAACAATAACTAGTGAAACCGACATATTCTTGTAGCATACAACATGTTTGATTGAAATGCAAATAATTGTGTGCTCTACAATCAATTGTTCAGAAGTTATAAGCAGTTCAAGTTAATTTTCGTGGGCAGACCAATATATTACTCAAGCAACAACTAGTGAAATCGATATATTCTTGTAGCATGCAACATGCTGATTAAAATGAAAAATTATTACGCTTTCTACGACTATTTGTTCAGAAGTTATAAGCAGTTCAAATTAATTTTCGCGGGCGGGCCAATATGGTTCTCAACTAACAACTAGTGAAATCGATATATTCTTGTAGCATGCAACATGCTGATTAATATGCAAATTTATTACGCTCTCTAAGATCATTTGTTCAGAAGTTATAAGCAGTTCAATTTAATATTCGCGGGCGGGTCAATATGGTTCTCAAACAACTACTAGTGAAATTGACAAATTCTTTAAGCATTCAACATGTTTCATTAAAATGCAAATAATTGTGTTCGCTACGATCAATTGTTCAGAAGTTATAAGCAGTTCAAGTTAATTTTCGAGGGCGGGCCAATATGGTTCTCAACCAACAACCAATGAAATCGATATATTCTTGTAGCATGCAACATGCTGATTAATATACAAAATTATAACGCTCTCTACGATCATTTGTTCCGAAGTTATAAGGAGTTGAAGTTAGTTTTGGCGGGCGAGCCAAAATGGTTCTCAAACAATAACTAGTGAAACCGACATATTCTTGTAGCATACAACATGTTAGATTAAAATGATAATAATTGTGATCTCTACGATCAATTCTTCAGAAGTTATAAGCAGTTCAAGTTGATTTTCGCGGGCGGGAAAATATGTTTTTCAACCAATAGCTAGTGAAATTGATATATTCTTGTAGCTTGCAACATGCTGATTAATATGCAAAATTATTAAGCTCTCTACGATCATTTGTTCAGAAGTTATAAGGAGTTGAAGTTAGTTTTGGCGGGCGGGACAAAAGATTCTCAAACAATAACTAGTGAAACCGCCATAATCTTGTAGCATACAACATGTTTGATTGAAATGCAAATAATTGTGTTCTCTACGATCAATTGGTCAGAAGTTATAAGTAGTTCAAGTTAATTTTCGAGGGCGGGCCAATATGGTTCTCAACCAACAACTAGTGAAATGTATATATTCTTGTAGCATGCAACATACTGATTAATATGCAAAATTATTACGCTCACTACGATCATTTGTTCAGAAGTTATAAGCAGAACAAGTCAATACTCGCGGGCGGGCCAATATGGTTTTCTAAAAGCAACTAGTGAAACCGACATATTCTTGTAGCATACAACATGTTAGATTAAAATGATAATAATTGTGATCTCTACGATCAATTCTTCAGAAGTTATAAGCAGTTCAAGTTGATTTTCGCGGCGGGAAAATATGTTTTTCAACCAACAACTAGTGAAATTGATATATTCTTGTAGCATGCAACATGCTGTTTAATATGCAAAATTATTACGCTTTCTACGATCAATTGTTCAGAAGTTATAAGGAGTTGAAATTAGTTTTTGCGGGCGGGCCAAAATGGTTTTCTAAAAACAACTAGTGAAACCAACATATTCTTGTATCATTCAACATGTTTCATTAAAATGCAAATAAATGTATTCTCTACGATCAATTGTTCAGGAGTTATAAGCAGTTCAAGTTGATTTTCGCGGGCGGGCCAATATGGTTCTCAACCAACAACGACTGAAATCGATATATTCTTGTAGCATGCAACATGCTGATTAATATGCAAAATTATTACGCTCTCTACGATTACTTTTTCAGAAGTTATAAGCAGTTCAAATTAATTTTCGCGGCGGGCCAATATGGTTCTCAACCAACAACTAATGAAATCGATATATTCTTGTAGCATGTAACAAGCTGTTTAATATGCAAAATTATTACGCTTTCTACGATCAATTGTTCAGAAGTTATAAGGAGTTGAAGTTAGTTTTGGCGGGCGGGCCAAAATGGTTCTCAAACAATATCTAGTGAAACCGACATATTCTTGTAGCATACAACATGTTACAATAAAATGATAATACTTGTGCTCTCTACGATCAATTGTTCAGGAGTTATAAGCAGTTCAAGTTGATTTTCGCGGGCGGGCCAATATGGTCCTCAACCAACAACTAGTGAAATCGATATATTCTTATAGCATGTAACATGCTGTTTAATATGCAAAATTATTACGCTTTCTACGATCAATTGTTCAGAAGTTATAAGCAGTTCAAATTAATTTTCGCGGGCGGGCCAATATGGTTCTCAACCAAAAACTAGTTTAATCGATATATTCTTGTAACATGCAACATGCTGATTAATATGCAAATTTATTACGCTCTTTAAGATCATTTGTTCAGAAGTTATAAGCAGTTCAATTTAATACTGGCGGGCGGGCCAATATGGTTCTCAAACCACAACTAGTGAAACCGACATATTCTTGAAGCATTCAACATGTTTCATTAAAATGCAAATAATTGTGTTCGCTACGATCAATTGTTCAGAAGTTATAAGCAGTTCAATTAATTTCCGCGGGCGGGCCAATATGGTTCTCAACCAACAACTAATGAAATCGATATATTCTTGTAGCATGCAACATGCTGATTAATATGCAAAATTATTAAGCTCTCTACGATAATTTGTTCAGAAGTTATAAGGAGTTGAAGTTAGTTTTGGCGGGCGGGACAAAATGGTTCTCAAAAAATAATTAGTGAAACCGACACATTCTTGTAGCATACAACATGTTTGATTGAAATGCAAATAATTGTGTTCTCTGCGATCAATTGTTCAGAAGTTATAAACAGTTCAAGTTAATTCTCGCGGGCGGGCCAATATGGTTTTCTAAAAACAACTAGTGAAACCGACATATTCTTGTAGCATTCAATATGTTTCATTAAAATGCAAATAATTGTGTTCTCTACGATCAATTTTTCAGGAGTTATAAGCAGTTCAAGTTGATTTTCAGTGGCGAGCTAATATGGTTCTCAACCAACAACCAATGAAATCGATATATTCTTGTAGCATGCAACATGCTGATTAATATGCAAATTTATTACGCTCTCTAGGATCATTTGTTCAGAAGTTATAAACAGTTCAATTTGATACTCGTGGGCGGGCCAATAAAGTTTTCTAAAAACAACTAGTGAAACCGACATATTCTTGTTGCATACAACATGTTTGATTAAAATGCTATTAATTGTGGTCTCTACGATCAATTGTTCAGGAGTTATAAGCAGTTCAAGTTGATTTTCGCGGGCGGGCCAATATGGTTCTCAACCAACAACCAATGAAATCGATATATTCTTGTAGCATGCAACATCCTGAATGATATGCAAAATAATTACGCTCTCTACAATCAATTGTTCAGAAGTTAGAAGCAGTTCAAGTTAATTTTCGCGGGCAGCCCAATATATTTCTCAAACAACAACTAGTGAAATCGATATATTCTTGTAGCATGCAACATGCTGATTAATATGAAAAATTATTACGCTTTCTACCATTATTTGTTCAGTAGTTATAAGCAGTACAAATAATTTTCGCGGGCGGGCCAATATGGTTCTCAACCAACAACTAGTGAAATCGATATATTCTTGTAGCATGCAACATGCTGATTAATATGCAAATTTATTACGCTCTCTAAGATCATTTGTCCAGAAGTTATAAGCAGTTCAATTTAATATTCGCGGGCGATCCAATATGGTTCTCAAACAACAATTAGTGAAACCGACATATTCTTGAAGCATTCAATATGTTTCATTAAAATGCAAATAATTGAGTTCGCTACGATCAATTGTTCAGAAGTTATAAGCAGTTCAAGTTAATTTTCGCGGGCGGGCCAATATGGTTCTCAACCAACAACCAATGAAATCGATATATTCTTGTAGCATGCAACATGCTGATTAATATGCAAAATTATAACGCTCTCTACGATCATTTGTTCAGAAGTTATAAGGAGTTGAAGTTAGTTTTGGCGGGCGGGACAAAAAGATTCTCAAACAATAACTAGTGAAACCGACATATTCTTGTAGTATACAACATGTTTGATTGAAATGCAAGTAATTGTGTTCTCTGCGATCAATTGTTCAGAAGTTATAAACAGTTCAAGTTAATACTCGCGGGCGGGCCAATATGATTTTCTAAAAACAACTAGTGAAACCGACATATTCTTGTAGCATTCAATATGTTTCATTAAAATGCAAATAATTGTGTTCTCTACGATCAATTTTTCAGGAGTTATAAGTAGTTCAAGTTGATTTTCAGGGGCGAGCCAATATGGTTCTCTACCAACAACTAGTGAAATCGATATATTCTTGTAGCATGCAACATGCTAATTATAATGCAAATTTAATACGCTCTCTTGGATCATTTGTTCAGAAGTTATAAGGATTTGAAGTTAGTTTTGGCCGGCGGGCCAATATGGTTCTCAAACAATAACTAGTGAAACCGACATTATCTTGTACCATACAACATGTTTGATTGAAATGCAAGTAATTGTGTTCTCTGCGATCAATTGTTCAGAAATTATAAACAGTTCAAGTTAATACTCGCGGGCGGGCCAATATGATTTTCTAAAAACAACTAGTGAAACCGACATATTCTTGTTGCATACAACATGTTTGATTAAAATGCTATATGCAAAATAATTACGCTCTCTACGATCATTTGGTCAGAAGTTATAAGGATTTGAAGTTAGTTTTGGCCGGCGGGCCAATATGGTTCTCAAACAATAACTAGTGAAACCGACATTATCTTGTAGCATACAACATGTTTGATTGAAATGCAAATAATTGTGTGCTCTACAATCAATTGTTCAGAAGTTATAAGCAGTTCAAGTTAATTTTCGCGTGCAGGCCAATATATTTCTCAAACAACAACTTGTGAAATCGATATATTCTTGTAGCATGCAACAAGCTGATTAATATGAAAAATTATTACGCTTTCTACGATTATTTGTTCAGTAGTTATAAGCAGTTCAAATAATTTTCGCGGGTGGGCCAATATGGTTCTCAACCAACAACTAGTGAAATGGATATATTCTTGTAGCATGCAACATGCTGATTAATATGCAAAATTATAACGATCTCTACGATCATTTGTTCAGAAGTTAAAAGGAATTGAATTTAGTTTTGGCGGGAGGCCAAAATGGTTCTCAAACAATAACTAGTGAAACCGACATATTCTTGTAGCATACAACATGTTAGATTAAAATGATAATAAATGTGTTCGCTACGATCAATTGTTCAGAAGTTATAAGCAGTTCAAGCTACTTTTCGCGGGCGGGCCAATATGGTTCTCAACCAACAACTAGTGAAATCGATATATTCTTGTAGCATGCAACATGCTGATTAATATGCAAAATTATAACGCTCTCTACGATCATTTGTTCAGAAGTTATAAGGAGTTGAAGTTAGTTTTGGCGTGCGGGCCAGAATGGTTCTCAAACAATAACTAGTGAAACCGACATATTCTTGTAGCTTACAACATGTTAGATTAAAATGATAATAAATGTGATCTCTACGATCAATTGTTCAGAAGTTATAAGCAGTTCAAGTTGAATTTCGCGGGCGGGCCAATATGTTTTTCAACCAACAACTAGTGAAATCGATATATTCTTGTAGCATGCAACATGCTGATTAATATGCAAATTTATTACGCTCTCTACGATCATTTGTTCAGAAGTTATAAGGAGTTGAAGTTAGTTTTGGCGGGCGGGCCAAAATGGTTCTCAAACAATAACTAGTGAAACCGACATATTCTTGTAGCATACAACATGTTTGATTGAAATGCAAATAATTGTGTGCTCTACAATCAATTGTTCCGAAGTTATAAGCAGTTCAAGTTAATTTTTGTGGGCAGACCAATATATTACTCAAGCAACAACTAGTGAAATCGATATATTCTTGTAGCATGCAACATGCTGATTAAAATGAAAAATTATTACGCTTTCTACGACTATTTGTTCAGAAGTTATAAGCTGTTCAATTTAATTTTCGCGGGCGGGCCAATATGGTTCTCAACTAACAACTAGTGAAATCGATATATTCTTGTAGCATGCAACATGCTGATTAATATGCAAATTTATTACGCTCTCTAAGATCATTTGTTCAGAAGTTATAAGCAGTTTAATTTAATATTCGCGGGCGGGTCAATATGGTTCTCAAACAACAACTAGTGAAATTGACAAATTCTTGAAGCATTCAACATGTTTCATTAAAATGCAAATAATTGTGTTCGCTACGATCAATTGTTCAGAAGTTATAAGCAGTTCAAGTTAATTTTCGAGGGCGGGCCAATATGGTTCTCAACCAACAACCAATTAAATCGATATATTCTTGTAGCATGCAACATGCTGATTAATATACAAAATTATAACGCTCTCTACGATCATTTGTTCCGAAGTTATAAGGAGTTGAAGTTAGTTTTGGCGGGCGGGCCAAAATGGTTCTCGAACAATAACTAGTGAAACCGACATATTCTTGTAGCATACAACATGTTAGATTAAAATGATAATAATTGTGATCTCTACAATCAATTCTTCAGAAGTTATAAGCAGTTCAAGTTGATTTTCGCGGGCGGGAAAATATGTTTTTCAACCAACAGCTAGTGAAATTGATATATTCTTGTAGCATGCAACATGCTGATTAATATGCAAAATTATTACGCTCACTACGATCATTTGTTCAGAAGTTATAAGCAGAACAAGTCAATACTCGCGGGCGGGCCAATATGGTTTTCTAAAAACAACTAGTGAAATCGACATATTCTTGTTGCGTTCAACACGTTTCATTAAAATGCAAATAATTGTGGTCTCTACGATCAATTCTTCAGAAGTTATAAGCAGTTCAAGTTGATTTTCGCGGCGGGAAAATATGTTTTTCAACCAACAACGACTGAAATCGATATATTCTTGTAGCATGCAACATGCTGATTAATATGCAAATTTATTACGCTCTCTAGGATCATTTGTTCAGAAGTTATAAACAGTTCAAGTTAATTCTCGCGGGCGGGCCAATATGGTTTTCTATAAACAACTAGTGAAACAAAAATATTCTTGAAGCATTCAAAATGTTTCATTAAAATGCAAATAATTGTGTGCTCTACGATGAATTGTTCAGAAGTTATAAGCAGTTCAAGTTAATTTTCGCGGGCAGGCCAATATATTTCTAAAACAACAACTTGTGAAATCGATATATTCTTGTAGCATGCAACATGCTGATTAATATGCAAAATTATTACGCTCTCTACGATTACTTTTTCAGAAGTTATAAGCAGTTCAAATTAATTTTCGCGGCGGGCCAATATGGTTCTCAACCAACAACTAATGAAATCGATATATTCTTGTAGCATGTAACAAGCTGTTTAATATGCAAAATTATTACGCTTTCTACGATCAATTGTTCAGAAGTTATAAGGAGTTGAAGTTAGTTTTGGCGGGCGGGCCAAAATGGTTCTCAAACAATATCTAGTGAAACTGACATATTCTTGTAACATACAACATGTTACAATAAAATGATAATACTTGTGCTCTCTACGATCAATTGTTCAGGAGCTATAAGCAGTTCAAGTTGATTTTCGCGGGCGGGCCAATATGGTCCTCAACCAACAACTAGTGAAATCGATATATTCTTGTAGCATGTAACATGCTGTTTAATATGCAAAATTATTACGCTTTCTACGATCAATTGTTCAGATGTTATAAGGAGTTGAAATTAGTTTTGGCGGGCGGGCCAAAATGGTTTTCTAAAAACAACTAGTGAAACCGACATATTTTTGTAGCATTCAACATGTTTCATTAAAATGCAAATAATTGTGTTCGCTACGATCAATTGTTCAGAAGTTATAAGCAGTTCAAGTTAATTTCCGCGGGCGGGCCAATATATTTCTCAACCAACAACTAGTGAAATCGATATATTCTTGTAGCACGCAACATGCTAATTAATATGCAAATTTATTACGCTCTCTAGGATCATTTGTTCACAAGTTATAAACAGTTCAAATTAATACACGCGGGCAGGCCAATATGGTTTTCTAAAAAAAACTAGTGAAACCGACATATTCTTGTAGCATTCAAAATGTTTCATTAAAATGCAAATAATTGTGTGCTCTACGATCAATTGTTCAGAAGTTATAAGCAGTTCAAATTAATTTTCGCGGGCGGGCCAATATGGTTCTCAACCAAAAACTAGTGAAATCGATATATTCTTGTAACATGCAACATGCTGATTAATATGCAAATTTATTACGCTCTTTAAGATCATTTGTTCAGAAGTTATAAGCAGTTCAATTTAATACTGGCGGGCGGGCCAATATGGTTCTCAAACAACAACTAGTAAAACCGACATATTCTTGAAGCATTCAACATGTTTCATTAAAATGCAAATAATTGTGTTCGCTACGATCAATTGTTCAGAAGTTATAAGCAGTTTAAGTTAATTTTCGCGGGCAGGCCAATATGGTTCTCAACCAACAACTAATGAAATCGATATATTCTTGTAGCATGCAACATGCTGATTAATATGCAAAATTATTAAGCTCTCTACGATAATTTGTTCAGAAGTTATAAGGAGTTGAATTTAGTTTTGGCGGGCGGGACAAAATGGTTCTCAAACAATAACTAGTGAAACCGACATATTCTTGTAGCATACAACATGTTTGATTGAAATGCAAATAATTGTGTTCTCTGCGATCAATTGTTCAGAAGTTATAAACAGTTCAAGTTAATTCTCGCGGGCGGGCCAATATGGTTTTCTAAAAACAACTAGTGAAACCGACATATTCTTGTAGCATTCAATATGTTTCATTAAAATGCAAATAATTGTGTTCTCTACGATCAATTTTTCAGGAGTTATAAGCAGTTCAAGTTGATTTTCAGTGGCGAGCTAATATGGTTCTCAACCAACAACCAATGAAATCGATATATTCTTGTAGCATGCAACATGCTGATTAATATGCAAATTTATTACGCTCTCTAGGATCATTTGTTCAGAAGTTATAAACAGTTCAATTTGATACTCGTGGGCGGGCCATTATAGTTTTCTAAAAACAACTAGTGAAACAGACATATTCTTGTTGCATACTACATGTTTGATTAAAATGCTATTAATTGTGGTCTCTACGATCAATTGTTCAGGAGTTATAAGCAGTTCAAGTTGATTTTCGCGGGCGGGCCAATATGGTTCTCAACCAACAACCAATGAAATCGATAGATTCTTGTAGCATGCAACATCCTGAATGATATGCAAAATAATTACGCTCTCTACAATCAGTTGTTCAGAAGTTAGAAGCAGTTCAAGTTAATTTTCGCGGGCAGCCCAATATATTTCTCAAACAACAACTAGTGAAATCGATATATTCTTGTAGCATGCAACATGCTGATTAATATGAAAAATTATTCCGCTTTCTACCATTATTTGTTCAGTAGTTATAAGCAGTACAAATAATTTTCGCGGGCGGGCCAATATGGTTCTCAACCAACAACTAGTGAAATCGATATATTCTTTTAGCATGCAACATGCTGATTAATATGCAAATTTATTACGCTCTCTAAGATCATTTGTCCAGAAGTTATAAGCAGTTCAATTTAATATTCGCGGGCGATCCAATATGGTTCTCAAACAACAATTAGTGAAACCGACATATTCTTGAAAAATTCAATATGTTTCATTAAAATGCATATAATTGAGTTCGCTACGATCAATTGTTCAGAAGTTATAAGCAGTTCAAGTTAATTTTCGCGGGCGGGCCAATATGGTTCTCAACCAACAACCAATGAAATCGATATATTCTTGTAGCATGCAACATGCTGATTAATATGCAAAATTATAACGCTCTCTACGATCATTTGTTCAGAAGTTATAAGGAGTTGAAGTTAGTTTTGGCGGGCGGGCCAAAATGGTTCTCAAAAAATAACTAGTGAAACCGACATATTCTTGTAGCATACAACATGTTTGATTGAAATGCAAATAATTGTGTGCTCTACAATCAATTGTTCCGAAGTTATAAGCAGTTCAAGTTAATTTTTGTGTGCAGACCAATATATTACTCAAGCAACAACTAGTGAAATCGATATATTCTTGTAGCATGCAACATGCTGATTAAAATGAAAAATTATTACGCTTTCTACGACTATTTGTTCAGAAGTTATAAGCTGTTCAATTTAATTTTCGCGGGCGGGCCAATATGGTTCTCAACTAACAACTAGTGAAATCGATATATTCTTGTAGCATGCAACATGCTGATTAATATGCAAATTTATTACGCTCTCTAAGATCATTTGTTCAGAAGTTATAAGCAGTTTAATTTAATATTCGCGGGCGGGTCAATATGGTTCTCAAACAACAACTAGTGAAATTGACAAATTCTTGAAGCATTCAACATGTTTCATTAAAATGCAAATAATTGTGTTCGCTACGATCAATTGTTCAGAAGTTATAAGCAGTTCAAGTTAATTTTCGAGGGCGGGCCAATATGGTTCTCAACCAACAACCAATTAAATCGATATATTCTTGTAGCATGCAACATGCTGATTAATATACAAAATTATAACGATCTCTACGATCATTTGTTCCGAAGTTATAAGGAGTTGAAGTTAGTTTTGGCGGGCGGGCCAAAATGGTTCTCAAACAATAACTAGTGAAACCGACATATTCTTGTAGCATACAACATGTTAGATTAAAATGATAATAATTGTGATCTCTACGATCAATTCTTCAGAAGTTATAAGCAGTTCAAGTTGATTTTCGCGGGCGGGAAAATATGTTTTTCAACCAACAGCTAGTGAAATTGATATATTCTTGTAGCATGCAACATGCTGATTAATATGCAAAATTATTACGCTCACTACGATCATTTGTTCAGAAGTTATAAGCAGAACAAGTCAATACTCGCGGGCGGGCCAATATGGTTTTCTAAAAACAACTAGTGAAATCGACATATTCTTGTTGCGTTCAACACGTTTCATTAAAATGCAAATAATTGTGGTCTCTACGATCAATTCTTCAGAAGTTATAAGCAGTTCAAGTTGATTTTCGCGGCGGGAAAATATGTTTTTCAACCAACAACTAGTGAAATTGATATATTCTTGTAGCATGCAACATGCTGTTTAATATGCAAAATTATTACGCTTTCTACGATCAATTGTTCAGAAGTTATAAGGAGTTGAAATTAGTTTTTGCGGGCGGGCCAAAATGGTTTTCTAAAAACAACTAGTAAAACCAACATATTCTTGTATCATTCAACATGTTTCATTAAAATGCAAATAATTGTATTCTCTACGATCAATTGTTCAGGAGTTATAAGCAGTTCAAGTTGATTTTCGCGGGCGGGCCAATATGGTTCTCAACCAACAACGACTGAAATCGATATATTCTTGTAGCATGCAACATGCTGATTAATATGCAAATTTATTACGCTCTCTAGGATCATTTGTTCAGAAGTTATAAACAGTTCAAGTTAATTCTCGCGGGCGGGCCAATATGGTTTTCTATAAACAACTAGTGAAACAGAAATATTCTTGAAGCATTCAAAATGTTTCATTAAAATGCAAATAATTGTGTGCTCTACGATGAATTGTTCAGAAGTTATATGCAGTTCAAATTAATTTTCGCGGCGGGCCAATATGGTTCTCAACCAACAACTAATGAAATCGATATATTCTTGTAGCATGTAACAAGCTGTTTAATATGCAAAATTATTACGCTTTCTACGATCAATTGTTCAGAAGTTATAAGGAGTTGAAGTTAGTTTTGGCGGGCGGGCCAAAATGGTTCTCAAACAATATCTAGTGAAACTGACATATTCTTGTAACATACAACATGTTACAATAAAATGATAATACTTGTGCTCTCTACGATCAATTGTTCAGGAGTTATAAGCAGTTCAAGTTGATTTTCGCGGGCGGGCCAATATGGTCCTCAACCAACAACTAGTGAAATCGATATATTCTTGTAGAATGTAACATGCTGTTTAATATGCAAAATTATTACGCTTTCTACGATCAATTGTTCAGATGTTATAAGGAGTTGAAATTAGTTTTGGCGGGCGGGCCAAAATGGTTTTCTAAAAACAACTAGTGAAACCGACATATTTTTGTAGCATTCAACATGTTTCATTAAAATGCAAATAATTGTGTTCGCTACGATCAATTGTTCAGAAGTTATAAGCAGTTCAAGTTAATTTCCGCGGGCGGGCCAATATGGTTCTCAACCAACAACTAGTGAAATCGATATATTCCTGTAGCATGCAACATGCTAATTAATATGCAAATTTATTACGCTCTCTAGGATCATTTGTTCAGAAGTTATATACAGTTCAAATTAATACACGCGGGCAGGCCAATATGGTTTTCTAAAAAAAACTAGTGAGACCGACATATTCTTGTAGCATTCAAAATGTTTCATTAAAATGCAAATAATTGTGTGCTCTACGATCAATTGTTCAGAAGTTATAAGCAGTTCAATTTGATACTCGTGGGCGGGCCAATATAGTTTTCTAAAAACAACTAGTGAAACCGACATATTCTTGTTGCATACTACATGTTTGATTAAAATGCTATTAATTGTGGTCTCTACGATCAATTGTTCAGGAGTTATAAGCAGTTCAAGTTGATTTTCGCGGGCGGGCCAATATGGTTCTCAACCAACAACCAATGAAATCGATATATTCTTGTAGCATGCAACATCCTGAATGATATGCAAAATAATTACGCTCTCTACAATCAATTGTTCAGAAGTTAGAAGCAGTTCAAGTTAATTTTCGCGGGCAGCCCAATATATTTCTCAAACAACAACTAGTGAAATCGATATATTCTTGTAGCATGCAACATGCTGATTAATATGAAAAATTATTACGCTTTCTACCATTATTTGTTCAGTAGTTATAAGCAGTACAAATAATTTTCGCGGGCGGGCCAATATGGTTCTCAACCAACAACTAGTGAAATCGATATATTCTTTTAGCATGCAACATGCTGATTAATATGCAAATTTATTACGCTCTCTAAGATCATTTGTCCAGAAGTTATAAGCAGTTCAATTTAATATTCGCGGGCGATCCAATATGGTTCTCAAACAACAATTAGTGAAACCGACATATTCTTGAAGCATTCAATATGTTTCATTAAAATGCAAATAATTGAGTTCGCTACGATCAATTGTTCAGAAGTTATAAGCAGTTCAAGTTAATTTTCGCGGGCGGGCCAATATGGTTCACAACCAACAACCAATGAAATCGATATATTCTTGTAGCATGCAACATGCTGATTAATATGCAAAATTATAACGCTCTCTACGATCATTTGTTCAGAAGTTATAAGGAGTTGAAGTTAGTTTTGGCGGGCGGGCTAAAATGGTTCTCAAACAATAACTAGTGAAACCGACATATTCTTGTAGCATACAACATGTTAGATTAAAATGATAATAATTGTGATCTCTACGATCAATTGTTCAGAAGTTATAAGCAGTTCAAGTTGATTTTCGCGGGCGGGCCAATATGTTTTTAACCAACAACTAGTAAAATCGACATATTCTTGTAGCATGCAACATGCTGATTAATATGCAAATTTTTTAAGTTCCCTACGATCATTTGTTCAGAAGTTATAAGCAATCCAAGTTAATACTCGCGGGCGGCCAATATGGTTCTCAAATAACAACTAGTGAAACTGACATATTCTTGTAGCATTCAACATGTTTCATTAAAATGCAAATAATTTTGTTGTTTACGATCAATTGTTCAGGAGTTATAAGCAGTTAAAGTTGATTTTCGCGGCCGGCCAATATGGTTCTCAACCAACAACAAGTGAAATCGAAATATTCTTGTAGCATGCAATATGCTGATTAATATGCAAATTTATTACGCTCTCTACGATCATTTGTTCAGAAGTTATAAACAGTTCAAGTTAATACTGGCGGGCGGGCTAATATGGTTTTCTAAAAACAACGAGTGAAACCGACATATTCTTGTAGCATTCAACAAGTTTCATTAAAATGCAAATAATTGTGCTCTCTACGATCAATTGTTCAGGAGTTATAAGCAGTTCAAGTTGATATTCGCGGGCGGGCCAATATGGTTCTCAACCAACAACCAATGAAATCGATATATTCTTGTAGCATGCAACATGCTGATTAATATGCAAAATTATAACGCTCTCTACGATCATTTGTTCAGAAGTTATAAGGAGTTGAAGTTAGTTTTGGCGGGCGGGCCAAAATGGTTCTCAAACAATAACAAGTGAAACCTACATATTCTTGTAGCATACAACATGTTTGATTGAAATGCAAATAATTGTGTGCTCTACAATCAATTGTTCAGAAGTTATAAGCAGTTCAAATTTAATTTTCGCGAGCAGGCCAATATATTTCTCAAGCAACAACTAGTGAAATCGATATATTCTTGTAGCATGCAACATGCTGATTAATATGAAAAATTATTACGCTTTCTACGATTATTTGTTCAGAAGTAATAAGCAGTTCAAATTAATTTTCGCGGCGGGCCAATATGGTTCTCAACCAACAACTAATGAAATCGATATATTCTTGCAGCATGTAACAAGCTGTTTAATATGCAAAATTATTACGATTTCTACGATCAATTGTTCAGAAGTTATAAGGAGTTGAAGTTAGTTTTGGCGGGCGGGCCAAAATGGTTCTCAAACAATATCTAGTGAAACCGACATATTCTTGTAGCATACAACATGTTACAATAAAATGATAATACTTGTGCTCTCTACGATCAATTGTTCAGGAGTTATAAGCAGTTCAAGTTAATTTCCGCGGGCGGGCCAATATGGTTCTCAACCAACAACTAGTGAAATCGATATATTCTTGTAGCATGCAACATGCTAATTAATATGCAAATTTATTACGCTCTCTAGGATCATTTGTTCAGAAGTTATAAACAGTTCAAATTAATACACGCGGGCAGGCCAATATGGTTTTCTAAAAAAAACTAGTGAAACCGACATATTCTTGTAGCATTCAAAATGTTTCATTAAAATGCAAATAATTGTGTGCTCTACGATCAATTGTTCAGAAGTTATAAGCAGTTCAAATTATTTTTCGCGGGCGGGCCAATATGGTTCTCAAACAAAAACTAGTGAAATCGATATATTCTTGTAACATGCAACATGCTGATTAATATGCAAATTTATTACGCTCTTTAAGATCATTTGTTCAGAAGTTATAAGCAGTTCAATTTAATACTGGCGGGCGGGCCAATATGGTTCTCAAACAACAACTAGTGAAACCGACATATTCTTGAAGCATTCAGCATGTTTCATTAAAATGCAAATAATTGTGTTCGCTACGATCAATTGTTCAGAAGTTATAAGCAGTTCAAGTTAATTTCCGCGGGCGGGCCAATATGGTTCTCAACCAACAACTAATGAAATCGATATATTCTTGTAGCATGCAACATGCTGATTAATATGCAAAATTATTAAGCTCTCTACGATAATTTGTTCAGAAGTTATAAGGAGTTGAATTTAGTTTTGGCGGGAGGGACAAAATGGTTGTCAAACAATAACTAGTGAAACCGACATATTCTTGTAGCATACAACATGTTTGATTGAAATGCAAATAATTGTGTTCTCTGCGATCAATTGTTCAGAAGTTATAAACAGTTCAAGTTAATTCTCGCGGGCGGGCCAATATGGTTTTCTAAAAACAACTAGTGAAACCGACATATTCTTGTAGCATTCAATATGTTTCATTAAAATGCAAATAATTGTGTTCTCTACGATCAATTTTTCAGGAGTTATAAGCAGTTCAAGTTGATTTTCAGTGGCGAGCTAATATGGTTCTCAACCAACAACCAATGAAATCGATATATTCTTGTAGCATGCAACATGCTGATTAATATGCAAATTTATTACGCTCTCTAGGATCATTTGTTCAGAAGTTATAAACAGTTCAATCTGATACTCGTGGGCGGGCCAATATAGTTTTCTAAAAACAACTAGTGAAACCGACATATTCTTGTTGCATACTACATGTTTGATTAAAATGCTATTAATTGTGGTCTCTACGATCAATTGTTCAGAAGTTATAAGCAGTTCAAGTTAATTTCCGCGGGCGGGCCAATATGGTTCTCAACCAACAACCAATGAAATCGATATATTCTTGTAGCATGCAACATCCTGAATGATATGCAAAATAATTACGCTCTCTACAATCAATTGTTCAGAAGTTAGAAGCAGTTCAAGTTAATTTTAGCGGGCAGCCCAATATATTTCTCAAACAACAACTAGTGAAATCGATATATTCTTGTAGCATGCAACATGCTGATTAATATGAAAAATTATTACGCTTTCTACCATTATTTGTTCAGTAGTTATAAGCAGTACAAATAATTTTCGTGGGCGGGCCAATATGGTTCTCAACCAACAACTAGTGAAATCGATATATTCTTGTAGCATGCAACATGCTGATTAATATGCAAATTTATTACGCTCTCTAAGATCATTTGTCCAGAAGTTATAAGCAGTTCAATTTAATATTCGCGGGCGATCCAATATGGTTCTCAAACAACAATTAGTGAAACCGACATATTCTTGAAGCATTCAATATGTTTCATTAAAATGCAAATAATTGAGTTCGCTACGATCAATTGTTCAGAAGTTATAAGCAGTTCAAGTTAATTTTCGCGGGCGGGCCAATATGGTTCTCAACCAACAACCAATGAAATCGATATATTCTTGTAGCATGCAACATGCTGATTAATATGCAAAATTATAACGCTCTCTACGATCATTTGTTCAGAAGTTATAAGGAGTTGAAGTTAGTTTTGGCGGGCGGGCCAAAATGGTTCTCAAACAATAACTAGTGAAACCGACATATTCTTGTAGCATACAACATGTTAGATTAAAATGATAATAATTGTGATCTCTACGATTAATTGTTCAGAAGTTATAAGCAGTTCAAGTTGATTTTCGCGGGCGGGCCAATATGTTTTTAACCAACAACTAGTAAAATCGATATATTCTTGTAGCATGCAACATGCTGATTAATATGCAAATTTTTTAAGTTCCCTACGATCATTTGTTCAGAAGTTATAAGCAATTCAAGTTAATACTCGCGGGCGGCCATAATGGTTCTCAAATAACAACTAGTGAAACTGACATATTCTTGTAGTATTCAACATGTTTCATTAAAATGCAAATAATTTTGTTGTTTACGATCATTTGTTCAGGAGTTATAAGCAGTTAAAGTTGATTTTCGCGGCTGGCCAATATGGTTCTCAACCAACACCAAGTGAAATCGAAATATTCTTGTAGCATGCAACATGCTGATTAATATGCAAATTTATTACGCTCTCTACGATCATTTGTTCAGAAGTTATAAACAGTTCAAGTTAATACTGGAGGGCGGGCCAATATGGTTTTCTAAAAACAACGAGTGAAACCGACATATTCTTGTAGTATTCAACAAGTTTCATTAAAATGCAAATAATTGTGCTCTCTACGATCAATTGTTCAGGAGTTATAAGCAGTTCAAGTTGATATTCGCGGGCGGGCCAATATGGTTCTCAACCAACAACTAGTGAAATCGATATATTCTTGTAGCATGCAACATGCTGATTGATATGCAAAATTATTACGCACTCTACGATCATTTGTTCAGAAGTTATAAGGAGTTGAAGTTAGTTTTGGCGGGCGGGCCAAAATGGTTCTCAAACAATAACTAGTGAAACCGACATATTCTTGTAGCATACAACATGTTTGATTGAAATGCAAATAATTGTGTGCTCTACAATCAATTGTTCAGAAGTTATAAGCAGTTCAAATTTAATTTTCGCGAGCAGGCCAATATATTTCTCAAGCAACAACTAGTGAAATCGATATATTCTTGTAGCATGCAACATGCTGATTAATATGAAAAATTATTATACTTTCTACGATTATTTGTTCAGAAGTTATAAGCAGTTCAAATTAATTTTCGCGGGCGGGACAATATGATTCTCAAACAACAACTAGTGAAATCGATATATTCTTGTAGCATGCAACATGCTGATTAATATGCAAATTTATTATGCTCTCTAAGCTCATTTGTTCAGAAGTTATAAGCAGTTCAATTTAATATTCGCGGGCGGGCCAATATGGTTCTCAAACAACAACCAATGAAATCGATATATTCTTGTAGCATGCAACATGCTGATTGATATGCAAAATAATTACGCTCTCTACGATCATTTGTTCAGAAGTTATAAGGAGTTGAAGTTAGTTTTGGCGGGCGGGCCAAAATGGTTCTCAAACAGTAACTAGTGAAACCGACATATTCTTGTAGCATACAACATGTTTGATTGAAATGCAAATAATTGTGTGCTCTACAATCAATTGTTCAGAAGTTATAAGCAGTTCAAGTTAATTTTCGCGGGCAGGCCAATATATTTCTCAAACAACAACTAGTGAAATCGATATATTCTTGTAGCATGCAACATGCTGATTAATATGAAAAATTATTACGCTTTCTACGATTATTTGTTCAGTAGTTATAAGCAGTTCAAATAATTTTCGAGGGCGGGCCAATATGGTTCTCAACCAACAACTAGTGAAATCGATATATTCTTGTAGCATGCAACATGCTGATTAATATGCAAATTTATTACGCTCTCTAAGATCATTTGTTCAGAAGTTATAAGCAATTCAATTTCATATTCGCGGGCGATCCAATATGGTTCTCAAGCAACAATTAGTGAAACCGACATATTCTTGAAGCATTCAATATGTTTCATTAAAATGCAAATAATTGTGTTCGCTACGATAAATTGTTCAGAAGTTATTAGCAGTTCAAGTTAATTTTCGCGGGCGGGCCAATATGGTTCTCAACCAACAACCAATGAAATCGATATATTCTTGTAGCATGCAACATGCTGATTAATATGCAAGATTATAACGCTCTCTACGATCATTTGTTCAGAAGTTATAAGTAGTTGAAGTTAGTTTTGGCGTGCGGGCCAAAATGGTTCTCAAACAATAACTAGTGAAACGACATATTCTTGTAGCATACAACATGTTAGATTAGAATGATAAAAATTGTGATCTCTACGATCAATTGTTCAGAAGGTATAAGCAGTTCAAGTTGATTTTCGCGGGCGGGCCAATATGTTTTTCAACCAACAACTAGTGAAATCGATATATTCTTGAAGCATGCAACAAGCTGATTAATAAGCAATTTTTTTTAAGTTCCCTACGATCATTTGTTCAGAAGTTACAAGCAATTCAAGTTAATACTCGCGGCCGGGCCAATATGGTTCTCAAATAACAACTAGTGAAACTGACATATTCTTGTAACATTCAACTTGCTTCATTAAAATGCAAATAATTTTGTTGTTTACGATCAATTGTTCAGGAGTTATAAGCAGTTAAAGTTGATTTTCGCGGCCGGCCAATATGGTTCTCAACCAACAACAAGTGAAATCGATATATTCTTGTAGCAGGCAACATGCTGATTAATACGAAAAATTATTACGCTTTCTACGATTATTTTTTCAGTAGTTATAAGCAGTTCAAATAATTTTCGCGGGCGGGCCAATATGGATCTCAACCAACAACTAGTGAAATCGATATATTCTTGTAGCATGCAACATGCTGATTAATATGCAAATTTATTACGCTCTCTAAGACCATTTGTTCAGAAGTTATAAGCAGTTCAATTTAATATTCGCGGGCGATCCAATATGGTTCTCAAACAACAATTAGTGAAACCGACATAATCTTGAAGCATTCAATATGTTTCATTAAAATGCAAATAATTGTGTTCGCTACGATAAATTGTTCAGAAGTTATAAGCAGTTCAAGTTAATTTTCGCGGGCGGGCCAATATGGTTCTCAACCAACAACCAATGCAATCGATATATTCTTGTAGCATGCAACATGCTGATTAATATGCAAAATTATAACGCTCTCTACGATCATTTGTTCAGAAGTTATAAGGAGTTGAAGTTAGTTTTGGCGGGCGGGCCGAAATGGTTCTCAAACAATAACTGGTGAAACGACATATTCTTGTAGCATACAACATGTTAGATTAAAATGATAATAATTGTGATCTCTACGATCATTTGTTCAGAAGTTATAAGGAGTTGAAGTTAGTTTTGGCGGGCGGGCCAAAATGGTTCTCAAACAATAACTAGTGAAACCGACATATTCTTGTAGCATACAACATGTTTGATTGAAATGCAAATAATTGTGTGCTCTACAATCAATTGTTCAGAAGTTATAAGCAGTTCAATTTAATTTTCGCGGGCAGGCCAATATATTTCTCAAACAACAACTAGTGAAATCGATATATTCTTGTAGCATGCAACATGCTGACTAATATGCAAATTTATTTCGCTCTCTAGGATCATTTGTTCATAAGTTATAAACAGTTCAAGTTAATACTCTCGGACGGGCCAATATGGTTTTCTAAAAACAACTAGTGAAACCGACATATTCTTGTAGCATTCAACATGTTTCATTAAAATGCAAGTAATTGTGTTCTCTACGATTAATTGTTCAGGAGTTATAAGCAGTTCAAGTTGATTTTCGCGGGCGGGCCAATATGGTTCTCAACCAACAACTAGTGAAATCGATATATTCTTGTAGCATGCAGCATGCTGATTAATATGCAAAATTATTACGCTCTCTACGATCAATTGTTCAGAAGTTATAAGGAGTTGAAGTTAGTTTTAGCGGGCGGGCCAAAGTGGTTTTCTAAAAACAACTAGTGAAACCGACATATTTTTGTAGCATTCAACATGTTTCATTAAAATGCAAATAATTGTTTACTACTATCAATTGTTCAGGAGTTATAAGCAGTTCAAGTTGATTTTCGCGGGCGGGCCAATATGGATCTCAACCAACAACTTGTGAAATCGATATATTCTTGTAGCATGCAACATGCTAACTAATATGCAAATTTATTACGCTCTCTAGGATCATTTGTTCAGAAGTTATAAGCATTTCAATTTAATACTCGAGGGCGGGCCAATATGGTTCTCAAACAGCATCTAGTGAAACCGACATATTCTTGAAGCATTCAATATGTTTCATTAAAATGCAAATAATTGTGTTCGCTACGATAAATTGTTCAGAAGTTATTAGCAGTTCAAGTTAATTTTCGCGGGCGGGCCAATATGGTTCTCAACCAACAACCAATGAAATCGATATATTCTTGTAGCATGCAACATGCTGATTAATATGCAAGATTATAACGCTCTCTACGATCATTTGTTCAGAAGTTATAAGTAGTTGAAGTTAGTTTTGGCGTGCGGGCCAAAATGGTTCTCAAACAATAACTAGTGAAACGACATATTCTTGTAGCATACAACATGTTAGATTAGAATGATAAAAATTGTGATCTCTACGATCAATTGTTCAGAAGGTATAAGCAGTTCAAGTTGATTTTCGCGGGCGGGCCAATATGTTTTTCAACCAACAACTAGTGAAATCGATATATTCTTGTAGCATGCAACATGCTGATTAATATGCAATTTTTTTTAAGTTCCCTACGATCATTTGTTCAGAAGTTACAAGCAATTCAAGTTAATACTCGCGGCCGGGCCAATATGGTTCTCAAATAACAACTAGTGAAACTGACATATTCTTGTAACATTCAACATGCTTCATTAAAATGCAAATAATTTTGTTGTTTACGATCAATTGTTCAGGAGTTATAAGCAGTTAAAGTTGATTTTCGCGGCCGGCCAATATGGTTCTCAACCAACAACAAGTGAAATCGATATATTCTTGTAGCAGGCAACATGCTGATTAATACGAAAAATTATTACGCTTTCTACGATTATTTTTTCAGTAGTTATAAGCAGTTCAAATAATTTTCGCGGGCGGGCCAATATGGATCTCAACCAACAACTAGTGAAATCGATATATTCTTGTAGCATGCAACATGCTGATTAATATGCAAATTTATTACGCTCTCTAAGACCATTTGTTCAGAAGTTATAAGCAGTTCAATTTAATATTCGCGGGCGATCCAATATGGTTCTCAAACAACAATTAGTGAAACCGACATAATCTTGAAGCATTCAATATGTTTCATTAAAATGCAAATAATTGTGTTCGCTACGATAAATTGTTCAGAAGTTATAAGCAGTTCAAGTTAATACTCTCGGACGGGCCAATATGGTTTTCTAAAAACAACTAGTGAAACCGACATATTCTTGTAGCATTCAACATGTTTCATTAAAATGCAAGTAATTGTGTTCTCTACGATTAATTGTTCTGGAGTTATAAGCAGTTCAAGTTGATTTTCGCGGGCGGGCCAATATGGTTCTCAACCAACAACTAGTGAAATCGATATATTCTTGTAGCATGCAGCATGCTGATTAATATGCAAAATTATTACGCTCTCTACGATCAATTGTTCAGAAGTTATAAGGAGTTGAAGTTAGTTTTAGCGGGCGGGCCAAAGTGGTTTTCTAAAAACAACTAGTGAAACCGACATATTTTTGTAGCATTCAACATGTTTCATTAAAATGCAAATAATTGTTTACTACTATCAATTGTTCAGGAGTTATAAGCAGTTCAAGTTGATTTTCGCGGGCGGGCCAATATGGATCTCAACCAACAACTTGTGAAATCGATATATTCTTGTAGCATGCAACATGCTAACTAATATGCAAATTTATTACGCTCTCTAGGATCATTTGTTCAGAAGTTATAAGCATTTCAATTTAATACTCGAGGGCGGGCCAATATGGTTCTCAAACAGCATCTAGTGAAACCGACATATTCTTGAAGCATTCAACATGTTTCATTAAAATGCAAATAATTGTGTTCGCTACCATCAATTGTTCAGAAGTTATAAGCAGTTCAAGTTAATTTTCGCGTGCGGGCCAATATGGTTCTCGGCCAACAACCAATGAAATCGATATATTCTTGTAGCATGAAACATTCTGATTAATATGCAAAATTATTACGCTCTCTACGATCATTTGTTCAGAAGTTATAAGGAGTTGAATTTAGTTTTGGCGGGCGGGCCAAAATGGTTCTCAAACAATAACTAGTGAATCCGACATATTCTTCTAGCATACAAATGTTAGATTAAAATGCAAATCATTGTGTTCTCTACGATCAATTGTTCACAAGTTATAAGCAGTTCAAGTTGATTAACGCGGGCGGGCCAATGTTTTTCATCCAACAATTAGTGAAATCGATATATTCTTGTAGCATGCAACATGCTGATTAATATGCAAATTTTTTTACGCTCTCTACGATCATTTGTTCAGAAGTTATAAGCAGTTCAAGTTAATACTCGCGGGCGGGCCAATATGGTTCTTAAATAACAACTAGTGAAACTGACATATTCTTGTAGCATTCAACATGTTTCATTAAAATGCAAATAATTGTGTTGTTTACGATCAATTGTTCAGGAGTTATAAACAGTTAAAGTTGATTTTCGCGGCCGGCCAGTATGGTTCTAAACCAACAACTTGTGAAATCGATATATTCTTGTAGCATGCAACATGCTGATTAATATGCAAAATTATTACGCTCTCTACGATCATTTTTTGAGAAGTTATAAGCAGTTCAAGTTAATACTCGCGGGCGGCCCAATATGGTTCTCAAATAACAACTAGTGAAACTGACATATTCTTGTAGCATTCAACATGTTTCATTAAAATGCAAATAATTGTGCTCTCTACGATCAATTGTTCAGGAGTTATAAGCAGTTGAAGATGATTTTCGCGGGCGGGCCAATATGGTTCTCAACCAACAACTTGTGAAATCGATATATTCTTGTAGCACGCAACATGCTGATTAATATGCAAATTTATTACGATCTCTAGGATCATTTTTTCAGAAGTTATAAACAGTTCAAGTTAATACTCTCGGACGGGCCAATATGGTTTTCTAAACACAACTAGTGAAACCGACATATTCTTGAAGCAATCAACATGTTTCATTAAAATGCAAATAATTGTGTGCTCTACTATCAATTGTTCAGGAGTTATAAGCAGTTCAAGTTGATTTTCGCGGGCGGGCCAATTTAGGTTCTCAACCAAAAACTAATGAAATCGATATATTCTTGTAGCATGCAACATGCTGTTTAATATGCAAAATTATTACGCTTTCTACGATCAATTGTTCAGAAGTTATAAGGAGTTGAAATTAGTTTTGGCGGGTGGGCCAAAATGGTTTTCTAAAAGCAACTAGTGAAACCGACATATTCTTGTAGCATTCAACATGTTTCATTAAAATGCAAATAATTGTGTTCTCTACGATCAATTGTTCAGAAGTTATAAGCAGTTCAAGTTGATTTTCGCGGGCGACCCAATATAGTTCTCAACCAACAACTAGTGAAATCGATATATTCTTTTAGAATGCAACATGCTGATTAATATGCAAATTTATTATGCCCTCTAGGATCATTTGTTCAGAAGTTATAAACAGTTCAAGTTAATACTCGCGGGCGGGCCAATATGGTTTTCTATAAACAACTAGTGAAACCGACATATTCTTGTTGCATTCAAAATGTTTCATTAAAATGCAAATAACTGTGTGCTCTACGATCAATTGTTCAGAAGTTATAAGCAGTTCAAGTTAATTTTCGGGGCAGGCCAATATATTTCTCAAACAACAACTAGTGAAATCGATATATTCTTGTAGCATGCAACATGCTGATTAATATGCAAATTTATTACGCTTTCTACGATTATTTGTTCAGATGTTATAAGCAGTTCAAATTAATTTTCGCGGCGGGCCAATATGGTTTTCAACCAACAACTAATGAAATCGATATATTCTTGCAGCATGCAACATGCTGATTAAGATGCAAAATTATTAAGCTCTCTACGATCATTTGTTCAGAAGTTAAAAGGAGTTGAAGTTAGTTTTGGCGGGCGGGACAAAATGGTTCTCAAACAATAACTAGTGAAACCGACATATTCTTGTAGCATACAACATGTTTGATTGAAATGCAAATAATTGTGTTCTCTACGATCAATTGTTCAGAAATTGTAAGCAGTTCAAGTTAATTTTCGAGGGCGGGCCAATATGGTTCTCATCCAACAACTAGTGAAATGGATATATTCTTGTAGCATGCAACATGCTGATTAATTTGCAATATTATTACGCTCACTACGATCATTTGTTCAGAAGTTATAAGCAGAACAAGTCAATACTCGCGGGCGGGCCAATATGGTTCTCAAACAATAACTAGTGAAACTGACATATTCTTGTAGCATACAACGTGTTAGATTAAAATGCAAATAATTGTGATCTCTACGATCAATTGTTCAGAAGTTATAAGCAGTTCAAGTTGATTTTCGCGGGCGGGCCAATTTAGGTTTTCAACCAAAAACTAATGAAATCGATATATTCTTGTAGCATGCAACATGCTGATTAATATGCAAATTTATTATGCTTTCTACGATTACTTGTTCAGATGTTATAAGCAGTTCAAATTAATTTTCGCGGCGGGCCAATATGGTTCTCAACCAACAACTAATGAAATCGATATATTCTTGTAGCATGCAACATGCTGATTAATATGCAAAATTATTAAGCTCTCTACGATCATTTGTTCAGAAGTTATAAGGAGTTGAAGTTAGTTTCGGCGGGCGGGACAAAATGGTTCTCAAACAATAACTAGTGAAACCGACATATTCTTGTAGCATACATGTTTTATTGAAATGCAAATAATTGTGTTCTCAACGATCAATTGTTCAGGAGTTATAAGCAGATCAAGTTGATTTTCGCGGGCGAGCCAATATGGTTCTCAACCAAAAACTAGTGAAATCGATATATTCTTCTAGCATGCAACATGCTGATTAATATGCAAATTTATTATGCTCTCTAGGATCATTTGTTCCGAAGTTAGAAACAGTTCAAGGTAATACTCGCGGGCGGGCCAATATGGTTTTCTAAAAAACAACTAGTGAAACCGACATATTCTTGTAGCATTCAACATGTTTCATTAAAATGCAAATAATTGTGTTTTCTATGATCAATTTTTCAGGAGTTATAAGCAGTTCAAGTTGATTTTCAGGGGCGGGCCAATTTGGTTCTCAACCAACAACTAGTGAAATCGATATATTCTTGTAGCATGCAACATGCTGATTAATATGCAAATATATTACGCTCTCTAGGATCATTTGTTCAGAAGTCATAAACAGTTCAAGTTAATACTCGCGGGCGGGCCAATGTGGTTCTCAAAGAACAACTAGTGAAACCGACATATTCTTGAAGCATACAACATGTTTCATTAAAATGCAAATAATTGTGTTCGCTACGATCAATTTTTCAGAAGTTATAAGCAGTTCAAGTTAATTTTCGCGGGCGGGCCAATATGGTTCTCAACCAACAACCAATTAAATTGATATATTCTTGTAGCATGCAACATGCTGATTAATATGCAAAATTATAACGCTCTCTACGATCTTTTGTTCAGAAGTTATAAGGAGTTGAAATTAGTTTTGGCGGGCGGGCCAAAATGGTTCTCAAACAATATCTAGTGAAACCGACATTTTCTTGTAGCATACAACATGTTTGATTGAAATGCAAATAATTGTGTTCTCTACGATCAATTGTTCAGAAGTTATAAGCAGTTCAAGTTGATTTTCGCGGGCGACCCAATATAGTTCTCAACCAACAACTAGTGATATCGATATATTGTTTTAGAATGCAACATGCTGATTAATATGCAAATTTATTACGCCCTCTAGGATCATTTGTTCAGAAGTTATAAACAATTCAAGTTAATACTCGCGGGCGGGCCAATATGGTTTTCTATAAACAACTAGTGAAACCGACATATTCTTGTTGCATTCAAAATGTTTCATTAAAATGCAAATAATTGTGTGCTCTACGATCAATTGTTCAGAAGTTATAAGCAGTTCAAGTTAATTTTCGGGGCAGGCCAATATATTTCTCAAACAACAACTAGTGAAATCGATATATTCTTGTAGCATGCAACATGCTGATTAATATGCAAATTTATTACGCTTTCTACGATTATTTGTTCAGATGTTATAAGCAGTTCAAATTAATTTTCGCGGCGGGCCAATATGGTTCTCAACCAACAACTAATGAAATCGATATATTCTTGCAGCATGCAACATGCTGATTAAGATGCAAAATTATTAAGCTCTCTACGATCATTTGTTCAGAAGTTAAAAGGAGTTGAAGTTAGATTTGGCGGGCGGGACAAAATGGTTCTCAAACAATAACTAGTGAAACCGACATATTCTTGTAGCATACAACATGTTTGATTGAAATGCAAATAATTGTGTTCTCTACGATCAATTGTTCAGAAATTGTAAGCAGTTCAAGTTAATTTTCGAGGGCGGGCCAATATGGTTCTCATCCAACAACTAGTGAAATGGATATATTCTTGTAGCATGCAACATGCTGATTAATATGCAGTTTTTTTACGCTCTCTACGATCATTTGTTCAGAAGTTGTAAGCATTTCAAATTAATACTCGCGGACGGGCCAATATTTTTCTCAAATAACAACTAGTGAAACCGACATATTCTTGTAGCATTCAACATGTTTCATTAAAATGCAAATAATTGTGTTCTCTACGATCAATTGTTCAGGAGTTTATAAGCAGTTCAAGTTGATTTTCGCTTGCGGTCCAATTTAGGTTTTCAACCAAAAACTAATGAAATCGATATATTCTTGTAGCATGCAACATGCTGATTAATATGCAAATCTATTATGCTTTCTACGATTACTTGTTCAGATGTTATAAGCAGTTCAAATTAATTTTCGCGGCGGGCCAATATGGTTCTCAACCAACAACTAATGAAATCGATATATTCTTGTAGCATGCAACATGCTGATTAATATGCAAAATTATTAAGCTCTCTACGATCATTTGTTCAGAAGTTATAAGGAGTTGAAGTTAGTTTCGGCGGGCGGGACAAAATGGTTCTCAAACAATAACTAGTGAAACCGACATATTCTTGTAGCATACATGTTTGATTGAAATGCAAATAATTGTGTTCTCAACGATCAATTGTTCAGGAGTTATAAGCAGATAAAGTTGATTTTCGCGGGCGAGCCAATATGGTTCTCAACCAAAAACTAGTGAAATCGATATATTCTTCTAGCATGCAACATGCTGATTAATATGCAAATTTATTATGCTCTCTAGGATCATTTGTTCCGAAGTTAGAAACAGTTCAAGGTAATACTCGCGGGCGGGCCAATATGGTTTTCTAAAAAACAACTAGTGAAACCGACATATTCTTGTAGCATTCAACATGTTTCATTAAAATGCAAATAATTGTGTTTTCTATGATCAATTTTTCAGGAGTTATAAGCAGTTCAAGTTGATTTTCAGGGGCGGGCCAATTTGGTTCTCAACCAACAACTAGTGAAATCGATATATTCTTGTAGCATGCAACATGCTGATTAATATGCAAATATATTACGCTCTCTAGGATCATTTGTTCAGAAGTCATAAACAGTTCAAGTTAATACTCGTGGGCGGGCCAATGTGGTTCTCAAACAACAACTAGTGAAACCGACATTTTCTTGTAGCATACAACATGTTTGATTGAAATGCAAATAATTGTGTTCTCTACGATCAATTGTTCAGAAGTTATAGACAGTTCAAGTTAATACTCCCGGGCGGAACAATATGGTTTTCTAAAAACAACTAGTGAAACCGACATATTCTTGTAGCATGCAACATGCTGATTAATATGCAAATTTATTATGCTCTCTAGGATCATTTGTTCAGAAGTTATAAACAGTTCAAGTTAATACTCGCGGGCGGGCCAATATGGTATTCTAAAAACAACTAGTGAAACCGACATATTCTTGTTGCATACAACATGTTTGATTGAAATGCTATTAATTGTGGTCTCTACGATCAATTGTTCATTAGTTATAAGAAGTTCAAGTTGATTTTCGCGGGCGGGCCAATATGGTTCTCAACCAACAACCAATGAAATTGATATATTCTTGTAGCATGCAACATGCTGATTAATATGCAAAATTATTACGCTCTCTACGGTCATTTGTTCAGAAGTTGTAAAGAGTTGAAGTTAGTTTTGGCGGGCGGGCCAAAATGGTTCTCAAACAATAACTAGTGAAACCGACATATTCTTGTAGCATACAACATGTTTGATTGAAATGCAAATAATTGTATGCTCTACAATCAATTGTTCAGAAGTTATAAGCAGTTCAAGTTAATTTTCGCGTGCAGGCCAATATATTTCTCAAACAACAACTAGTTAAATCGATATATTCTTGTAGCATGCAACATGCTGATTAATATGAAAAATTATTACGCTTTCTACGATTATTTGTTCAGAAGTTATAAGCAGTTCAAGTTGATTTTCGCGGACGGGCCAATATGGTTCTCAACCAAAAACTAGTGAAATTGATATATTCTTGTAGCATGCAACATTGCTGATTAATATGCAAATTTATTACGCTCTCTAGTATAATTTGTTCCGAAGTTATAAACAGTTCAAGTTAATACTCGCGGGCGGGCCAATATGGTTTTCTAAAAACAACTAGTGAAACCGACATATTCTTGAAGCAATCAACATGTTTCATTAAAATGCAAATAATTGTGTTCGCTACGATCAATTGTTCAGAAGTTATAAGCAGTTCAAGTTAATTTTCGCGGGCGGGCCAATATGGTTCTCAACCAACAACCAATGAAATCGATATATTCTTGTAGCATGCAACATGCTGATTAATATGCAAAATTATAACGCTCTCTACGATCTTTTGTTCAGAAGTTATAAGGAGTTGAAGTTAGTTTTGGCGGGCGGGCCAAAATGGTTCTCAAACAATATCTAGTGAAACCGACATTTTCTTGTAGCATACAACATGTTTGATTGAAATGCAAATAATTGTGTTCTCTACGATCAATTGTTCAGAAGTTATAGACAGTTCAAGTTAATACTCGCGGGCGGACCAATATGGTTTTCTAAAAACAACTAGTGAAACCGACATATTCTTGTAGCATGCAACATGCTGATTAATATGCAAATTTATTACGCTCTCTAGGATCATTTGTTCAGAAGTTATAAACAGTTCAAGTTAATACTCGCGGGCGGGCCAATATGGTTTTCTAAAAACAACTAGTGAAATCGACATATTCTTGTTGCGTTCAACACGTTTCATTAAAATGCAAATAATTGTGGTCTCTACGATCAATTGTTCAGGAGTTATAAGCAGTTCAAATTGATTTTCGCGGGCGGGCCAATATGGTTCTCAACCAACAACTAGTGAAATCTATACATTCTTGTAGCATGCAACATGCTGATTAATATGCAAATTTATTGCGCTCTCTAGGATCATTTGTTCAGAAGTTATAAACAGTTCAAGTTAATACTCGCGGGCGGGCCAATATGGTTTTCTAAAAACAACTAGTGAAACCGACATATTCTTGAAGCATTCAACATGTTTCATTAAAATGCAAATAATTGTGTTGTTTACGATCAATTGTTCAGAAGTTATAAGCAGTTCAAGTTAATTTTCGCGGGCGGGCCAATATGGTTCTCAACCAACAACCCATGAAATCGATATATTCTTGTAGCATGCAACATGCTGATTAATATACAAAATTATAACGCTCTCTACGATCATTTGTTCAGAAGTTATATGGAGTTGAAACTAGTTTTTGCGGGCGGGCCAAAATGGTTCTCAAACAATAACTAGTGAATCCGACATATTCTTGTAGCATACATGTTTGATTGAAATGATAATAATTGTGATATCTACGATCAATTGTTCAGAAGTTATAAGCAGTTCAAGTTGATTTTCGCTGGCGGGCCAATATGTTTTTCAACCAACAACTAGTGAAATTGATATATTCTTGTAGCATGCAACATGCTGATTAATATGCAAATTTTTTACGCTCTCTACGATCATTTGTTCAGAAGTTATAAGCAGTTCAAGTTAATACTCGCGGGCGGGCCAATAAGGTTCTCAAATAACAACTAGTGAAACTGACATATTCTTGTAGCATTCAACAAGTTTCATTAAAATGCAAATAATTGTGTTGTTTACGATCAATTGTTCAGGAGTTATAAGCAGTTCAAGATGATTTACGCGGGCGTGCCAATATGGTTCTCAACCAACAACTAGTGAAATCGATATATTATTGTAGCATGCAACATGCTGATTAATATGCAAATTTATTACGCTCTCTAGGATCATTTGTTCAGAAGTTATAAACAGTTCAAGTTAATACTCTCTTACGGGCCAATATGGTTTTCTAAAAACAACTTGTGAAACCGACATATTCTCGTAGCATTCAACATGTTTGATTGAAATGCAAATAATTGTGTGCTTTACAATCAATTGTTCAGAAGTTATAAGCAGTTCAAGATAATTTTCGCGGGCAGGCCAATATATTTCTCAAACAACAACTAGTGAAATCCATATATTCTTGTAGCATGCAACATGCTGATTAATATGAAAAATTATTACGCTTTCTACGATTATTTGTTCAGTAGTTATAAGCAGTTCAAATAATTTTCGCGGGCGGGCCAATATGGTTCTCAACCAACTACTAGTGAAATCGATATATTCTTGTAGCATGCAACATGCTGATTAATATGCAAATTTATTACGCTCTCTAAGATCATTTGTTCAGAAGTTATAAGCAGTTCAATTTAATATTCGCGGGCGATCCAATATGGTTCTCAAACAGCAATTAGTGAAACCGACTAATTCTTGAAGCCTTCAATATGTTTCATTAAAATGCAAATAATTGTGTTCGCTACGATAAATTGTTCAGAAGTTATAAGCAGTTCAAGTTAATTTTCGCGGCGGGCCAATATGGTTCTCAACCAACAACCAATGAAATCGATATATTCTTGTAGCATGCAACATGCTGATTAATATACAAAATTATAACGCTCTCTACGATCATTTGTTCAGAAGTTATAAGGAGTTGAAGTTAGTTTTTGCGGGCGGGCCAAAATGGTTCTCAAACAATAACTAGTGAATCCGACATATTCTTGTAGCATACATGTTTGATTGAAATGATAATAATTGTGATATCTACGATCAATTGTTCAGAAGTTATAAGCAGTTCAAGTTGATTTTCGCTGGCGGGCCAATATGTTTTTCAACCAACAACTAGTGAAATTGATATATTCTTGTAGCATGCAACATGCTGATTAATATGCAAATTTTTTACGCTCTCTACGATCATTTGTTCAGAAGTTATAAGCAGTTCAAGTTAATACTCGCGGGCGGGCCAATATGGTTCTCAAATAACAACTAGTGAAACTGACATATTCTTGTAGCATTCAACATGTTTCATTAAAATGCAAATAATTGTGTTATTTACGATCAATTGTTCAGGAGTTATAAGCAGTTCAAGATGATTTACGCGGGCGGGCCAATATGGTTCTCAACCAACAACTAGTGAAATCGATATATTATTGTAGCATGCAACATGCTGATTAATATGCAAATTTATTACGCTCTCTAGGATCATTTGTTCAGAAGTTATAAACAGTTCAAGTTAATACTCTCTTACGGGCCAATATGGTTTTCTAAAAACAACTTGTGAAACCGACATATTCTCGTAGCATTCAACATGTTTGATTGAAATGCAAATAATTGTGTGCTTTACAATCAATTGTTCAGAAGTTATAAGCAGTTCAAGATAATTTTCGCGGGCAGGCCAATATATTTCTCAAACAACAACTAGTGAAATCCATATATTCTTGTAGCATGCAACATGCTGATTAATATGAAAAATTATTACGCTTTCTACGATTATTTGTTCAGTAGTTATAAGCAGTTCAAATAATTTTCGCGGGCGGGCCAATATGGTTCTCAACCAACTACTAGTGAAATCGATATATTCTTGTAGCATGCAACATGCTGATTAATATGCAAATTTATTACGCTCTCTAAGATCATTTGTTCAGAAGTTATAAGCAGTTCAATTTAATATTCGCGGGCGATCCAATATGGTTCTCAAACAGCAATTAGTGAAACCGACTAATTCTTGAAGCCTTCAATATGTTTCATTAAAATGCAAATAATTGTGTTCGCTACGATAAATTGTTCAGAAGTTATAAGCAGTTCAAGTTAATTTTCGCGGCGGGCCAATATGGTTCTCAACCAACAACCAATGAAATCGATATATTCTTGTAGCATGCAACATGCTGATTAATATGCAAAATTATAACGCTCTCTACGATCATTTGTTCAGAAGTTATAAGGAGTTGAAGTTAGTTTTGGCGGGAGGGCCAAAATGGTTCTCAAACAATAACTAGTGAATCCGACATATTCTTGTAGCATACATGTTTGATTGAAATGATAATAATTGTGATATCTACGATCAATTGTTCAGAAGTTATAAGCAGTTCAAGTTGATTTTCGCTGGCGGGCCAATATGTTTTTCAACCAACAACTAGTGAAATTGATATATTCTTGTAGCATGCAACATGCTGATTAATATGCAAATTTATTACGCTCTCTAAGATCATTTGTTCAGAAGTTATAAGCAGTTCAATTTAATATTCGCGGGCGATCCAATATGGTTCTCAAACAGCAATTAGTGAAACCGACTAATTCTTGAAGCCTTCAATATGTTTCATTAAAATGATAATAATTGTGATCTCTACGATAAATTGTTCAGAAGTTATAAGCAGTTCAAGTTTAATTTCACGGGCGGGCCAATATGTTTTTCAACCAACAACTAGTGAAATCGATATATTCTTGTAGCATGCAAATTGCTGATTAATATGCAATTTTTTTAAGTTCCCTACGATCATTTGTTCAGAAGTTATAAGCAATTCAAGTTAATACTCGCGGCCGGGCCAATATGGTTCTCAAATAACAACTAGTGAAACTGACATATTCTTGTAGCATTCAACATGTTTCATTAAAATGCAAATAATTTTGTTGTTTACGATCAATTGTTCAGGAGTTATAAGCAGTTAAAGTTGATTTTCGCGGCCGGCCAATATGGTTCTCAACCAACAACAAGTGAAATCGATATATTCTTGTAGCATGCAACATGCTGAATTAATACGAAAAATTATTACGCTTTCTACGGTTATTTGTTCAGTAGTTATAAGCAGTTCAAATAATTTTCGCGGGCGGGCCAATATGGTTCTCAACCAACAACAAGTGAAGTCGATATATTCTTGTAGCATGCAACATGCTGAATTAATACGAAAAATTATTACGCTTTCTACGGTTATTTGTTCAGTAGTTATAAGCAGTTCAAGTTAATTTTCGCGGCGGGCCAATATGGTTCTCAACCAACAACCAATGAAATCGATATATTCTTGTAGCATGCAACATGCTGATTAATATGCAAAATTATTACGCTCTCTACGATCATTTGTTCAGAAGTTATAAGGAGTTGAAGTTAGTTTTGGCGGGCGGTCCAAAATGGTTCTCAAACAATAACTAGTGAAACCGACATATTCTTGTAGCATACAACATGTTTGATTGAAATGCAAATAATTGTGTTCTCGACGATCAATTGTTCAGAAGTTATAAGCAGTTCAAATTAATTTTCACGGGCAGGCCAATATATTTCTCAAACAACAACTACTGAAATCGATATATTCTTGTAGCATGCAACATGCTGATTAATATGCAAAATTATTACGCTTTCTACGATTATTTGTTCAGAAGTTATAAGCAGTTCAAATTAATTTTCGCCGGCGGGCCAATATGGTTCTCAACCAACAACTTGTGAAATCGATATATTCTTGTTGCATGCAACATGCTGATTAATATGCAAAATTAATACGCTCTTTAAGATCATTTGTTCAGAAGTTATAAGCATTTCAATTTAATACTCGCGGGCGGGCCAATATGGTTCTCAAACAACAACTAGTGAAACCGAGATATTCTTGAAGCATTCAACATGTTTCATTAAAATGCAAATAATTGTGTTCGCTACGATCAATTGTTCAGAAGTTATTATCAGTTCAAGTTAATTTTCGCGGGCGGGCCAATATGGTTCTCAACCAACTACTAGTGAAATCGATATATTCTTGTAGCATGCAACATGCTGATTAATATGCAAATTTATTACGCTCTCTAAGATCATTTGTTCAGAAGTTATAAGCAGTTCAATTTAATATTCGCGGGCGATCCAATATGGTTCTCAAACAGCAATTAGTGAAACCGACTAATTCTTGAAGCCTTCAATATGTTTCATTAAAATGCAAATAATTGTGTTCGCTACGATAAATTGTTCAGAAGTTATAAGCAGTTCAAGTTAATTTTCGCGGCGGGCCAATATGGTTCTCAACCAACAACCAATGAAATCGATATATTCTTGTAGCATGCAACATGCTGATTAATATACAAAATTATAACGCTCTCTACGATCATTTGTTCAGAAGTTATAAGGAGTTGAAGTTAGTTTTTGCGGGCGGGCCAAAATGGTTCTCAAACAATAACTAGTGAATCCGACATATTCTTGTAGCATACATGTTTGATTGAAATGATAATAATTGTGATATCTACGATCAATTGTTCAGAAGTTATAAGCAGTTCAAGTTGATTTTCGCTGGCGGGCCAATATGTTTTTCAACCAACAACTAGTGAAATTGATATATTCTTGTAGCATGCAACATGCTGATTAATATGCAAATTTTTTACGCTCTCTACGATCATTTGTTCAGAAGTTATAAGCAGTTCAAGTTAATACTCGCGGGCGGGCCAATATGGTTCTCAAATAACAACTAGTGAAACTGACATATTCTTGTAGCATTCAACATGTTTCATTAAAATGCAAATAATTGTGTTATTTACGATCAATTGTTCAGGAGTTATAAGCAGTTCAAGATGATTTACGCGGGCGGGCCAATATGGTTCTCAACCAACAACTAGTGAAATCGATATATTATTGTAGCATGCAACATGCTGATTAATATGCAAATTTATTACGCTCTCTAGGATCATTTGTTCAGAAGTTATAAACAGTTCAAGTTAATACTCTCTTACGGGCCAATATGGTTTTCTAAAAACAACTTGTGAAACCGACATATTCTCGTAGCATTCAACATGTTTGATTGAAATGCAAATAATTGTGTGCTTTACAATCAATTGTTCAGAAGTTATAAGCAGTTCAAGATAATTTTCGCGGGCAGGCCAATATATTTCTCAAACAACAACTAGTGAAATCCATATATTCTTGTAGCATGCAACATGCTGATTAATATGAAAAATTATTACGCTTTCTACGATTATTTGTTCAGTAGTTATAAGCAGTTCAAATAATTTTCGCGGGCGGGCCAATATGGTTCTCAACCAACTACTAGTGAAATCGATATATTCTTGTAGCATGCAACATGCTGATTAATATGCAAATTTATTACGCTCTCTAAGATCATTTGTTCAGAAGTTATAAGCAGTTCAATTTAATATTCGCGGGCGATCCAATATGGTTCTCAAACAGCAATTAGTGAAACCGACTAATTCTTGAAGCCTTCAATATGTTTCATTAAAATGCAAATAATTGTGTTCGCTACGATAAATTGTTCAGAAGTTATAAGCAGTTCAAGTTAATTTTCGCGGCGGGCCAATATGGTTCTCAACCAACAACCAATGAAATCGATATATTCTTGTAGCATGCAACATGCTGATTAATATGCAAAATTATAACGCTCTCTACGATCATTTGTTCAGAAGTTATAAGGAGTTGAAGTTAGTTTTGGCGGGAGGGCCAAAATGGTTCTCAAACAATAACTAGTGAAACGACATATTCTTGTAGCATACAACATGTTAGATTAAAATGATAATAATTGTGATCTCTACGATAAATTGTTCAGAAGTTATAAGCAGTTCAAGTTTAATTTCACGGGCGGGCCAATATGTTTTTCAACCAACAACTAGTGAAATCGATATATTCTTGTAGCATGCAAATTGCTGATTAATATGCAATTTTTTTAAGTTCCCTACGATCATTTGTTCAGAAGTTATAAGCAATTCAAGTTAATACTCGCGGCCGGGCCAATATGGTTCTCAAATAACAACTAGTGAAACTGACATATTCTTGTAGCATTCAACATGTTTCATTAAAATGCAAATAATTTTGTTGTTTACGATCAATTGTTCAGGAGTTATAAGCAGTTAAAGTTGATTTTCGCGGCCGGCCAATATGGTTCTCAACCAACAACAAGTGAAATCGATATATTCTTGTAGCATGCAACATGCTGAATTAATACGAAAAATTATTACGCTTTCTACGGTTATTTGTTCAGTAGTTATAAGCAGTTCAAATAATTTTCGCGGGCGGGCCAATATGGTTCTCAACCAACAACAAGTGAAGTCGATATATTCTTGTAGCATGCAACATGCTGAATTAATACGAAAAATTATTACGCTTTCTACGGTTATTTGTTCAGTAGTTATAAGCAGTTCAAGTTAATTTTCGCGGCGGGCCAATATGGTTCTCAACCAACAACCAATGAAATCGATATATTCTTGTAGCATGCAACATGCTGATTAATATGCAAAATTATAACGCTCTCTACGATCATTTGTTCAGAAGTTATAAGGAGTTGAAGTTAGTTTTGGCGGGAGGGCCAAAATGGTTCTCAAACAATAACTAGTGAAACGACATATTCTTGTAGCATACAACATGTTAGATTAAAATGATAATAATTGTGATCTCTACGATAAATTGTTCAGAAGTTATAAGCAGTTCAAGTTTAATTTCACGGGCGGGCCAATATGTTTTTCAACCAACAACTAGTGAAATCGATATATTCTTGTAGCATGCAAATTGCTGATTAATATGCAATTTTTTTAAGTTCCCTACGATCATTTGTTCAGAAGTTATAAGCAATTCAAGTTAATACTCGCGGCCGGGCCAATATGGTTCTCAAATAACAACTAGTGAAACTGACATATTCTTGTAGCATTCAACATGTTTCATTAAAATGCAAATAATTGTGTTCGCTGCGATAAATTGTTCAGAAGTTATAAGCAGTTCAAGTTAATTTTCGCGGGCGGGCCAATATGGTTCTCAACCAACAACCAATGAAATCGATATATTCTTGTAGCATGCAACATGCTGATTAATATGCAAAATTATAACGCTCTCTACGATCATTTGTTCAGAAGTTATAAGGAGTTGAAGTTAGTTTTGGCGGGCGGGCCAAAATGTTTCTCAAACAATAACTAGTGAAACGACATATTCTTGTAGCATACAACATGTTAGATTAAAATGATAATAATTGTGATCTCTACGATCATTTGTTCAGAAGTTATAAGAAGTTGAAGTTAGTTTTGGCGGGCGGGCCAAAATGGTTCTCAAACAATAACTAGTGTAACCGACATATTCTTGTAGCATGCAACATGTTTGATTGAATTGCAAATAATTGTGTGCTCTACAATCAATTGTTCAGAAGTTATAAGCAGTTCAAGTTAATTTTCGCGGGCAGGCCAATATATTTCTCAAACAACAACTAGTGAAATCGATATATTCTTGTAGCATGCAACATGCTGATTAATATGAAAAATTATTACGCTTTCTACTTTTATTTGTTCAGTAGTTATAAGCAGTTCAAATAATTTTCGCGGGCGGGCCAATATGGTTCTCAACCAACAACTAGTGAAATCGATATATTCTTGTAGCATTCAACAAGTTTCATTAAAATGCAAATAATTGTGTTCTCTACGATCAATTGTTCAGGAGTTATAAGCAGTTCAAGTTGATTTTTGCGGGCGGGCCAATATGGTTCTCAAGCAACTACTACTGAAATCGATATATTCTTGTAGCATGCAACATGCTGATTAATATGCAAATTTATTACGCTCACTAGGATCATTTTTTCAGAAGTTATTAACAGTTCAAGTTAATTCTCGCGGGCGGGCCAATATGGTTTTCTATAAACAACTAGTGAAACCGAAATATTCTTGTAGCATTCAAAATGTTTCATTAAAATGCAAATAATTGTGTGCTCTACGATCAATTGTTCAGAAGTTATAAGCAGTTCAAGTTAATTTTCGCGGGCAGGCCAATATATTTCTCAAACAACAACTAGTGAAATCGATATATTCTTGTAGCATGCAACATGCTGATTAATATGCAAAATTATTACGCTTTCTACGATTACTTGTTCAGAAGTTATAAGCAGTTCAAATTAATTTTCGCGGCGGGCCAATATTCTTCTCAACCAACAACTAATGAAATCGATATATTCTTGTAGCATGCAACATGCTGATTAATATGCAAAATTTTTAAGCACTCTACGATCATTTGTTCAGAAGTTATAAGGAGTTGAAGTTAGTTTTGGCGGCGGGACAATATGGTTCTCAAACAATAACTAGTGAAACCGACATAATCTTGTACCATACAACATGTTTGATTGAAATGCAAATAATTGTGTTCTCTACGATCAATTGCTCAGAAGTTATAAGCAGTTCAAGTTAATTTTCGAAGGCGGGCCAATATGGTTTTCAACCAACAACTAGTGAAATGGATATATTCTTGTAGCATGCAACATGCTGATTAATATGCAAAATTATTACGCTCACTACGATCATTTGTTCAGAAGTTATAAGCAGAAGAAGTCAATACTCGCGGGCGGGCCAATATGGTTCTAAAAAACAAATAGTAAAACCGACATATTCTTGTAACATACAACATGTTTCATTAAAATGCAAATAATTGTGTTGTCTACGATCAATTGTTCAGGAGTTATAAGCAGTTCAAGTTGATTTTCGAGGGCGGGCCAATATGTTTCTCAACCAACAACTAGTGAAATCTATGTATTCTTGTAGCTAGCTACATGTTTATTATTATGCAAACAATCGAGCTTTCTACGATCATTTGCTCAGAACTTATAAGCAGTTCAATTTAATACTCGCGGGCGGGCCAATATGGTTCTCAAACAATAACTAGTGAAACTGACATATTCTTGTAGCATACAACATGTCAGATTAAAATGCAAATAATTGTGATCTCTACGATCAATTGTTCAGAAGTTATAAGCCGTTCAAATTGATTTTCGCGGGCGGGCCAATATGTTTTTCAACCAACAACTAGTGAAATCGATATATTCTTGTAGCATGCAACATGCTGATTAATATGCAAATTTTTTACGCTCTATGATCATTTGTTCAGAAGTTATAAACAGTTCAAGTTCATTCTCGCGGGCGGGTCAATATGGTTCTCAAATAACAACTAGTGAAACTGACATATTCTTGTAGCATTCAACATGTTTCATTAAAATGCAAATAATTGTGTTTTCTACGATCAATTGTTCAGGAGTTATAAGCAGTTCAAGTTGATTTTCGCGTTCGGCCAATATGGTTCTCAACCAACAACTAGTGAAATCGATATATTCTTGTAGCATGCAACATGCTGATTAATATGCAAATTTATTACGTTCTCTACGATCATTTATTCAGAAGTTATAAACAGTTCAAGTTAATTCTCGCGGGCGGGCCAATATGGTTTTCTAAAAACAACTAGTGAAACCGACATATTCTTGTAGCATTCAACATGTTTCATTAAAATGCAAATAATTGTGTTCTCTACGATCAATTGTTCAGGAGTTATAAGCAGTTCAAGTTGATTTTCGCGGGCGGGCCAATATGGTTCTCAACCAACAACTAGTGAAATCGATATATTCTTGTAGCATGTAACAAGCTGTTTAATATGCAAAATTATCACGCTTTCTACGATCAATTGTTCAGAAGTTATAAGAATTTGAAATTAGTTTTGGCGGGCGGGCCAAAATGGTTTTCTAAAAACAAATAGTGAAACCGACATATTCTTGTAGCATTCAACAAGATTCATTAAAATGCAAATAATTGTGCTCTCTACGATCAATTGTTCAGGAGTTATAAGCAGTTCAAGTTGATTTTCGCGGGCGGGCCAATATGGTTCTCAACCAACAACTAGTGAAACCGACATATTCTTGTAGCATTCAACATGTTTCATTAAAATGCAAATGATTGTGTTCTCTACGATCAATTTTTCAGGAGTTAAATGCAGTTCAAATTGATTTTCGCGGGCGGGCCAATATGGTTCTCAACCAACAACTAGTGAAATCGATATATTCTTGTAGCATGCAACATGCTGATTAATATGCAAATTTATTACGCTCTCTACGATCATTTATTCAGAAGTTATAAGCAGCTCAAGTTAATTCTCGCGGGCGGGCCAATATGGTTTTCTAAAAACAACTAGTGAAACCGACATATTCTTGTAGCATTCAACATGTTTCATTAAAATGCAAATAATTGTGTTCTCTACGATCAATTGTTCAGGAGTTATAAGCAGTTCAAGTTAATTTCCGCGGGCGGGACAATATGGTTCTCAACCAACAACTAATGAAATCGATATATTCTTGTAGCATGCAACATGCTGATTAATATGCAAAATTATTAAGCTCTCTACGATAATTTGTTCAGAAGTTATAAGGAGTTGAAGTTAGTTTTGGCGGGCGGGACAAAAAGGTTCTCAAACAATAACTAGTGAAACCGAAATATTCTTGTAGTATACAACATGTTTGATTGAAATGCAAGTAATTGTGTTCTCTGCGATCAATTGTTCAGAAGTCATAAACAGTTCAAGTTTATACTCGCGGGCGGGCCAATGTGGTTCTCAAAGAACAACTAGTGAAACCGACATATTCTTGAAGCATACAACATGTTTCATTAAAATGCAAATAATTGTGTTCGCTACGATCAATTGTTCAGAAGTTATAAGCAGTTCAAGTTAATTTTCGCGGGCGGGCCAATATGGTTCTCAACCAACAACCAATGAAATTGATATATTCTTGTAGCATGCAACATGCTGATTAATATGCAAAATTATAACGCTCTCTACGATCTTTTGTTCAGAAGTTATAAGGAGTTGAAGTTAGTTTTGGCGGGCGGGCCAAAATGGTTCTCAAACAATATCTAGTGAAACCGACATTTTCTTGTAGCATACAACATGTTTGATTGAAATGCAAATAATTGTGTTCTCTACTATCAATTGTTCAGAAGTTATAAGCAGTTCAAGTTGATTTTCGCGGGCGACCCAATATAGTTCTCAACCAACAACTAGTGAAATCGATATATTGTTTTAGAATGCAACATGCTGATTAATATGCAAATTTATTACGCCCTCTAGGATCATTTGTTCAGAAGTTATAAACAGTTCAAGTTAATACTCGCGGGCGGGCCAATATGGTTTTCTATAAACAACTAGTGAAACCGACATATTCTTGTTGCATTCAAAATGTTTCATTAAAATGCAAATAATTGTGTGCTCTACGATCAATTGTTCAGAAGTTATAAGCAGTTCAAGTTAATTTTCGGGGCAGGCCAATATATTTCTCAAACAACAACTAGTGAAATCGATATATTCTTGTAGCATGCAACATGCTGATTAATATGCAAATTTATTACGCTTTCTACGATTATTTGTTCAGATGTTATAAGCAGTTCAAATTAATTTTCGCGGCGGGCCAATATGGTTCTCAACCAACAACTAATGAAATCGATATATTCTTGCAGCATGCAACATGCTGATTAAGATGCAAAATTATTAAGCTCTCTACGATCATTTGTTCAGAAGTTAAAAGGAGTTGAAGTTAGTTTTGGCGGGCGGGACAAAATGGTTCTCAAACAATAACTAGTGAAACCGACATATTCTTGTAGCATACAACATGTTTGATTGAAATGCAAATAATTGTGTTCTCTACGATCAATTGTTCAGAAATTGTAAGCAGTTCAAGTTAATTTTCGAGGGCGGGCCAATATGGTTCTCATCCAAACACTAGTGAAATGGATATATTCTTGTAGCATGCAACATGCTGATTAATATGCAATATTATTACGCTCACTACGATCATTTGTTCAGAAGTTATAAGCAGAACAAGTCAATACTCGCGGGCGGGCCAATATGTTTCTAAAAAAACAAATAGTAAAACCGACATAGTCTTGTAGCATACAACATGTTTCATTAAAATGCAAATAATTGTGATCTCTACGATCAATTGTTCAGAAGTTATAAGCAGTTCAATTTGATTTTCGCGGGCGTGCCAATATGTTTTTCAACCAACAACTAGTGAAATCGATATATTCTTGTAGCATGCAACATGCTGGTTAATATGCAGTTTTTTTACGCTCTCTACGATCATTTGTTCAGAAGTTGTAAGCAGTTCAAATTAATACTCGCGGACGGGCCATTATTGTTCTCAAATAACAACTAGTGAAACCGACATATTCTTGTAGCATTCAACATGTTTCATTAAAATGCAAATAATTGTGTTCTCTACGATCAATTGTTCAGGAGTTTATAAGCAGTTCAAGTTGATTTTCGCTTGCGGTCCAATTTAGGTTTTCAACCAAATAACTAATGAAATCGATATACTCTTGTAGCATGCAACATGCTGATTAATATGCAAATCTATTATGCTTTCTACGATTACTTGTTCAGATGTTATAAGCAGTTCAAATTAATTTTCGCGGCGGGCCAATATGGTTCTCAACCAACAACTAATGAAATCGATATATTCTTGTAGCATGCAACATGCTGATTAATATGCAAAATTATTAAGCTCTCTACGATCATTTGTTCAGAAGTTATAAGGAGTTGAAGTTAGTTTCGGCGGGCGGGACAAAATGGTTCTCAAACAATAACTAGTGAAACCGACATATTCTTGTAGCACACATGTTTTATTGAAATGCAAATAATTGTGTTCTCAACGATCAATTGTTCAGGAGTTATAAGCAGATCAAGTTGATTTTCGCGGGCGAGCCAATATGGTTCTCAACCAAAAACTAGTGAAATCGATATATTCTTCTAGCATGCAACATGCTGATTAATATGCAAATTTATTATGCTCTCTAGGATCATTTGTTCCGAAGTTAGAAACAGTTCAAGGTAATACTCGCGGGCGGGCCAATATGGTTTTCTAAAAAACAACTAGTGAAACCGACATATTCTTGTAGCATTCAACATGTTTCATTAAAATGCAAATAATTGTGTTTTCTATGATCAATTTTTCAGGAGTTATAAGCAGTTCAAGTTGATTTTCAGGGGCGGGCCAATTTGGTTCTCAACCAACAACTAGTGAAATCGATATATTCTTGTAGCATGCAACATGCTGATTAATATGCAAATATATTACGCTCTCTAGGATCATTTGTTCAGAAGTCATAAACAGTTCAAGTTAATACTCGCGGGCGGGCCAATGTGGTTCTCAAAGAACAACTAGTGAAACCGACATATTCTTGAAGCATACAACATGTTTCATTAAAATGCAAATAATTGTGTTCGCTACGATCAATTGTCCAGAAGTTATAAGCAGTTCAAGTTAATTTTCGCGGGCGGGCCAATATGGTTCTCAACCGACAACCAATGAAATTGATATATTCTTGTAGCATGCAACATGCTGATTAATATGCAAAATTATAACGCTCTCTACGATCTTTTGTTCAGAAGTTATAAGGAGTTGAAGTTAGTTTTGGCGGGCGGGCCAAAATGGTTCTCAAACAATATCTAGTGAAACCGACATTTTCTTGTAGCATACAACATGTTTGATTGAAATGCAAATAATTGTGTTCTCTACGATCAATTGTTCAGAAGTTATAAGCAGTTCAAGTTGATTTTCGCGGGCGACCCAATATAGTTCTCAACCAACAACTAGTGATATCGATATATTGTTTTAGAATGCAACATGCTGATTAATATGCAAATTTATTACGCCCTCTAGGATCATTTGTTCAGAAGTTATAAACAATTCAAGTTAATACTCGCGGGCGGGCCAATATGGTTTTCTATAAACAACTAGTGAAACCGACATATTCTTGTTGCATTCAAAATGTTTCATTAAAATGCAAATAATTGTGTGCTCTACGATCAATTGTTCAGAAGTTATAAGCAGTTCAAGTTAATTTTCGGGGCAGGCCAATATATTTCTCAAACAACAACTAGTGAAATCGATATATTCTTGTAGCATGCAACATGCTGATTAATATGCAAATTTATTACGCTTTCTACGATTATTTGTTCAGATGTTATAAGCAGTTCAAATTAATTTTCGCGGCGGGCCAATATGGTTCTCAACCAACAACTAATGAAATCGATATATTCTTGCAGCATGCAACATGCTGATTAAGATGCAAAATTATTAAGCTCTCTACGATCATTTGTTCAGAAGTTAAAAGGAGTTGAAGTTAGATTTGGCGGGCGGGACAAAATGGTTCTCAAACAATAACTAGTGAAACCGACATATTCTTGTAGCATACAACATGTTTGATTGAAATGCAAATAATTGTGTTCTCTACGATCAATTGTTCAGAAATTGTAAGCAGTTCAAGTTAATTTTCGAGGGCGGGCCAATATGGTTCTCATCCAACAACTAGTGAAATGGATATATTCTTGTAGCATGCAACATGCTGATTAATATGCAGTTTTTTTACGCTCTCTACGATCATTTGTTCAGAAGTTGTAAGCAGTTCAAATTAATACTCGCGGACGGGCCAATATTTTTCTCAAATAACAACTAGTGAAACCGACATATTCTTGTAGCATTCAACATGTTTCATTAAAATGCAAATAATTGTGTTCTCTACGATCAATTGTTCAGGAGTTTATAAGCAGTTCAAGTTGATTTTCGCTTGCGGTCCAATTTAGGTTTTCAACCAAAAACTAATGAAATCGATATATTCTTGTAGCATGCAACATGCTGATTAATATGCAAATCTATTATGCTTTCTACGATTACTTGTTCAGATGTTATAAGCAGTTCAAATTAATTTTCGCGGCGGGCCAATATGGTTCTCAACCAACAACTAATGAAATCGATATATTCTTGTAGCATGCAACATGCTGATTAATATGCAAAATTATTAAGCTCTCTACGATCATTTGTTCAGAAGTTATAAGGAGTTGAAGTTAGTTTCGGCGGGCGGGACAAAATGGTTCTCAAACAATAACTAGTGAAACCGACATATTCTTGTAGCATACATGTTTGATTGAAATGCAAATAATTGTGTTCTCAACGATCAATTTTTCAGGAGTTATAAGCAGATAAAGTTGATTTTCGCGGGCGAGCCAATATGGTTCTCAACCAAAAACTAGTGAAATCGATATATTCTTCTAGCATGCAACATGCTGATTAATATGCAAATTTATTATGCTCTCTAGGATCATTTGTTCCGAAGTTAGAAACAGTTCAAGGTAATACTCGCGGGCGGGCCAATATGGTTTTCTAAAAAACAACTAGTGAAACCGACATATTCTTGTAGCATTCAACATGTTTCATTAAAATGCAAATAATTGTGTTTTCTATGATCAATTTTTCAGGAGTTATAAGCAGTTCAAGTTGATTTTCAGGGGCGGGCCAATTTGGTTCTCAACCAACAACTAGTGAAATCGATATATTCTTGTAGCATGCAACATGCTGATTAATATGCAAATATATTACGCTCTCTAGGATCATTTGTTCAGAAGTCATAAATAGTTCAAGTTAATACTCGTGGGCGGGCCAATGTGGTTCTCAAACAACAACTAGTGAAACCGACATATTCTTGAAGCAATCAACATGTTTCATTAAAATGCAAATAATTGTGTTCGCTACGATCAATTGTTCAGAAGTTATAAGCAGTTCAAGTTAATTTTCGCGGGAGGGCCAATATGGTTCTCAACCAACAACCAATGAAATCGATATATTCTTGTAGCATGCAACATGCTGATTAATATGCAAAATTATAACGTTCTCTACGATCTTTTGTTCAGAAGTTATAAGGAGTTGAAGTTAGTTTTGGCGGGCGGGCCAAAATGGTTCTCAAACAATATCTAGTGAAACCGACATTTTCTTGTAGCATACAACATGTTTGATTGAAATGCAAATAATTGTGTTCTCTACGATCAATTGTTCAGAAGTTATAGACAGTTCAAGTTAATACTCGCGGGCGGACCAATATGGTTTTCTAAAAACAACTAGTGAAACCGACATATTCTTGTAGCATGCAACATGCTGATTAATATGCAAATTTATTATGCTCTCTAGGATCATTTGTTCAGAAGTTATAAACAGTTCAAGTTAATACTCGCGGGCGGGCCAATATGGTTTTCTAAAAACAACTAGTGAAACCGACATATTCTTGTTGCGTTCAACATGTTTCATTAAAATGCAAATAATTGTGGTCTCTACGATCAATTGTTCAGGAGTTATAAGCAGTTCAAATTGATTTTCGCGGGCGGGCCAATATGGTTCTCAACCAAGAACTAGTGAAATCTATATATTCTTGTAGCATGCAACATGCTGATTAATATGCAAATTTATTGCGCTCTCTAGGATCATTTGTTCAGAAGTTATAAACAGTTCAAGTTAATACTCGCGGGCGGGCCAATATGGTATTCTAAAAACAACTAGTGAAACCGACATATTCTTGTTGCATACAACATGTTTGATTGAAATGCTATTAATTGTGGTCTCTACGATCAATTGTTCATTAGTTATAAGCAGTTCAAATTGATTTTCGCGGGCGGGCCAATATGGTTCTCAACCAACAACCAATGAAATTGATATATTCTTGTAGCATGCAACATGCTGATTAATATGCAAAATTATTACGCTCTCTACGGTCATTTGTTCAGAAGTTATAAAGAGTTGAAGTTAGTTTTGGCGGGCGGGCTAAAATGGTTCTCAAACAATAACTAGTGAAACCGACATATTCTTGTAGCATACAACATGTTTGATTGAAATGCAAATAATTGTATGCTCTACAATCAATTGTTCAGAAGTTATAAGCAGTTCAAGTTAATTTTCGCGGGCAGGCCAATATATTTCTCAAACAACAACTAGTTAAATCGATATATTCTTGTAGCATGCAACATGCTGATTAATATGAAAAATTATTACGCTTTCTACGATTATTTGTTCAGAAGTTATAAGCAGTTCAAGTTGATTTTCGCGGACGGGCCAATATGGTTCTCAACCAAAAACTAGTGAAATTGATATATTCTTGTAGCATGCAACATTGCTGATTAATATGCAAATTTATTACGCTCTCTAGTATAATTTGTTCCGAAGTTATAAACAGTTCAAGTTAATACTCGCGGGCGGGCCAATATGGTTTTCTAAAAACAACTAGTGAAACCGACATATTCTTGAAGCAATCAACATGTTTCATTAAAATGCAAATAATTGTGTGCGCTACGATCAATTGTTCAGAAGTTATAAGCAGTTCAAGTTAATTTTCGCGGGCGGGCCAATATGGTTCTCAACCAACAACCAATGAAATCGATATATTCTTGTAGCATGCAACATGCTGATTAATATGCAAAATTATAACGCTCTCTACGATCTTTTGTTCAGAAGTTATAAGGAGTTGAAGTTAGTTTTGGCGGGCGGGCCAAAATGGTTCTCAAACAATATCTAGTGAAACCGACATTTTCTTGTAGCATACAACATGTTTGATTGAAATGCAAATAATTGTGTTCTCTACGATCAATTGTTCAGAAGTTATAGACAGTTCAAGTTAATACTCGCGGGCGGACCAATATGGTTTTCTAAAAACAACTAGTGAAACCGACATATTCTTGTAGCATGCAACATGCTGATTAATATGCAAATTTATTACGCTCTCTAGGATCATTTGTTCAGAAGTTATAAACAGTTCAAGTTAATACTCGCGGGCGGGCCAATATGGTTTTCTAAAAACAACTAGTGAAATCGACATATTCTTGTTGCGTTCAACACGTTTCATTAAAATGCAAATAATTGTGGTCTCTACGATCAATTGTTCAGGAGTTATAAGCAGTTCAAATTGATTTTCGCGGGCGGGCCAATATGGTTCTCAACCAACAACTAGTGAAATCTATACATTCTTGTAGCATGCAACATGCTGATTAATATGCAAATTTATTGCGCTCTCTAGGATCATTTGTTCAGAAGTTATAAACAGTTCAAGTTAATACTCGCAGGCGGGCCAATATGGTTTTCTAAAAACAACTAGTGAAACCGACATATTCTTGAAGCATTCAACATGTTTCATTAAAATGCAAATAATTGTGTTGTTTACGATCAATTGTTCAGAAGTTATAAGCAGTTCAAGTTAATTTTCGCGGGCGGGCCAATATGGTTCTCAACCAACAACCCATGAAATCGATATTTTCTTGTAGCATGCAACATGCTGATTAATATACAAAATTATAACGCTCTCTACGATCATTTGTTCAGAAGTTATATGGAGTTGAAATTAGTTTTTGCGGGCGGGCCAAAATGGTTCTCAAACAATAACTAGTGAATCCGACATATTCTTGTAGCATACATGTTTGATTGAATTGATAATAATTGTGATATCTACGATCAATTGTTCAGAAGTTATAAGCAGTTCAAGTTGATTTTCGCTGGCGGGCCAATATGTTTTTCAACCAACAACTAGTGAAATTGATATATTCTTGTAGCATGCAACATGCTGATTAATATGCAAATTTTTTACGCTCTCTACGATCATTTGTTCAGAAGTTATAAGCAGTTCAAGTTAATACTCGCGGGCGGGCCAATATGGTTCTCAAATAACAACTAGTGAAACTGACATATTCTTGTAGCATTCAACATGTTTCATTAAAATGCAAATAATTGTGTTGTTTACGATCAATTGTTCAGGAGTTATAAGCAGTTCAAGATGATTTACGCGGGCGGGCCAATATGGTTCTCAACCAACAACTAGTGAAATCGATATATTATTGTAGCATGCAACATGCTGATTAATATGCAAATTTATTACGCTCTCTAGGATCATTTGTTCAGAAGTTATAAACAGTTCAAGTTAATACTCTCTTACGGGCCAATATGGTTTTCTAAAAACAACTTGTGAAACCGACATATTCTCGTAGCATTCAACATGTTTGATTGAAATGCAAATAATTGTGTGCTTTACAATCAATTGTTCAGAAGTTATAAGCAGTTCAAGATAATTTTCGCGGGCAGGCCAATATATTTCTCAAACAACAACTAGTGAAATCCATATATTCTTGTAGCATGCAACATGCTGATTAATATGAAAAATTATTACGCTTTCTACGATTATTTGTTCAGTAGTTATAAGCAGTTCAAATAATTTTCGCGGGCGGGCCAATATGGTTCTCAACCAACTACTAGTGAAATCGATATATTCTTGTAGCATGCAACATGCTGATTAATATGCAAATTTATTACGCTCTCTAAGATCATTTGTTCAGAAGTTATAAGCAGTTCAATTTAATATTCGCGGGCGATCCAATATGGTTCTCAAACAGCAATTAGTGAAACCGACTAATTCTTGAAGCCTTCAATATGTTTCATTAAAATGCAAATAATTGTGTTCGCTACGATAAATTGTTCAGAAGTTATAAGCAGTTCAAGTTAATTTTCGCGGCGGGCCAATATGGTTCTCAACCAACAACCAATGAAATCGATATATTCTTGTAGCATGCAACATGCTGATTAATATACAAAATTATAACGCTCTCTACGATCATTTGTTCAGAAGTTATAAGGAGTTGAAGTTAGTTTTTGCGGGCGGGCCAAAATGGTTCTCAAACAATAACTAGTGAATCCGACATATTCTTGTAGCATACATGTTTGATTGAAATGATAATAATTGTGATATCTACGATCAATTGTTCAGAAGTTATAAGCAGTTCAAGTTGATTTTCGCTGGCGGGCCAATATGTTTTTCAACCAACAACTAGTGAAATTGATATATTCTTGTAGCATGCAACATGCTGATTAATATGCAAATTTTTTACGCTCTCTACGATCATTTGTTCAGAAGTTATAAGCAGTTCAAGTTAATACTCGCGGGCGGGCCAATATGGTTCTCAAATAACAACTAGTGAAACTGACATATTCTTGTAGCATTCAACATGTTTCATTAAAATGCAAATAATTGTGTTATTTACGATCAATTGTTCAGGAGTTATAAGCAGTTCAAGATGATTTACGCGGGCGGCCAATATGGTTCTCAACCAACAACTAGTGAAATCGATATATTATTGTAGCATGCAACATGCTGATTAATATGCAAATTTATTACGCTCTCTAGGATCATTTGTTCAGAAGTTATAAACAGTTCAAGTTAATACTCTCTTACGGGCCAATATGGTTTTCTAAAAACAACTTGTGAAACCGACATATTCTCGTAGCATTCAACATGTTTGATTGAAATGCAAATAATTGTGTGCTTTACAATCAATTGTTCAGAAGTTATAAGCAGTTCAAGATAATTTTCGCGGGCAGGCCAATATATTTCTCAAACAACAACTAGTGAAATCCATATATTCTTGTAGCATGCAACATGCTGATTAATATGAAAAATTATTACGCTTTCTACGATTATTTGTTCAGTAGTTATAAGCAGTTCAAATAATTTTCGCGGGCGGGCCAATATGGTTCTCAACCAACTACTAGTGAAATCGATATATTCTTGTAGCATGCAACATGCTGATTAATATGCAAATTTATTACGCTCTCTAAGATCATTTGTTCAGAAGTTATAAGCAGTTCAATTTAATATTCGCGGGCGATCCAATATGGTTCTCAAACAGCAATTAGTGAAACCGACTAATTCTTGAAGCCTTCAATATGTTTCATTAAAATGCAAATAATTGTGTTCGCTACGATAAATTGTTCAGAAGTTATAAGCAGTTCAAGTTAATTTTCGCGGCGGGCCAATATGGTTCTCAACCAACAACCATATATTCTTGTAGCATGCAACATGCTGATTAATATGCAAAATTATAACGCTCTCTACGATCATTTGTTCAGAAGTTATAAGGAGTTGAAGTTAGTTTTGGCGGGAGGGCCAAAATGGTTCTCAAACAATAACTAGTGAAACGACATATTCTTGTAGCATACAACATGTTAGATTAAAATGATAATAATTGTGATCTCTACGATAAATTGTTCAGAAGTTATAAGCAGTTCAAGTTTAATTTCACGGGCGGGCCAATATGTTTTTCAACCAACAACTAGTGAAATCGATATATTCTTGTAGCATGCAAATTGCTGATTAATATGCAATTTTTTTAAGTTCCCTACGATCATTTGTTCAGAAGTTATAAGCAATTCAAGTTAATACTCGCGGCCGGGCCAATATGGTTCTCAAATAACAACTAGTGAAACTGACATATTCTTGTAGCATTCAACATGTTTCATTAAAATGCAAATAATTTTGTTGTTTACGATCAATTGTTCAGGAGTTATAAGCAGTTAAAGTTGATTTTCGCGGCCGGCCAATATGGTTCTCAACCAACAACAAGTGAAATCGATATATTCTTGTAGCATGCAACATGCTGAATTAATACGAAAAATTATTACGCTTTCTACGGTTATTTGTTCAGTAGTTATAAGCAGTTCAAATAATTTTCGCGGGCGGGCCAATATGGTTCTCAACCAACAACAAGTGAAGTCGATATATTCTTGTAGCATGCAACATGCTGAATTAATACGAAAAATTATTACGCTTTCTACGGTTATTTGTTCAGTAGTTATAAGCAGTTCAAGTTAATTTTCGCGGCGGGCCAATATAGTTCTCAACCAACAACCAATGAAATCGATATATTCTTGTAGCATGCAACATGCTGATTAATATGCAAAATTATAACGCTCTCTACGATCATTTGTTCAGAAGTTATAAGGAGTTGAAGTTAGTTTTGGCGGGAGGGCCAAAATGGTTCTCAAACAATAACTAGTGAAACGACATATTCTTGTAGCATACAACATGTTAGATTAAAATGATAATAATTGTGATCTCTACGATAAATTGTTCAGAAGTTATAAGCAGTTCAAGTTTAATTTCACGGGCGGGCCAATATGTTTTTCAACCAACAACTAGTGAAATCGATATATTCTTGTAGCATGCAAATTGCTGATTAATATGCAATTTTTTTAAGTTCCCTACGATCATTTGTTCAGAAGTTATAAGCAATTCAAGTTAATACTCGCGGCCGGGCCAATATGGTTCTCAAATAACAACTAGTGAAACTGACATATTCTTGTAGCATTCAACATGTTTCATTAAAATGCAAATAATTGTGTTCGCTACGATAAATTGTTCAGAAGTTATAAGCAGTTCAAGTTAATTTTCGCGGCGGGCCAATATGGTTCTCAACCAACAACCAATGAAATCGATATATTCTTGTAGCATGCAACATGCTGATTAATATGCAAAATTATAACGCTCTTTACGATCATTTGTTCAGAAGTTATAAGGAGTTGAAGTTAGTTTTGGCGGGCGGGCCAAAATGTTTCTCAAACAATAACTAGTGAAACGACATATTCTTGTAGCATACAACATGTTAGATTAAAATGATAATAATTGTGATCTCTACGATCATTTGTTCAGAAGTTATAAGAAGTTGAAGTTAGTTTTGGCGGGCGGGCCAAAATGGTTCTCAAACAATAACTAGTGTAACCGACATATTCTTGTAGCATGCAACATGTTTGATTGAATTGCAAATAATTGTGTGCTCTACAATCAATTGTTCAGAAGTTATAAGCAGTTCAAGTTAATTTTCGCGGGCAGGCCAATATATTTCTCAAACAACAACTAGCGAAATCGATATATTCTTGTAGCATGCAACATGCTGATTAATATGAAAAATTATTACGCTTTCTACTTTTATTTGTTCAGTAGTTATAAGCAGTTCAAATAATTTTCGCGGGCGGGCCAATATGGTTCTCAACCAACAACTAGTGAAATCGATATATTCTTGTAGCATTCAACAAGTTTCATTAACCCTCGGATGCATGTGTGGGGTCATTTTGACCCCACTGTCTGTTTATTTCCTGGTATTATAATAAAATCTAAATAAAGAATTCTGATTTTCTGTGACATCTTACCATGCTACTTCAGCTATAGGAACATGTATAAATAAATTTCTTACAATTTATTTTAAATTATATTTTAAACGTTTTTTTAACAATACCCCTCCTTTCCATGTGTGGGGTCATCTTGACCCCAGCCTGAAAACAGCATGAAAACATTCATAAAGGGAAATTGATTCTACATATTATGTTCAATTATGCCCAAACTAAACGCAATCATTTCAAGGACAACCACCCACCCTGCCATAACTCACTGCAAACGCAAAGTGCGCATGCGCAGATGTTTTTGGCGCAGATCGAGGCCAACTGAGAGAAGTTGGGATGTTCCTGTTTGTGAGCTTTTTCTCAACAAATTCTCCAACCCGAAGTACAAGGCAACCTTTGGAGTAAATCGTTTCGAAGACATCAGAACACTGCTCTGATCTGATGACGAACATACTGGAGCTGCACGTCTGGAGACTGATCACATGGCTGCATTTCGATATATCTGGACACTTTTTATCAAAAACTGTCGCAGAATCATGGTACCCGGCACCTTTCTTACGATTGATGAACAGTTAGTGCCTTTCAATGGGAGATGCAAGTTCGTGCAATACATGCCAAGTAAGCCGGCCTAATACGACATCAAGATCTTCTGGTTGTGCGATGCCAAATACGGTCTAATCTACTTGGGATGACAGCCAGGAGAGCTAGATCAAAAGAACCTCGCCAGCAACGTCGTGAAGAAACTGTGCTACACACTGAGGAACTCTGGAAGAAATATCACAACTGACCAATTTTTCACAAGTCATAACCTGGCTAACGATCTCCTGTTACAAAATGTAATCATTGTTGGAACAGTAAAGAAAAACAAACATGAAATCCCACCTGCACTTAAAAATATCAAGACAAGAGAGCCGTGCACATCACAATTCGCCTTCCATGAGAATGAGACCCTGGTAAGTTACGTGCCGAAGAAAAACAAGAAATTCATTCTACTCAGCACCATGCATCATGACATACACATTGATGATGATTCTAAGAAGAAGCCAGAAATCATAAAGTTTTACAACCAAACAAAGAGTGGAGTGGACGCCATGGACAAACTTGTTCAAACATACACCTGCAGAAGACCGACACGTCGATGGTCAATGGCCCTCTTCTATAGTGTAATCAATGTAGGCGTTCTCAATGCATACACATGCTACTTGTCACATCATTCTGATTACCATTCAGGCGTTAGTCACAGGCGCCATATGTTCCTTATCGAGTTGGCGAATGAGTTGATTCTTCCTCACATGCGAGGGAGGTTCCAAAACTTAAACCTGAAGAAACCAGTAACCGAGGCAATGAAACTTTGCGGCGTAGTAAGGCAGGCACAGAGACTGGAGGATAGATCTTCAAAGAAAAGGGTAAGATGCCAGCTCTGCACAAGACAAGAGGACAGGAAGACGACGGAACGTTGCAGAAGATGTGGGAAACCTGTGTGCAAGGTCCAGAGCAGTGTGATTGTGGTGTGCTCAGAATGTGAGTGAGGTGTATTTAATTACCATGAGAGGCCGGCACATTCCTCTTTTTATTCCTTTTTTTTATTTTTTAAAATTTATTTGTTGTAGATAAAATAATATTTAGTGCTGTATTGTGTTATCTCTAAAATACTGTTTCTCTGGTCAACTGAAGTTCTGATGATTGCGAGCGAAGTGTAACTACCATTAATATGTAGAACAGTGAATTGTCAATACATTGTATTTTTTGTTGGGGGGGCTTAAATAATAATAATAATAGGGTAATTGTTTCCTATGTTATATTCAGAGAAATTATTGATCAATAAACCATATTCGCTGAACTATTTACTCTGTCATACTTATTTCAATGCATAATTGCATTGGGGTCAAATTGACCCCACATATGTAAAGTTGTAAAAAAAAAGTGACATGCATCCGAGGGTTAAAATGCAAATAATTGTGTTCTCTACGATCAATTGTTCAGGAGTTATAAGCAGTTCAAGTTGATTTTTGCGGGCGGGCCAATATGGTTCTCAAGCAACTACTACTGAAATCGATATATTCTTGTAGCATGCAACATGCTGATTAATATGCAAATTTATTACGCTCACTAGGATCATTTTTTCAGAAGTTATTAACAGTTCAAGTTAATTCTCGCGGGCGGGCCAATATGGTTTTCTATAAACAACTAGTGAAACCGAAATATTCTTGTAGCATTCAAAATGTTTCATTAAAATGCAAATAATTGTGTGCTCTACGATCAATTGTTCAGAAGTTATAAGCAGTTCAAGTTAATTTTCGCGGGCAGGCCAATATATTTCTCAAACAACAACTAGTGAAATCGATATATTCTTGTAGCATGCAACATGCTGATTAATATGCAAAATTATTACGCTTTCTACGATTACTTGTTCAGAAGTTATAAGCAGTTCAAATTAATTTTCGCGGCGGGCCAATATTCTTCTCAACCAACAACTAATGAAATCGATATATTCTTGTAGCATGCAACATGCTGATTAATATGCAAAATTTTTAAGCACTCTACGATCATTTGTTCAGAAGTTATAAGGAGTTGAAGTTAGTTTTGGCGGCGGGACAATATGGTTCTCAAACAATAACTAGTGAAACCGACATAATCTTGTACCATACAACATGTTTGATTGAAATGCAAATAATTGTGTTCTCTACGATCAATTGCTCAGAAGTTATAAGCAGTTCAAGTTAATTTTCGAAGGCGGGCCAATATGGTTTTCAACCAACAACTAGTGAAATGGATATATTCTTGTAGCATGCAACATGCTGATTAATATGCAAAATTATTACGCTCACTACGATCATTTGTTCAGAAGTTATAAGCAGAAGAAGTCAATACTCGCGGGCGGGCCAATATGGTTCTAAAAAACAAATAGTAAAACCGACATATTCTTGTAGCATACAACATGTTTCATTAAAATGCAAATAATTGTGTTGTCTACGATCAATTGTTCAGGAGTTATAAGCAGTTCAAGTTGATTTTCGAGGGCGGGCCAATATGTTTCTCAACCAACAACTAGTGAAATCTATGTATTCTTGTAGCTAGCTACATGTTTATTATTATGCAAACAATCGAGCTTTCTACGATCATTTGCTCAGAACTTATAAGCAGTTCAATTTAATACTCGCGGGCGGGCCAATATGGTTCTCAAACAATAACTAGTGAAACTGACATATTCTTGTAGCATACAACATGTCAGATTAAAATGCAAATAATTGTGATCTCTACGATCAATTGTTCAGAAGTTATAAGCCGTTCAAATTGATTTTCGCGGGCGGGCCAATATGTTTTTCAACCAACAACTATTGAAATCGATATATTCTTGTAGCATGCAACATGCTGATTAATATGCAAATTTTTTACGCTCTATGATCATTTGTTCAGAAGTTATAAACAGTTCATGTTCATTCTCGCGGGCGGGTCAATATGGTTCTCAAATAACAACTAGTGAAACTGACATATTCTTGTAGCATTCAACATGTTTCATTAAAATGCAAATAATTGTGTTTTCTACGATCAATTGTTCAGGAGTTATAAGCAGTTCAAGTTGATTTTCGCGTTCGGCCAATATGGTTCTCAACCAACAACTAGTGAAATCGATATATTCTTGTAGCATGCAACATGCTGATTAATATGCAAATTTATTACGTTCTCTACGATCATTTATTCAGAAGTTATAAACAGTTCAAGTTAATTCTCGCGGGCGGGCCAATATGGTTTTCTAAAAACAACTAGTGAAACTGACATATTCTTGTAGCATTCAACATGTTTCATTAAAATGCAAATAATTGTGTTCTCTACGATCAATTGTTCAGGAGTTATAAGCAGTTCAAGTTGATTTTCGCGGGCGGGCCAATATGGTTCTCAACCAACAACTAGTGAAATCGATATATTCTTGTAGCATGTAACAAGCTGTTTAATATGCAAAATTATTACGCTTTCTACGATCAATTGTTCAGAAGTTATAAGAATTTGAAATTAGTTTTGGCGGGCGGGCCAAAATGGTTTTCTAAAAACAAATAGTGAAACCGACATATTCTTGTAGCATTCAACAAGATTCATTAAAATGCAAATAATTGTGCTCTCTACGATCAATTGTTCAGGAGTTATAAGCAGTTCAAGTTGATTTTCGCCGGCGGGCCAATATGGATCTCAACCAACAACTAGTGAAACCGACATATTCTTGTAGCATTCAACATGTTTCATTAAAATGCAAATAATTGTGTTCTCTACGATCAATTTTTCAGGAGTTAAATGCAGTTCAAATTGATTTTCGCGGGCGGGCCAATATGGTTCTCAACCAACAACTAGTGAAATCGACATATTCTTGTAGCATGCAACATGCTGATTAATATGCAAATTTATTACGCTCTCTACGATCATTTATTCAGAAGTTATAAGCAGCTCAAGTTAATTCTCGCGGGCGGCCCAATATGCTTTTCTAAAAACAACTAGTGAAACCGACATATTCTTGTAGCATTCAACATGTTTCATTAAAATGCAAATAATTGTGTTCTCTACGATCAATTGTTCAGGAGTTATAAGCAGTTCAAGTTAATTTCCGCGGGCGGGACAATATGGTTCTCAACCAACAACTAATGAAATCGATATATTCTTGTAGCATGCAACATGCTGATTAATATGCAAAATTATTAAGCTCTCTACGATAATTTGTTCAGAAGTTATAAGGAGTTGAAGTTAGTTTTGGCGGGCGGGACAAAAAGGTTCTCAAACAATAACTAGTGAAACCGAAATATTCTTGTAGTATACAACATGTTTGATTGAAATGCAAGTAATTGTGTTCTCTGCGATCAATTGTTCAGAAGTCATAAACAGTTCAAGTTTATACTCGCGGGCGGGCCAATGTGGTTCTCAAAGAACAACTAGTGAAACCGACATATTCTTGAAGCATACAACATGTTTCATTAAAATGCAAATAATTGTGTTCGCTACGATCAATTGTTCAGAAGTTATAAGCAGTTCAAGTTAATTTTCGCGGGCGGGCCAATATGGTTCTCAACCAACAACCAATGAAATTGATATATTCTTGTAGCATGCAACATGATGATTAATATGCAAAATTATAACGCTCTCTACGATCTTTTGTTCAGAAGTTATAAGGAGTTGAAGTTAGTTTTGGCGGGCGGGCCAAAATGGTTCTCAAACAATATCTAGTGAAACCGACATTTTCTTGTAGCATACAACATGTTTGATTGAAATGCAAATAATTGTGTTCTCTACTATCAATTGTTCAGAAGTTATAAGCAGTTCAAGTTGATTTTCGCGGGCGACCCAATATAGTTCTCAACCAACAACTAGTGAAATCGATATATTGTTTTAGAATGCAACATGCTGATTAATATGCAAATTTATTACGCCCTCTAGGATCATTTGTTCAGAAGTTATAAACAGTTCAAGCTAATACTCGCGGGCGGGCCAATATGGTTTTCTATAAACAACTAGTGAAACCGACATATTCTTGTTGCATTCAAAATGTTTCATTAAAATGCAAATAATTGTGTGCTCTACGATCAATTGTTCAGAAGTTATAAGCAGTTCAAGTTAATTTTCGGGGCAGGCCAATATATTTCTCAAACAACAACTAGTGAAATCGATATATTCTTGTAGCATGCAACATGCTGATTAATATGCAAATTTATTACGCTTTCTACGATTATTTGTTCAGATGTTATAAGCAGTTCAAATTAATTTTCGCGGCGGGCCAATATGGTTCTCAACCAACAACTAATGAAATCGATATATTCTTGCAGCATGCAACATGCTGATTAAGATGCAAAATTATTAAGCTCTCTACGATCATTTGTTCAGAAGTTAAAAGGAGTTGAAGTTAGTTTTGGCGGGCGGGACAAAATGGTTCTCAAACAATAACTAGTGAAACCGACATATTCTTGTAGCATACAACATGTTTGATTGAAATGCAAATATTTGTGTTCTCTACGATCAATTGTTCAGAAATTGTAAGCAGTTCAAGTTAATTTTCGAGGGCGGGCCAATATGGTTCTCATCCAAACACTAGTGAAATGGATATATTCTTGTAGCATGCAACATGCTGATTAATATGCAATATTATTATGCTCACTACGATCATTTGTTCAGAAGTTATAAGCAGAACAAGTCAATACTCGCGGGCGGGCCAATATGTTTCTAAAAAAACAAATAGTAAAACCGACATAGTCTTGTAGCATACAACATGTTTCATTAAAATGCAAATAATTGTGATCTCTACGATCAATTGTTCAGAAGTTATAAGCAGTTCAATTTGATTTTCGCGGGCGTGCCAATATGTTTTTCAACCAACAACTAGTGAAATCGATATATTCTTGTAGCATGCAACATGCTGGTTAATATGCAGTTTTTTTACGCTCTCTACGATCATTTGTTCAGAAGTTGTAAGCAGTTCAAATTAATACTCGCGGACGGGCCATTATTGTTCTCAAATAACAACTAGTGAAACCGACATATTCTTGTAGCATTCAACATGTTTCATTAAAATGCAAATAATTGTGTTCTCTACGATCAATTGTTCAGGAGTTTATAAGCAGTTCAAGTTGATTTTCGCTTGCGGTCCAATTTAGGTTTTCAACCAAATAACTAATGAAATCGATATATTCTTGTAGCATGCAACATGCTGATTAATATGCAAATCTATTATGCTTTCTACGATTACTTGTTCAGATGTTATAAGCAGTTCAAATTAATTTTCGCGGCGTTCCAATATGGTTCTCAACCAACAACTAATGAAATCGATATATTCTTGTAGCATCCAACATGCTGATTAATATGCAAAATTATTAAGCTCTCTACGATCATTTGTTCAGAAGTTATAAGGAGTTGAAGTTAGTTTCGGCGGGCGGGACAAAATGGTTCTCAAACAATAACTAGTGAAACCGACATATTCTTGTAGCATACATGTTTGATTGAAATGCAAATAATTGTGTTCTCAACGATCAATTGTTCAGGAGTTATAAGCAGATCAAGTTGATTTTCGCGGGCGAGCCAATATGGTTCTCAACCAAAAACTAGTGAAATCGATATATTCTTCTAGCATGCAACATGCTGATTAATATGCAAATTTATTATGCTCTCTAGGATCATTTGTTCCGAAGTTAGAAACAGTTCAAGGTAATACTCGCGGGCGGGATAATATGGTTTTCTAAAAAACAACTAGTGAAACCGACATATTCTTGTAGCATTCAACATGTTTCATTAAAATGCAAATAATTGTGTTTTCTATGATCAATTTTTCAGGAGTTATAAGCAGTTCAAGTTGATTTTCAGGGGCGGGCCAATTTGGTTCTCAACCAACAACTAGTGAAATCGATATATTCTTGTAGCATGCAACATGCTGATTAATATGCAAATATATTACGCTCTCTAGGATCATTTGTTCAGAAGTCATAAACAGTTCAAGTTAATACTCGTGGGCGGGCCAATGTGGTTCTCAAACAACAACTAGTGGAACCGACATATTCTTGAAGCAATCAACATGTTTCATTAAAATGCAAATAATTGTGTTCGCTACGATCAACTGTTCAGAAGTTATAAGCAGTTCAAGTTAATTTTCGCGGGAGGGCCAATATGGTTCTCAACCAACAACCAATGAAATCGATATATTCTTGTAGCATGCAACATGCTGATTAATATGCGAAATTATAACGTTCTCTACGATCTTTTGTTCAGAAGTTATAAGGAGTTGAAGTTAGTTTTGGCGGGCGGGCCAAAATGGTTCTCAAACAATATCTAGTGAAACCGACATTTTCTTGTAGCATACAACATGTTTGATTGAAATGCAAATAATTGTGTTCTCTACGATCAATTGTTCAGAAGTTATAGACAGTTCAAGTTAATACTCGCGGGCGGACCAATATGGTTTTCTAAAAACTACTAGTGAAACCGACATATTCTTGTAGCATGCAACATGCTGATTAATATGCAAATTTATTACGCTCTCTAGGATCATTTGTTCAGAAGTTATAAACAGTTCAAGTTAATACTCGCGGGCGGGCCAATATGGTATTCTAAAAACAACTAGTGAAACCGACATATTCTTGTTGCATACAACATGTTTGATTGAAATGCTATTAATTGTGGTCTCTACGATCAATTGTTCAGGAGTTATAAGCAGTTCAAGTTGATTTTCGCGGGCGGGCCAATATGGTTCTCAACCAACAACCAATGAAATTGATATATTCTTGTAGCATGCAACATGCTGATTGATATGCAAAATTATTACGCTCTCTACGATCATTTGTTCAGAAGTTATAAAGAGTTGAAATTAGTTTTGGCGGGCGGGCCAAAATGGTTCTCAAACAATAACTAGTGAAACCGACATATTCTTGTAGCATACAACATGTTTGATTGAAATGCAAATAATTGTGTGCTCTACAATCAATTGTTCAGAAGTTATAAGCAGTTCAAGTTAATTTTCGCGGGCAGGCCAATATATTTCTCAAACAACAACTAGTGAAATCGATATATTCTTGTAGCATGCAACATGCTGATTAATATGAAAAATTATTACGCTTTCTACGATTATTTGTTCAGAAGTTATAAGCAGTTCAAGTTGATTTTCGCGGACGGGCCAATATGGTTCTCAACCAAAAACTAGTGAAATCGATATATTCTTGTAGCATGCAACATTGCTGATTAATATGCAAATTTATTACGCTCTCTAGTATCATTTGTTCCGAAGTTATAAACAGTTCAAGTTAATACTCGCGGGCGGGCCAATATGGTTTTCTAAAAACAACTAGTGAAACCGACATATTCTTGAAGCAATCAACATGTTTCATTAAAATGCAAATAATTGTGTTCGCTACGATCAATTGTTCAGAAGTTATAAGCAGTTCAAGTTAATTTTCGCGGGCGGGCCAATATGGTTCTCAATCAACAACCAATGAAATCGATATATTCTTGTAGCATGCAACATGCTGATTAATATGCAAAATTATAACGCTCTCTACGATCTTTTGTTCAGAAGTTATAAGGAGTTGAAGTTAGTTTTGGCGGGCGGGCCAAAATGGTTCTCAAACAATATCTAGTGAAACCGACATTTTCTTGTAGCATACAACATGTTTGATTGAAATGCAAATAATTGTGTTCTCTACGATCAATTGTTCAGAAGTTATAGACAGTTCAAGTTAATACTCGCGGGCGGACCAATATGGTTTTCTAAAAACAACTAGTGAAACCGACATATTCTTGTAGAATGCAACATGCTGATTAATATGCAAATTTATTACGCTCTCTAGGATCATTTGTTCAGAAGTTATAAACAGTTCAAGTTAATACTCGCGGGCGGGCCAATATGGTCTTCTAAAAACAACTAGTGAAATCGACATATTCTTGTTGCGTTCAACACGTTTCATTAAAATGCAAATAATTGTGGTCTCTACGATCAATTGTTCAGGAGTTATAAGCAGTTCAAATTGATTTTCGCGGGCGGGCCAATATGGTTCTCAACCAACAACTAGTGAAATCTATACATTCTTGTAGCATGCAACATGCTGATTAATATGCAAATTTATTGCGCTCTCTAGGATCATTTGTTCAGAAGTTATAAACAGTTCAAGTTAATACTCGCGGGCGGGCCAATATGGTTTTCTAAAAACAACTAGTGAAACCGACATATTCTTGTTGCATACAACATGTTTGATTGAAATGCTATTAATTGTGGTCTCTACGATCAATTGTTCATTAGTTATAAGCAGTTCAAGTGGATTTTTGCGGGCGGGCCAATTTGGTTCTCAACCAACAACCAATGAAATTGATATATTCTTGTAGCATGCAACATGCTGATTGATATGCAAATTTATTACGCTCTCTAAGATCATTTGTTCAGAAGTTATAAGCAGTTCATTTTAATATTCGCGGGCGGGCCAATATGGTTCTCAAACAACAACTAGTGAAACCGACATATTCTTGAAGCATTCAACATGTTACATTAAAATGCAAATAATTGTGTTCGCTACGATCAATTGTTCAGAAGTTATAAGCAGTTCAAGATGATTTACGCGGGCGGGCCAATATGGTTCTCAACCAACAACTAGTGAAATCGATATATTATTGTAGCATGCAACATGCTGATTAATATGCAAATTTATTACGCTCTCTAGGATCATTTGTTCAGAAGTTATAAACAGTTCAAGTTAATACTCTCTTACGGGCCAATATGGTTTTCTAAAAACAACTTGTGAAACCGACATATTCTTGTAGCATTCAAAATGTTTGATTGAAATGCAAATAATTGTGTGCTTTACAATCAATTGTTCAGAAGTTATAAGCAGTTCAAGATAATTTTCGCGGGCAGGCCAATATATTTCTCAAACAACAACTAGTGAAATCCATATATTCTTGTAGCATGCAACATGCTGATTAATATGAAAAATTATTACGCTTTCTACGATTATTTGTTCAGTAGTTATAAGCAGTTCAAATAATTTTCGCGGGCGGGCCAATATGGTTCTCAACCAACAACTAGTGAAATCGATATATTCTTGTAGCATGCAACATGCTGATTAATATGCAAATTTATTACGCTCTCTAAGATCATTTGTTCAGAAGTTATAAGTAGTTCAATTTAATATTCGCGGGCGATCCAATATGGTTCTCAAACAGCAATTAGTGAAACCGACATATTCTTGAAGCCTTCAATATGTTTCATTAAAATGCAAATAATTGTGTTCGCTACGATAAATTGTTCAGAAGTTATAAGCAGTTCAAGTTAATTTTCGCGGGCGGGCCAATATGGTTCTCAACCAACAACCAATGAAATCGATATATTCTTGTAGCATGCAACATGCTGATTAATATGCAAAATTATAACGCTCTCTACGATCATTTGTTCAGAAGTTATAAGGAGTTGAAGTTAGTTTTGGCGGGAGGGCCAAAATGGTTCTCAAACAATAACTAGTGAAACGACATATTCTTGTAGCATACAACATGTTAGATTAAAATGATAATAATTGTGATCTCTACGATAAATTGTTCAGAAGTTATAAGCAGTTCAAGTTGATTTTCGCGGGCGGGCCAATATGTTTTTCAACCAACAACTAGTGAAATCGATATATTCTTGTAGCATGCAACATGCTGATTAATATGCAATTTTTTTAAGTTCCCTACGATCATTTGTTCAGAAGTTATAAGCAATTCAAGTTAATACTCGCGGCCGGGCCAATATGGTTCTCAAATAACAACTAGTGAAACTGACATATTCTTGTAGCATTCAACATGTTTCATTAAAATGCAAATAATTTTGTTGTTTACGATCAATTGTTCAGGAGTTATAAGCAGTTAAAGTTGATTTTCGCGGCCGGCCAATATGGTTCTCAACCAACAACAAGTGAAATCGATATATTCTTGTAGCATGCAACATGCTGAATTAATACGAAAAATTATTACGCTTTCTACGATTATTTGTTCAGTAGTTATAAGCAGTTCAAATAATTTTCGCGGGCGGGCCAATATGGTTCTCAACCAACAACTAGTGAAATCGATATATTCTTGTAGCATGCAACATGCTGATTAATATGCAAATTTATTACGCTCTCTAAGATCATTTCTTCAGAAGTTATAAGCAGTTCAATTTAATATTCGCGGGCGATCCAATATGGTTCTCAAACAACAATTAGTGAAACCGACATATTCTTGAAGCATTCAATGTTTCATTAAAATGCAAATAATTGTGTTCGCTACGATAAATTGTTCAGAAGTTATAAGCAGTTCAAGTTAATTTTCGCGGGCGGGCCAATATGGTTCTCAACCAACAACCAATGAAATCGATATATTCTTGTAGCATGCAACATGCTGATTAATATGCAAAATTATAACGCTCTCTACGATCATTTGTTCAGAAGTTATAAGGAGTAGAAGTTAGTTTTGGCGGGCGGGCCAAAATGTTTCTCAAACAATAACTAGTGAAACGACATATTCTTGTAGCATACAACATGTTAGATTAAAATGATAATAATTGTGATCTCTACGATCATTTGTTCAGAAGTTATAAGAAGTTGAAGTTAGTTTTGGCGGGCGGGGCAAAATGGTTCTCAAACAATAACTAGTGTAACCGACATATTCTTGTAGCATGCAACATGTTTGATTGAATTGCAAATAATTGTGTGTTCTACAATCTTTGTTCAGAAGTTATAAGCAGTTCAAGTTAATTTTCGCGGGCAGGCCAATATATTTCTCAAACAACAACTAGTGAAATCGATATATTCTTGTAGCATGCAACATGCTGATTAATATGAAAAATTATTACGCTTTCTACGATTATTTGTTCAGTAGTTATAAGCAGTTCAAATAATTTTCGCGGGCGGGCCAATATGGTTCTCAACCAACAACTAGTGAAATCGATATATTCTTGTAGCATTCAACAAGTTTCATTAAAATGCAAATAATTGTGTTGTCTACGATCAATTGTTCAGGAGTTATAAGCAGTTCAAGTTGATTTTCGAGGGCGGGCCAATATGGTTCTCAACCAACAACTAGTGAAATCTATGTATTCTTGTAGCTAGCTACATGTTTATTATTATGCAAACAATCGAGCTTTCTACGATCATTTGCTCAGAACTTATAAGCAGTTCAATTTAATACTCGCGGGCGGGCCAATATGGTTCTCAAACAATAACTAGTGAAACTGACATATTCTTGTAGCATACAACATGTCAGATTAAAATGCAAATAATTGTGATCTCTACGATCAATTGTTCAGAAGTTATAAGCCGTTCAAATTGATTTTCGCGGGCGGGCCAATATGTTTTTCAACCAACAACTAGTGAAATCGATATATTCTTGTAGCATGCAACATGCTGATTAATATGCAAATTTTTTACGCTCTATGATCATTTGTTCAGAAGTTATAAACAGTTCAAGTTCATTCTCGCGGGCGGGTCAATATGGTTCTCAAATAACAACTAGTGAAACTGACATATTCTTGTAGCATTCAACATGTTTCATTAAAATGCAAATAATTGTGTTTTCTACGATCAATTGTTCAGGAGTTATAAGCAGTTCAAGTTGATTTTCGCGTTCGGCCAATATGGTTCTCAACCAACAACTAGTGAAATCGATATATTCTTGTAGCATGCATCATGCTGATTAATATGCAAATTTATTACGTTCTCTACGATCATTTATTCAGAAGTTATAAACAGTTCAAGTTAATTCTCGCGGGCGGGCCAATATGGTTTTCTAAAAACAACTAGTGAAACCGACATATACTTGTAGCATTCAACATGTTTCATTAAAATGCAAATAATTGTGTTCTCTACGATCAATTGTTCAGGAGTTATAAGCAGTTCAAGTTGATTTTCGCGGGCGGGCCAATATGGTTCTCAACCAACAACTAGTGAAATCGATATATTCTTGTAGCATGTAACAAGCTGTTTAATATGCAAAATTATTACGCTTTCTACGATCAATTGTTCAGAAGTTATAAGAATTTGAAATTAGTTTTGGCGCGCGGGCCAAAATGGTTTTCTAAAAACAAATAGTGAAACCGACATATTCTTGTAGCATTCAACAAGATTCATTAAAATGCAAATAATTGTGCTCTCTACGATCAATTGTTCAGGAGTTATAAGCAGTTCAAGTTGATTTTCGCGGGCGGGCCAATATGGTTCTCAACCAACAACTAGTGAAACCGACATATTCTTGTAGCATTCAACATGTTTCATTAAAATGCAAATAATTGTGTTCTCTACGATCAATTTTTCAGGAGTTAAATGCAGTTCAAATTGATTTTCGCGGGCGGGCCAATATGGTTCTCAACCAACAACTAGTGAAATCGATATATTCTTGTAGCATGCAACATGCTGATTAATATGCAAATTTATTACGCTCTCTACGATCATTTATTCAGAAGTTATAAACATCTCAAGTTAATTCTCGCGGGCGGGCCAATATGGTTTTCTAAAAACAACTAGTGAAACCGACATATTCTTGTAGCATTCAACATGTTTCATTAAAATGCAAATAATTGTGTTCTCTACGATCAATTGTTCAGGAGTTATAAGCAGTTCAAGTTAATTTCCGCGGGCGGGACAATATGGTTCTCAACCAACAACTAATGAAATCGATATATTCTTGTAGCATGCAACATGCTGATTAATATGAAAATTATTAAGCTCTCTACGATAATTTGTTCAGAAGTTATAAGGAGTTGAAGTTAGTTTTGGCGGGCGGGACAAAAAGGTTCTCAAACAATAACTAGTGAAACCGAAATATTCTTGTAGTATACAACATGTTTGATTGAAATGCAAGTAATTGTGTTCTCTGCGATCAATTGTTCAGAAGTTATAAACAGTTCAAGTTAATACTCGCGGGCGGGCCAATATGGTTTTCTAAAAACAACTAGTGAAACCGACATATTCTTGTAGCATTCAATATGTTTCATTAAAATGCAAATAATTGTGTTCTCTACGATCAATTTTTCAGGAATTATAAGCAGTTCAAGTTGATTTTCAGGGGCGAGCCAATATGGTTCTCAACCAACAACTAGTGAAATCGATATATTCTTGTAGCATGCAACACGCTAATTAATATGCAAATTTAATACGCTCTCTAGGATCATTTGTTCAGAAGTTATAAACAGTTCAAATTAATAAACGCGGGCGGGCCAATATGGTTTTCTAAAAACAACTAGTGAAACCGACATATTCTTGTTGCATACAACATGTTTGATTAAAATGCTATATGCAAAATAATTACGCTCTCTACGATCATTTGTTCAGAAGTTATAAGGAGTTGAAGTTAGTTTTGGCGGGCGGGCCAAAATGGTTCTCAAACAATAACTAGTGAAACCGATATTATCTTGTAGCATACAACATGTTTGATTGAAATGCAAATAATTGTGTGCTCTACAATCAATTGTTCAGAAGTTATAAGCAGTTCAAGTTAATTTTCGCGGGCAGGCCAATATGGTTCTCAACCAACAACTAGTGAAATCGATATATTCTTGTAGCATGCAACATGCTAATTAATATGCAAAATTATAACGCTCTCTACGATCATTTGTTCAGAAGTTATAAGGAGTTGAATTTAGTTTTGGCTGGCGGGCCAAAATGGTTCTCAAACAATAACTAGTGAAACCGACATATTCTTGTAGCATACAACATGTTAGATTAAAATGATAATAAATGTGTTCGCTACGATCAATTGTTCAGAAGTTATAAGCAGTTCAAGTTAATTTTCGCGGGCGGGCCAAAATGGTTCTCAAACAATAACTAGTGAAACCGACATATTCTTGTAGCATACAACATGTTAGATTAAAATGATAATAAATGTGATCTCTACGATCAATTGTTCAGAAGTTATAAGCAGTTCAAGTTGATTTTCGCGGGCGGGCCAATATGTTTTTCAACCAACAACTAGTGAAATCGATATATTCTTGTAGCATGCAACATGCTGATTAATATGCAAATTTCTTACGCTGTCTACGATCATTTGTTCAGAAGTTATAAACAGTTCAAGTTAATACTGGCGGGCGTGCCAATATGGTTTTCTAAAAACAACTAGTGAAACCGACATATTCTTGTAGCATTCAACAAGTTTCATTAAAATGCAAATAATTGTGCTCTCTACGATCAATTGTTCAGGAGTTATAAGCAGTTCAAGTTGATATTCGCGGGCGGGCCAATATGGTTCTCAACCAACAACTAGTGAAATCGATATATTCTTGTAGCATGCAACATGCTGTTGATATGCAAAATTATTACGCTCTCTACGATCATTTGTTCAGAAGTCATAAGGAGTTGAAGTTAGTTTTGGCGGGCGGGCCAAAATGGTTCTCAAACAATAACTAGTGAAACCGACATATTCTTGTAGCATACAACATGTTTGATTGAAATGCAAATAATTGTGTGCTCTACAATCAATTGTTCAGAAGTTATAAGCAGTTCAAGTTAATTTTCGTGGGCAGGCCAATATATTTCTCCAGCAACAACTAGTAAAATCGATATATTGTTGTAGCATGCAACATGCTGATTAAAATGAAAAATTATTACGCTTTCTACGATTATTTGTTCAGAAGTTATAAACAGTTCAAATTAATTTTCGCGGGCGGGCCAATATGGTTCTCAACTAACAACTAGTGAAATCGATATATTCTTGTAGCATGCAACATGCTGATTAATATGCAAATTTATTACGCTCTCTAAGATCATTTGTTCAGAAGTTATAAGCAGTTCAATTTAATATTCGCGGGCGGGTCAATATGGTTCTCAAACAACAACTAGTGAAACCGACAAATTCTTGAAGCATTCAACATGTTTCATTAAAATGCAAATAATTGTGTTCGCTACGATCAATTTTTCAGAAGTTATAAGCAGTTCAAGTTAATTTTCGCGGGCGGGCCAATATGGTTCTCAACCAACAACCAATGAAATCGATATATTCTTGTAGCATGCAACATGTTGATTAATATACAAAAATTATAACGCTCTCTACGATCATTTGTTCCGAAGTTATAAGGAGTTGAAGTTAGTTTTGGCGGGCGGGCCAAAATGGTTCTCAAACAATAACTAGTGAAACCGACATATTCTTGTAGCATACAACATGTTTGATTGAAATGCAAATAATTGTGTTCTCTACGATCAATTGGTCAGAAGTTATAAGTAGTTCAAGTTAATTTTCGAGGGCGGGCCAATATGGTTCTTAACCAACAACTAGTGAAATGGATATATTCTTGTAGCATGCAACTTACTGATTAATATGCAAAATTATTACGCTCACTACGAACATTTGTTCAGAAGTTATAAGCAGAACAAGTCAATACTCGCGGGCGGGCCAAAATGGTTTTCTAAAAACAACTAGTGAAACCGACATATTCTTGTAGCATTCAACATGCTAGATTAAAATGATAATAATTGTGATCTCTACGATCAATTCTTCAGAAGTTATAAGCAGTTCAAGTAGATTTTCGCGGGCGGGAAAATATGTTCTTCAACCAACAACTAGTGAAATTGATATATTCTTGTAGCATGCAACATGCTGTTTAATATGCAAAATTATTACGCTTTCTACGATCAATTGTTCAGAAGTTATAAGGAGTTGAAATTAGTTTTTGCGGGCGGGCCGAAATGGTTTTCTAAAAACAACTAGTGAAACCAACATATTCTTGTATCATTCAACATGTTTCATTAAAATGCAAATAATTGTGTTCTCTACGATCAATTGTTCAGGAGTTATAAGCAGTTCAAATTGATTTTCGCGGGCGGGCCAATATGGTTCTCAACCAACAACGACTGAAATCGATATATTCTTGTAGCATGCAACATGCTGATTAATATGCAAATTTATTACGCTCTCTAGGATCATTTGTTCAGATGTTATAAACAGTTCAAGTTAATTCTCGCGGGCGGGCCAATATGGTTTTCTATAAACAACTAGTGAAACCGACATATTCTTGAAGCATTCAAAATGTTTCATTAAAATGCAAATAATTGTGTGCTCTACGATGAATTGTTCAGAAGTTATAAGCAGTTCAAGTTAATTTTCGCGGGCAGGCCAATATATTTCTCAAACAACAACTAGTGAAATCGATATATTCTTGTAGCATGCAACATGCTGATTAATATGCAAAATTATTACGCTCTCTACGATTACTTTTTCAGAAGTTATAAGCAGTTCAAATTAATTTTCGCGGCGGGCCAATATGGTTCTCAACCAACAACTTATGAAATCGATATATTCTTGTAGCATGTAACAAGCTGTTTACTATGCAAAATTATTACGCTTTCTACGATCAATTGTTCAGAAGTTATAAGGAGTTGAAGTTAGTTTTGGCGGGCGGGCCAAAATGGTTCTCAAACAATAACTAGTGAAACCGACATATTCTTGTAGCATACAACATGTTAGATTAAAATGATAATAATTGTGATCTCTACGATCAATTCTTCAGAAGTTATAAGCAGTTCAAGTTGATTTTCGCGGGCGGGAAAATATGTTTTTCAACCAACAACTAGTGAAATCGATATATTCTTCCAGCATGCAACATGCTGATTAATATGCACATTTTTACGCTCTCTACGATCATTTGTTCAGAAGTTATAAGCAGTTCAAGTTAATACTCGCGGACGGCCATTTTGGTTCTCAAATAACAACTTGTGAAACTGACATATTCTTGTAGCATTCAACATGTTTCATTAAAATGCAAATAATTGTGTTGTCTACGATCAATTGTTAAGGAGCTATAAGCAGTTAAAGTTGATTTTTGCGGCCGACCAATATGGTTCTCAACAAACAAAGAGTGAAGTCGATATATTCATGTAGCATGCAACATGCTGATTAATATGCAAATTTATAACGCTCTCTACGATCATTTGTTCAGAAGTTATAAACAGTTCAAATGAATACTCGCGGGCGGGCCAATATGGCTTTCTAAAAACAACTAGTGAAACCGACATATTCTTGTAGCATTCAACATGTTTCATTAAAATGCAAATAATTGTGCTCTCTACGATCAATTGTTCAGGAGTTATAAGCAGTTCAAGTTGATTTCCGCGGGCGGGCCAATATGGTTCTCAACCAACAACTAGTGAAATCGATATATTCTTGTAGCATGTAACATGCTGTTTAATATGCAAAATTATTACGCTTTCTACGATCAATTGTTCAGAAGTTATAAGGAGTTGAAATAAGTTTTGGCGGGCGGGCCAAAAGGGTTTTCTAAAAACAACTAATGAAACCGACATATTTTTGTAGCATTCAACATGTTTCATTAAAATGCAAATAATTGTGTTCGCTACGATCAATTGTCCAGAAGTTATAAGCAGTTCAAGTTAATTTCCGCTGGCGGGCCAATATCGTTCTCAACCAACAACTAGTGAAATCGATATATTCTTGTAGCATGCAACATGCTAATTAATATTCAAATTTATTACGCTCTCTAGGATCATTTGTTCAGAAGTTATAAAAATTTCAAATTAATACACGCGGGCGGGCCAATATGGTTTTCTAAAAAAAACTAGTGAAACCGACATATTCTTGTAGCATTCAAAATGTTTCATTAAAATGCAAATAATTGTGTGCTCTACGATCAATTGTTCAGAAGTTATAAGCAGTTCAAATTAATTTTCGCGGGCGGGCCAATATGGTTCTCAACCAACAACTAGTGAAATCGATATATTCTTGTAGCATGCAACATGCTGATTAATATGCAAATTTATTACGCTCTTTAAGATCATTTTTTCAGAAGTTATAAGCAGTTCAATTTAATACTGGCGGGCGGGCCAATATGGTTCTCAAGCAACAACTAGTGAAACCGACATATTCTTGAAGCATTCAACATGTTTCATTAAAATGCAAATAATTGTGTTCGCTACGATCAATTGTTCAGAAGTTATAAGCAGTTCAAGTTAATTTCCGCGGGCGGGCCAATATGGTTCTCAACCAACAACTAAGGAAATCGATATATTCTTGTAGCATGCAACTTGCTGATTAATATGCAAAATTATTAAGCTCTCTACGATAATTTGTTCAGAAGTTATAAGGAGTTGAAGTTAGTTTTGGCGGGCGGGACAAAATGGTTCTCAAACAATAACTAGTGAAACCGACATATTCTTGTAGCATACAACATGTTTGATTGAAATGCAAATAATTGTGTTCTCTGCGATCAATTGTTCAGAAGTTATAAACAGTTCAAGTTAATTCTCGCGGGCGGGTCAATATGGTTTTCTAAAAACAACTAGTGAAACCGACATATTCTTGTAGCATTCAATATGTTCCATTAAAATGCAAATAATTGTGTTCTCTACGATCAACTTTTCAGGAGTTATAAGCAGTTCAAGTTGATTTTCAGTTGCGAGCCAATATGGTTCTCAACCAACAACCAATGAAATCGATATATTCTTGTAGCATGCAACATGCTAATTAATATGCAAATTTAATACGCTCTCTAGGATCATTTGTTCAGAAGTTATAAACAGTTCAAATTAATACACGCGGGCGGGCCAATATGGTTTTCTAAAAACAACTAGTGAAACGGACATATTCTTGTTGCATTCAACATGTTTCATTAAAATGCAAATAATTGTGATCTCTACGATCAATTGTTCAGGAGTTATAAGTAGTTCAAGTTGATTTTCGCGGGCTGGCCAATATGGTTCTCAACCAACAACTAGTGAAATCGATATATTCCTGTAGCATGCAACATGCTGATTAATATGCAAATTTATTACGCTCTCTAGGATCATTTGTTCAGAAGTTATAAACAGTTCAAGTTAATACTCGTGTGCGGGCCAATATAGTTTTCTAAAAACAACTAGTGAAACCGACATAGCAACATGTTTGATTAAAATGCTATTAATTGTGGTCTCTACGATCAATTGTTCAGGAGTTATAAGCAGTTCAAGTTGATTTTCGCGGGCGGGCCAATATGGTTCTCAACCAACAACCAATGAAATCGATATATTCTTGTAGCATGCAACATCCTGATTGATGTGCAAAATAATTACGCTCTCTACAATCAATTGTTCAGAAGTTAGAAGCAGTTCAAGTTAATTTTCGCGGGCAGCCCAATATATTTCTTAAACAACAACTAGTGAAATCGATATATTCTTGTAGCATGCAACATGCTGATTAATATGAAAAATTATTACGCTTTCTACGATTATTTGTTCAGTAGTTATAAGCAGTACAAATAATTTTCGCGGGCGGGCCAATATGGTTCTCAACCAACAACTAATGAAATCGATATATTCTTGTAGCATGCAACATGCTGATTAATATGCAAATTTATTACGCTCTCTAAGATCATTTGTCCAGAAGTTATAAGCAGTTCAATTTAATATTCGCGGGCGATCCAATATGGTTCTCAAACAACAATTAGTGAAACCGACATATTCTTGAAGCATTCAATATGTTTCATTAAAATGCAAATAATTGTGTTCGCTACGATCAATTGTTCAGAAGTTATAAGCAGTTCAAGTTAATTTTCGCTGGCGGGCCAATATGGTTCTCAACCAACAACCAATGAAATCGATATATTCTTGTAGCATGCAACATGCTGATTAATATGCAAAATTATAACGCTCTCTACGATCATTTGTTCAGAAGTTATAAGGAGTTAAAGTTAGTTTTGTGGGGCGGGCCAAAATGGTTCTCAAACAATAACTAGTGAGACCGACATATTCTTGTAGCATACAACATGTTAGATTAAAATGATAATAATTGTGATCTCTACGATCAATTGTTCAGAAGTTATAAGCAGTTCAAGTTGATTTTCGCGGGCGGGCCAATATGTTTTTCAACCAACAACTAGTAAAATCGATATATTCTTGTAGCATGCAATATGCTGATTAATATGCAAATTTTTTAAGTTCCCTACGATCATTTGTTCAGAAGTTATAAGCAATTCAAGTTAATACTAGCGGGCGGCCAATATGGTTCTCAAATAACAACTAGTGAAACTGACATATTCTTGTAGCATTCAACATGTTTCATTAAAATGCAAATAATTGTGCTCTCTACGATCAATTGTTCAGGGGTTATAAGCAGTTAAAGTTGATTTTCGCGGCCGGCCAATATGAGTGAAACCGACATATTCTTGTAGCATTCAACAAGTTTCATTAAAATGCAAATATTTGTGCTCTCTACGATCAATTGTTCAGGAGTTATAAGCAGTTCAAGTTGATATTCGCGGGCGGGCCAATATGGTTCTCAACCAACAACTAGTGAAATCGATATATTCTTGTAGCATGCAACATGCTGATTGATATGCAAAATTATTACGCTCTCTACGATCATTTGTTCAGAAGTTATAAGGAGTTGAAGTTAGTTTTGGCGGGCGGGCCAAAATGGTTCTCAAACAATAACTAGTGAAACCGACATATTCTTGTAGCATACAACATGTTTGATTGAAATGCAAATAATTGTGTGCTCTACAATCAATTGTTCAGAAGTTATAAGCAGTTAAAATTTAATTTTCGCGGGCAGGCCAATATATTTCTCAAGCAACAACTAGTGAAATCGATATATTCTTGTAGCATGCAACATGCTGATTAATATGAAAAATTATTACGCTTTCTACGATTATTTGTTCAGAAGTTATAAGCAGTTCAAGTTAATTTTCGCGTGCGGGCCAATATGGTTCTCAAACAACAACTAGTGAAATCGATATATTCTTGTAGCATGCAACATGCTGATTAATATGCAAATTTATTACGCTCTCTAAGATCATTTGTTCAGAAGTTATAAGCAGTTCAATTTAATATTCGCTGGCGGGCCAATATGGTTCTCAAACAACAACCAATGAAATCGATATATTCTTGTAGCATGCAACATGCTGATTGATATGCAAAATAATTACGCTCTCTACGATCATTTGTTCAGAAGTTATAAGGAGTTGAAGTTAGTTTTGGCGGGCGGGCCAAAATGGTTCTCAAACAATAACTAGTGAAACCGACATATTCTTGTAGCATACAACATGTTTGATTGAAATGCAAATAATTGTGTGCTCTACAATCAATTGTTCAGAAGTTATAAGCAGTTTAAAGTTAATTTTCGCGTGCAGGCCAATATATTTCTCAAACAACAACTAGTGAAATCGATATATTCTTGTAGCATGCAACATGCTGATTAATATGAAAAATTATTACGCTTTCTACGATTATTTGTTCAGTAGTTATAAGCAGTTCAAATAATTTTCGAGGGCGGGCCAATATGGTTCTCAACAAACAACTAGTGAATTCGATATATTCTTGTAGCATGCAACATGCTGATTAATATGCAAATTTATTACGCTCTCTAAGATCATTTGTTCAGAAGTTATAAGCAGTTCAATTTAATATTCGCTGGCGGGCCAATATGGTTCTCAAACAACAACCAATGAAATCGATATATTCTTGTAGCATGCAACATGCTGATTGATATGCAAAATAATTACGCTCTCTACGATCATTTGTTCAGAAGTTATAAGGAGTTGAAGTTAGTTTTGGCGGGCGGGCCAAAATGGTTCTCAAACAATAACTAGTGAAACCGACATATTCTTGTAGCATACAACATGTTTGATTGAAATGCAAATAATTGTGTGCTCTACAATCAATTGTTCAGAAGTTATAAGCAGTTTAAAGTTAATTTTCGCGTGCAGGCCAATATATTTCTCAAACAACAACTAGTGAAATCGATATATTCTTGTAGCATGCAACATGCTGATTAATATGAAAAATTATTACGCTTTCTACGATTATTTGTTCAGTAGTTATAAGCAGTTCAAATAATTTTCGAGGGCGGGCCAATATGGTTCTCAACAAACAACTAGTGAAATCGATATATTCTTGTAGCATGCAACATGCTGATTAATATGCAAATTTATTACGCTCTCTAAGATCATTTGTTCAGAAGTTATAAGCAGTTCAATTTAATATTCGCGGGCGATCCAATATGGTTCTCAAACAACAATTAGTGAAACCGACACATTCTTGAAGCATTCAATATGTTTCATTAAAATGCAAATAATTGTGTTCGCTACGATAAATTGTTCAGAAGTTATAAGCAGTTCAAGTTAATTTTCGCGGGCGGGCCAATATGCTTCTCAACCAACAACCAATGAAATCAATATATTCTTGTAGCATGCAACATGCTGATTAATATGCAAAATTATAACGCTCTCTACGATCATTTGTTCAGAAGTTATAAGGAGTTGAAGTTAGTTTTGGCGGGCTTGCCAAAATGGTTCTCAAACAATAACTAGTGAAACGACATATTCTTGTAGCATACAACATGTTAGATTAAAATTATAATAATTGTGATCTCTACGATCAATTGTTCAGAAGTTATAAGCAGTTCAAGTTGATTTTCGCGGGCGGGCCAATATGTTTTTCAACCAACAACTAGTGAAATCGATATATTCTTGTAGCATGCAACATGCTGATTAATATGCAAATTTTTTAAGTTCCCTACGATCATTTGTTCAGAAGTTATAAGCAATATAAGTTAATACTCGCGGCCGGGCCAATATGGTTCTCAAATAACTACTAGTGAAACTGACATATTCTTGTAGCATTCAACATGTTTCATTAAAATGCAAATAATTTTGTTGTTTACGATCAATTGTTCAGGAGTTATAAGCAGTTAAAGTTGATTTTCGCGGCCGGCCAATATGGTTCTCAACCAACAACAAGTGAAATCGATATATTCTTGTAGCATGCAACATGCTGATTAATACGAAAAATTATTACGCTTTCTAAGATTATTTGTTCAGTAGTGATAAGCAGTTCAAATAATTTTCGCGGGCGGGCCAATATGGTTCTCAACCAACAACTAGTGAAATCGATATATTCTTGTAGAGTAATGGGATTGGTGGTATTATAAACCCAGGAAAGGATGAACCCCCCTCAAGCAGATTTGGCTACACTTAAAACATGCTCAACATGAGCATATGAGCTTTTTGCTCAAGTGTGGAACCCTGCCTAATCCAAGATTTTTGTAAAAATGCCCTCGGGAATTTCCTGAGAAAGGATGAGCCCCCTCAGATTGATTTGCCTACACTTATAAAAGGCACTTCTGTGAGATTGTTGTCCATAATCCTGTCAAAAATATGCCCCTCTTGATATTTTTTTGGGCTACACCTAAAAGTAGACCACCCACACCCACATACACACCCATATACACACCTACCCACGTTGACGTTGACTGACGTTGACTGACGTTGACTGACGTTCACTGACGTTCACTGACGTTGACTGACGTTCACTGACGTTGACTGACGTTGACTGATGTTCACCCACCCACACCCACCCACACCCACCCACACCCACACATATTTACTTCCGGTCCACTTGTGGCCTATTTCTGGTTTATTTATATTGCATCATGCTGTGCAACAAATTATTATCCAATAAATTATTAGATACGTGTTGTTTTCTGATTGGTTGCTTATGACATAATGTGATTATGTGTTATATTCTGATTGGCTTATTGTTTCAATGCGGTCCGTGCTTAGGGTATATAAAGAGATTTTGCATTGCATATCAGCCAGTATTGTAAGAGCTGTTGAAGAGAAAGGGTGTGTTGTTGCAGTGCTGAACCCAACTGATATTTTTATCCAGCATAGAGTTTTGATTTGAACCCCAAGAAATTTTATATAAATACCAAAGCCAAAAATATTAACACACACACACATACACACACACAAAGCACAGTGCTGAACCCAACTGATATTTTTATCCAGCATAGAATTTTGATTTGAATCCCAAAAAATTGTATATAATAAACAACAACAAAAATGCCGAATCAAAAATATTGTAATCAATGCAATAAGAATATATCCAGCCCCAATTGGGCCAGGCACCAAAGGAATTGTAACCCAGACAAATACAGAACTCCCACAAAAATTTGCCCCAAATGCCATATAGAATATAGCATGCAATACTCCACATATACACATAAAGGCACTTGCTCTGCACAGTCATCAACATTGCCCCCACAAGCATCTACATCTGGTCTGAAAAGGAAGCATGAAGCACCTGTTAATGCTGGACCTGCAAAGCAGCCACGCTATGAACCTATCCATAGCAGTTTTAATAGCCAATTAAGAGATTACCGGTTTGTATCAGAGCCAAGATGTGGCATTGAGAATTTTTTGAACAGTGTAAATCCTGATGTGCAGGCAATTCTAAATGCACAAAATGGCTCTTATAAGCTGTCCCTCAAATTGTATACACAATATAAGAAGCCAAATGGCACAAAATTTACACAGCCCCACAAAACAGAAACTGTACCGGTTTATTCAAATACAAATTCAGACAAAATAATAAGCAGTTTGATGGATCAATTAAATATTAAACACTCTGAATTTGCAGCAAAAGAGTCTGGATGGAGCCTATGCGGTTCTCCACACAAGTTATATGTTAATATTTCTGAACTCACTCCATTACAAGGATCTACATATCTGCCATTACCTGATAATATTAAAAACAGAAGAGCCGTGGTTAATATAGAAAATACCGACCAGAAATGCTTTTTGTGGTGTATATTAGCTGCTTTGTTTCTAGTTTCAAGGCATCCTGAGAGAATAAGTTGTTATAAACAACATGAACACTTTTTTGACGATGCAATGAAGGGTTTAGAATATCCAATGTCTGTTCAGAATATTGATAAATTTGAAAAAAAGGCCAGGAATATCAATGATAAACAATTATCTATTAATGTATTTATTTGTTCCACTGGCCGTGGCAATTGCTTGATAGAACCTCTCAGAATCAGCACAATTGATGATGAATCTGCTGTTCCGATTGATTTGCTCTTAATTGAAGGGGATGGCACATATCATTACACTCTGATACATAATCTTGAAGCTTTAGTGAGAACACAACTAGACAAATCCAATATAATATTCAAGTTGTGCAGAAGATGCTTAGCTGTATTTGATGGCAGGAAAATGGTGAAGGGGGTTCGTGAAGAGAGTGCAGAAATTGCAAAAAACAAGTTAATTGAGCATCTGAAATACTGTGGGAACCATAAACCTGTTCATATGGTGATGCCCAATCCAAGTGAAAATTGCAAATTCAAAAAGTTTGAAGCCTTGTTGGAACACCCAGTATATATTGTCTGTGATTTTGAATCAATTCTCAAATCTCTTGCATTCTGCAATCCAGATCCTGAAGAATCTTCAATTACACCATACCAGCTACATGAACCTTCCAGCTTTTATTATGTGGTTGTACAGGATGGTGTTGTTACCAAAAAAGATTCATACATGGGAGCAGATGCCATCAAAATATTTGCACATAAAATAGAAAATGAGTGCCGTGACATAGCATCTAACATCTTATTAAAATCAAAACCCATGTTGCCTTTAACAGAGAAACAGATTGAAGATTTCAACAATGCAGAAAAATGCCCGGTATGTGATTCTGAATTTTCAGATACAAATATCAAGGTGAAACACCATTCTCATACAGATGGTAAATTCTTAATGGCCCTGTGTAATAGCTGTAATATTAAGATCAAGAGACCAAAATTTGTCCCCATATTTTGCCATGGAGCATCCAATTATGATTTCCATCATTTGATCAGATATGAGGGGTTTGACAAGCAGAATTTAAATATTTTAGCTGAAAATGATGAGAAATATATATCTATTAGCAAAATAATTAAAGTTAATGGTGTTCCTATTCACATAAGATTTCTTGATTCTTACAGAATTTTATCGGCTAGCCTGGCTACACTGGCCACTCAATTATCTGATGATCAATTCAAAATCACACGTGCATTGTTTCCAAATCAGGACCTGAAATTAATTAGGCGGAAGGGTGTATACCCATATGACTATGTTACAGATTTTTCTAAATTTGATGAGTGTTCCCTGCCACCACAAGAAGAGTTTTACAGCAAAATCAGAATATCTGGAATCACTGATGAAGATTATCACCATGCCCAATTGATGTGGAACAATTTAAAATGCCAGACATTTGGTGATTATCACATGGCATATTTGAAACTTGATGTGACCCTCTTAGCTGATATAATGCAGGCATTCAGAAAATCTTCAATGCAAAATTATAGACTGGATCCAATATATTTTTTCAGTGCCCCGGGCCTAGCATGGGCTGCAATGTTTTTAAACACCAAAAAGCAATTGGATCTGATCCAAGATCAAAATAAGTATCTGTTTATGGAGGAAGATATAAGAGGAGGTATGGTGCAATGTTCTCAGAGATATGCCAGAGCAAATAACAAATATATGCCTGATTATGATCCAGCACGGCCATCAAATTATATACAGTATGTAGATGCAAACAGCCTCTATGGTTCTGCCATGATGCAAAAACTGCCATATGCAGGGCTTGAATGGGTCGAAGATTTCAATATTGAAGATCTTCAGGATTTTGATGACAGTAACTATGGCCTGTTCTTAGAGGTTGATCTGACAATTCCTGATAATTTACACAACAAATTTTCTGATCTGCCCCCAATTCCTGAGGTTCAGTGCTCACCTGGCTCTAAACAGAAGAAGCTCATGATGACTCTGGAGCCAAAACAAGACTATGTCATATATTACAAAAACCTACAGTTCCTGATGAAACATGGTGTTCAAGTGACCAAACTTGGCAAAGTTTTAAGGTTCAGGCACTCAGAATGGTTGAAGCCATATATTGATACAAACACAAAGCTTCGAACATCTGCAAAGAGCCAATTTGATAAGGCCTTGTTTAAATTGATGGTCAATTCTGTGTATGGCAAAACAATTGAAAATGTCAGAAAACATACCGATGTTAAAATAATTACTGACCCCAGCCTGAGCAAAAAATTGGTTGCAAAGCCTAATTTCAATTATAGAAGAATTTATGATGAAAATATGGCACTTTTCAACATGAAAAAAACAAAGATTAAGTTTGTTAAACCTATTTATGTAGGGCCTGCAATATTGGATTTGGCCAAATTACATATGTTAATATTGTATTATGATGTGTTGAAACCTTTTTATAAGGATCGTGTAAAATTGATGTACATGGACACGGATAGTTTTGTTCTTGATATTCAAACAGAAGATGTTTATCAAGATATGGCACAGCCTGAATTGTTTAAATATTTTGACACCAGTGAATTGCCAGGCCATTTGAATATTCAACCCCACAACAAAAAGGTGCCTGGCAAGTTAAAAGATGAGACACTTGGTGATGTTATTGTGGAATTTGCTGGGTTAAGTGCCAAGATGTACAGTTTTAAAACATGTAGTGGTGTTGCTGCCAAAAAGGCCAAGGGTATTGGCAAAGTAGCTGTGGAAAAAGAGCTTGAATTTGAAGATTATAAAAATTGCCTCAAATCCCAGAATTTAATCAAAACATCAGAAAATAGAATTCAGAGTGTGGATCACTTATTGACTACAAATATTGTAAGAAAAGTGGCTCTGGACCCACGTGATGATAAGAGATGCATTTTATCATGTGGCATTCATACTTTACCATGGGGTCATTGTGATTTGAAAAATGGCAATCAATGCCCAAACACAGAGCATGATTTGAAATAAATAAACATGCCTATGAACTTATTTGGGTTTAAAAAAAAAGGTATTATGGACCTGCCAACACCACAACCCTCTTCTGATATGCAGTCTAAACTGAGTGGCTTGTTAATTATTCATCTGAACAGCATACTTACAGATGTTGATGATGAAACAAGCAAAACATTGTACATATTTAACAATAATTTAAATCATTACCAATTACCTGTAGGTGGGCAATTGCAATTTATTACAACCCCTGAGGGTGATGTCAAAATTTCAGTAGGGAGAAATATTTACAGAATTAAGCACTCAAACATGGTTTCTGGCACTGTTTATACTGTTTCTGCTGGTGACTGCTTATGTATTGAGGTCCCTGGATCTCATGACAAGCTTATACCCTTTTTTATAGAATTAAGAATCAGATACTCTATAATAAATAACTACTAAAACAAAAATGCCTAATGATATTTTTGGCCATACAAGACATGAAGATCACAGTGATGAGATTCTGATGCTTGATGTCAGAGTCAAGAAATTAAGAAGTGATTTACAAGCTTTACAAACTACACTCAATGCCAGTCTTCAATTAGAAATTACAAATTTGCAATCACAATGCATGGACCCTCTTCTTAAAATTGATTCTGAACTCAAATTATTGCTTCAGAAATATACTGATTTGGCCACATTGGATAATTTTCAAAGTTTAGAAGAAGCTGTAGCAGCTCTTCAAGCCAAATTTAAGACCCAGGCTAACAACTCTGAGCAACTGAAACAACAATTGGAAGAGCAGATAAATAATGTCCAGACACAGCTCCAAACAATTGTCAAAAGCATAAAATCACAAGAAGATTTTGATCTAGTGATTTCCACTCTAAAGGAACAGATTCAGTCACTCCAAATACCTAATCTGGACCCCTTGAACAATGCAATAGCCGAGGTTAAAGAAAAAATTGGGACACTTGAAAATTTTATGAACAATTTGCCATCTTCTGATGCTTTGAATGCAATAACTCGGAGTGTAGCAAATATTAAGCTGCAACTTGAAACATATGAAGATTTTGGAAAAATTCAAAGTTCCATAACCCATCTTGAAGGTACAATAGCAGCAGTGCAAAGTGATTTGGCAAATGTACTAGAATCCCGATTGCCTGGGATTGTAGATACCCTTGTCAGTGTCCAGCAACAAATCACAAAGCTTGAAAACCTCAACACTGAATCTGAGCTATCTCATTTTCATCACTTGATTGATGATATCCAAACAAAACTTGAAATTTTACAACAATCAACACCCTCTCAGGCAGATATAGCCCTGCTCCAAGATGCTACGCAAAATGTGGCTGATGCTTCTGAATTAAACAATGTGAAATTGGCACTTGAATTTTTGCAAAATACTGTGTCAAATCTTTCTACATCACAGGAACTTAAAAATATTAAGAGGGCAGTAAATCGCATATTGAAATCAGAAGATATCAAGAATATCCAGGCAGAGATCAAACATCTCACTCAAACAGTGGCCACTCTTCCAACCAATCAACATATTAATGAACTGCATGCCCTGTTTGAGGATATCAGAAGACAGGTCCATGATCTTACTGCTCAAAATTCAAAATTGGCAGTTGTTGAAAATTTGCAACAAATTTTAGCTAATATCAAGCAACAGCTAGGGACCATGGAATCCAATCAAGCAAATGCTCTGTCTGTTTTTGCCACCCAGCTACAAGAAATTGTGCAACAATACAAGAAACTTGTTGTGGACATAAAAATCAAGCCAGGCCATGATGATGTTGTTAGGACCATCAATGAGCATCTTGAATCTGTAACAAGCAGATTGCTCACAGCAGAAAAAGAAATAACAGGCATAATCGAGAATCCAAAGCATTCAGTAGTTCTTGAATTGTACAGCATCCCCAACAAAGAATATGATTCTCCATTTACACCAGGTGGCAAAATATATATGCTGTCCCCTGCACAATTTTATTACCAGTTTTTTGTTGGGGGCACATTGAGACCAATCAAGATCAAATATTGGCTTCAACCACAGGCACACCACTACCCTACCTTATCAATAAGAAATGCTGACAACAAACCAAAAATCACCAGTGTAGAATTGGAGGATTTTACAGATCCCAATACATTGGAAACAGCCTATACTGAAGATGATGGCTCTCTGGAATTTAAAATACAAATAGGGGATAAATTATATTTAGAAAATCCTGCAGTCTCAGCTGCTGAACACCCCATAGTTGCAATATTATTGTTTACATATTATGTCTAGACAAATTATTGTTGATGAATTACACAGACAGGCCAGACATAATTTTAAGAGACTCCCAGTAGTCACAAAGGGCAAAGATGATTTATGGCAAAGCGACTTGATTGAAATGGCAAGTGGACAGTTGAAAAACTTAGACAAAATCAACAAGGGCTACAAGTATCTACTCACTGTAATAGACACATTTTCAAAATTTGCCTGGGCTGTGCCACTCAAATCCAAGACTGGAAAATGTGTTACAGAAGCCCTCAGGACAATCATCAATCAGAGTGGAAGATCCCCGCGCTATTTGCAAACAGATAATGGCAAAGAATTTTATAATTCAGTGTTTCAACAATTTATTAAAAGCCAGGCAATAAAACATTATTCGAGTTACAGTGACCTCAAGGCCTCAATTGTAGAGAGATTCAACAGAACCTTAAAAAATCTTATGTATAAACAATTTACACTGCAAGGTAATTATAAATGGATTAATATTCTTCCAGAACTTCTACATAAATATAACAACTCGGTCCATTCCACAATCAACATGAAACCCTCTGAAGTAACTTCATCTGATGAGCAAAAATTGATCAGCACTGTTTATTATCCTAGATACCAGCCAACAGCAAGAAAAGCCAAATACAGGGTGGGTGATCAAGTAAGAATCAGCAAATATAAGCACTTATTCAAGAGAGGCTTTACAAGAAACTGGAGCACTGAATTATTTACAGTGGTTCAAGTTAAACCCGGGACCCTTAACACATATATAATAAAGGATCACCGAGGAGAAATTCTCAAAGGCAGGTTCTATGAACAAGAGCTCAGCAAAACTAAACAGCCTGACACATATCTCATAGAAAAAATTATCCGCAGAAAAGGCAACAAGTTACTTGTCAAATGGCTAGGACTTCCAGAACACAGCTGGATCGATGCAAACAAAATAATAATATGAGCACCTGGGATGTTATAAAAAGGCTGCCAGAACCTGAACAGCAGAATAAGAGAAATGGCAACTTGCTGCCTGATAATATTAGGTGTCTTATTGTTGGGCCATCTGCTTGTGGTAAAACTACACTAATGGTTGATAATTTTTTATTGGCACCCAACTGGTTAGACTGGAAAAACAGGCACTTGTATATCTTCTCTAAGAGCTTGGAACAATTAAAATATCAGCAGCTGATGAAGCTATATGATGGATTGGATATTGCCACTTTTGAACCAGATGTTAAGCCACTCCATGAATGTCTCGATAATTCTGTTGTTGTGTTTGATGACATTATACTGGATAATCAAAACAAGGTTAGAAATTTCTTTACACAGGGCCGGCACAAAAATATTGATTGCTTCTACCTGGCACAGACTTTTTCAAAAATACCGAAGCAACTGATCCGAGACAACAGCAATTTTATATGTGTGTTTCATCAGGATCATACCAACCTCAAACACATACATGATGAATATGTAGGTGGGGACTTGAGCTACAATGATTTTTCTAAGTTTTGCAGCAGGTGCTGGAACCAGGACAGTTATGGGTTTGTCACAATTGATATGACAAGAACACCCAATAGTGGCAAATACAGAAATAAAATCAACAATTTTCTAGACATTGAAACATAAATAAATAAAAATGAAAAGGCCAATAATTGATGATCTTAAGTTAAGAGATTATCTTGTAAAAAGATTTAAGGGATGGAAATCAGAGAACCGTGGAATTTATGAAAAACACAAACAAACAGAACAGCCTGTAATTGATGCTATTAATAATTTAGGTAAGAATATCAAAACTGTTACAGAGCAAAATCAAAATTTGCTCACAGAGCTTGTACCTGTAGCTGCAAGGAACATATTAGATTATCCATTCACCCCACTTTCCAGTATTCATACACCTAGTCCTATTGCTCCTAGAAGAATTGAGGCTAGTCAGGATCCTATTGAATTGGGTCTTCTTGCTCAAAAATATTTAACCACACCTAAAGACAATAAAGATGAGGTGTTTGGCTTATATGCTGACACAGAGCTTGATGGCAGCATCATACATAGAATTGGCAATTTCAGAGTAACATTTATGGGAGATGATATAATTGTATATTCAGAATCTCGACTTGGAGAAAAAGGTGCTTTTGTTAAGTACACCGGCACGCCTGGATTTTGGGAACTGATGACTAGGAAAAGGCCTGGCAGCTATACAGATCAAGATTATGAGGATTACAAAGAAATATTAATAAAATCAGATGCTCTATACCAGAACAATGATCCCACACAAAAAAGAGTCAAGTCTAGCAGTGGGGCAAAATACAATAATTTAATCAAGCCCATATGGTCTCAAATCAAGACTGGCAGTGGAATCAAACAATACAACACCCTGCCTAAAGAATTTGTGTGAGTTGATGATGTCAGGAAACTTGTAGATAGGTTATTGGTGATAGCTGGGGAGGAAAATGCTGGGAACCACAATTTTTACAATGAAAAAGTTGGAATTATGGACATGATAAGCACCAAATTGTCTAATTTTATAGTGAATGACACTAAGGGGATTGGATATCTCATAAAAATTATTAATACTCTACCCCCCAAATTTTGGAATATTTCTGAGGGTCGGGGCCTTGTTAATGACATTATAAACAAGCTGCCATTTGAATTACACATTCCAGGCTATCAGTATTGTGGTCCAGGCACAAAACTAGATCATAGATTAAACAGAGGTGATCCTGGTGTTAATCCCCTAGATGCTGCTTGTAGAGACCATGACATAGCATACAACACACATTCTGATCTTGATAAGAGACATGTTGCAGACAAGAATTTAGAAGAGGCTGCATTTGGCAGATTTGTAAGCAAAGATGCTTCTTTGAGTGAAAAAATAGCAGCATTGGGAACCACAATAGCTATGAACACCAAACAAAAATTGGGGTGGGGGTTGTGAATATGTATATAATAAACCTACAATGAAGGCCAATGGTGTTATGTATCAAATTCCTTATGCAGGTCTCAAATCTCTTAAAACTATTGATAGTCTTTTAACCAAAAAACAGCGCAAGAAAAAAAATACTTGTATTGCAAAGGGACATGGTATGAAATTGTTGCTTAGTACCCCCCAATTAAAAAAAATTACAGCAATCAAGAAAAAAATCACATGTGGGGGGATTTATATTTACCATCCCTGCCATCTTAGCTGCTCTCGGGGCTGTGGGGAGCTTGGCTGGGGGTTCAGCTGCCATAGCAAAAACAGTAATAGATGCCAAGAAAAATAGGGCAGAATTAGATGAGCAGAAGCGCCATAACCTGGCCATGGAGAAACAGGGCAAAGGTGTTAAGAGAGCCATGAATAAGTTTAAAAAAAACAAGAGCCGCTTACAAACCAAGATATTGAAGCTTTAATCAAGCCACTGGGCATCAAACATTTTAGAGGTGTGTACATGTCTGATTCTTTGCCAGAACAACCACTCAACAAAGAGTGTGGCATTGTTAATTTGGATAAGTACAAAAATCAGGGCACTCACTGGATCTGTTATCTTAAATATTTAAACAATGAGGCATTTGTATTTGATTCATTTGGAGGTGTTCCACCTGAAAATTTAATAAAATATCTAAATTCAGCTAATCTTTATTACAATAATGCCCGTGTTCAAAATTTCAAAGATGTTAATTGCGGACATTTGTGTTTATCTGTTCTTAGATATATGTCTCAAATAAATAAACCATCAATTGAAGATTTTCAAAAAGCCTTGTGGTATTTAAAACATCATGGGGGTATTCCATCTCACCAGCCAAAATTCAATATTGAAACTCAAATTGCATGATGATATTGTATATCCCAAAACAATAGCTCTCAGGGCATTTTATGGCATGTACCTAATCCCTAATATTACACACCACAACAACACAATTGCAGTTGGGGATGAAAAAATTGTCATCACTCCAGGGCAGTATAATCTGTCCACTCTAAATGCTCAATTACCCAGAGGTATAGTGTTAAGTCAAAATTCTGTCACTCACAGAGTAGAGATTGTATCTGCTACAGAAACAGTGGATCTGGGTACTATTGGAGAGCTGTTAGGCTTTGAGAACAACACAAAACTTGAACCAGGCATCAAACACACTGCTATGAATATACCTAAATTCTTAGCCATAGAGACTCTAAATATTCACTGTAATGTGGCTGAGGGTATGATCACCAAATCAAATGGCATAGGCACTCACAAACAAACTGGCATCATTGCAACATTCAAACCTAATTCTGAATTCATGGAGCCCATCATCTACAATCCATCCCCAACATTATATTTTCCTGTGAGTCATAATAGAATAGATTATATTGAATTGATGGTCACTAATGAAAAAGAAGAATTAGTTGATTTTGCTGGAGCCACAACAACTGCAATCATAGAGATTAATATTTAAATAAAAATACATACAAAAAAAATGGAAAATATTGAGAGTTATGAGCTACAATCATTCCCCCCAAACAGGAGGACATTTGCAAATTTAAATCAACCCAACACAGAGATTGAGGTTGATCTTGATGTAGGGGATGGCTTTATACACCCTCACAGAGCAGATCTATACATCAAATTTGATGTTGTAAAGCTCGATGGTACCGATTATCCGGCAAATTCAAATATAAGACTTGTAGACAATTTTGTGCCGCATCTATTCTCTGAAATTGAGATCAGAAAGCATGGCGTTGTTATAAACAGAGTGGATTATCCCGGCATTACCTCCACAGCTTTGGCCACATTAAAATTATCCAAAACAGAGGCTTCATACTACAAAATCGGTGGATTTGAGGCTGGTGAAAAAATATTATCTAAGAACCACACTGTGCTGTTCCCGATGCGAATATTGCCAGGATTCTTCTCAGATTTCAAAGAAATTATGTGGAAGGGTGGTTTAAGAATTACATTTAGAAGAGCTGCAAATGATAACAATGCTTTGATGAGGTACAGTGCAATAAACCCTACAGGAGAAGCTCTGCCTAATACCCTACCAGATGCAGGCAAATGCATTATTCAGACTATGGAGTTAAGAATCCCTGTTGTTGAGTATGAGGCCAGTTATGCTCTTAAATACAAAGCAGATATAATAAAAAATCCACAGATTCCTCTGCAATTTTATACATATCAATGTGTACAGAAGCCCGCAACTGGTTCTTATTATGAATTTGATGCCACAAATTCATTCTCCAGCATACAATATGACATTCCTGATTTTGTAGTGGTATTGTTTCAGACTGGAAGACACAACAATCAGGAAAAAAATTCAAGTAAATTTCATAGCTGCAACATCAAGAACATATATCTTAAAAATGGCAGAAATGAGGTATTTCCTAGAGAAAATTAAAATTTAGACATGTCCAAGGATGATTTCCTTAAATTATATGAGGCATTTACATCCTTCAAAAGGGTCACTACTGGCAATACTGACATGTATTACACACCAGATGAATTCAAAGCACAGAGACCCATGTTTGTAATCAATGCTTCAAAAAGAAAACAAGTTGTGGTGAATGACAGAACAAATATTAAAATTATCTGTGAATTCCATGAGGCATTACCTGATGACACCATATGTAGTGTTATTCTCATAGGAGAAAAATCATATGTTTATGATGTAAGAAATGAGAGGGTCACAGAGCAATTCTAGAAGAATTATATTATTTTTAATACTAGATATACAAATTGAAGCTGGTATCCAATTGAACTTAAACCAGAAGTAAATATGTGTATGTGGGTATGTATATGGGTGTGTATGTGGGTGTAGGTGGTCTACTTTTAAGTGTAGCCAAAAAAAATATCAAGAGGGGCATATTTTTGACTGGATTATGGACAACAATCTCACAGAAGTGCCTTTTATAAGTGTAGGCAAATCAATCTGAGGGGGCTCATCCTTTCTCAGGAAATTCCAGAGGGCATTTTTACAAAAATCTTGGATTAGGCAGGGTTCCACACTTGAGCAAAAAGGTTATATGCTCATGTTGAGCTTGTTTTAAGTGTAGCCAAATCTGCTTGAGGGGGGTTCATCCTTTCCTGGGTTTATAATACCACCAATCCCACTACTTTGTAGCATGGAACATGCTGATTAATATGCAAATTTATTACGCTCTCTAAGATCAATTGTTCAGAAGTTATAAGCAGTAAAATTTAATATTCGCGGGCGATCCAATATGGTTCTCAAACAACAATTAGTGAAACCGACATATTCTTGAAGCGTTCAATATGTTCTATTAAAATGCAAATAATTGTGTTCGGTACGATAAATTGTTCAGAAGTTATAAGCAGTTCAAGTTAATTTTCGAGGGCGGGCCAATATGGTTCTCAACCAACAACTAGTGAAATCGATATATTCTTGTAGCATGCAACATGCTGATTAATATGCAAAATTATTACGCTCACTACGATCATTTGTTCAGAAGTTATAAGCAGAACAAGTCAATACTCGCGGCCGGGCCAATATGGTTGTTCTAAAAAACAACTAGTGAAACCGACATATTCTTGTAGCATTCAACATGTTTCATTAAAATACAAATAATTGTGCTCTCTACGATCAATTGTTCAGGAGTTATAAGCAGTTCAAGTTGATTTTCGCGGGAGGACCAATATGGTTCTTAACCAAAAACTAACGAAATCGATATATTCTTGTAGCATGCAACATGCTGTTTAATATGCAAAAATATTACGCTTTCTACGATCAATTGTTCAGAAGTTATAAGGAGTTGAAATTAGTTTTGGCGGGCGGTCCAAAATGGTTTTCTAAAAACATCTAGTGAAACCGACATATTCTTGTATCATTCAACATGTTTCATTAAAATGCAAATAATTGTGTTCTCTACGATCAATTGTTCAGGAGTTATAAGCAGTTCAAGTTGATTTTCGCGGGCGGACCAATATGGTTCTCAACAAACAACTACTGAAATCGATATATTCTTGTAGCATGCAACATGCTGATTAATAAGCAAATGTATTACCCTCTCTAGGATCATTTGATCAGAAGTTATAAACAGTTCAAGTTAATTCTCGCGGGCGGGCCAATATGGTTTTCTATAAACAACTAGTGAAACCGACATATTCTTGTAGCATTCAAAATGTTTCATTAAAATGCAAATAATTGTGTGCTCTACGATCAATTGTTCAGAAGTTATAAGCAGTTCAAGTTAATTTTCGCGGGCAGGCCAATATATTTCTCAAACAACAACTAGTGAAATCGATATATTCGTGTAGCATGCAACATGCTGATTAATATGCAAAATTATTACGCTTTCTACGATTACTGTTCAGAAGTTATAAGCAGTTGCAATAAATTTTCGCGGCGGGCTAATATGGTTCTCAACCAACTACTAATGAAATCGATATAGTCTTGTAGCATGTAACAAGCTGTTTAATATGCATAATTATTACGCTTTCTACGATCAATTGTTCAGAAGTTATAAGGAGTTGAAGTTAGTTTTGGCGGGCGGGCCAAAATGGTTCTAAAACAATAATTAGTGAAACCGACATATTCTTGTAGCATACAACATATTAGATTAAAATGAAAATAATTGTGATCTCTACGATCAATTCTTCTGAAGTTATAAGCAGTTCAAGTTGATTTTCGCGGGCGGGAAAATATGTTTTTCAACCAACAACTAGTGAAATCGATATATTCTTGTAGCATGCAACATTCTGATTAATATGCACATTTTTTACGCTCTCTACGATCATTTGTTCAGAAGCTAAAAGCAGTTCAATTTAATACTCGCCGACGGCCATTATGGTTCTCAAATAACAACTAGTGAAACTGACATATTCTTGTAGCATTCAACATGTTTCATTAACATGGAAATAATTGTGTTGTCTACGATCAATTGTTAAGGAGTTATAAGCAGTTAAAGTTGATTTTTGCGGCGGGCCAATATGGTTCTCAACCAACAACAAGTGAAATCGATATATTCTTGTAGCATGCAACATGCTGATTAATATGCAAATTTATAACGCTCTCTACGATCATTTGTTCAGAAGTTATAAACAGTTAAAATTAATACTCGCGGGCGGGCCAATATGGTTTTCTAAAAACAACTAGTGAAACCGACATATTCTTGTAGCATTCAACATGTTTCATTAAAATGCAAATAATTGTGCTCTCTACAATCAATTGTTCAGGAGTTATAAGCAGTTCAAGTTGATTTCCGCGGGCGGGCCAATATGGTTCTCAACCAACAACTAGTGAAACCGATATATTCTTGTAGCATGTAACATGCTGATTAACATGCAAAATTATTACGCTTTCTACGATCAATTGTTCAGAAGTTATAAGGAGTTGAAATTAGTTTTGGCGGGCGGGCCAAAATGGTTTTCTAAAAACAACTAGTGAAACCGACATATTCTTGTAGCCTTCAACATGTTTCATTAAAAAACAAATAATTGTGTTCTCTACGATCAATTTTTCAGGAGTTATAAGCAGTTCAAATTGATTTTCGCGGGCGGGCCAATATGGTTCTCAACCAACAACTAGTGAAATCGATATATTCTTGTAGCATGCAACATGCTGATTAATATGCAAATTTATTACGCTCTCTAAGATCATTTGTTCAGAAGTTATAAGCAGTTCAATTTTATATTCGCGGGCGATCCAATATGGTTCTCAAACAACAATTAGTGAAACCGACATATTCTTGAAGCGTTCAAGATGTTTCATTAAAACGCAAATAATTGTGTTCGCTACGATAAATTGTTCAGAATTTATAAGCAGTTCAAGTTAATTTTCGCGGGCGGGCCAATATGGTTCTCAACCAACAACCAATGAAATCGATATATTCTTGTAGCATGCAACATGCTGATTAATATGCAAAATTATAATGCTCTCTACGATCATTTGTTCAGAAGTTATAAGGAGTTGAAGTTAGTTTTGGCGGGCGGGACAAAATGGTTCTCAAACTATAACTAGTGAAACCGACATAATCTTGTTGCATGCAACATGCTGATTAATATGCAAAATTATTACCCTCACTACGATCATTTGTTCAGAAGTTATAAGCAGAACAAGTCAATACTCGCGGGCGGGCCAATATGGTTGTTCTAAAAACAACTAGTGAAACCGACATATTCTTGTAGCATTCAACATGTTTCATTAAAATGCAAATAATTGTGCTCTCTACGATCAATTGTTCAGGAGTTATAAGCAGTTCAAATTGATTTTCGCGGGCGGACCAATATGGTTCTCAACCAACAACTACTGAAATCGATATATTCTTGTAGCATGCAACATGCTGATTAATATGCAAATGTATTACGCTCTCTAGGATCATTTGTTCAGAAGTTATAAACAGTTCAAGACAATACTATGCACCATTCGCTGTAAAATTCTCATTTTGTGACTTTTCAATAATTTATAACTACCTTCAACACGCCAAAAGCCTTTACAGAGCATGTATGGGCCAACGTCTTATCCACCTTTTCTCTTCATATTTCTTCAATTCATATAACTTCTTACATATAAACGGCAATATTACCAATCTCATTAATATATGACAGCATGTTAACTTCTAAATGTTTATTGTGCAGATGTGTCCCAGCTATCGATGAAGCGAACTGAGAGCGCTGCATCGTTAAAAACCGACCAAACTCTCACACAGAAACACATTTTTTTTTACTGATACCACACACAACTCACACGATTTGGACAGAAATACCAAATCAAGTCCCTACCTCTTATTATTACATCTGCCATTTTTATGACACATATTTACATTAACTGTTATTACATATTTGATACTCTCACTTCCATTTATTTTTTCTGAAGACTTTTCATTGTGTTTTGCTATAATTGAATGCATACTATGTATCTAATCTTATTATTTACACCCTGATGAAATTTCCCAATTGCTCCTGTTCACGCTCAAAATTTTATTTTATGACATATTAAACACTGATAGTGATCATCATTTGCTGTGTCATCACTAATGTACCTTCTCATAGATATAAGGTGAAGTCATTTCTCCAGAGTACATCCAGAAGTCATCCATACGTGGCAAGCAGATTTCGCATCGAATTAATATTGTTCCTGAACTTTTCTTGTGAACATATTTTGTCTCCCATCAACTTATTTGTGTATTATTTTCAACATTTGAGACCTACTAACTTATCTTCGGATCAGTGTTACCAGTGATATATTTATTCAAGTGTTTTCACAGTGTCACGTACATGCAAGTCGTGCGATGAGATGCCGCTGAGACTACCTTAATTGCCAATTTTGGTTTCATCCGCTTCGGAATACATGACAGAAAAGTGTTACACTTCAATTAGTGTATTATTATTGTTATGTTCTACAGTGCACTACATAGGCTACTTGCCTACTGCCCTACGACGAATCATGTTATATACGGGGTGTAATCATTTATTCAGGGAACTGGTCGTTGTACATATTTAATCATATCTTAATATTTTTTGTCAGTAAAGAAATGTGATTGTCCCCTGGCCAATCCCATTTCTTTTCAGGGGGAGGTGGCATGTCACGAGCCGGAAATAAAATGCTGTGTAATCAAAAACGCCAGCAGTCCCCGGGTGACGAGAGGTCGCCGAGGGAGTCTTGGTCGAGGGAGCGAAGCGCGAGGTGTGTTGCGAGTGACAGTGTTAAGTCGGTCTATTTAAAAGGTTTGGGCGAACCCACTGATGACACCTTCGATGGACCGATAGAGCGCCGCGTCGTGACCCAGCCAAGGAACCGCGAAGGAAATCAGGTACAGTGGTGACACTTTGGGTTTTATCATTGTCAGTGTTTACATATCTCGTTGGCTCGTGCGTGATCTCTCCCCCCTCACTTGTGAGATTCTATTAAATATTGGTAAGGATCAATGAGCGTAATTTATTCCATTCTTCATACACACATCCTCTTGCAGCCAAGCAGTTTAAGCCGGCGAACGGCCTAAACGTAACATAATTCTCGCGGGCGGGCCAATATGGTTTTCTATAAACTACTAGTGAAACCGACATATTCTTGTAGCATTCAAAATGTTTCATTAAAATGCAAATAATTGTGTGGTCTACGATCAAAGGTTCAGATGTTATAAGCAGTTCAAGTTAATTCTCGCGGGCGGGCCAATATGGTTTTCTATAAACAACTAGTGAAACCGACATATTCTTGTAGCATTCAAAATGTTTCATTAAAATGCAAATAATTGTGTGGTCTACGATCAATTGTTCAGAATTTATAAGCAGTTCAAATTAATTTTCGCGGCGGGCTAATATGGTTCTCAATCAACAACTAATGAAATCGATATATTCTTGTAGCATGTAACAAGCTGTTTAATATGCATAATTATTACGCTTTCTACGATCAATTGTTCAGAAGTTATAAGGAGTTGAAATTAGTTTTGGCGGGCGGGCCAAAATGGTTTTCTCAAAGCAACTAGTGAAACCGACATATTCTTGTAGCCTTCAACATGTTTCATTAAAATGCAAATAATTGTGTTCTCTACGATCATTTGTTCAGAAGTTATAAGCAGTTCAATTTAATACTCGCGGGCGGGCCAATATGGTTTTCAAACAACAACTAGTGAAACCGACATATTCTTGAAGCATTCAACATGTTTCATTAAAATGCAAATAATTGTGTTCGCTACGATCAATTGTTCAGAAGTTATAAGCAGTTCAAGTTAATTTCCGCGGGCGGACCAATATGGTTCTCAACCAACAACTAATGAAATCGATATATTCTTGTAGCATGCAACATGCTGATTAATATGCAAAATTATTAAGCTCTCTACGATAATTTGTTCAGAAGTTATAACGAGTTGAAGTTAGTTTTAAGGGGCGGGACAAAAAGGTTCTCAAACCATAACTAGTGAAACCGACATATTCTTGTAGTATACAACATGTTTGATTGAAATGCAAATAATTGTGTTCGCTACGATCAATTGTTCAGAAGTTATAAGCAGTTCAAGTTAATTTTCTTGAGCGGGCCAATATGGTTCTCAACCAACAACCAATGAAATCGATATATTCTTGTAGCATGCAACATGCTGATTAATATGCAAAATTATAACGCTCTCTACGATCAATTGTTCAGAAGTTAGAAGGAGTTGAAGTTAGTTTTGGCAGGCGGGCCAAAATGGTTCTCAAACAATAACTAGTGAAACCGACATATTCTTGTAGCATACAACATGTTTGATTGAAATGCAAATAATTGTGTTCTCTGCGATCAATTGTTCAGAAGTTATAAACAGTTCAAGTTAATACTCGCGGGCGGGCCAATATGGTTTTCTAAAAACAACTAGTGAAACCGACATATTCTTGTAGCATTCAATATGTTTCATTAAAATGCAAATAATTGTGTTCTCTACGATCAATTTTTCAGGAGTTATAAGCAGTTCAAGTTGATTTTCAGGGGCGAGCCAATATGGTTCTCAACCAACAACTACTGAAATCGATATATTCTTGTAGCATGCAACATGCTGATTAATATGCAAATTTATTACGCTCTCTAGGATCATTTGTTCAGAAGTTATAAACAGTTCAAGTTAATACTCGTGGGCGGGCCAATATGGATTTCTAAAAACAACTTGTGAAACCGACATATTCTTGTTGCATACAACATGTTTGATTAAAATGCTATTAATTGTGGTCTCTACGATCAATTGTTCAGGAGTTATAAACAGTTCAAGTTGATTTTCGCGGGCGGGCCAATATGGTTCTCAACCAACAACCAATGAAATCGATATATTCTTGTAGCATGCAACATGCTGATTGATATGCAAAATAATTACGCTCTCTACGATCATTTGTTCAGAAGTTATAAGGAGTTGAAATTAATTTTGGCGGGCGGGCCAAAATGGTTCTCAAACAATAACTAGTGAAGCCGACATATTCTTGTAGCATACAACATGTTTGATTGAAATGCAAATAATTGTGTGCTCTACAATCAATTGTTCAGAAGTTATAAGCAGTTCAAGTTAATTTTCGCGGGCAGCCAATATATTTCTCAAACAACAACTAGTGAAATCGATATATTCTTGTAGCATGCAACATGCTGATTAATATGAAAGATTATTACGCTTTCTACGATTATTTGTTCAGTAGTTATAAGCAGTTCAAATAATTTTCGCGGGCGGGCCAATATGGTTCTCAACCAACAACTAGTGAAATCGATATATTCTTGTAGCATGCAACATGCTGATTAACATGCAAATTTATTACGCTCTATAAGATCATTTGTTCAGAAGTTATAAGCAGTTCAATTTAATATTCGCGGGCGATCCAAAATGGTTCTCAAACAACAATTAGTGAAACCGACATATTCTTGAAGCATTCAATTTGTTTCATTAAAATGCAAATAATTGTGTTCGCTACGATCAATTGTTCAGAAGTTATAAGCAGTTCAAGTTAATTTTCGCGGGCGGGCCAATATGGTTCTCAACCAACAACCATTGAAATCGATATATTCTTGTAGCATGCAACATGCTGATTAATATGCAAAATTATAACGCTCTCTACGATCATTAGTTCAGAAGTTATAAGGAGTTGAAGTTAGTTCTGGCGGGCGGGCCAAAATGGTTCTCAAACAATAACTAGTGAAACCGACATATTCTTGTAGCATACAACATGTTAGAATAAGATGATAATAATTGTGATCTCTACGATCAATTGTTCAGAAGTTATAAGCACTTCAAGTTGATTTTCGCGGGCGGGCCAATATGTTTTTCAACCAACAACTAGTGAAATCGATATATTCTTGTAGCATGCAACATGCTGATTAATATGCAAATTTTTTATGTTCCCTACGATCATTTGTTCAGAAGTTATAAGCAATTCAAGTTAATACTCGCTGGCGGGCCAATATGGTTCTCAAATAACAACTAGTGGAACTGATATATTCTTGTAGCATTCAACATGTTTCATTAAAATGCAAATAATTTTGTTGTTTACGATCAATTGTTCAGGAGTTATAAGCAGTTAAAGTTGATTTTCGTGGCAGGCCAATATGGTTCTCAACCAACAACAAGTAAAATCGAAATATTCTTGTAGGATGCAACATGCTGATTAATATGAAAAATTTATTACGCTCTCTACGATCATTTGTTCAGAAGTTATAAACAGTTCAAGTTAATACTGACGGGCGGGCCAATATGGTTTTCTAAATACAACTAGTGAAACCGACATATTCTTGTAGCATTCAACAAGTTTCATTAAAATGCAAATAATTGTGCTCTCTACGATCAATTGTTCAGGAGTTATAAGCAGTTCAAGTTGATATTCGCGGGCGGGCCAATATGGTTCTCAACCAACAACTAGTGAAATCGATATATTCTTGTAGCATGCAACATGCTGATTGATATGCAACATTATTACGCTCTCTACGATCATTTGTTCAGAAGTTATAAGGAGTTGAAGTTAGTTTTGGCGGGCGGTCCAAAATGGTTCTCAAACAATAACTAGTGAAACCGACATATTCTTGTAGCACACAACATGTTTGATTGAAATGCAAATAATTGTGTGCTCTACAATCAATTGTTCAGAAGTTATAAGCAGTTCAAGTTAATTTTCGCGGGCAGGCCAATATAATTCTCAAGCAACAACTAGTGAAATCGATATATTCTTGTAGCATGCAACATGCTGATTAATATAAAAAATTATTACGCTTTCTTCGAATATTTGTTCAGAAGTTATAAGCAGTTCAAATTAATTTTCGCGGGCGGGCCAATATGGTTCTCAAACAACAACTAGTGAAATCGATATATTCTTGTAGCATGCAACATGCTGATTAATATGCAAATTTATTACGCTCTCTAAGATCATTTGTTCAGAAGTTATAAGCAGTTCAATTTAATATTCGCGGGCGGGCCAATATGGTTCTCAAATAACAACTTGTGAAACTGACATATTCTTGTAGCATTCAACATGTTTCATTAAAATGCAAATAATTTTGTTGTTTACGATCAATTGTTCAGGAGTTATAAGCAGTTAAAGTTGATTTTCTTGGCAGGCCAATATGGTTCTCAACCAACAACAAGTAAAATCGATATATTCTTGTAGCATGCAACATGCTGATTAATATGAAAATTTATTACGCTCTCTACGATCATTTGTTCAGAAGTTATAAACAGTTCAAGTTAATACTGACGGGCGGGCCAATATGGTTTTCTAAATACAACTAGTGAAACCGACATATTCTTGTAGCATTCAACAAGTTTCATTAAAATGCAAATAATTGTGCTCTCTACGATCAATTGTTCAGGAGTTATAAGCAGTTCAAGTTGATATTCGCGGGCGGGCCAATATGGTTCTCAACCAACTACTAGTGAAATCGATATATTCTTGTAGCATGCAACATGCTGATTAATATGCACATTTTTTACGCTCTCTACGATCATTTGTTCAGAAGCTATAAGCAGTTCAATTTAATACTCGCCGACGGCCATTATGGTTCTCAAATAACAACTAGTGAAACTGACATATTCTTGTAGCATTCAGCATGTTTCATTAACATGGAAATAATTGTGTTGTCTACGATCAATTGTTAAGGAGTTATAAGCAGATAAAGTTGATTTTTGCGGCGGGCCAATATGGTTCTCAACCAACAAGTGAAATCGATATATTCTTGTAGCATGCAACATGCTGATTAATATGCAAATTTATAACGCTCACTACGATCATTTGTTCAGAAGTTATAAACAGTTAAAATTAATACTCGCGGGCGGGCCAATATGGTTTTCTAAAAACAACTAGTGAAACCGACATATTCTTGTAGCATTCAACATGTTTCATTAAAATACAAATAATTGTGCTCCCTACGATCAATTGTTCAGGAGTTATAAGCAGTTCAAGTTGATTTTCGCGGGAGGACCAATATGGTTCTCAACCAAAAACTAATGAAATCGATATATTCTTGTAGCATGCAACATGCTGTTTAATATGCAAAAATATTACGCTTTCTACGATCAATTGTTCGGACGTTATAAGGAGTTGAAATTAGTTTTGGCGGGCGGTCCAAAATGGTTTTCTAAAAACATCTAGTGAAACCGACATATTCTTGTATCATTCAACATGTTTCATTAAAATGCAAATAATTGTGTTCTCTACGATCAATTGTTCAGGAGTTATAAGCAGTTCAAGTTGATTTTCGCGGGCGGACCAATATGGTTCTCAACAAACAACTACTGAAATCGATATATTCTTGTAGCATGCAACATGCTGATTAATAAGCAAATGTATTACCCTCTCTAGGATCATTTGATCAGAAGTTATAAACAGTTGAAGTTAATTCTCGCGGGCGGGCCAATATGGTTTTCTATAAACAACTAGTGAAACCGACATATTCTTGTAGCATTCAAAATGTTTCATTAAAATGCAAATAATTGTGTGCTCTACGATCAATTGTTCAGAAGTTATAAGCAGTTCAAGTTAATTTTCGCGGGCAGGCCAATATATTTCTCAAACAACAACTAGTGAAATCGATATATTCGTGTAGCATGCAACATGCTGATTAATATGGAAAATTATTACGCTTTCTACGATTACTGTTCAGAAGTTATAAGCAGTTGCAATTAATTTTCGCGGCGGGCTAATATGGTTCTCAACCAACTACTAATGAAATCGATATATTCTTGTAGCATGTAACAAGCTGTTTAATATGCATAATTATTACGCTTTCTACGATCAATTGTTCAGAAGTTATAAGGAGTTGAAGTTAGTTTTGGCGGGCGGGCCAAAATGGTTCTAAAACAATAATTAGTGAAACCGACATATTCTTGTAGCATACAACATATTAGATTAAAATGAAAATAATTGTGATCTCTACGATCAATTCTTCTGAAGTTATAAGCAGTTCAAGTTGATTTTCGCGGGCGGGAAAATATGTTTTTCAACCAACAACTAGTGAAATCGATATATTCTTGTAGCATGCAACATGCTGATTAATATGCACATTTTTTACGCTCTCTACGATCATTTGTTCAGAAGCTATAAGCAGTTCAATTTAATACTCGCCGACGGCCATTATGGTTCTCAAATAACAACTAGTGAAACTGACATATTCTTGTAGCATTCAACATGTTTCATTAACATGGAAATAATTGTGTTGTCTACGATCAATTGTTAAGGAGTTATAAGCAGTTAAAGTTGATTTTTGCGGCGGGCCAATATGGTTCTCAACCAACAACAAGTGAAATCGATATATTCTTGTAGCATGCAACATGCTGATTAATATGCAAATTTATAACGCTCTCTACGATCATTTGTTCAGAAGTTATAAACAGTTAAAATTAATACTCGCGGGCGGGCCAATATGGTTTTCTAAAAACAACTAGTGAAACCGACATATTCTTGTAGCATTCAACATGTTTCATTAAAATGCAAATAATTGTGCTCTCTACAATCAATTGTTCAGGAGTTATAAGCAGTTCAAGTTGATTTCCGCGGGCGGGCCAATATGGTTCTCAACCAACAACTAGTGAAACCGATATATTCTTGTAGCATGTAACATGCTGATTAACATGCAAAATTATTACGCTTTCTACGATCAATTGTTCAGAAGTTATAAGGAGTTGAAATTAGTTTTGGCGGGCGGGCCAAAATGGTTTTCTAAAAACAACTAGTGAAACCGACATATTCTTGTAGCCTTCAACATGTTTCATTAAAAAGCAAATAGTTGTGTTCTCTACGATCAATTTTTCAGGAGTTATAAGCAGTTCAAATTGATTTTCGCGGGCGGGCCAATATGGTTCTCAACCAACAACTAGTGAAATCGATATATTCTTGTAGCATGCAACATGCTGATTAATATGCAAATTTATTACGCTCTCTAAGATCATTTGTTCAGAAGTTATAAGCAGTTCAATTTTATATTCGCGGGCGATCCAATATGGTTCTCAAACAACAATTAGTGAAACCGACATATTCTTGAAGCGTTCAAGATGTTTCATTAAAACGCAAATAATTGTGTTCGCTACGATAAATTGTTCAGAATTTATAAGCAGTTCAAGTTAATTTTCGCGGGCGGGCCAATATGGTTCTCAACCAACAACCAATGAAATCGATATATTCTTGTAGCATGCAACATGCTGATTAATATGCAAAATTATAATGCTCTCTACGATCATTTGTTCAGAAGTTATAAGGAGTTGAAGTTAGTTTTGGCGGGCGGGACAAAATGGTTCTCAAACTATAACTAGTGAAACCGACATAATCTTGTAGCATGCAACATGCTGATTAATATGCAAAATTATTACCCTCACTACGATCATTTGTTCAGAAGTTATAAGCAGAACAAGTCAATACTCGCGGGCGGGCCAATATGGTTGTTCTAAAAACAACTAGTGAAACCGACATATTCTTGTAGCATTCAACATGTTTCATTAAAATGCAAATAATTGTGCTCTCTACGATCAATTGTTCAGGAGTTATAAGCAGTTCAAATTGATTTTCGCGGGCGGACCAATATGGTTCTCAACCAACAACTACTGAAATCGATATATTCTTGTAGCATGCAACATGCTGATTAATATGCAAATGTATTACGCTCTCTAGGATCATTTGTTCAGAAGTTATAAACAGTTCAAGACAATACTATGCACCATTCGCTGTAAAATTCTCATTTTGTGACTTTTCAATAATTTATAACTACCTTCAACACGCCAAAAGCCTTTACAGAGCATGTATGGGCCAACGTCTTATCCACCTTTTCTCTTCATATTTCTTCAATTCATATAACTTCTTACATATAAACGGCAATATTACCAATCTCATTAATATATGACAGCATGTTAACTTCTAAATGTTTATTGTGCAGATGTGTCCCAGCTATCGATGAAGCGAACTGAGAGCGCTGCATCGTTAAAAACCGACCAAACTCTCACACAGAAACACATTTTTTTTTACTGATACCACACACAACTCACACGATTTGGACAGAAATACCAAATCAAGTCCCTACCTCTTATTATTACATCTGCCATTTTTATGACACATATTTACATTAACTGTTATTACATATTTGATACTCTCACTTCCATTTATTTTTTCTGAAGACTTTTCATTGTGTTTTGCTATAATTGAATGCATACTATGTATCTAATCTTATTATTTACACCCTGATGAAATTTCCCAATTGCTCCTGTTCACGCTCAAAATTTTATTTTATGACATATTAAACACTGATAGCGATCATCATTTGCTGTGTCATCACTAATGTACCTTCTCATAGATATAAGGTGAAGTCATTTCTCCAGAGTACATCCAGAAGTCATCCATACGTGGCAAGCAGATTTCGCATCGAATTAATATTGTTCCTGAACTTTTCTTGTGAACATATTTTGTCTCCCATCAACTTATTTGTGTATTATTTTCAACATTTGAGACCTACTAACTTATCTTCGGATCAGTGTTACCAGTGATATATTTATTCAAGTGTTTTCACAGTGTCACGTACATGCACGTCGTGCGATGAGATGCCGCTGAGACTACCTTAATTGCCAATTTTGGTTTCATCCGCTTCGGAATACATGACAGAAAAGTGTTACACTTCAATTAGTGTATTATTATTGTTATGTTCTACAGTGCACTACATAGGCTACTTGCCTACTGCCCTACGACGAATCATGTTATATACGGGGTGTAATCATTTATTCAGGGAACTGGTCGTTGTACATATTTAATCATATCTTAATATTTTTTGTCAGTAAAGAAATGTGATTGTCCCCTGGCCAATCCCATTTCTTTTCAGGGGGAGGTGGCATGTCACGAGCCGGAAATAAAATGCTGTGTAATCAAAAACGCCAGCAGTCCCCGGGTGACGAGAGGTCGCCGAGGGAGTCTTGGTCGAGGGAGCGAAGCGCGAGGTGTGTTGCGAGTGACAGTGTTAAGTCGGTCTATTTAAAAGGTTTGGGCGAACCCACTGATGACACCTTCGATGGACCGATAGAGCGCCGCGTCGTGACCCAGCCAAGGAACCGCGAAGGAAATCAGGTACAGTGGTGACACTTTGGGTTTTATCATTGTCAGTGTTTACATATCTCGTTGGCTCGTGCGTGATCTCTCCCCACTCACTTGTGAGATTCTATTAAATATTAGTAAGGAGCAATGAGCGTAATTTATTCCATTCTTCATACACACATCCTCTTGCAGCCAAGCAGTTTAAGCCGGCGAACGGCCTAAACGTAACATAATTCTCGCGGGCGGGCCAATATGGTTTTCTATAAACTACTAGTGAAACCGACATATTCTTGTAGCATTCAAAATGTTTCATTAAAATGCAAATAATTGTGTGGTCTACGATCAAAGGTTCAGATGTTATAAGCAGTTCAAGTTAATTCTCGCGGGCGGGCCAATATGGTTTTCTATAAACAACTAGTGAAACCGACATATTCTTGTAGCATTCAAAATGTTTCATTAAAATGCAAATAATTGTGTGGTCTACGATCAATTGTTCAGAATTTATAAGCAGTTCAAATTAATTTTCGCGGCGGGCTAATATGGTTCTCAATCAACAACTAATGAAATCGATATATTCTTGTAGCATGTAACAAGCTGTTTAATATGCATAATTATTACGCTTTCTACGATCAATTGTTCAGAAGTTATAAGGAGTTGAAATTAGTTTTGGCGGGCGGGCCAAAATGGTTTTCTCAAAGCAACTAGTGAAACCGACATATTCTTGTAGCCTTCAACATGTTTCATTAAAATGCAAATAATTGTGTTCTCTACGATCATTTGTTCAGAAGTTATAAGCAGTTCAATTTAATACTCGCGGGCGGGCCAATATGGTTTTCAAACAACAACTAGTGAAACCGACATATTCTTGAAGCATTCAACATGTTTCATTAAAATGCAAATAATTGTGTTCGCTACGATCAATTGTTCAGAAGTTATAAGCAGTTCAAGTTAATTTCCGCGGGCGGGCCAATATGGTTCTCAACCAACAACTAATGAAATCGATATATTCTTGTAGCATGCAACATGCTGATTAATATGCAAAATTATTAAGCTCTCTACGATAATTTGTTCAGAAGTTATAACGAGTTGAAGTTAGTTTTGGCGGGCGGGACAAAAAGGTTCTCAAACCATAACTAGTGAAACCGACATATTCTTGTAGTATACAACATGTTTGATTGAAATGCAAATAATTGTGTTCGCTACGATCAATTGTTCAGAAGTTATAAGCAGTTCAAGTTAATTTTCTTGGGCGGGCCAATATGGTTCTCAAACAACAACCAATGAAATCGATATATTCTTGTAGCATGCAACATGCTGATTAATATGCAAAATTATAACGCTCTCTACGATCAATTGTTCAGAAGTTAGAAGGAGTTGAAGTTAGTTTTGGCAGGCGGGCCAAAATGGTTCTCAAACAATAACTAGTGAAACCGACATATTCTTGTAGCATACAACATGTTTGATTGAAATGCAAATAATTGTGTTCTCTGCGATCAATTGTTCAGAAGTTATAAACAGTTCAAGTTAATACTCGCGGGCGGGCCAATATGGTTTTCTAAAAACAACTAGTGAAACCGACATATTCTTGTAGCATTCAATATGTTTCATTAAAATGCAAATAATTGTGTTCTCTACGATCAATTTTTCAGGAGTTATAAGCAGTTCAAGTTGATTTTCAGGGGCGAGCCAATATGGTTCTCAACCAACAACTACTGAAATCGATATATTCTTGTAGCATGCAACATGCTGATTAATATGCAAATTTATTACGCTCTCTAGGATCATTTGTTCAGAAGTTATAAACAGTTCAAGTTAATACTCGTGGGCGGGCCAATATGGATTTCTAAAAACAACTTGTGAAACCGACATATTCTTGTTGCATACAACATGTTTGATTAAAATGCTATTAATTGTGGTCTCTACGATCAATTGTTCAGGAGTTATAAACAGTTCAAGTTGATTTTCGCGGGCGGGCCAATATGGTTCTCAACCAACAACCAATGAAATCGATATATTCTTGTAGCATGCAACATGCTGATTGATATGCAAAATAATTACGCTCTCTACGATAATTTGTTCAGAAGTTATAAAGAGTTGAAATTAATTTTGGCGGGCGGGCCAAAATGGTTCTCAAACAATAACTAGTGAAGCCGACATATTCTTGTAGCATACAACATGTTAGATTAAGATGATAATAATTGTGATCTCTACGATCAATTGTTCAGAAGTTATAAGCACTTCAAGTTAATTTTCGCGGGCAGCCAATATATTTCTCAAACAACAACTAGTGAAATCGATATATTCTTGTAGCATGCAACATGCTGATTAATATGAAAGATTATTACGCTTTCTACGATTATTTGTTCAGTAGTTATAAGCAGTTCAAATAATTTTCGCGGGCGGGCCAATATGGTTCTCAACCAACAACTAGTGAAATCGATATATTCTTGTAGCATGCAACATGCTGATTAACATGCAAATTTATTACGCTCTCTAAGATCATTTGTTCAGAAGTTATAAGCAGTTCAATTTAATATTCGCGGGCGATCCAAAATGGTTCTCAAACAACAATTAGTGAAACCGACATATTCTTGAAGCATTCAATTTGTTTCATTAAAATGCAAATAATTGTGTTCGCTACGATCAATTGTTCAGAAGTTATAAGCAGTTCAAGTTAATTTTCGCGGGCGGGCCAATATGGTTCTCAACCAACAACCATTGAAATCGATATATTCTTGTAGCATGCAACATGCTGATTAATATGCAAAATTATAACGCTCTCTACGATCATTAGTTCAGAAGTTATAAGGAGTTGAAGTTAGTTCTGGCGGGCGGGCCAAAATGGTTCTCAAACAATAACTAGTGAAACCGACATATTCTTGTAGCATACAACATGTTAGATTAAGATGATAATAACTGTGATCTCTACGATCAATTGTTCAGAAGTTATAAGCACTTCAAGTTGATTTTCGCGGGCGGGCCAATATGTTTTTCAACCAACAACTAGTGAAATCGATATATTCTTGTAGCATGCAACATGCTGATTAATATGCAAATTTTTTATGTTCCCTACGATCATTTGTTCAGAAGTTATAAGCAATTCAAGTTAATACTCGCTGGCGGGCCAATATAGTTCTCAAATAACAACTAGTGGAACTGATATATTCTTGTAGCATTCAACATGTTTCATTAAAATGCAAATAATTTTGTTGTTTACGATCAATTGTTCAGGAGTTATAAGCAGTTAAAGTTGATTTTCGTGGCAGGCCAATATGGTTCTCAACCAACAACAAGTAAAATCGAAATATTCTTGTAGGATGCAACATGCTGATTAATATGCAAATTTATTACGCTCTCTACGATCATTTGTTCAGAAGTTATAAACAGTTCAAGTTAATACTGACGGGCGGGCCAATATGGTTTTCTAAATACAACTAGTGAAACCGCCATATTCCTGTAGCATTCAACAAGATTCATTAAAATGCAAATAATTGTGCTCTCTACGATCAATTGTTCAGGAGTTATAAGCAGTTCAAGTTGATATTCGCGGGCGGGCCAATATGGTTCTCAACCAACAACTAGTGAAATCTATATATTCTTGTAGCATGCAACATGCTGATTGATATGCAACATTATTACGCTCTCTACGATCATTTGTTCAGAAGTTATAAGGAGTTGAAGTTAGTTTTGGCGGGCGGGCCAAAATGGTTCTCAAACAATAACTAGTGAAACCGACATATTCTTGTAGCTCACAACATGTTTGATTGAATTGCAAATAATTGTGTGCTCTACAATCAATTGTTCAGAAGTTATAAGCAGTTCAATTTAATATTCGCGGGCGGGCCAATATGGTTCTCAAATAACAACTTGTGAAACTGACATATTCTTGTAGCATTCAACATGTTTCATTAAAATGCAAATAATTTTGTTGTTTACGATCAATTGTTCAGGAGTTATAAGCAGTTAAAGTTGATTTTCGTGGCAGGCCAATATGGTTCTCAACCAACAACAAGTAAAATCGATATATTCTTGTAGCATGCAACATGCTGATTAATATGAAAATTTATTACGCTCTCTACGATCATTTGTTCAGAAGTTATAAACAGTTCAAGTTAATACTGACGGGCGGGCCAATATGATTTTCTAAATACAACTAGTGAAACCGACATATTCTTGTAGCATTCAACAAGTTTCATTAAATGCAAATAATTGTGCTCTCTACGATCAATTGTTCAGGAGTTATAAGCAGTTCAAGTTGATATTCGCGGGCGGGCCAATATGGTTCTCAACCAACTACTAGTGAAATCGATATATTCTTGTAGCATGCAACATGCTGATTAATATGCACATTTTTTACGCTCTCTACGATCATTTGTTCAGAAGCTATAAGCAGTTCAATTTAATACTCGCCGACGGCCATTATGGTTCTCAAATAACAACTAGTGAAACTGACATATTCTTGTAGCATTCAACATGTTTCATTAACATGGAAATAATTGTGTTGTCTACGATCAATTGTTAAGGAGTTATAAGCAGATAAAGTTGATTTTTGCGGCGGGCCAATATGGTTCTCAACCAACAAGTGAAATCGATATATTCTTGTAGCATGCAACATGCTGATTAATATGCAAATTTATAACGCTCACTACGATCATTTGTTCAGAAGTTATAAACAGTTAAAATTAATACTCGCGGGCGGGCCAATATGGTTTTCTAAAAACAACTAGTGAAACCGACATATTCTTGTAGCATTCAACATGTTTCGTTAAAATGCAAATAATTGTGCTCTCTACAATCAATTGTTCAGGAGTTATAAGCAGTTCAAGTTGATTTCCGCGGGCGGGCCAATATGGTTCTCAACCAACAACTAGTGAAACCGATATATTCTTGTAGCATGTAACATGCTGATTATCATGCAAAATTATTACGCTTTCTACGATCAATTGTTCAGAAGTTATAAGGAGTTGAAATTAGTTTTGGCGGGCGGGCCAAAATTTTTTTCTAAAAACAACTAGTGAAACCGACATATTCTTGTAGCCTTCAACATGTTTCATTTAAAAGCAAATAATTGTGTTCTCTACGATCAATTTTTCAGGAGTTATAAGCAGTTCAAATTGATTTTCGCGGGCGGGCCAATATGGTTCTCAACCAACAACTAGTGAAATCGATATATTCTTGTAGCATGCAACATGCTGATTAATATGCAAATTTATTACGCTCTCTAAGATCATTTGTTCAGAAGTTATAAGCAGTTCAATTTTATATTCGCGGGCGATCCAATATGGTTCTCAAACAACAATTAGTGAAACCGACATATTCTTGAAGCGTTCAATATGTTTCATTAAAACGCAAATAATTGTGTTCGCTACGATAAATTGTTCAGAAGTTATAAGCAGTTCAAGTTAATTTTCGCGGGCGGGCCAATATGGTTCTCAACCAACAACCAATGAAATCGATATATTCTTGTAGCATGCAACATGCTGATTAATATGCAAAATTATAATGCTCTCTACGTTCATTTGTTCAGAAGTTATAAGGAGTTGAAGTTAGTTTTGGCGGGCGGGACAAAATGGTTCTCAAACTATAACTAGTGAAACCGACATAATCTTGTAGCATACAACATGTTTGATTGAAATGCAAATAATTGTGTTCTCTACGATCAATTGTTCAGAAGTTATAAGCAGTTCAAATTAATTTTCGTGGGCGGGCCAATATGGTTCTCAACCAACAACTAGTGAAATGGATATATTCTTGTAGCATGCAACAAGCTGATTAATATGCAAAATTATTACGCTCACTACGATCATTTGTTCAGAAGTTATAAGCAGAACAAGTCAATACTCGCGGGCGGGCCAATATGGTTGTTCTAAAAACAACTAGTGAAACCGACATATTCTTGTAGCATTCAACATGTTTCATTAAAATGCAAATAATTGTGCTCTCTACGATCAATTGTTCAGGAGTTATAAGCAGTTCAAATTGATTTTCGCGGGCGGACCAATATGGTTCTCAACCAACAACTACTGAAATCGATATATTCTTGTAGCATGCAACATGCTGATTAATATGCAAATGTATTACGCTCTCTACGATCATTTGTTCAGAAGTTATAAACAGTTCAACTTAATTCTCGCGGGCGGGCCAATATGGTTTTCTATAAACAACTAGTGAAACCGACATATTCTTGTAGCATTCAAAATGTTTCATTAAAATGCAAATAATTGTGTGGTCTACGATCAATGGTTCAGATGTTATAAGCAGTTCAAGTTAATTCTCGCGGGCTGGCCAATATGGTTTTCTATAAACAACTAGTGAAACCGACATATTCTTGTAGCATTCAAAATGTTTCATTAAAATGCAAATAATTGTGTGGTCTACGATCAATTGTTCAGAATTTATAAGCAGTTCAAATTAATTTTCGCGGCGGGCTAATATGGTTCTCAATCAACAACTAATGAAATCGATATATTCTTGTAGCATGTAACAAGCTGTTTAATATGCATAATAATTACGCTCTCTACGATAATTTGTTCAGAAGTTATATGGAGTTGAAGTTAATTTTGGCGGGCGGACCAAAATGGTTCTCAAACAATAACTAGTGAAGCCGACATATTCTTGTAGCATACAACATGTTTGATTGAAATGCAAATAATTGTGTGCTCTACAATCAATTGTTCAGAAGTTATAAGCAGTTCAAGTTAATTTTCGCGGGCAGCCAATATATTTCTCAAACAACAACTAGTGAAATCGATATATTCTTGTAGCATGCAACATGCTGATTAATATGAAAGATTATTACGCTTTCTACGATTATTTGTTCAGTAGTTATAAGCAGTTCAAATAATTTTCGCGGGCGGGCCAATATGGTTCTCAACCAACAACTAGTGAAATCGATATATTCTTGTAGCATGCAACATGCTGATTAACATGCAAATTTATTACGCTCTCTAAGATCATTTGTTCAGAAGTTATAAGCAGTTCAATTCAATATTCGCGGGCGATCCAATATGGTTCTCAAACAACAATTAGTGAAACCGACATATTCTTGAAGCATTCAATTTGTTTCTTTAAAATGCAAATAATTGTGTTCGCTACGATCAATTGTTCAGAAGTTATAAGCAGTTCAAGTTAATTTTCGCGGGCGGGCCAATATGGTTCTCAATCAACAACCATTGAAATCGATATATTCTTGTAGCATGCAACATGCTGATTAATATGCAAAATTATAACGCTCTCTACGATCATTTGTTCAGAAGTTATAAGGAGTTGAATTTAGTACTGGCGGGCGGGCCAAAATGGTTCTCAAACTATAACTAGTGAAACCGACATATTCTTGTAGCATACAACATGTTAGATTAAAATGATAATAATTGTGATCTCTACGATCAATTGTTCAGAAGTTATAAGCACTTCAAATTGATTTTCGCGGGCGGGCCAATATGTTTTTCAACCAACAACTAGTGAAATCCATATATTCTTGTAGCATGCAACATGCTGATTAATATGCAATTTTTTTATGTTCCCTACGATCATTTGTTCAGAAGTTATAAGCAATTCAAGTTAATACTCTCTGGCGGGCCAATACGGTTTTCTAAATACAACTAGTGAAACCGAAATATTCTTGTAGCATTCAACAAGTTTCATTAAAATGCAATTAATTGTGCTCTCTACGATCAATTGTTCAGGAGTTATAAGCAGTTCAAGTTGATATTCGCGGGCGGGCCAATATGGTTCTCAACCAACAACTAGTGAAATCGATATATTCTTGTAGCATGCAACATGCTGATTGATATGCAAAATTATTACGCTCTCTACGATCATTTATTCAGAAGTTATAAGGAGTTGAAGTTAGTTTTGGCGGGCGGGCCAAAATGGTTCTCAACCAATAACTAGTGAAACCGACATATTCTTGTAGCACACAACATGTTTGATTGAAATGCAAATAATTGTGTTCTCTACGATCAATTGTTCAGAAGTTATAAGCAGTTCAAATTAATTTTCGTGGGCGGGCCAATATGGTTCTCAACCAACAACTAGTGAAATGGATATATTCTTGTAGCATGCAACATGCTGATTAATATGCAAAATTATTACGCTCACTACGATCATTTGATCAGAAGTTATAAGCAGAACAAGTCAATACTCGCGGGCGGGCCAATATGGTTGTTCTAAAAACAACTAGTGAAACCGACATATTCTTGTAGCATTCAACATGTTTCATTAAAATGCAAATAATTGTGCTCTCTACGATCAATTGTTCAGGAGTTATAAGCAGTTCAAATTGATTTTCGCGGGCGGACCAATATGGTTCTCAACCAACAACTACTGAAATCGATATATTCTTGTAGCATGCAACATGCTGATTAATATGCAAATGTATTACGCTCTCTACGATCATTTGTTCAGAAGTTATAAACAGTTCAAGTTAATTCTCGCGGGCGGGCCAATATGGTTTTCTATAAACAACTAGTGAAACCGACATATTCTTGTAGCATTCAAAATGTTTCATTAAAATGCAAATAATTGTGTGGTCTACGATCAATGGTTCAGATGTTATAAGCAGTTCAAGTTAATTCTCGCGGGCTGGCCAATATGGTTTTCTATAAACAACTAGTGAAACCGACATATTCTTGTAGCATTCAAAATGTTTCATTAAAATGCAAATAATTGTCTGGTCTACGATCAATTGTTCAGAATTTATAAGCAGTTCAAATTAATTTTCGCGGCGGGCTAATATGGTTCTCAATCAACAACTAATGAAATCGATATATTCTTGTAGCATGTAACAAGCTGTTTAATATGCATAATTATTACGCTTTCTACGATCAATTGTTCAGAAGTTATAAGGAGTTGAAGTTAGTTTTGGCGGGCGGGCCAAAATGGTTCTCAAACAATAACTAGTGAGACCGACATATTCTTGTAGCATACAACGTGTTAGATTAAAATGATAATAATTGTGATCTCTACGATCAATTGTTCAGAAGATATAAGGAGTTGAAGTTAGTTTTTGCGGGCGGGACAAAAAGGTTCTCAAACCATAACTAGTGAAACCGACATATTCTTGTAGTATACAACATGTTTGATTGAAATGCAAATAATTGTGTTCGCTACGATCTATTGTTCAGGAGTTATAAGCAGTTCAAGTTAATTTTCTTGGGCGGGCCAATATGGTTCTCAACCAACAACCAATGAAATCGATATACTCTTGTAGCATGCAACATGCTGATTGATATGCAAAATAATTACGCTCTCTACGATAATTTGTTCAGAAGTTATATGGAGTTGAAGTTAATTTTGGCGGGCGGACCAAAATGGTTCTCAAACAATAACTAGTGAAGCCGACATATTCTTGTAGCATACAACATGTTTGATTGAAATGCAAATAATTGTGTGCTCTACAATCAATTGTTCAGAAGTTATAAGCAGTTCAAGTTAATTTCCGCGGGCAGCCAATATATTTCTAAAACAACAACTAGTGAAATCGATATATTCTTGTAGCATGCAACATGCTGATTAATATGAAAGATTATTACGCTTTCTACGATTATTTCTTCAGTAGTTATAAGCAGTTCAAATAATTTTCGCGGGCGGGCCAATATGGTTCTCAACCAACAACTAGTGAAATCGATATATTCTTGTAGCATGCAACATGCTGATTAACATGCAAATTTATTACGCTCTCTAAGATCATTTGTTCAGAAGTTATAAGCAGTTCAATTCAATATTCGCGGGCGATCCAATATGGTTCTCAAACAACAATTAGTGAAACCGACATATTCTTGAAGCATTCAATTTGTTTCATTAAAATGCAAATAATTGTGTTCGCTACGATCAATTGTTCAGAAGTTATAAGCAGTTCAAGTTAATTTTCGCGGGCCGGCCAGTATGGTTCTCAACCAACAACCATTGAAATCGATATATTCTTGTAGCATGCAACATGCTGATTAATATGCAAAATTATAACGCTCTCTACGATGATTTGTTCAGAAGTTATAAGGAGTTGAATTTAGTTCTGGCGGGCGGGCCAAAATGGTTCTCAAACTATAACTAGTGAAACCGACATATTCTTGTAGCATACAACATGTTAGATTAAAATGATAATAATTGTGATCTCTACGATCAATTGTTCAGAAGTTATAAGCAATTCAAGTTGATTTTCGCGGGCGGGCCAATATGTTTTTCAACCAACAACTAGTGAAATCCATATATTCTTGTAGCATGCAACATGCTGATTAATATGCAATTTTTTTATGTTCCCTACGATCATTTGTACAGAAGTTATAAGCAATTCAAGTTAATACTCTCTGGCGGGCCAATATGGTTTTCTAAATACAACTAGTGAAACCGACATATTCTTGTAGCATTCAACAAGTTTCATTAAAATGCAATTAATTGTGCTCTCTACGATCAATTGTACAGGAGTTATAAGCAGTTCAAGTTGATATTCGCGGGCGGGCCAATATGGTTCTCAACCAACAACTAGTGAAATCGATATATTCTTGTAGCATGCAACATGCTGATTGATATGCAAATAATTGTGTGCTCTACAATCAATTGTTCAGAAGTTATAAGCAGTTCAAGTTAATTTTCGCGGGCAGGCCAATATATTTCTCAAGCAACAACTAGTGAAATCGATATATTCTTGTAGCATGCAACATGCTGATTAATATGAAAAATTATTACGCTTTCTTCGATTATTTGTTCAGAAGTTATAAGCAGTTCAAATTAATTTTCGCGGGCGGGCCAATATGGTTCTCAAACAACAACTAGTGAAATCGATATATTCTTGTAGCATCCAACATGCTGATTAATATGCAAATTTATTACGCTCTCTAAGATCATTTGTTCAGAAGTTATAAGCAGTTCAATTTAATATTCGCGGGCGGGCCAATATGGTTCTCAAATAACAACTAGTGAAACTGACATATTCTTGTAGCATTCAACACGTTTCATTAAAATGCAAATAATTTTGTTGTTTACGATCAATTGTTCAGGAGTTATAAGCAGTTAAAGTTGATTTTCGTGGCAGGCCAATATGGTTCTCAACCAACAACAAGTAAAATCGATATATTCTTGTAGCATGCAACATGCTGATTAATATGCAAATTTATTACGCCCTCTACGATCATTTGTTCAGAAGTTATAAACAGTTCAAGTTAATACTGACGGGCGGGCCAATATGGTTTTCTAAATACAACTAGTGAAACCGACATATTCTTGTAGCATTCAACAAGTTTCATTAAAATGCAAATAATTGTGCTCTCTACGATCAATTGTTCAGGAGTTATAAGCAGTTCAAGTTGATATTCGCGGGCGGGCCAATATGGTTCTCAACCAACAACTAGTGAAATCGATATATTCTTGTAGCATGCAACATGCTGATTAATATGCAAAATTATTACGTTTTCTACGATTACTGTTCAGAAGTTATAAGCAGTTGCAATTAATTTTCGCGGCGGGCTAATATGGTTCTCAACCAACTACTAATGAAATCGATATATTCTTGTAGCATGTAACAAGCTGTTTAATATGCATAATTATTACGCTTTCTACGATCAATTGTTCAGAAGTTATAAGGAGTTGAAGTTAGTTTTGGCGGGCGGGCCAAAATGGTTCTAAAACAATAATTAGTGAAACCGACATATTCTTGTAGCATACAACATATTAGATTAAAATGAAAATAATTGTGATCTCTACGATCAATTCTTCTGAAGTTATAAGCAGTTCAAGTTGATTTTCGCGGGCGGGAAAATATGTTTTTCAACCAACAACTAGTGAAATCGATATATTCTTGTAGCATGCAACATGCTGATTAATATGCACATTTTTTACGCTCTCTACGATCATTTGTTCAGAAGCTATAAGCAGTTCAATTTAATACTCGCCGACGGCCATTATGGTTCTCAAATAACAACTAGTGAAACTGACATATTCTTGTAGCATTCAACATGTTTCATTAACATGGAAATAATTGTGTTGTCTACGATCAATTGTTAAGGAGTTATAAGCAGTTAAAGTTGATTTTTGCGGCGGGCCAATATGGTTCTCAACCAACAACAAGTGAAATCGATATATTCTTGTAGCATGCAACATGCTGATTAATATGCAAATTTATAACGCTCTCTACGATCATTTGTTCAGAAGTTATAAACAGTTAAAATTAATACTCGCGGGCGGGCCAATATGGTTTTCTAAAAACAACTAGTGAAACCGACATATTCTTGTAGCATTCAACATGTTTCATTAAAATGCAAATAATTGTGCTCTCTACAATCAATTGTTCAGGAGTTATAAGCAGTTCAAGTTGATTTCCGCGGGCGGGCCAATATGGTTCTCAACCAACAACTAGTGAAACCGATATATTCTTGTAGCATGTAACATGCTGATTAACATGCAAAATTATTACGCTTTCTACGATCAATTGTTCAGAAGTTATAAGGAGTTGAAATTAGTTTTGGCGGGCGGGCCAAAATGGTTTTCTAAAAACAACTAGTGAAACCGACATATTCTTGTAGCCTTCAACATGTTTCATTAAAAAGCAAATAGTTGTGTTCTCTACGATCAATTTTTCAGGAGTTATAAGCAGTTCAAATTGATTTTCGCGGGCGGGCCAATATGGTTCTCAACCAACAACTAGTGAAATCGATATATTCTTGTAGCATGCAACATGCTGATTAATATGCAAATTTATTACGCTCTCTAAGATCATTTGTTCAGAAGTTATAAGCAGTTCAATTTTATATTCGCGGGCGATCCAATATGGTTCTCAAACAACAATTAGTGAAACCGACATATTCTTGAAGCGTTCAAGATGTTTCATTAAAACGCAAATAATTGTGTTCGCTACGATAAATTGTTCAGAATTTATAAGCAGTTCAAGTTAATTTCCGCGGGCGGGCCAATATGGTTCTCAACCAACAACCAATGAAATCGATATATTCTTGTAGCATGCAACATGCTGATTAATATGCAAAATTATAATGCTCTCTACGATCATTTGTTCAGAAGTTATAAGGAGTTGAAGTTAGTTTTGGCGGGCGGGACAAAATGGTTCTCAAACTATAACTAGTGAAACCGACATAATCTTGTAGCATGCCACATGCTGATTAATATGCAAAATTATTACCCTCACTACGATCATTTGTTCAGAAGTTATAAGCAGAACAAGTCAATACTCGCGGGCGGGCCAATATGGTTGTTCTAAAAACAACTAGTGAAACCGACATATTCTTGTAGCATTCAACATGTTTCATTAAAATGCAAATAATTGTGCTCTCTACGATCAATTGTTCAGGAGTTATAAGCAGTTCAAATTGATTTTCGCGGGCGGACCAATATGGTTCTCAACCAACAACTACTGAAATCGATATATTCTTGTAGCATGCAACATGCTGATTAATATGCAAATGTATTACGCTCTCTAGGATCATTTGTTCAGAAGTTATAAACAGTTCAAGACAATACTATGCACCATTCGCTGTAAAATTCTCATTTTGTGACTTTTCAATAATTTATAACTACCTTCAACACGCCAAAAGCCTTTACAGAGCATGTATGGGCCAACGTCTTATCCACCTTTTCTCTTCATATTTCTTCAATTCATATAACTTCTTACATATAAACGGCAATATTACCAATCTCATTAATATATGACAGCATGTTAACTTCTAAATGTTTATTGTGCAGATGTGTCCCAGCTATCGATGAAGCGAACTGAGAGCGCTGCATCGTTAAAAACCGACCAAACTCTCACACAGAAACACATTTTTTTTTACTGATACCACACACAACTCACACGATTTGGACAGAAATACCAAATCAAGTCCCTACCTCTTATTATTACATCTGCCATTTTTATGACACATATTTACATTAACTGTTATTACATATTTGATACTCTCACTTCCATTTATTTTTTCTGAAGACTTTTCATTGTGTTTTGCTATAATTGAATGCATACTATGTATCTAATCTTATTATTTACACCCTGATGAAATTTCCCAATTGCTCCTGTTCACGCTCAAAATTTTATTTTATGACATATTAAACACTGATAGTGATCATCATTTGCTGTGTCATCACTAATGTACCTTCTCATAGATATAAGGTGAAGTCATTTCTCCAGAGTACATCCAGAAGTCATCCATACGTGGCAAGCAGATTTCGCATCGAATTAATATTGTTCCTGAACTTTTCTTGTGAACATATTTTGTCTCCCATCAACTTATTTGTGTATTATTTTCAACATTTGAGACCTACTAACTTATCTTCGGATCAGTGTTACCAGTGATATATTTATTCAAGTGTTTTCACAGTGTCACGTACATGCACGTCGTGCGATGAGATGCCGCTGAGACTACCTTAATTGCCAATTTTGGTTTCATCCGCTTCGGAATACATGACAGAAAAGTGTTACACTTCAATTAGTGTATTATTATTGTTATGTTCTACAGTGCACTACATAGGCTACTTGCCTACTGCCCTACGACGAATCATGTTATATACGGGGTGTAATCATTTATTCAGGGAACTGGTCGTTGTACATATTTAATCATATCTTAATATTTTTTGTCAGTAAAGAAATGTGATTGTCCCCTGGCCAATCCCATTTCTTTTCAGGGGGAGGTGGCATGTCACGAGCCGGAAATAAAATGCTGTGTAATCAAAAACGCCAGCAGTCCCCGGGTGACGAGAGGTTGCCGAGGGAGTCTTGGTCGAGGGAGCGAAGCGCGAGGTGTGTTGCGAGTGACAGTGTTAAGTCGGTCTATTTAAAAGGTTTGGGCGAACCCACTGATGACACCTTCGATGGACCGATAGAGCGCCGCGTCGTGACCCAGCCAAGGAACCACGAAGGAAATCAGGTACAGTGGTGACACTTTGGGTTTTATCATTGTCAGTGTTTACATATCTCGTTGGCTCGTGCGTGATCTCTCCCCACTCACTTGTGAGATTCTATTAAATATTAGTAAGGAGCAATGAGCGTAATTTATTCCATTCTTCATACACACATCCTCTTGCAGCCAAGCAGTTTAAGCCGGCGAACGGCCTAAACGTAACATAATTCTCGCGGGCGGGCCAATATGGTTTTCTATAAACTACTAGTGAAACCGACATATTCTTGTAGCATTCAAAATGTTTCATTAAAATGCAAATAATTGTGTGGTCTACGATCAAAGGTTCAGATGTTATAAGCAGTTCAAGTTAATTCTCGCGGGCGGGCCAATATGGTTTTCTATAAACAACTAGTGAAACCGACATATTCTTGTAGCATTCAAAATGTTTCATTAAAATGCAAATAATTGTGTGGTCTACGATCAATTGTTCAGAATTTATAAGCAGTTCAAATTAATTTTCGCGGCGGGCTAATATGGTTCTCAATCAACAACTAATGAAATCGATATATTCTTGTAGCATGTAACAAGCTGTTTAATATGCATAATTATTACGCTTTCTACGATCAATTGTTCAGAAGTTATAAGGAGTTGAAATTAGTTTTGGCGGGCGGGCCAAAATGGTTTTCTCAAAGCAACTAGTGAAACCGACATATTCTTGTAGCCTTCAACATGTTTCATTAAAATGCAAATAATTGTGTTCTCTACGATCATTTGTTCAGAAGTTATAAGCAGTTCAATTTAATACTCGCGGGCGGGCCAATATGGTTTTCAAACAACAACTAGTGAAACCGACATATTCTTGAAGCATTCAACATGTTTCATTAAAATGCAAATAATTGTGTTCGCTACGATCAATTGTTCAGAAGTTATAAGCAGTTCAAGTTAATTTCCGCGGGCGGGCCAATATGGTTCTCAACCAACAACTAATGAAATCGATATATTCTTGTAGCATGCAACATGCTGATTAATATGCAAAATTATTAAGCTCTCTACGATAATTTGTTCAGAAGTTATAACGAGTTGAAGTTAGTTTTGGCGGGCGGGACAAAAAGGTTCTCAAACCATAACTAGTGAAACCGACATATTCTTGTAGTATACAACATGTTTGATTGAAATGCAAATAATTGTGTTCGCTACGATCAATTGTTCAGAAGTTATAAGCAGTTCAAGTTAATTTTCTTGGGCGGGCCAATATGGTTCTCAAACAACAACCAATGAAATCGATATATTCTTGTAGCATGCAACATGCTGATTAATATGCAAAATTATAACGCTCTCTACGATCAATTGTTCAGAAGTTAGAAGGAGTTGAAGTTAGTTTTGGCAGGCGGGCCAAAATGGTTCTCAAACAATAACTAGTGAAACCGACATATTCTTGTAGCATACAACATGTTTGATTGAAATGCAAATAATTGTGTTCTCTGCGATCAATTGTTCAGAAGTTATAAACAGTTCAAGTTAATACTCGCGGGCGGGCCAATATGGTTTTCTAAAAACAACTAGTGAAACCGACATATTCTTGTAGCATTCAATATGTTTCATTAAAATGCAAATAATTGTGTTCTCTACGATCAATTTTTCAGGAGTTATAAGCAGTTCAAGTTGATTTTCAGGGGCGAGCCAATATGGTTCTCAACCAACAACTACTGAAATCGATATATTCTTGTAGCATGCAACATGCTGATTAATATGCAAATTTATTACGCTCTCTAGGATCATTTGTTCAGAAGTTATAAACAGTTCAAGTTAATACTCGTGGGCGGGCCAATATGGATTTCTAAAAACAACTTGTGAAACCGACATATTCTTGTTGCATACAACATGTTTGATTAAAATGCTATTAATTGTGGTCTCTACGATCAATTGTTCAGGAGTTATAAACAGTTCAAGTTGATTTTCGCGGGCGGGCCAATATGGTTCTCAACCAACAACCAATGAAATCGATATATACTTGTAGCATGCAACATGCTGATTGATATGCAAAATAATTACGCTCTCTACGATAATTTGTTCAGAAGTTATAAGGAGTTGAAATTAATTTTGGCGGGCGGGCCAAAATGGTTCTCAAACAATAACTAGTGAAGCCGACATATTCTTGTAGCATACAACATGTTAGATTAAGATGATAATAATTGTGATCTCTACGATCAATTGTTCAGAAGTTATAAGCACTTCAAGTTAATTTTCGCGGGCAGCCAATATATTTCTCAAACAACAACTAGTGAAATCGATATATTCTTGTAGCATGCAACATGCTGATTAATATGAAAGATTATTACGCTTTCTACGATTATTTGTTCAGTAGTTATAAGCAGTTCAAATAATTTTCGCGGGCGGGCCAATATGGTTCTCAACCAACAACTAGTGAAATCGATATATTCTTGTAGCATGCAACATGCTGATTAACATGCAAATTTATTACGCTCTCTAAGATCATTTGTTCAGAAGTTATAAGCAGTTCAATTTAATATTCGCGGGCGATCCAAAATGGTTCTCAAACAACAATTAGTGAAACCGACATATTCTTGAAGCATTCAATTTGTTTCATTAAAATGCAAATAATTGTGTTCGCTACGATCAATTGTTCAGAAGTTATAAGCAGTTCAAGTTAATTTTCGCGGGCGGGCCAATATGGTTCTCAACCAACAACCATTGAAATCGATATATTCTTGTAGCATGCAACATGCTGATTAATATGCAAAATTATAACGCTCTCTACGATCATTAGTTCAGAAGTTATAAGGAGTTGAAGTTAGTTCTGGCGGGCGGGCCAAAATGGTTCTCAAACAATAACTAGTGAAACCGACATATTCTTGTAGCATACAACATGTTAGATTAAGATGATAATAATTGTGATCTCTACGATCAATTGTTCAGAAGTTATAAGCACTTCAAGTTGATTTTCGCGGGCGGGCCAATATGTTTTTCAACCAACAACTAGTGAAATCGATATATTCTTGTAGCATGCAACATGCTGATTAATATGCAAATGTATTACGCTCTCTACGATCATTTGTTCAGAAGTTATAAGCAGTTCAAGTTAATTTTCGCGGGCGGGCCAATATGGTTCTCAATCAACAACCATTGAAATCGATATATTCTTGTAGCATGCAACATGCTGATTAATATGCAAAATTATAACGCTCTCTACGATCATTTGTTCAGAAGTTATAAGGAGTTGAATTTAGTACTGGCGGGCGGGCCAAAATGGTTCTCAAACTATAACTAGTGAAACCGACATATTCTTGTAGCATACAACATGTTAGATTAAAATGATAATAATTGTGATCTCTACGATCAATTGTTCAGAAGTTATAAGCACTTCAAATTGATTTTCGCGGGCGGGCCAATATGTTTTTCAACCAACAACTAGTGAAATCCATATATTCTTGTAGCATGCAACATGCTGATTAATATGCAATTTTTTTATGTTCCCTACGATCATTTGTTCAGAAGTTATAAGCAATTCAAGTTAATACTCTCTGGCGGGCCAATACGGTTTTCTAAATACAACTAGTGAAACCGAAATATTCTTGTAGCATTCAACAAGTTTCATTAAAATGCAATTAATTGTGCTCTCTACGATCAATTGTTCAGGAGTTATAAGCAGTTCAAGTTGATATTCGCGGGCGGGCCAATATGGTTCTCAACCAACAACTAGTGAAATCGATATATTCTTGTAGCATGCAACATGCTGATTGATATGCAAAATTATTACGCTCTCTACGATCATTTATTCAGAAGTTATAAGGAGTTGAAGTTAGTTTTGGCGGGCGGGCCAAAATGGTTCTCAACCAATAACTAGTGAAACCGACATATTCTTGTAGCACACAACATGTTTGATTGAAATGCAAATAATTGTGTTCTCTACGATCAATTGTTCAGAAGTTATAAGCAGTTCAAATTAATTTTCGTGGGCGGGCCAATATGGTTCTCAACCAACAACTAGTGAAATGGATATATTCTTGTAGCATGCAACATGCTGATTAATATGCAAAATTATTACGCTCACTACGATCATTTGATCAGAAGTTATAAGCAGAACAAGTCAATACTCGCGGGCGGGCCAATATGGTTGTTCTAAAAACAACTAGTGAAACCGACATATTCTTGTAGCATTCAACATGTTTCATTAAAATGCAAATAATTGTGCTCTCTACGATCAATTGTTCAGGAGTTATAAGCAGTTCAAATTGATTTTCGCGGGCGGACCAATATGGTTCTCAACCAACAACTACTGAAATCGATATATTCTTGTAGCATGCAACATGCTGATTAATATGCAAATGTATTACGCTCTCTACGATCATTTGTTCAGAAGTTATAAACAGTTCAAGTTAATTCTCGCGGGCGGGCCAATATGGTTTTCTATAAACAACTAGTGAAACCGACATATTCTTGTAGCATTCAAAATGTTTCATTAAAATGCAAATAATTGTGTGGTCTACGATCAATGGTTCAGATGTTATAAGCAGTTCAAGTTAATTCTCGCGGGCTGGCCAATATGGTTTTCTATAAACAACTAGTGAAACCGACATATTCTTGTAGCATTCAAAATGTTTCATTAAAATGCAAATAATTGTCTGGTCTACGATCAATTGTTCAGAATTTATAAGCAGTTCAAATTAATTTTCGCGGCGGGCTAATATGGTTCTCAATCAACAACTAATGAAATCGATATATTCTTGTAGCATGTAACAAGCTGTTTAATATGCATAATTATTACGCTTTCTACGATCAATTGTTCAGAAGTTATAAGGAGTTGAAGTTAGTTTTGGCGGGCGGGCCAAAATGGTTCTCAAACAATAACTAGTGAGACCGACATATTCTTGTAGCATACAACGTGTTAGATTAAAATGATAATAATTGTGATCTCTACGATCAATTGTTCAGAAGATATAAGGAGTTGAAGTTAGTTTTTGCGGGCGGGACAAAAAGGTTCTCAAACCATAACTAGTGAAACCGACATATTCTTGTAGTATACAACATGTTTGATTGAAATGCAAATAATTGTGTTCGCTACGATCTATTGTTCAGGAGTTATAAGCAGTTCAAGTTAATTTTCTTGGGCGGGCCAATATGGTTCTCAACCAACAACCAATGAAATCGATATACTCTTGTAGCATGCAACATGCTGATTGATATGCAAAATAATTACGCTCTCTACGATAATTTGTTCAGAAGTTATATGGAGTTGAAGTTAATTTTGGCGGGCGGACCAAAATGGTTCTCAAACAATAACTAGTGAAGCCGACATATTCTTGTAGCATACAACATGTTTGATTGAAATGCAAATAATTGTGTGCTCTACAATCAATTGTTCAGAAGTTATAAGCAGTTCAAGTTAATTTCCGCGGGCAGCCAATATATTTCTAAAACAACAACTAGTGAAATCGATATATTCTTGTAGCATGCAACATGCTGATTAATATGAAAGATTATTACGCTTTCTACGATTATTTCTTCAGTAGTTATAAGCAGTTCAAATAATTTTCGCGGGCGGGCCAATATGGTTCTCAACCAACAACTAGTGAAATCGATATATTCTTGTAGCATGCAACATGCTGATTAACATGCAAATTTATTACGCTCTCTAAGATCATTTGTTCAGAAGTTATAAGCAGTTCAATTCAATATTCGCGGGCGATCCAATATGGTTCTCAAACAACAATTAGTGAAACCGACATATTCTTGAAGCATTCAATTTGTTTCATTAAAATGCAAATAATTGTGTTCGCTACGATCAATTGTTCAGAAGTTATAAGCAGTTCAAGTTAATTTTCGCGGGCCGGCCAGTATGGTTCTCAACCAACAACCATTGAAATCGATATATTCTTGTAGCATGCAACATGCTGATTAATATGCAAAATTATAACGCTCTCTACGATGATTTGTTCAGAAGTTATAAGGAGTTGAATTTAGTTCTGGCGGGCGGGCCAAAATGGTTCTCAAACTATAACTAGTGAAACCGACATATTCTTGTAGCATACAACATGTTAGATTAAAATGATAATAATTGTGATCTCTACGATCAATTGTTCAGAAGTTATAAGCAATTCAAGTTGATTTTCGCGGGCGGGCCAATATGTTTTTCAACCAACAACTAGTGAAATCCATATATTCTTGTAGCATGCAACATGCTGATTAATATGCAATTTTTTTATGTTCCCTACGATCATTTGTACAGAAGTTATAAGCAATTCAAGTTAATACTCTCTGGCGGGCCAATATGGTTTTCTAAATACAACTAGTGAAACCGACATATTCTTGTAGCATTCAACAAGTTTCATTAAAATGCAATTAATTGTGCTCTCTACGATCAATTGTACAGGAGTTATAAGCAGTTCAAGTTGATATTCGCGGGCGGGCCAATATGGTTCTCAACCAACAACTAGTGAAATCGATATATTCTTGTAGCATGCAACATGCTGATTGATATGCAAATAATTGTGTGCTCTACAATCAATTGTTCAGAAGTTATAAGCAGTTCAAGTTAATTTTCGCGGGCAGGCCAATATATTTCTCAAGCAACAACTAGTGAAATCGATATATTCTTGTAGCATGCAACATGCTGATTAATATGAAAAATTATTACGCTTTCTTCGATTATTTGTTCAGAAGTTATAAGCAGTTCAAATTAATTTTCGCGGGCGGGCCAATATGGTTCTCAAACAACAACTAGTGAAATCGATATATTCTTGTAGCATCCAACATGCTGATTAATATGCAAATTTATTACGCTCTCTAAGATCATTTGTTCAGAAGTTATAAGCAGTTCAATTTAATATTCGCGGGCGGGCCAATATGGTTCTCAAATAACAACTAGTGAAACTGACATATTCTTGTAGCATTCAACACGTTTCATTAAAATGCAAATAATTTTGTTGTTTACGATCAATTGTTCAGGAGTTATAAGCAGTTAAAGTTGATTTTCGTGGCAGGCCAATATGGTTCTCAACCAACAACAAGTAAAATCGATATATTCTTGTAGCATGCAACATGCTGATTAATATGCAAATTTATTACGCCCTCTACGATCATTTGTTCAGAAGTTATAAACAGTTCAAGTTAATACTGACGGGCGGGCCAATATGGTTTTCTAAATACAACTAGTGAAACCGACATATTCTTGTAGCATTCAACAAGTTTCATTAAAATGCAAATAATTGTGCTCTCTACGATCAATTGTTCAGGAGTTATAAGCAGTTCAAGTTGATATTCGCGGGCGGGCCAATATGGTTCTCAACCAACAACTAGTGAAATCGATATATTCTTGTAGCATGCAACATGCTGATTAATATGCAAAATTATTACGTTTTCTACGATTACTGTTCAGAAGTTATAAGCAGTTGCAATTAATTTTCGCGGCGGGCTAATATGGTTCTCAACCAACTACTAATGAAATCGATATATTCTTGTAGCATGTAACAAGCTGTTTAATATGCATAATTATTACGCTTTCTACGATCAATTGTTCAGAAGTTATAAGGAGTTGAAGTTAGTTTTGGCGGGCGGGCCAAAATGGTTCTAAAACAATAATTAGTGAAACCGACATATTCTTGTAGCATACAACATATTAGATTAAAATGAAAATAATTGTGATCTCTACGATCAATTCTTCTGAAGTTATAAGCAGTTCAAGTTGATTTTCGCGGGCGGGAAAATATGTTTTTCAACCAACAACTAGTGAAATCGATATATTCTTGTAGCATGCAACATGCTGATTAATATGCACATTTTTTACGCTCTCTACGATCATTTGTTCAGAAGCTATAAGCAGTTCAATTTAATACTCGCCGACGGCCATTATGGTTCTCAAATAACAACTAGTGAAACTGACATATTCTTGTAGCATTCAACATGTTTCATTAACATGGAAATAATTGTGTTGTCTACGATCAATTGTTAAGGAGTTATAAGCAGTTAAAGTTGATTTTTGCGGCGGGCCAATATGGTTCTCAACCAACAACAAGTGAAATCGATATATTCTTGTAGCATGCAACATGCTGATTAATATGCAAATTTATAACGCTCTCTACGATCATTTGTTCAGAAGTTATAAACAGTTAAAATTAATACTCGCGGGCGGGCCAATATGGTTTTCTAAAAACAACTAGTGAAACCGACATATTCTTGTAGCATTCAACATGTTTCATTAAAATGCAAATAATTGTGCTCTCTACAATCAATTGTTCAGGAGTTATAAGCAGTTCAAGTTGATTTCCGCGGGCGGGCCAATATGGTTCTCAACCAACAACTAGTGAAACCGATATATTCTTGTAGCATGTAACATGCTGATTAACATGCAAAATTATTACGCTTTCTACGATCAATTGTTCAGAAGTTATAAGGAGTTGAAATTAGTTTTGGCGGGCGGGCCAAAATGGTTTTCTAAAAACAACTAGTGAAACCGACATATTCTTGTAGCCTTCAACATGTTTCATTAAAAAGCAAATAGTTGTGTTCTCTACGATCAATTTTTCAGGAGTTATAAGCAGTTCAAATTGATTTTCGCGGGCGGGCCAATATGGTTCTCAACCAACAACTAGTGAAATCGATATATTCTTGTAGCATGCAACATGCTGATTAATATGCAAATTTATTACGCTCTCTAAGATCATTTGTTCAGAAGTTATAAGCAGTTCAATTTTATATTCGCGGGCGATCCAATATGGTTCTCAAACAACAATTAGTGAAACCGACATATTCTTGAAGCGTTCAAGATGTTTCATTAAAACGCAAATAATTGTGTTCGCTACGATAAATTGTTCAGAATTTATAAGCAGTTCAAGTTAATTTCCGCGGGCGGGCCAATATGGTTCTCAACCAACAACCAATGAAATCGATATATTCTTGTAGCATGCAACATGCTGATTAATATGCAAAATTATAATGCTCTCTACGATCATTTGTTCAGAAGTTATAAGGAGTTGAAGTTAGTTTTGGCGGGCGGGACAAAATGGTTCTCAAACTATAACTAGTGAAACCGACATAATCTTGTAGCATGCCACATGCTGATTAATATGCAAAATTATTACCCTCACTACGATCATTTGTTCAGAAGTTATAAGCAGAACAAGTCAATACTCGCGGGCGGGCCAATATGGTTGTTCTAAAAACAACTAGTGAAACCGACATATTCTTGTAGCATTCAACATGTTTCATTAAAATGCAAATAATTGTGCTCTCTACGATCAATTGTTCAGGAGTTATAAGCAGTTCAAATTGATTTTCGCGGGCGGACCAATATGGTTCTCAACCAACAACTACTGAAATCGATATATTCTTGTAGCATGCAACATGCTGATTAATATGCAAATGTATTACGCTCTCTAGGATCATTTGTTCAGAAGTTATAAACAGTTCAAGACAATACTATGCACCATTCGCTGTAAAATTCTCATTTTGTGACTTTTCAATAATTTATAACTACCTTCAACACGCCAAAAGCCTTTACAGAGCATGTATGGGCCAACGTCTTATCCACCTTTTCTCTTCATATTTCTTCAATTCATATAACTTCTTACATATAAACGGCAATATTACCAATCTCATTAATATATGACAGCATGTTAACTTCTAAATGTTTATTGTGCAGATGTGTCCCAGCTATCGATGAAGCGAACTGAGAGCGCTGCATCGTTAAAAACCGACCAAACTCTCACACAGAAACACATTTTTTTTTACTGATACCACACACAACTCACACGATTTGGACAGAAATACCAAATCAAGTCCCTACCTCTTATTATTACATCTGCCATTTTTATGACACATATTTACATTAACTGTTATTACATATTTGATACTCTCACTTCCATTTATTTTTTCTGAAGACTTTTCATTGTGTTTTGCTATAATTGAATGCATACTATGTATCTAATCTTATTATTTACACCCTGATGAAATTTCCCAATTGCTCCTGTTCACGCTCAAAATTTTATTTTATGACATATTAAACACTGATAGTGATCATCATTTGCTGTGTCATCACTAATGTACCTTCTCATAGATATAAGGTGAAGTCATTTCTCCAGAGTACATCCAGAAGTCATCCATACGTGGCAAGCAGATTTCGCATCGAATTAATATTGTTCCTGAACTTTTCTTGTGAACATATTTTGTCTCCCATCAACTTATTTGTGTATTATTTTCAACATTTGAGACCTACTAACTTATCTTCGGATCAGTGTTACCAGTGATATATTTATTCAAGTGTTTTCACAGTGTCACGTACATGCACGTCGTGCGATGAGATGCCGCTGAGACTACCTTAATTGCCAATTTTGGTTTCATCCGCTTCGGAATACATGACAGAAAAGTGTTACACTTCAATTAGTGTATTATTATTGTTATGTTCTACAGTGCACTACATAGGCTACTTGCCTACTGCCCTACGACGAATCATGTTATATACGGGGTGTAATCATTTATTCAGGGAACTGGTCGTTGTACATATTTAATCATATCTTAATATTTTTTGTCAGTAAAGAAATGTGATTGTCCCCTGGCCAATCCCATTTCTTTTCAGGGGGAGGTGGCATGTCACGAGCCGGAAATAAAATGCTGTGTAATCAAAAACGCCAGCAGTCCCCGGGTGACGAGAGGTTGCCGAGGGAGTCTTGGTCGAGGGAGCGAAGCGCGAGGTGTGTTGCGAGTGACAGTGTTAAGTCGGTCTATTTAAAAGGTTTGGGCGAACCCACTGATGACACCTTCGATGGACCGATAGAGCGCCGCGTCGTGACCCAGCCAAGGAACCACGAAGGAAATCAGGTACAGTGGTGACACTTTGGGTTTTATCATTGTCAGTGTTTACATATCTCGTTGGCTCGTGCGTGATCTCTCCCCACTCACTTGTGAGATTCTATTAAATATTAGTAAGGAGCAATGAGCGTAATTTATTCCATTCTTCATACACACATCCTCTTGCAGCCAAGCAGTTTAAGCCGGCGAACGGCCTAAACGTAACATAATTCTCGCGGGCGGGCCAATATGGTTTTCTATAAACTACTAGTGAAACCGACATATTCTTGTAGCATTCAAAATGTTTCATTAAAATGCAAATAATTGTGTGGTCTACGATCAAAGGTTCAGATGTTATAAGCAGTTCAAGTTAATTCTCGCGGGCGGGCCAATATGGTTTTCTATAAACAACTAGTGAAACCGACATATTCTTGTAGCATTCAAAATGTTTCATTAAAATGCAAATAATTGTGTGGTCTACGATCAATTGTTCAGAATTTATAAGCAGTTCAAATTAATTTTCGCGGCGGGCTAATATGGTTCTCAATCAACAACTAATGAAATCGATATATTCTTGTAGCATGTAACAAGCTGTTTAATATGCATAATTATTACGCTTTCTACGATCAATTGTTCAGAAGTTATAAGGAGTTGAAATTAGTTTTGGCGGGCGGGCCAAAATGGTTTTCTCAAAGCAACTAGTGAAACCGACATATTCTTGTAGCCTTCAACATGTTTCATTAAAATGCAAATAATTGTGTTCTCTACGATCATTTGTTCAGAAGTTATAAGCAGTTCAATTTAATACTCGCGGGCGGGCCAATATGGTTTTCAAACAACAACTAGTGAAACCGACATATTCTTGAAGCATTCAACATGTTTCATTAAAATGCAAATAATTGTGTTCGCTACGATCAATTGTTCAGAAGTTATAAGCAGTTCAAGTTAATTTCCGCGGGCGGGCCAATATGGTTCTCAACCAACAACTAATGAAATCGATATATTCTTGTAGCATGCAACATGCTGATTAATATGCAAAATTATTAAGCTCTCTACGATAATTTGTTCAGAAGTTATAACGAGTTGAAGTTAGTTTTGGCGGGCGGGACAAAAAGGTTCTCAAACCATAACTAGTGAAACCGACATATTCTTGTAGTATACAACATGTTTGATTGAAATGCAAATAATTGTGTTCGCTACGATCAATTGTTCAGAAGTTATAAGCAGTTCAAGTTAATTTTCTTGGGCGGGCCAATATGGTTCTCAAACAACAACCAATGAAATCGATATATTCTTGTAGCATGCAACATGCTGATTAATATGCAAAATTATAACGCTCTCTACGATCAATTGTTCAGAAGTTAGAAGGAGTTGAAGTTAGTTTTGGCAGGCGGGCCAAAATGGTTCTCAAACAATAACTAGTGAAACCGACATATTCTTGTAGCATACAACATGTTTGATTGAAATGCAAATAATTGTGTTCTCTGCGATCAATTGTTCAGAAGTTATAAACAGTTCAAGTTAATACTCGCGGGCGGGCCAATATGGTTTTCTAAAAACAACTAGTGAAACCGACATATTCTTGTAGCATTCAATATGTTTCATTAAAATGCAAATAATTGTGTTCTCTACGATCAATTTTTCAGGAGTTATAAGCAGTTCAAGTTGATTTTCAGGGGCGAGCCAATATGGTTCTCAACCAACAACTACTGAAATCGATATATTCTTGTAGCATGCAACATGCTGATTAATATGCAAATTTATTACGCTCTCTAGGATCATTTGTTCAGAAGTTATAAACAGTTCAAGTTAATACTCGTGGGCGGGCCAATATGGATTTCTAAAAACAACTTGTGAAACCGACATATTCTTGTTGCATACAACATGTTTGATTAAAATGCTATTAATTGTGGTCTCTACGATCAATTGTTCAGGAGTTATAAACAGTTCAAGTTGATTTTCGCGGGCGGGCCAATATGGTTCTCAACCAACAACCAATGAAATCGATATATACTTGTAGCATGCAACATGCTGATTGATATGCAAAATAATTACGCTCTCTACGATAATTTGTTCAGAAGTTATAAGGAGTTGAAATTAATTTTGGCGGGCGGGCCAAAATGGTTCTCAAACAATAACTAGTGAAGCCGACATATTCTTGTAGCATACAACATGTTAGATTAAGATGATAATAATTGTGATCTCTACGATCAATTGTTCAGAAGTTATAAGCACTTCAAGTTAATTTTCGCGGGCAGCCAATATATTTCTCAAACAACAACTAGTGAAATCGATATATTCTTGTAGCATGCAACATGCTGATTAATATGAAAGATTATTACGCTTTCTACGATTATTTGTTCAGTAGTTATAAGCAGTTCAAATAATTTTCGCGGGCGGGCCAATATGGTTCTCAACCAACAACTAGTGAAATCGATATATTCTTGTAGCATGCAACATGCTGATTAACATGCAAATTTATTACGCTCTCTAAGATCATTTGTTCAGAAGTTATAAGCAGTTCAATTTAATATTCGCGGGCGATCCAAAATGGTTCTCAAACAACAATTAGTGAAACCGACATATTCTTGAAGCATTCAATTTGTTTCATTAAAATGCAAATAATTGTGTTCGCTACGATCAATTGTTCAGAAGTTATAAGCAGTTCAAGTTAATTTTCGCGGGCGGGCCAATATGGTTCTCAACCAACAACCATTGAAATCGATATATTCTTGTAGCATGCAACATGCTGATTAATATGCAAAATTATAACGCTCTCTACGATCATTAGTTCAGAAGTTATAAGGAGTTGAAGTTAGTTCTGGCGGGCGGGCCAAAATGGTTCTCAAACAATAACTAGTGAAACCGACATATTCTTGTAGCATACAACATGTTAGATTAAGATGATAATAATTGTGATCTCTACGATCAATTGTTCAGAAGTTATAAGCACTTCAAGTTGATTTTCGCGGGCGGGCCAATATGTTTTTCAACCAACAACTAGTGAAATCGATATATTCTTGTAGCATGCAACATGCTGATTAATATGCAAATTTTTTATGTTCCCTACGATCATTTGTTCAGAAGTTATAAGCAATTCAAGTTAATACTCGCTGGCGGGCCAATATAGTTCTCAAATAACAACTAGTGGAACTGATATATTCTTGTAGCATTCAACATGTTTCATTAAAATGCAAATAATTTTGTTGTTTACGATCAATTGTTCAGGAGTTATAAGCAGTTAAAGTTGATTTTCGTGGCAGGCCAATATGGTTCTCAACCAACAACAAGTAAAATCGAAATATTCTTGTAGGATGCAACATGCTGATTAATATGCAAATTTATTACGCTCTCTACGATCATTTGTTCAGAAGTTATAAACAGTTCAAGTTAATACTGACGGGCGGGCCAATATGGTTTTCTAAATACAACTAGTGAAACCGACATATTCCTGTAGCATTCAACAAGATTCATTAAAATGCAAATAATTGTGCTCTCTACGATCAATTGTTCAGGAGTTATAAGCAGTTCAAGTTGATATTCGCGGGCGGGCCAATATGGTTCTCAACCAACAACTAGTGAAATCTATATATTCTTGTAGCATGCAACATGCTGATTGATATGCAACATTATTACGCTCTCTACGATCATTTGTTCAGAAGTTATAAGGAGTTGAAGTTAGTTTTGGCGGGCGGGCCAAAATGGTTCTCAAACAATAACTAGTGAAACCGACATATTCTTGTAGCTCACAACATGTTTGATTGAATTGCAAATAATTGTGTGCTCTACAATCAATTGTTCAGAAGTTATAAGCAGTTAAAGTTAATTTTCGCGGGCAGGCCAATATAATTCTCAAGCAACAACTAGTGAAATCGATATATTCTTGTAGCATGCAACATGCTGATTAATATCAAAAATTATTACGCTTTCTTCGAATATTTGTTCAGAAGTTATAAGCAGTTCAAATTAATTTTCGCGGGCGGGCCAATATGGTTCTCAAACAACAACTAGTGAAATCGATATATTCTTGTAGCATGCAACATGCTGATTAATATGCAAATTTATTACGCTCTCTAAGATCATTTGTTCAGAAGTTATAAGCAGTTCAATTTAATATTCGCGGGCGGGCCAATATGGTTCTCAAATAACAACTTGTGAAACTGACATATTCTTGTAGCATTCAACATGTTTCATTAAAATGCAAATAATTTTGTTGTTTACGATCAATTGTTCAGGAGTTATAAGCAGTTAAAGTTGATTTTCGTGGCAGGCCAATATGGTTCTCAACCAACAACAAGTAAAATCGATATATTCTTGTAGCATGCAACATGCTGATTAATATGAAAATTTATTACGCTCTCTACGATCATTTGTTCAGAAGTTATAAACAGTTCAAGTTAATACTGACGGGCGGGCCAATATGATTTTCTAAATACAACTAGTGAAACCGACATATTCTTGTAGCATTCAACAAGTTTCATTAAATGCAAATAATTGTGCTCTCTACGATCAATTGTTCAGGAGTTATAAGCAGTTCAAGTTGATATTCGCGGGCGGGCCAATATGGTTCTCAAGCAACTACTAGTGAAATCGATATATTCTTGTAGCATGCAACATGCTGATTAATATGCACATTTTTTACGCTCTCTACGATCATTTGTTCAGAAGCTATAAGCAGTTCAATTTAATACTCGCCGACGGCCATTATGGTTCTCAAATAACAACTAGTGAAACTGACATATTCTTGTAGCATTCAACATGTTTCATTAACATGGAAATAATTGTGTTGTCTACGATCAATTGTTAAGGAGTTATAAGCAGATAAAGTTGATTTTTGCGGCGGGCCAATATGGTTCTCAACCAACAAGTGAAATCGATATATTCTTGTAGCATGCAACATGCTGATTAATATGCAAATTTATAACGCTCACTACGATCATTTGTTCAGAAGTTATAAACAGTTAAAATTAATACTCGCGGGCGGGCCAATATGGTTTTCTAAAAACAACTAGTGAAACCGACATATTCTTGTAGCATTCAACATGTTTCATTAAAATGCAAATAATTGTGCTCTCTACAATCAATTGTTCAGGAGTTATAAGCAGTTCAAGTTGATTTCCGCGGGCGGGCCAATATGGTTCTCAACCAACAACTAGTGAAACCGATATATTCTTGTAGCATGTAACATGCTGATTATCATGCAAAATTATTACGCTTTCTACGATCAATTGTTCAGAAGTTATAAGGAGTTGAAATTAGTTTTGGCGGGCGGGCCAAAATTTTTTTCTAAAAACAACTAGTGAAACCGACATATTCTTGTAGCCTTCAACATGTTTCATTTAAAAGCAAATAATTGTGTTCTCTACGATCAATTTTTCAGGAGTTATAAGCAGTTCAAATTGATTTTCGCGGGCGGGCCAATATGGTTCTCAACCAACAACTAGTGAAATCGATATATTCTTGTAGCATGCAACATGCTGATTAATATGCAAATTTATTACGCTCTCTAAGATCATTTGTTCAGAAGTTATAAGCAGTTCAATTTTATATTCGCGGGCGATCCAATATGGTTCTCAAACAACAATTAGTGAAACCGACATATTCTTGAAGCGTTCAATATGTTTCATTAAAACGCAAATAATTGTGTTCGCTACGATAAATTGTTCAGAAGTTATAAGCAGTTCAAGTTAATTTTCGCGGGCGGGCCAATATGGTTCTAAATCAACAACCAATGAAATCGATATATTCTTGTAGCATGCAACATGCTGATTAATATGCAAAATTATAATGCTCTCTACGTTCATTTGTTCAGAAGTTATAAGGAGTTGAAGTTAGTTTTGGCGGGCGGGACAAAATGGTTCTCAAACTATAACTAGTGAAACCGACATAATCTTGTAGCATACAACATGTTTGATTGAAATGCAAATAATTGTGTTCTCTACGATCAATTGTTCAGAAGTTATAAGCAGTTCAAATTAATTTTCGTGGGCGGGCCAATATGGTTCTCAACCAACAACTAGTGAAATGGATATATTCTTGTAGCATGCAACAAGCTGATTAATATGCAAAATTATTACGCTCACTACGATCATTTGTTCAGAAGTTATAAGCAGAACAAGTCAATACTCGCGGGCGGGCCAATATGGTTGTTCTAAAAACAACTAGTGAAACCGACATATTCTTGTAGCATTCAACATGTTTCATTAAAATGCAAATAATTGTGCTCTCTACGATCAATTGTTCAGGAGTTATAAGCAGTTCAAATTGATTTTCGCGGGCGGACCAATATGGTTCTCAACCAACAACTACTGAAATCGATATATTCTTGTAGCATGCAACATGCTGATTAATATGCAAATGTATTACGCTCTCTACGATCATTTGTTCAGAAGTTATAAACAGTTCAACTTAATTCTCGCGGGCGGGCCAATATGGTTTTCTATAAACAACTAGTGAAACCGACATATTCTTGTAGCATTCAAAATGTTTCATTAAAATGCAAATAATTGTGTGGTCTACGATCAATGGTTCAGATGTTATAAGCAGTTCAAGTTAATTCTCGCGGGCTGGCCAATATGGTTTTCTATAAACAACTAGTGAAACCGACATATTCTTGTAGCATTCAAAATGTTTCATTAAAATGCAAATAATTGTGTGGTCTACGATCAATTGTTCAGAATTTATAAGCAGTTCAAATTAATTTTCGCGGCGGGCTAATATGGTTCTCAATCAACAACTAATGAAATCGATATATTCCTGTAGCATGTAACAAGCTGTTTAATATGCATAATAATTACGCTCTCTACGATAATTTGTTCAGAAGTTATATGGAGTTGAAGTTAATTTTGGCGGGCGGACCAAAATGGTTCTCAAACAATAACTAGTGAAGCCGACATATTCTTGTAGCATACAACATGTTTGATTGAAATGCAAATAATTGTGTGCTCTACAATCAATTGTTCAGAAGTTATAAGCAGTTCAAGTTAATTTTCGCGGGCAGCCAATATATTTCTCAAACAACAACTAGTGAAATCGATATATTCTTGTAGCATGCAACATGCTGATTAATATGAAAGATTATTACGCTTTCTACGATTATTTGTTCAGTAGTTATAAGCAGTTAAAATAATTTTCGCGGGCGGGCCAATATGGTTCTCAACCAACAACTAGTGAAATCGATATATTCTTGTAGCATGCAACATGCTGATTAACATGCAAATTTATTACGCTCTCTAAGATCATTTGTTCAGAAGTTATAAGCAGTTCAATTCAATATTCGCGGGCGATCCAATATGGTTCTCAAACAACAATTAGTGAAACCGACATATTCTTGAAGCATTCAATTTGTTTCTTTAAAATGCAAATAATTGTGTTCGCTACGATCAATTGTTCAGAAGTTATAAGCAGTTCAAGTTAATTTTCGCGGGCGGGCCAATATGGTTCTCAATCAACAACCATTGAAATCGATATATTCTTGTAGCATGCAACATGCTGATTAATATGCAAAATTATAACGCTCTCTACGATCATTTGTTCAGAAGTTATAAGGAGTTGAATTTAGTACTGGCGGGCGGGCCAAAATGGTTCTCAAACTATAACTAGTGAAACCGACATATTCTTGTAGCATACAACATGTTAGATTAAAATGATAATAATTGTGATCTCTACGATCAATTGTTCAGAAGTTATAAGCACTTCAAATTGATTTTCGCGGGCGGGCCAATATGTTTTTCAACCAACAACTAGTGAAATCCATATATTCTTGTAGCATGCAACATGCTGATTAATATGCAATTTTTTTATGTTCCCTACGATCATTTGTTCAGAAGTTATAAGCAATTCAAGTTAATACTCTCTGGCGGGCCAATACGGTTTTCTAAATACAACTAGTGAAACCGAAATATTCTTGTAGCATTCAACAAGTTTCATTAAAATGCAATTAATTGTGCTCTCTACGATCAATTGTTCAGGAGTTATAAGCAGTTCAAGTTGATATTCGCGGGCGGGCCAATATGGTTCTCAACCAACAACTAGTGAAATCGATATATTCTTGTAGCATGCAACATGCTGATTGATATGCAAAATTATTACGCTCTCTACGATCATTTATTCAGAAGTTATAAGGAGTTGAAGTTAGTTTTGGCGGGCGGGCCAAAATGGTTCTCAACCAATAACTAGTGAAACCGACATATTCTTGTAGCACACAACATGTTTGATTGAAATGCAAATAATTGTGTTCTCTACGATCAATTGTTCAGAAGTTATAAGCAGTTCAAATTAATTTTCGTGGGCGGGCCAATATGGTTCTCAACCAACAACTAGTGAAATGGATATATTCTTGTAGCATGCAACATGCTGATTAATATGCAAAATTATTACGCTCACTACGATCATTTGATCAGAAGTTATAAGCAGAACAAGTCAATACTCGCGGGCGGGCCAATATGGTTGTTCTAAAAACAACTAGTGAAACCGACATATTCTTGTAGCATTCAACATGTTTCATTAAAATGCAAATAATTGTGCTCTCTACGATCAATTGTTCAGGAGTTATAAGCAGTTCAAATTGATTTTCGCGGGCGGACCAATATGGTTCTCAACCAACAACTACTGAAATCGATATATTCTTGTAGCATGCAACATGCTGATTAATATGCAAATGTATTACGCTCTCTACGATCATTTGTTCAGAAGTTATAAACAGTTCAAGTTAATTCTCGCGGGCGGGCCAATATGGTTTTCTATAAACAACTAGTGAAACCGACATATTCTTGTAGCATTCAAAATGTTTCATTAAAATGCAAATAATTGTGTGGTCTACGATCAATGGTTCAGATGTTATAAGCAGTTCAAGTTAATTCTCGCGGGCTGGCCAATATGGTTTTCTATAAACAACTAGTGAAACCGACATATTCTTGTAGCATTCAAAATGTTTCATTAAAATGCAAATAATTGTCTGGTCTACGATCAATTGTTCAGAATTTATAAGCAGTTCAAATTAATTTTCGCGGCGGGCTAATATGGTTCTCAATCAACAACTAATGAAATCGATATATTCTTGTAGCATGTAACAAGCTGTTTAATATGCATAATTATTACGCTTTCTACGATCAATTGTTCAGAAGTTATAAGGAGTTGAAGTTAGTTTTGGCGGGCGGGCCAAAATGGTTCTCAAACAATAACTAGTGAGACCGACATATTCTTGTAGCATACAACGTGTTAGATTAAAATGATAATAATTGTGATCTCTACGATCAATTGTTCAGAAGATATAAGGAGTTGAAGTTAGTTTTTGCGGGCGGGACAAAAAGGTTCTCAAACCATAACTAGTGAAACCGACATATTCTTGTAGTATACAACATGTTTGATTGAAATGCAAATAATTGTGTTCGCTACGATCTATTGTTCAGGAGTTATAAGCAGTTCAAGTTAATTTTCTTGGGCGGGCCAATATGGTTCTCAACCAACAACCAATGAAATCGATATACTCTTGTAGCATGCAACATGCTGATTGATATGTAAAAAAAATAATGCGCTCTACGATAATTTGTTCAGAAGTTATATGGAGTTGAAGTTAATTTTGGCGGGCGGACCAAAATGGTTCTCAAACAATAACTAGTGAAGCCGACATATTCTTGTAGCATACAACATGTTTGATTGAAATGCAAATAATTGTGTGCTCTACAATCAATTGTTCAGAAGTTATAAGCAGTTCAAATTAATTTTCGCGGGCAGCCAATATATTTCTAAAACAACAACTAGTGAAATCGATATATTCTTGAAGCATGCAACATGCTGATTAATATGAAAGATTATTACGCTTTCTACGATTATTTGTTCAGTAGTTATAAGCAGTTCAAATAATTTTCGCGGGCGGGCCAATATGGTTCTCAACCAACAACTAGTGAAATCGATATATTCTTGTAGCATGCAACATGCTGATTAACATGCAAATTTATTACGCTCTCTAAGATCATTTGTTCAGAAGTTATAAGCAGTTCAATTCAATATTCGCGGGCGATCCAATATGGTTCTCAAACAACAATTAGTGAAACCGACATATTCTTGAAGCATTCAATTTGTTTCATTAAAATGCAAATAATTGTGTTCGCTACGATCAATTGTTCAGAAGTTATAAGCAGTTCAAGTTAATTTTCGCGGGCCGGCCAATATGGTTCTCAACCAACAACCATTGAAATCGATATATTCTTGTAGCATGCAACATGCTGATTAATATGCAAAATTATAACGCTCTCTACGATGATTTGTTCAGAAGTTATAAGGAGTTGAATTTAGTTCTGGCGGGCGGGCCAAAATGGTTCTCAAACTATAACTAGTGAAACCGACATATTCTTGTAGCATACAACATGTTAGATTAAAATGATAATAATTGTGATCTCTACGATCAATTGTTCAGAAGTTATAAGCAATTCAAGTTGATTTTCGCGGGCGGGCCAATATGTTTTTCAACCAACAACTAGTGAAATCCATATATTCTCGTAGCATGCAACATGCTGATTAATATGCAATTTTTTTATGTTCCCTACGATCATTTGTACAGAAGTTATAAGCAATTCAAGTTAATACTCTCTGGCGGGCCAATATGGTTTTCTAAATACAACTAGTGAAACCGACATATTCTTGTAGCATTCAACAAGTTTCATTAAAATGCAATTAATTGTGCTCTCTACGATCAATTGTACAGGAGTTATAAGCAGTTCAAGTTGATATTCGCGGGCGGGCCAATATGGTTCTCAACCAACAACTAGTGAAATCGATATATTCTTGTAGCATGCAACATGCTGATTGATATGCAAATAATTGTGTGCTCTACAATCAATTGTTCAGAAGTTATAAGCAGTTCAAGTTAATTTTCGCGGGCAGGCCAATATATTTCTCAAGCAACAACTAGTGAAATCGATATATTCTTGTAGCATGCAACATGCTGATTAATATGAAAAATTATTACGCTTTCTTCGATTATTTGTTCAGAAGTTATAAGCAGTTCAAATTAATTTTCGCGGGCGGGCCAATATGGTTCTCAAACAACAACTAGTGAAATCGATATATTCTTGTAGCATCCAACATGCTGATTAATATGCAAATTTATTACGCTCTCTAAGATCATTTGTTCAGAAGTTATAAGCAGTTCAATTTAATATTCGCGGGCGGGCCAATATGGTTCTCAAATAACAACTAGTGAAACTGACATATTCTTGTAGCATTCAACACGTTTCATTAAAATGCAAATAATTTTGTTGTTTACGATCAATTGTTCAGGAGTTATAAGCAGTTAAAGTTGATTTTCGTGGCAGGCCAATATGGTTCTCAACCAACAACAAGTAAAATCGATATATTCTTGTAGCATGCAACATGCTGATTAATATGCAAATTTATTACGCCCTCTACGATCATTTGTTCAGAAGTTATAAACAGTTCAAGTTAATACTGACGGGCGGGCCAATATGGTTTTCTAAATACAACTAGTGAAACCGACATATTCTTGTAGCATTCAACAAGTTTCATTAAAATGCAAATAATTGTGCTCTCTACGATCAATTGTTCAGGAGTTATAAGCAGTTCAAGTTGATATTCGCGGGCGGGCCAATATGGTTCTCAACCAACAACTAGTGAAATCGATATATTCTTGTAGCATGCAACATGCTGATTGATATGCAAAATTATTACGCTCTCTACGATCATTTGTTCAGAAGTTATAAGGAGTTGAAGTTAGTTTTGGCGGGCGGGCCAAAATGGTTCTCAAACAATAACAAGTGAAACCGACATATTCTTGTAGCACACAACATGTTTGATTGAAATGCAAATAATTGTGTGCTCTACAATCAATTGTTCAGAAGTTATAAGCAGTTCAAGTTAATTTTCGCGGGCAGCCCAATATATTTCTCAAGCAACAACTAGTGAAATCGATATATTCTTGTAGCATGCAACATGCTGATTAATATGAAAAATTATTACGCTTTCTTCGATTATTTGTTCAGAAGTTATAAGCAGTTCAAGTTAATTTTCTCGGGCGGGCCAATATGGTTCTCAAACAACAACTAGTGAAATCGATATATTCTTGTAGCATGCAACATTCTGATTAATATGCAAATTTATTACGCTCTCTAAGATCATTTGTTCAGAAGTTATAAGCAGTTCAATTTAATATTCGCCGGCGGGCCAATATGGTTCTCAAACAACAACTAGTGAAACCGACATATTCTTGAAGCATTCAACATGTTTCATTAAAATGCAAATAATTGTGTTCGCTACGATCGATTGTTCAGAAGTTATAAGCAGTTCAAGTTAATTTTCGCGGGCGGGCCAATGTGTTTTTCAACCAACAACTAGTGAAATCGATATATTCTTGTAGCATGCAACATGGTGATTAATATGCAATTTTTTTAAGTTCCCTACGATCATTTGTTCAGAAGTTATAGCAATTCAAGTTAATACTCGCGGGCGGGCCAATATGGTTCTCAAATAACAACTAGTGAAACTGACATAATCTTGTAGCATTCAACATGTTTCATTAAAATGCAAATAATTTTGTTGTTTACGATCAATTGTTCAGGAGTTATAAGCAGTTCAAGTTAATTTTCGCGGGCGGGCCAATATAGTTCTCAACCAACAACCAATGAAATCCATATATTCTTGTAGCATGCAACATGCTGATTAATATACAATATTATAACGCTCTCTACGATCATTTGTTCAGAAGTTATAAGGAGTTGCAGTTAGTTTTGGCGGGCGGGCCAAAATGGTTCTCAAACAATAACTAGTGAAACCGACATATTCTTGTAGCATACAACATGTTAGATTAAAATGATAATAATTGTGATCTCTACGATAAATTGTTCAGAAGTTATCAGCAGTTCAAGTTAATTTTCGCGGGCGGGCCAATATGGTTCTCAACCAACAACCAATGAAATCGATATATTCTTGTAGCATGCAACATGCTGATTAATAAGCAAAATTATAACGCTCTCTACGATCATTTGTTCAGAAGTTATAAGGAGTTGAAGTTAGTTTTGGCGGGCGGGCCAAAATGGATCTCAAACAATAACTAGTGAAACGACATATTCTTGTAGCATACAACATGTTAGATTAAAAGATAATAATTGTGATCTCTACGATCAATTGTTCAGAAGTTATAGACAGTTCAAGTTGATTTTCGCGGCGGGCCAATATGTTTTTCAACCAACAACTAGTGAAATCCATATATTCTTGTAGCATGCAACATGCTGATTAATATGCAATTTTTTTATGTTCCCTACGATCATTTGTTCAGAAGTTATAAGCAATTCAAGTTAATACTCTCTGGCGGGCCAATATGGTTTTCTAAATACAACTAGTGAAACCGACATATTCTTGTAGCATTCAACAAGTTTCATTAAAATGCAATTAATTGTGCTCTCTACGATCAATTGTTCAGGAGTTATAAGCAGTTCAAGTTCATATTCGCGGGCGGGCCAATATGGTTCTCAACCAACAACTAGTGAAATCGATATATTCTTGTAGCATGCAACATGCTGATTGATATGCAAAATTATTACGCTCTCTACGATCATTTATTCAGAAGTTATAAGGAGTTGAAGTTAGTTTTGGCGGGCGGGCCAAAATGGTTCTCAAACAATAACTAGTGAAACCGACATATTCTTGTAGCACACAACATGTTTGATTGAAATGCAAATAATTGTGTGCTCTACAATCAATTGTTCAGAAGTTATAAGCAGTTCAAGTTAATTTTCGCGGGCAGGCCAATATATTTCTCAAGCAACAACTAGTGAAATCGATATATTCTTGTAGCATGCAACATGCTGATTAATATGAAAAATTATTACGCTTTCTTCGATTATTTGTTCAGAAGTTATAAGCAGTTCAAATTAATTTTCGCTGGCGGGCCAATATGGTTCTCAAACAACAACTAGTGAAATCGATATATTCTTGTAGCATCCAACATGCTGATTAATATGCAAATTTATTACGCTCTCTAAGATCATTTGTTCAGAAGTTATAAGCAGTTCAATTTAATATTCGCGGGCGGGCCAATATGGTTCTCAAATAACAACTAGTGAAACTGACATATTCTTGTAGCATTCAACACGTTTCATTAAAATGCAAATAATTTTGTTGTTTACGATCAATTGTTCAGGAGTTATAAGCAGTTAAAGTTGATTTTCGTGGCAGGCCAATATGGTTCTCAACCAACAACAAGTAAAATCGATATATTCTTGTAGCATGCAACATGCTGATTAATATGCAAATTTATTACGCCCTCTACGATCATTTGTTCAGAAGTTATAAACAGTTCAAGTTAATACTGACGGGCGGGCCAATATGGTTTTCTAAATACAACTAGTGAAACCTACATATTCTTGTAGCATTCAACAAGTTTCATTAAAATGCAAATAATTGTGCTCTCTACGATCAATTGTTCAGGAGTTATAAGCAGTTCAAGTTGATATTCGCGGGCGGGCCAATATGGTTCTCAACCAACAACTAGTGAAATCGATATATTCTTGTAGCATGCAACATGCTGATTGATATGCAAAACTATTACGCTCTCTACGATCATTTGTTCAGAAGTTATAAGGAGTTGAAGTTAGTTTTGGCGGGCGGGCCAAAATGGTTCTCAAACAATAACAAGTGAAACCGACATATTCTTGTAGCACACAACATGTTTGATTGAAATGCAAATAAATGTGTGCTCTACAATCAATTGTTCAGAAGTTATAAGCAGTTCAAGTTAATTTTCGAGGGCAGCCCAATATATTTCTCAAGCAACAACTAGTGAAATCGATATATTCTTGTAGCATGCAACATGCTGATTAATATGAAAAATTATTACGCTTTCTTCGATTATTTGTTCAGAAGTTATAAGCAGTTCAAGTTAATTTTCTCGGGCGGGCCAATATGGTTCTCAAACAACAACTAGTGAAATCGATATATTCTTGTAGCATGCAACATTCTGATTAATATGCAAATTTATTACGCTCTCTAAGATCATTTGTTCAGAAGTTATAAGCAGTTCAATTTAATATTCGCGGGCTGGCCAATATGGTTCTCAAACAACAACTAGTGAAACCGACATATTCTTGAAGCATTCAACATGTTTCATTAAAATGCAAATAATTGTGTTCGCTACGATCGATTGTTCAGAAGTTATAAGCAGTTCAAGTTAAGTTTCGCGGGCGGGCCAATATGGTTCTCAACCAACAACCAATGAAAACCATATATTCTTGTAGCATGCAACATGCTGATTAATATACAATATTATAACGCTCTCTACGATCATTTGTTCAGAAGTTATAAGGAGTTGCAGTTAGTTTTGGCGGGCGGGCCAAAATGGTTCTCAAACAATAACTAGTGAAACCGACATATTCTTGTAACACACAACATGTTTGATTGAGATGCAAATAATTGTGTTCTCTACGATCAATTGTTCAGAAGTTATAAGCAGTTCAAATTAATTTTCGTGGGCGGGCCAATATGGTTCTCAACCAACAACTAGTGAAATGGATATATTCTTGTAGCATGCAACATGCTGATTAATATGCAAAATTATTACGCTCACTACGATCATTTGTTCAGAAGTTATAAGCAGAACAAGTCAATACTCGCGGGCGGGCCAATATGGTTGTTCTAAAAACAACTAGTGAAACCGACATATTCTTGTAGCATTCAACATGTTTCATTAAAATGCAAATAATTGTGCTCTCTACGATCAATTGTTCAGGAGTTATAAGCAGTTCAAATTGATTTTCGCGGGCGGACCAATATGGTTCTCGACCAACAACTACTGAAATCGATATATTCTTGTAGCATGCAACATGCTGATTAATATGCAAATGTATTACGCTCTCTACGATCATTTGTTCAGAAGTTATAAACAGTTCAAGTTAATTCTCGCGGGCGGGCCAATATGGTTTTCTATAAACAACTAGTGAAACCGACATATTCTTGTAGCATTCAAAATGTTTCATTAAAATGCAAATAATTGTGTGGTCTACGATCAATGGTTCAGATGTTATAAGCAGTTCAAGTTAATTCTCGCGGGCTGGCCAATATGGTTTTCTATAAACAACTAGTGAAACCGACATATTCTTGTAGCATTCAAAATGTTTCATTAAAATGCAAATAATTGTCTGGTCTACGATCAATTGTTCAGAATTTATAAGCAGTTCAAATTAATTTTCGCGGCGGGCTAATATGGTTCTCAATCAACAACTAATGAAATCGATATATTCTTGTAGCATGTAACAAGCTGTTTAATATGCATAATTATTACGCTTTCTACGATCAATTGTTCAGAAGTTATAAGGAGTTGAAGTTAGTTTTGGCGGGCGGGCCAAAATGGTTCTCAAACAATAACTAGTGAGACCGACATATTCTTGTAGCATACAACGTGTTAGATTAAAATGATAATAATTGTGATCTCTACGATCAATTGTTCAGAAGATATAAGGAGTTGAAGTTAGTTTTTGCGGGCGGGACAAAAAGGTTCTCAAACCATAACTAGTGAAACCGACATATTCTTGTAGTATACAACATGTTTGATTGAAATGCAAATAATTGTGTTCGCTACGATCTATTGTTCAGGAGTTATAAGCAGTTCAAGTTAATTTTCTTGGGCGGGCCAATATGGTTCTCAACCAACAACCAATGAAATCGATATACTCTTGTAGCATGCAACATGCTGATTGATATGCAAAATAATTACGCTCTCTACGATAATTTGTTCAGAAGTTATATGGAGTTGAAGTTAATTTTGGCGGGCGGACCAAAATGGTTCTCAAACAATAACTAGTGAAGCCGACATATTCTTGTAGCATACAACATGTTTGATTGAAATGCAAATAATTGTGTGCTCTACAATCAATTGTTCAGAAGTTATAAGCAGTTCAAGTTAATTTTCGCGGGCAGCCAATATATTTCTAAAACAACAACTAGTGAAATCGATATATTCTTGTAGCATGCAACATGCTGATTAATATGAAAGATTATTACGCTTTCTACGATTATTTGTTCAGTAGTTATAAGCAGTTCAAATAATTTTCGCGGGCGGGCCAATATGGTTCTCAACCAACAACTAGTGAAATCGATATATTCTTGTAGCATGCAACATGCTGATTAACATGCAAATTTATTACGCTCTCTAAGATCATTTGTTCAGAAGTTATAAGCAGTTCAATTCAATATTCGCGGGCGATCCAATATGGTTCTCAAACAACAATTGGTGAAACCGACATATTCTTGAAGCATTCAATTTGTTTCATTAAAATGCAAATAATTGTGTTCGCTACGATCAATTGTTCAGAAGTTATAAGCAGTTCAAGTTAATTTTCGCGGGCGGGCCAATATGGTTCTCAACCAACAACCATTGAAATCGATATATTCTTGTAGCATGCAACATGCTGATTAATATGCAAAATTATAACGCTCTCTACGATGATTTGTTCAGAAGTTATAAGGAGTTGAATTTAGTTCTGGCGGGCGGGCCAAAATGGTTCTCAAACTATAACTAGTGAAACCGACATATTCTTGTAGCATACAACATGTTAGATTAAAATGATAATAATTGTGATCTCTACGATCAATTGTTCAGAAGTTATAAGCAATTCAAGTTGATTTTCGCGGGCGGGCCAATATGTTTTTCAACCAACAACTAGTGAAATCCATATATTCTTGTAGCATGCAACATGCTGATTAATATGCAATTTTTTTATGTTCCCTACGATCATTTGTACAGAAGTTATAAGCAATTCAAGTTATTACTCTCTGGCGGGCCAATATGGTTTTCTAAATACAACTAGTGAAACCGACATATTCTTGTAGCATTCAACAAGTTTCATTAAAATGCAATTAATTGTGCTCTCTACGATCAATTGTACAGGAGTTATAAGCAGTTCAAGTTGATATTCGCGGGCGGGCCAATATGGTTCTCAACCAACAACTAGTGAAATCGATATATTCTTGTAGCATGCAACATGCTGATTGATATGCAAATAATTGTGTGCTCTACAATCAATTGTTCAGAAGTTATAAGCAGTTCAAGTTAATTTTCGCGGGCAGGCCAATATATTTCTCAAGCAACAACTAGTGAAATCGATATATTCTTGTAGCATGCAACATGCTGATTAATATGAAAAATTATTACGCTTTCTTCGATTATTTGTTCAGAAGTTATAAGCAGTTCAAATTAATTTTCGCGGGCGGGCCAATATGGTTCTCAAACAACAACTAGTGAAATCGATATATTCTTGTAGCATCCAACATGCTGATTAATATGCAAATTTATTACGCTCTCTAAGATCATTTGTTCAGAAGTTATAAGCAGTTCAATTTAATATTCGCGGGCGGGCCAATATGGTTCTCAAATAACAACTAGTGAAACTGACATATTCTTGTAGCATTCAACACGTTTCATTAAAATGCAAATAATTTTGTTGTTTACGATCAATTGTTCAGGAGTTATAAGCAGTTAAAGTTGATTTTCGTGGCAGGCCAATATGGTTCTCAACCAACAACAAGTAAAATCGATATATTCTTGTAGCATGCAACATGCTGATTAATATGCAAATTTATTACGCCCTCTACGATCATTTGTTCAGAAGTTATAAACAGTTCAAGTTAATACTGACGGGCGGGCCAATATGGTTTTCTAAATACAACTAGTGAAACCGACATATTCTTGTAGCATTCAACAAGTTTCATTAAAATGCAAATAATTGTGCTCTCTACGATCAATTGTTCAGGAGTTATAAGCAGTTCAAGTTGATATTCGCGGGCGGGCCAATATGGTTCTCAACCAACAACTAGTGAAATCGATATATTCTTGTAGCATGCAACATGCTGATTGATATGCAAAATTATTACGCTCTCTACGATCATTTGTTCAGAAGTTATAAGGAGTTGAAGTTAGTTTTGGCGGGCGGGCCAAAATGGTTCTCAAACAATAACAAGTGAAACCGACATATTCTTGTAGCACACAACATGTTTGATTGAAATGCAAATAATTGTGTGCTCTACAATCAATTGTTCAGAAGTTATAAGCAGTTCAAGTTAATTTTCGCGGGCAGCCCAATATATTTCTCAAGCAACAACTAGTGAAATCGATATATTCTTGTAGCATGCAACATGCTGATTAATATGAAAAATTATTACGCTTTCTTCGATTATTTGTTCAGAAGTTATAAGCAGTTCAAGTTAATTTTCTCGGGCGGGCCAATATGGTTCTCAAACAACAACTAGTGAAATCGATATATTCTTGTAGCATGCAACATTCTGATTAATATGCAAATTTATTACGCTCTCTAAGATCATTTGTTCAAAAGTTATAAGCAGTTCAATTTAATATTCGCGGGCGGGCCAATATGGTTCTCAAACAACAACTAGTGAAACCGACATATTCTTGAAGCATTCAACATGTTTCATTAAAATGCAAATAATTGTGTTCGCTACGATCGATTGTTCAGAAGTTATAAGCAGTTCAAGTTAATTTTCGCGGGCGGGCCAATGTGTTTTTCAACCAACAACTAGTGAAATCGATATATTCTTGTAGCATGCAACATGGTGATTAATATGCAATTTTTTTAAGTTCCCTACGATCATTTGTTCAGAAGTTATAGCAATTCAAGTTAATACTCGCGGGCGGGCCAATATGGTTCTCAAATAACAACTAGTGAAACTGACATAATCTTGTAGCATTCAACATGTTTCATTAAAATGCAAATAATTTTGTTGTTTACGATCAATTGTTCAGGAGTTATAAGCAGTTCAAGTTAATTTTCGCGGGCGGGCCAATATAGTTCTCAACCAACAACCAATGAAATCCATATATTCTTGTAGCATGCAACATGCTGATTAATATACAATATTATAACGCTCTCTACGATCATTTGTTCAGAAGTTATAAGGAGTTGCAGTTAGTTTTGGCGGGCGGGCCAAAATGGTTCTCAAACAATAACTAGTGAAACCGACATATTCTTGTAGCATACAACATGTTAGATTAAAATGATAATAATTGTGATCTCTACGATAAATTGTTCAGAAGTTATCAGCAGTTCAAGTTAATTTTCGCGGGCGGGCCAATATGGTTCTCAACCAACAACCAATGAAATCGATATATTCTTGTAGCATGCAACATGCTGATTAATAAGCAAAATTATAACGCTCTCTACGATCATTTGTTCAGAAGTTATAAGGAGTTGAAGTTAGTTTTGGCGGGCGGGCCAAAATGGATCTCAAACAATAACTAGTGAAACGACATATTCTTGTAGCATACAACATGTTAGATTAAAAGATAATAATTGTGATCTCTACGATCAATTGTTCAGAAGTTATAGACAGTTCAAGTTGATTTTCGCGGCGGGCCAATATGTTTTTCAACCAACAACTAGTGAAATCCATATATTCTTGTAGCATGCAACATGCTGATTAATATGCAATTTTTTTATGTTCCCTACGATCATTTGTTCAGAAGTTATAAGCAATTCAAGTTAATACTCTCTGGCGGGCCAATATGGTTTTCTAAATACAACTAGTGAAACCGACATATTCTTGTAGCATTCAACAAGTTTCATTAAAATGCAATTAATTGTGCTCTCTACGATCAATTGTTCAGGAGTTATAAGCAGTTCAAGTTGATATTCGCGGGCGGGCCAATATGGTTCTCAACCAACAACTAGTGAAATCGATATATTCTTGTAGCATGCAACATGCTGATTGATATGCAAAATTATTACGCTCTCTACGATCATTTATTCAGAAGTTATAAGGAGTTGAAGTTAGTTTTGGCGGGCGGGCCAAAATGGTTCTCAAACAATAACTAGTGAAACCGACATATTCTTGTAGCACACAACATGTTTGATTGAAATGCAAATAATTGTGTGCTCTACAATCAATTGTTCAGAAGTTATAAGCAGTTCAAGTTAATTTTCGCGGGCAGGCCAATATATTTCTCAAGCAACAACTAGTGAAATCGATATATTCTTGTAGCATGCAACATGCTGATTAATATGAAAAATTATTACGCTTTCTTCGATTATTTGTTCAGAAGTTATAAGCAGTTCAAATTAATTTTCGCGGGCGGGCCAATATGGTTCTCAAACAACAACTAGTGAAATCGATATATTCTTGTAGCATCCAACATGCTGATTAATATGCAAATTTATTACGCTCTCTAAGATCATTTGTTCAGAAGTTATAAGCAGTTCAATTTAATATTCGCGGGCGGGCCAATATGGTTCTCAAATAACAACTAGTGAAACTGACATATTCTTGTAGCATTCAACACGTTTCATTAAAATGCAAATAATTTTGTTGTTTACGATCAATTGTTCAGGAGTTATAAGCAGTTAAAATTGATTTTCGTGGCAGGCCAATATGGTTCTCAACCAACAACAAGTAAAATCGATATATTCTTGTAGCATGCAACATGCTGATTAATATGCAAATTTATTACGCCCTCTACGATCATTTGTTCAGAAGTTATAAACAGTTCAAGTTAAAACTGACGGGCGGGCCAATATGGTTTTCTAAATACAACTAGTGAAACCGACATATTCTTGTAGCATTCAACAAGTTTCATTAAAATGCAAATAATTGTGCTCTCTACGATCAATTGTTCAGGAGTTATGAGCAGTTCAAGTTGATATTCGCGGGCGGGCCAATATGGTTCTCAACCAACAACTAGTGAAATCGATATATTCTTGTAGCATGCAACATGCTGATTGATATGCAAAACTATTACGCTCTCTACGATCATTTGTTCAGAAGTTATAAGGAGTTGAAGTTAGTTTTGGCGGGCGGGCCAAAATGGTTCTCAAACAATAACAAGTGAAACCGACATATTCTTGTAGCACACAACATGTTTGATTGAAATGCAAATAAATGTGTGCTCTACAATCAATTGTTCAGAAGTTATAAGCAGTTCAAGTTAATTTTCGAGGGCAGCCCAATATATTTCTCAAGCAACAACTAGTGAAATCGATATATTCTTGTAGCATGCAACATGCTGATTAATATGAAAAATTATTACGCTTTCTTCGATTATTTGTTCAGAAGTTATAAGCAGTTCAAGTTAATTTTCTCGGGCGGGCCAATATGGTTCTCAAACAACAACTAGTGAAATCGATATATTCTTGTAGCATGCAACATTCTGATTAATATGCAAATTTATTACGCTCTCTAAGATCATTTGTTCAGAAGTTATAAGCAGTTCAATTTAATATTCGCGGGCGGGCCAATATGGTTCTCAAACAACAACTAGTGAAACCGACATATTCTTGAAGCATTCAACATGTTTCATTAAAATGCAAATAATTGTGTTCGCTACGATCGATTGTTCAGAAGTTATAAGCAGTTCAAGTTAAGTTTCGCGGGCGGGCCAATATGGTTCTCAACCAACAACCAATGAAAACCATATATTCTTGTAGCATGCAACATGCTGATTAATATACAATATTATAACGCTCTCTACGATCATTTGTTCAGAAGTTATAAGGTGTTGCAGTTAGTTTTGGCGGGCGGGCCAAAATGGTTCTCAAACAATAACTAGTGAAACCGACATATTCTTGTAGCATACAACATGTTAGATTAAAATGATAATAATTGTGATCTCTACGATAAATTGTTCAGAAGTTATCAGCAGTTCAAGTTAATTTTCGCGGGCGGGCCAATATGGTTTTCAACCAACAACCAATGAAATCGATATAATCTTGTAGCATGCAACATGCTGATTAATATGCAAAATTATAACGCTCTCTACGATCATTTGTTCAGAAGTTATAAGGAGTTGAAGTTAGTTTTGGCGGGCGGGCCAAAATAGTTCTCAAACAATAACTAGTGAAACGACATATTCTTGTAGCATACAACATGTTAGATTAAAATGATAATAATTGTGATCTCTACGATCAATTGTTCAGAAGTTATAAACAGTTCAAGTTGATTTTCGCGGGCGGGCCAATGTTTTTTTCAACCAACAACTAGTGAAATCGATATATTCTTGTAGCATGCAACATGGTGATTAATATGCAATTTTTTTAAGTTCCCTACGATCATTTGTTCAGAAGTTATAAGCAATTCAAGTTAATACTCGCGGGCGGGCCAATATGGTTCTCAAATAACAACTAGTGAAACTGACATAATCTTGTAGCATTCAACATGTTTCATTAAAATGCAAATAATTTTGTTGTTTACTATCAATTGTTCAGGAGTTATAAGCAGTTCAAGTTAATTTTCGCGGGCGGGCCAATATGGTTCTCAACCAACAACCAATGAAATCCATATATTCTTGTAGCATGCAACATGCTGATTAATATACAATATTATAACGCTCTCTACGATCATTTGTTCAGAAGTTATAAGGAGTTGCAGTTAGTTTTGGCGGGCGGGCCAAAATGGTTCTCAAACAATAACTAGTGAAACCGACATATTCTTGTAGCATACAACATGTTAGATTAAAATGATAATAATTGTGATCTCTACGATAAATTGTTCAGAAGTTATCAGCAGTTCAAGTTAATTTTCGCGGGCGGGCCAATATGGTTCTCAACCAACAACCAATGAAATCGATATATTCTTGTAGCATGCAACATGCTGATTAATATGCAAAATTATAACGCTCTCTACGATCATTTGTTCAGAAGTTATAAGGAGTTGAAGTTAGTTTTGGCGGGCGGGCCAAAATGGATCTCAAACAATAACTAGTGAAACGACATATTCTTGTAGCATACAACATGTTAGATTAAAAGATAATAATTGTGATCTCTACGATCAATTGTTCAGAAGTTATAAACAGTTCAAGTTGATTTTCGCGGCGGGCCAGTGTGTTTTTCAACCAACAACTAGTGAAATCGATATATTCTTGTAGCATGCAACATGCTGATTAATATACAATATTATAACGCTCTCTACGATCATTTGTTCAGAAGTTATAAGGAGTTGCAGTTAGTTTTGGCGGGCGGGCCAATATGGTTCTCAAATAACAACTAGTGAAACTGACATATTCCTGTAGCATTCAAAATGTTTCATTAAAATGCAAATAATTGTGTGGTCTACGATCAATTGTTCAGAATTTATAAGCAGTTCAAATTAATTTTCGCGGCGGGCTAATATGGTTCTCAATCAACAACTAATGAAATCGATATATTCTTGTAGCATGTAAAAAGCTGTTTAATATGCATAATTATTACGCTTTCTACGATCAATTGTTCAGAAGTTATAAGGAGTTGAAGTTAGTTTTGGCGGGCGGGCCAAAATGGTTCTCAAGCAATAACTAGTGAGACCGACATATTCTTGTAGCATACAACATGTTAGATTAAAATGATAATAATTGTGATTTCTACGATCAATTGTTCAGAAGTTATAAGGAGTTGAAGTTAGTTTTGGCGGGCGGGACAAAAAGGTTCTCAAACCATAACTAGTGAAACCGACATATTCTTGTAGTATACAACATGTTTGATTGAAATGCAAATAATTGTGTTCGCTACGATCTATTGTTCAGAAGTTATAAGCAGTTCAAGTTAATTTTCTTGGGCGGGCCAATATGGTTCTCAACCAACAACCAATGAAATCGATATATTCTTGTAGAATGCAACATGCTGATTAATATGCAAAATTATAACGCTCTCTACGATCAATTGTTCAGAAGTTAGAAGGAGTTGAAGTTAGTTTTGGCAGGCGGGGCAAAATGGTTCTCAAACAATAACTAGTGAAACCGACATATTCTTGTAGCATACAACATGTTTGATTGAAATGCAAATAATTGTGTTCTCTGCGATCAATTGTTCAGAAGTTATAAACAGATCAAGTTAATACTCGCGGGCGGGCCAATATGGTTTCCTAAAAACAACTAGTGAAACCGACATATTCTTGTAGCATTCAATATGTTTCATTAAAATGCAAATAATTGTGTTCTCTACGATCAATTTTTCAGGAGTTATAAGCAGTTCAAGTTGATTTTCAGGGGCGAGCCAATATGGTTCTCAACTAACAACTAGTGAAATCGATATATTCTTGTAGCATGCAACATTCTGATTAATATGCAAATTTATTACGCTCTCTAGGATCATTTGTTCAGAAGTTATAAACAGTTCAAGTTAATACTCGTGGGCGGGCCAATATGGATTTCTAAAAAAAACTAGTGAAACCGACATATTCTTGTTGCATACAACATGTTTGATTAAAATGCTAATAATTGTGGTCTCTACGATCAATTGTTCAGGAGTTATAAGCAGTTCAAGTTGATTTTCGCGGGCGGGCCAATATGGTTCTCAACCAACAACTAATGAAATCGACATATTCTTGTAGCATACAACATGTTAGATTAAAATGATAATAATTGTGATCTCTACGATCATTTGTTCAGAAGTTATAAGGAGTTGAAGTTAGTTTTGGCTGGCGGGCCAAAATGGTTCTCAAACGATAACTAGTGAAACCGACATATTCTTGTAGATTACAACATGTTTGATTGAAATGCAAATAATTGTGTGCACTACAATCAATTGTTCAGAAGTTATAAGCAGTTCAATTTAATTTTCGCGGGCAGGCCAATATATTTCTCAAACAACAACTAGTGAAATCGATATATTCTTGTAGCATGCAACATGCTGATTAATATGAAAAATTATTACGCTTTCTACGATTATTTGTTCAGTAGTTATAAGCAGTTCAAATAATTTTCGCGGGAGGGACAATAAGGTTCTCAACTAACAACTAGTGAAATCGATATATTCTTGTAGCGTGCAACATGCTGATTAATATGCAAATTTATTACGCTCTCTAAGATCATTTGTTCAGAAGATATAAGGAGTTGAAGTTAGTTTTGGCGGGCGGGACAAAATGGTTCTCAAACAATAACTAGTGAAACCGACATAATCTTGTAGCATACAACATGTTTGATTGAAATGCAAATAATTGTGTGCACTACAATCAATTGTTCAGAAGTTATAAGTAGTTCAAGTTAATTTTCGCGGGCGGGCCAATATGGTTCTCAACCAACAACCAATGAAATCGATATATTCTTGTAGCATGCAACATGCTGATTAATATGCAAAATTATAATGCTCTCTACGATCATTTGTTCAGAAGTTATAAGGAGTTGAAGTTAGTTTTGGCGGGCGGGACAAAATGGTTCTCAAACAATAACTAGTGAAACCGACATAATCTTGTAGCATACAACATGTTTGATTGAAATGCAAATAATTGTGTTCTCTACGATCAATTGTTCAGAAGTTATAAGCAGTTCAAATTAATTTTCGAGGGCGGGCCAATATGGTTCTCAACCAACAACTAGTGAAATGGATATATTCTTGTAGCATGCAACATGCTGATTAATATGCAAAACTATTACGCTCACTACGATCATTTGTTCAGAAGTTATAAGCAGAACAATTCAATACTCGCGGGCGGGCCAATATGGTTGTTCTAAAAACAACTAGTGAAACCGACATATTCTTGTAGGATTCAACATGTTTCATTAAAATGCAAATAATTGTGCTCTCTACGATCAATTGTTCAGGAGTTATAAGCAGTTTAAATTGATTTTTGCGGGAGGGCCAATATGGTTCAAAACCAAAAACTAATGAAATCGATATATTCTTGTAGCATGCAACATGCTGTTTAATACGCAAAATTATTACGCTTTCTACGATCAATTGTTCAGAAGTTATAAGGAGTTGAAATTAGTTTTGGCGGGCGGTCCAAAATGGTTTTCTAAGAACATCTAGTGAAACCGACATATTCTTATATCATTCAACATGTTTCATTAAAATGCAAATAATTGTGTTCTCTACGATCAATTGTTCAGGAGTTATAAGCAGTTCAAGTTAATTCTCGCGGGCGGGCCAAAATGGTTTTCTATAAACAACTAGTGAAACCGACATATTCTTGTAGCATTCAAAATGTTTCATTAAAATGCAATTAATTGTGTGGTCTACGATCAATTGTTCAGAATTTATAAGCAGTTCAAATTAATTTTCGCGGCATGCTAATATGGTTCTCAACCAACAACTAATGAAATCGATATATTCTTGTAGCATGTAACAAGCTGTTTAATATGCATAATTATTACGCTTTCTACGATCAATTGTTCAGAAGTTATAAGGAGTTGAAATTAGTTTTGGCGGGCGGGCCAAAATGGTTCTCAAACAATAACTAGTGAGACCGACATATTCTTGTAGCATACAACATGTTAGATTAAAATGATAATAATTGTGATCTCTACGATCAATTGTTCAGAAGTTATAAGCAGTTCAAGTTAATTTTCTTGGGCGAGCCAATATGGTTCTCAACCAACAACTAATGAAATCGATATATTCTTGTAGCATGCAACATGCTGATTAATATGCAAAATTATTACGCTCACTACGATCATTTGATCAGAAGTTATAAGCAGAACAAGTCAATACTCGCGGGCGGGCCAATATGGTTGTTCTAAAAACAACTAGTGAAACCGACATATTCTTGTAGCATTCAACATGTTTCATTAAAATGCAAATAATTGTGCTCTCTACGATCAATTGTTCAGGAGTTATAAGCAGTTCAAATTGATTTTCGCGGGCGGACCAATATGGTTCTCAACCAACAACTACTGAAATCGATATATTCTTGTAGCATGCAACATGCTGATTAATATGCAAATGTATTACGCTCTCTACGATCATTTGTTCAGAAGTTATAAACAGTTCAAGTTAATTCTCGAGGGCGGGCCAATATGGTTTTCTATAAACAACTAGTGAAACCGACATATTCTTGTAGCATTCAAAATGTTTCATTAAAATGCAAATAATTGTGTGGTCTACGATCAATGGTTCAGATGTTATAAGCAGTTCAAGTTAATTCTCGCGGGCTGGCCAATATGGTTTTCTATAAACAACTAGTGAAACCGACATATTCTTGTAGCATTCAAAATGTTTCATTAAAATGCAAATAATTGTCTGGTCTACGATCAATTGTTCAGAATTTATAAGCAGTTCAAATTAATTTTCGCGGCGGGCTAATATGGTTCTCAATCAACAACTAATGAAATCGATATATTCTTGTAGCATGTAACAAGCTGTTTAATATGCATAATTATTACGCTTTCTACGATCAATTGTTCAGAAGTTATAAGGAGTTGAAGTTAGTTTTGGCGGGCGGGCCAAAATGGTTCTCAAACAATAACTAGTGAGACCGACATATTCTTGTAGCATACAACATGTTTGATTGAAATGCAAATAATTGTGTGCTCTACAATCAATTGTTCAGAAGTTATAAGCAGTTCAAGTTAATTTTCGCGGGCAGCCAATATATTTCTAAAACAACAACTAGTGAAATCGATATATTCTTGTAGCATGCAACATGCTGATTAATATGAAAGATTATTACGCTTTCTACGATTATTTGTTCAGTAGTTATAAGCAGTTCAAATAATTTTCGCGGGCGGGCCAATATGGTTCTCAACCAACAACTAGTGAAATCGATATATTCTTGTAGCATGCAACATGCTGATTAACATGCAAATTTATTACGCTCTCTAAGATCATTTGTTCAGAAGTTATAAGCAGTTCAATTCAATATTCGCGGGCGATCCAATATGGTTCTCAAACAACAATTAGTGAAACCGACATATTCTTGAAGCATTCAATTTGTTTCATTAAAATGCAAATAATTGTGTTCGCTACGATCAATTGTTCAGAAGTTATAAGCAGTTCAAGTTAATTTTCGCGGGCCGGCCAATATGGTTCTCAACCAACAACCATTGAAATCGATATATTCTTGTAGCATGCAACATGCTGATTAATATGCAAAATTATAACGCTCTCTACGATGATTTGTTCAGAAGTTATAAGGAGTTGAATTTAGTTCTGGCGGGCGGGCCAAAATGGTTCTCAAACTATAACTAGTGAAACCGACATATTCTTGTAGCATACAACATGTTAGATTAAAATGATAATAATTGTGATCTCTACGATCAATTGTTCAGAAGTTATAAGCAATTCAAGTTGATTTTCGCGGGCGGGCCAATATGTTTTTCAACCAACAACTAGTGAAATCCATATATTCTTGTAGCATGCAACATGCTGATTAATATGCAATTTTTTTATGTTCCCTACGATCATTTGTACAGAAGTTATAAGCAATTCAAGTTAATACTCTCTGGCGGGCCAATATGGTTTTCTAAATACAACTAGTGAAACCGACATATTCTTGTAGCATTCAACAAGTTTCATTAAAATGCAATTAATTGTGCTCTCTACGATCAATTGTACAGGAGTTATAAGCAGTTCACGTTGATATTCGCGGGCGGGCCAATATGGTTCTCAACCAACAACTAGTGAAATCGATATATTCTTGTAGCATGCAACATGCTGATTGATATGCAAATAATTGTGTGCTCTACAATCAATTGTTCAGAAGTTGTAAGCAGTTCAAGTTAATTTTCGCGGGCAGGCCAATATATTTCTCAAGCAACAACTAGTGAAATCGATATATTCTTGTAGCATGCAACATGCTGATTAATATGAAAAATTATTACGCTTTCTTCGATTATTTGTTCAGAAGTTATAAGCAGTTCAAATTAATTTTCGCGGGCGGGCCAATATGGTTCTCAAACAACAACTAGTGAAATCGATATATTCTTGTAGCATCCAACATGCTGATTAATATGCAAATTTATTACGCTCTCTAAGATCATTTGTTCAGAAGTTATAAGCAGTTCAATTTAATATTCGCGGGCGGGCCAATATGGTTCTCAAATAACAACTAGTGAAACTGACATATTCTTGTAGCATTCAACACGTTTCATTAAAATGCAAATAATTTTGTTGTTTACGATCAATTGTTCAGGAGTTATAAGCAGTTAAAGTTGATTTTCGTGGCAGGCCAATATGGTTCTCAACCAACAACAAGTAAAATCGATATATTCTTGTAGCATGCAACATGCTGATTAATATGCAAATTTATTACGCCCTCTACGATCATTTGTTCAGAAGTTATAAACAGTTCAAGTTAATACTGACGGGCGGGCCAATATGGTTTTCTAAATACAACTAGTGAAACCGACATATTCTTGTAGCATTCAACAAGTTTCATTAAAATGCAAATAATTGTGCTCTCTACGATCAATTGTTCAGGAGTTATAAGCAGTTCAAGTTGATATTCGCGGGCGGGCCAATATGGTTCTCAACCAACAACTAGTGAAATCGATATATTCTTGTAGCATGCAACATGCTGATTGATATGCAAAATTATTACGCTCTCTACGATCATTTGTTCAGAAGTTATAAGGAGTTGAAGTTAGTTTTGGCGGGCGGGCCAAAATGGTTCTCAAACAATAACAAGTGAAACCGACATATTCTTGTAGCACACAACATGTTTGATTGAAATGCAAATAATTGTGTGCTCTACAATCAATTGTTCAGAAGTTATAAGCAGTTCAAGTTAATTTTCGCGGGCAGCCCAATATATTTCTCAAGCAACAACTAGTGAAATCGATATATTCTTGTAGCATGCAACATGCTGATTAATATGAAAAATTATTACGCTTTCTTCGATTATTTGTTCAGAAGTTATAAGCAGTTCAAGTTAATTTTCTCGGGCGGGCCAATATGGTTCTCAAACAACAACTAGTGAAATCGATATATTCTTGTAGCATGCAACATTCTGATTAATATGCAAATTTATTACGCTCTCTAAGATCATTTGTTCAGAAGTTATAAGCAGTTCAATTTAATATTCGCGGGCGGGCCAATATGGTTCTCAAACAACAACTAGTGAAACCGACATATTCTTGAAGCATTCAACATGTTTCATTAAAATGCAAATAATTGTGTTCGCTACGATCGATTGTTCAGAAGTTATAAGCAGTTCAAGTTAATTTTCGCGGGCGGGCCAATGTGTTTTTCAACCAACAACTAGTGAAATCGATATATTCTTGTAGCATGCAACATGGTGATTAATATGCAATTTTTTTAAGTTCCCTACGATCATTTGTTCAGAAGTTATAGCAATTCAAGTTAATACTCGCGGGCGGGCCAATATGGTTCTCAAATAACAACTAGTGAAACTGACATAATCTTGTAGCATTCAACATGTTTCATTAAAATGCAAATAATTTTGTTGTTTACGATCAATTGTTCAGGAGTTATAAGCAGTTCAAGTTAATTTTCGCGGGCGGGCCAATATAGTTCTCAACCAACAACCAATGAAATCCATATATTCTTGTAGCATGCAACATGCTGATTAATATACAATATTATAACGCTCTCTACGATCATTTGTTCAGAAGTTATAAGGAGTTGCAGTTAGTTTTGGCGGGCGGGCCAAAATGGTTCTCAAACAATAACTAGTGAAACCGACATATTCTTGTAGCATACAACATGTTAGATTAAAATGATAATAATTGTGATCTCTACGATAAATTGTTCAGAAGTTATCAGCAGTTCAAGTTAATTTTCGCGGGCGGGCCAATATGGTTCTCAACCAACAACCAATGAAATCGATATATTCTTGTAGCATGCAACATGCTGATTAATAAGCAAAATTATAACGCTCTCTACGATCATTTGTTCAGAAGTTATAAGGAGTTGAAGTTAGTTTTGGCGGGCGGGCCAAAATGGATCTCAAACAATAACTAGTGAAACGACATATTCTTGTAGCATACAACATGTTAGATTAAAAGATAATAATTGTGATCTCTACGATCAATTGTTCAGAAGTTATAGACAGTTCAAGTTGATTTTCGCGGCGGGCCAATATGTTTTTCAACCAACAACTAGTGAAATCCATATATTCTTGTAGCATGCAACATGCTGATTAATATGCAATTTTTTTATGTTCCCTACGATCATTTGTTCAGAAGTTATAAGCAATTCAAGTTAATACTCTCTGGCGGGCCAATATGGTTTTCTAAATACAACTAGTGAAACCGACATATTCTTGTAGCATTCAACAAGTTTCATTAAAATGCAATTAATTGTGCTCTCTACGATCAATTGTTCAGGAGTTATAAGCAGTTCAAGTTGATATTCGCGGGCGGGCCAATATGGTTCTCAACCAACAACTAGTGAAATCGATATATTCTTGTAGCATGCAACATGCTGATTGATATGCAAAATTATTACGCTCTCTACGATCATTTATTCAGAAGTTATAAGGAGTTGAAGTTAGTTTTGGCGGGCGGGCCAAAATGGTTCTCAAACAATAACTAGTGAAACCGACATATTCTTGTAGCACACAACATGTTTGATTGAAATGCAAATAATTGTGTGCTCTACAATCAATTGTTCAGAAGTTATAAGCAGTTCAAGTTAATTTTCGCGGGCAGGCCAATATATTTCTCAAGCAACAACTAGTGAAATCGATATATTCTTGTAGCATGCAACATGCTGATTAATATGAAAAATTATTACGCTTTCTTCGATTATTTGTTCAGAAGTTATAAGCAGTTCAAATTAATTTTCGCGGGCGGGCCAATATGGTTCTCAAACAACAACTAGTGAAATCGATATATTCTTGTAGCATCCAACATGCTGATTAATATGCAAATTTATTACGCTCTCTAAGATCATTTGTTCAGAAGTTATAAGCAGTTCAATTTAATATTCGCGGGCGGGCCAATATGGTTCTCAAATAACAACTAGTGAAACTGACATATTCTTGTAGCATTCAACACGTTTCATTAAAATGCAAATAATTTTGTTGTTTACGATCAATTGTTCAGGAGTTATAAGCAGTTAAAGTTGATTTTCGTGGCAGGCCAATATGGTTCTCAACCAACAACAAGTAAAATCGATATATTCTTGTAGCATGCAACATGCTGATTAATATGCAAATTTATTACGCCCTCTACGATCATTTGTTCAGAAGTTATAAACAGTTCAAGTTAATACTGACGGGCGGGCCAATATGGTTTTCTAAATACAACTAGTGAAACCTACATATTCTTGTAGCATTCAACAAGTTTCATTAAAATGCAAATAATTGTGCTCTCTACGATCAATTGTTCAGGAGTTATAAGCAGTTCAAGTTGATATTCGCGGGCGGGCCAATATGGTTCTCAACCAACAACTAGTGAAATCGATATATTCTTGTAGCATGCAACATGCTGATTGATATGCAAAACTATTACGCTCTCTACGATCATTTGTTCAGAAGTTATAAGGAGTTGAAGTTAGTTTTGGCGGGCGGGCCAAAATGGTTCTCAAACAATAACAAGTGAAACCGACATATTCTTGTAGCACACAACATGTTTGATTGAAATGCAAATAAATGTGTGCTCTACAATCAATTGTTCAGAAGTTATAAGCAGTTCAAGTTAATTTTCGAGGGCAGCCCAATATATTTCTCAAGCAACAACTAGTGAAATCGATATATTCTTGTAGCATGCAACATGCTGATTAATATGAAAAATTATTACGCTTTCTTCGATTATTTGTTCAGAAGTTATAAGCAGTTCAAGTTAATTTTCTCGGGCGGGCCAATATGGTTCTCAAACAACAACTAGTGAAATCGATATATTCTTGTAGCATGCAACATTCTGATTAATATGCAAATTTATTACGCTCTCTAAGATCATTTGTTCAGAAGTTATAAGCAGTTCAATTTAATATTCGCGGGCGGGCCAATATGGTTCTCAAACAACAACTAGTGAAACCGACATATTCTTGAAGCATTCAACATGTTTCATTAAAATGCAAATAATTGTGTTCGCTACGATCGATTGTTCAGAAGTTATAAGCAGTTCAAGTTAAGTTTCGCGGGCGGGCCAATATGGTTCTCAACCAACAACCAATGAAAACCATATATTCTTGTAGCATGCAACATGCTGATTAATATACAATATTATAACGCTCTCTACGATCATTTGTTCAGAAGTTATAAGGAGTTGCAGTTAGTTTTGGCGGGCGGGCCAAAATGGTTCTCAAACAATAACTAGTGAAACCGACATATTCTTGTAGCACACAACATGTTTGATTGAGATGCAAATAATTGTGTTCTCTACGATCAATTGTTCAGAAGTTATAAGCAGTTCAAATTAATTTTCGTGGGCGGGCCAATATGGTTCTCAACCAACAACTAGTGAAATGGATATATTCTTGTAGCATGCAACATGCTGATTAATATGCAAAATTATTACGCTCACTACGATCATTTGTTCAGAAGTTATAAGCAGAACAAGTCAATACTCGCGGGCGGGCCAATATGGTTGTTCTAAAAACAACTAGTGAAACCGACATATTCTTGTAGCATTCAACATGTTTCATTAAAATGCAAATAATTGTGCTCTCTACGATCAATTGTTCAGGAGTTATAAGCAGTTCAAATTGATTTTCGCGGGCGGACCAATATGGTTCTCAACCAACAACTACTGAAATCGATATATTCTTGTAGCATGCAACATGCTGATTAATATGCAAATGTATTACGCTCTCTACGATCATTTGTTCAGAAGTTATAAACAGTTCAAGTTAATTCTCGCGGGCGGGCCAATATGGTTTTCTATAAACAACTAGTGAAACCGACATATTCTTGTAGCATTCAAAATGTTTCATTAAAATGCAAATAATTGTGTGGTCTACGATCAATGGTTCAGATGTTATAAGCAGTTCAAGTTAATTCTCGCGGGCTGGCCAATATGGTTTTCTATAAACAACTAGTGAAACCGACATATTCTTGTAGCATTCAAAATGTTTCATTAAAATGCAAATAATTGTCTGGTCTACGATCAATTGTTCAGAATTTATAAGCAGTTCAAATTAATTTTCGCGGCGGGCTAATATGGTTCTCAATCAACAACTAATGAAATCGATATATTCTTGTAGCATGTAACAAGCTGTTTAATATGCATAATTATTACGCTTTCTACGATCAATTGTTCAGAAGTTATAAGGAGTTGAAGTTAGTTTTGGCGGGCGGGCCAAAATGGTTCTCAAACAATAACTAGTGAGACCGACATATTCTTGTAGCATACAACGTGTTAGATTAAAATGATAATAATTGTGATCTCTACGATCAATTGTTCAGAAGATATAAGGAGTTGAAGTTAGTTTTTGCGGGCGGGACAAAAAGGTTCTCAAACCATAACTAGTGAAACCGACATATTCTTGTAGTATACAACATGTTTGATTGAAATGCAAATAATTGTGTTCGCTACGATCTATTGTTCAGGAGTTATAAGCAGTTCAAGTTAATTTTCTTGGGCGGGCCAATATGGTTCTCAACCAACAACCAATGAAATCGATATACTCTTGTAGCATGCAACATGCTGATTGATATGCAAAATAATTACGCTCTCTACGATAATTTGTTCAGAAGTTATATGGAGTTGAAGTTAATTTTGGCGGGCGGACCAAAATGGTTCTCAAACAATAACTAGTGAAGCCGACATATTCTTGTAGCATACAACATGTTTGATTGAAATGCAAATAATTGTGTGCTCTACAATCAATTGTTCAGAAGTTATAAGCAGTTCAAGTTAATTTTCGCGGGCAGCCAATATATTTCTAAAACAACAACTAGTGAAATCGATATATTCTTGTAGCATGCAACATGCTGATTAATATGAAAGATTATTACGCTTTCTACGATTATTTGTTCAGTAGTTATAAGCAGTTCAAATAATTTCCGCGGGCGGGCCAATATGGTTCTCAACCAACAACTAGTGAAATCGATATATTCTTGTAGCATGCAACATTCTGATTAACATGCAAATTTATTACGCTCTCTAAGATCATTTGTTCAGAAGTTATAAGCAGTTCAATTCAATATTCGCGGGCGATCCAATATGGTTCTCAAACAACAATTAGTGAAACCGACATATTCTTGAAGCATTCAATTTGTTTCATTAAAATGCAAATAATTGTGTTCGCTACGATCAATTGTTCAGAAGTTATAAGCAGTTCAAGTTAATTTTCGCGGGCGGGCCAATATGGTTCTCAACCAACAACCATTGAAATCGATATATTCTTGTAGCATGCAACATGCTGATTAATATGCAAAATTATAACGCTCTCTACGATGATTTGTTCAGAAGTTATAAGGAGTTGAATTTAGTTCTGGCGGGCGGGCCAAAATGGTTCTCAAACTATAACTAGTGAAACCGACATATTCTTGTAGCATACAACATGTTAGATTAAAATGATAATAATTGTGATCTCTACGATCAATTGTTCAGAAGTTATAAGCAATTCAAGTTGATTTTCGCGGGCGGGCCAATATGTTTTTCAACCAACAACTAGTGAAATCCATATATTCTTGTAGCATGCAACATGCTGATTAATATGCAATTTTTTTATGTTCCCTACGATCATTTGTACAGAAGTTATAAGCAATTCAAGTTAATACTCTCTGGCGGGCCAATATGGTTTTCTAAATACAACTAGTGAAACCGACATATTCTTGTAGCATTCAACAAGTTTCATTAAAATGCAATTAATTGTGCTCTCTACGATCAATTGTACAGGAGTTATAAGCAGTTCAAGTTGATATTCGCGGGCGGGCCAATATGGTTCTCAACCAACAACTAGTGAAATCGATATATTCTTGTAGCATGCAACATGCTGATTGATATGCAAATAATTGTGTGCTCTACAATCAATTGTTCAGAAGTTATAAGCAGTTCAAGTTAATTTTCGCGGGCAGGCCATAATATTTCTCAAGCAACAACTAGTGAAATCGATATATTCTTGTAGCATGCAACATGCTGATTAATATGAAAAATTATTACGCTTTCTTCGATTATTTGTTCAGAAGTTATAAGCAGTTCAAATTAATTTTCGCGGGCGGGCCAATATGGTTCTCAAACAACAACTAGTGAAATCGATATATTCTTGTAGCATCCAACATGCTGATTAATATGCAAATTTATTACGCTCTCTAAGATCATTTGTTCAGAAGTTATAAGCAGTTCAATTTAATATTCGCGGGCGGGCCAATATGGTTCTCAAATAACAACTAGTGAAACTGACATATTCTTGTAGCATTCAACACGTTTCATTAAAATGCAAATAATTTTGTTGTTTACGATCAATTGTTCAGGAGTTATAAGCAGTTAAAGTTGATTTTCGTGGCAGGCCAATATGGTTCTCAACCAACAACAAGTAAAATCGATATATTCTTGTAGCATTCAACATGCTGATTAATATGCAAATTTATTACGCCCTCTACGATCATTTGTTCAGAAGTTATAAACAGTTCAAGTTAATACTGACGGGCGGGCCAATATGGTTTTCTAAATACAACTAGTGAAACCGACATATTCTTGTAGCATTCAACAAGTTTCATTAAAATGCAAATAATTGTGCTCTCTACGATCAATTGTTCAGGAGTTATAAGCAGTTCAAGTTGATATTCGCGGGCGGGCCAATATGGTTCTCAACCAACAACTAGTGAAATCGATATATTCTTGTAGCATGCAACATGCTGATTGATATGCAAAATTATTACGCTCTCTACGATCATTTGTTCAGAAGTTATAAGGAGTTGAAGTTAGTTTTGGCGGGCGGGCCAAAATGGTTCTCAAACAATAACAAGTGAAACCGACATATTCTTGTAGCACACAACATGTTTGATTGAAATGCAAATAATTGTGTGCTCTACAATCAATTGTTCAGAAGTTATAAGCAGTTCAAGTTAATTTTCGCGGGCAGCCCAATATATTTCTCAAGCAACAACTAGTGAAATCGATATATTCTTGTAGCATGCAACATGCTGATTAATATGAAAAATTATTACGCTTTCTTCGATTATTTGTTCAGAAGTTATAAGCAGTTCAAGTTAATTTTCTCGGGCGGGCCAATATGGTTCTCAAACAACAACTAGTGAAATCGATATATTCTTGTAGCATGCAACATTCTGATTAATATGCAAATTTATTACGCTCTCTAAGATCATTTGTTCAGAAGTTATAAGCAGTTCAATTTAATATTCGCGGGCGGGCCAATATGGTTCTCAAACAACAACTAGTGAAACCGACATATTCTTGAAGCATTCAACATGTTTCATTAAAATGCAAATAATTGTGTTCGCTACGATCGATTGTTCAGAAGTTATAAGCAGTTCAAGTTAATTTTCGCGGGCGGGCCAATGTGTTTTTCAACCAACAACTAGTGAAATCGATATATTCTTGTAGCATGCAACATGGTGATTAATATGCAATTTTTTTAAGTTGACTACGATCATTTGTTCAGAAGTTATAGCAATTCAAGTTAATACTCGCGGGCGGGCCAATATGGTTCTCAAATAACAACTAGTGAAACTGACATAATCTTGTAGCATTCAACATGTTTCATTAAAATGCAAATAATTTTGTTGTTTACGATCAATTGTTCAGGAGTTATAAGCAGTTCAAGTTAATTTTCGCGGGCGGGCCAATATAGTTCTCAACCAACAACCAATGAAATCCATATATTCTTGTAGCATGCAACATGCTGATTAATATACAATATTATAACGCTCTCTACGATCATTTGTTCAGAAGTTATAAGGAGTTGCAGTTAGTTTTGGCGGGCGGGCCAAAATGGTTCTCAAACAATAACTAGTGAAACCGACATATTCTTGTAGCATACAACATGTTAGATTAAAATGATAATAATTGTGATCTCTACGATAAATTGTTCAGAAGTTATCAGCAGTTCAAGTTAATTTTCGCGGGCGGGTCAATATGGTTCTCAACCAACAACCAATGAAATCGATATATTCTTGTAGCATGCAACATGCTGATTAATAAGCAAAATTATAACGCTCTCTACGATCATTTGTTCAGAAGTTATAAGGAGTTGAAGTTAGTTTTGGCGGGCGGGCCAAAATGGATCTCAAACAATAACTAGTGAAACGACATATTCTTGTAGCATACAACATGTTAGATTAAAAGATAATAATTGTGATCTCTACGATCAATTGTTCAGAAGTTATAGACAGTTCAAGTTGATTTTCGCGGCGGGCCAATATGTTTTTCAACCAACAACTAGTGAAATCCATATATTCTTGTAGCATGCAACATGCTGATTAATATGCAATTTTTTTATGTTCCCTACGATCATTTGTTCAGAAGTTATAAGCAATTCAAGTTAATACTCTCTGGCGGGCCAATATGGTTTTCTAAATACAACTAGTGAAACCGACATATTCTTGTAGCATTCAACAAGTTTCATTAAAATGCAATTAATTGTGCTCTCTACGATCAATTGTTCAGGAGTTATAAGCAGTTCAAGTTGATATTCGCGGGCGGGCCAATATGGTTCTCAACCAACAACTAGTGAAATCGATATATTCTTGTAGCATGCAACATGCTGATTGATATGCAAAATTATTACGCTCTCTACGATCATTTATTCAGAAGTTATAAGGAGTTGAAGTTAGTTTTGGCGGGCGGGCCAAAATGGTTCTCAAACAATAACTAGTGAAACCGACATATTCTTGTAGCACACAACATGTTTGATTGAAATGCAAATAATTGTGTGCTCTACAATCAATTGTTCAGAAGTTATAAGCAGTTCAAGTTAATTTTCGCGGGCAGGCCAATATATTTCTCAAGCAACAACTAGTGAAATCGATATATTCTTGTAGCATGCAACATGCTGATTAATATGAAAAATTATTACGCTTTCTTCGATTATTTGTTCAGAAGTTATAAGCAGTTCAAATTAATTTTCGCGGGCGGGCCAATATGGTTCTCAAACAACAACTAGTGAAATCGATATATTCTTGTAGCATCCAACATGCTGATTAATATGCAAATTTATTACGCTCTCTAAGATCATTTGTTCAGAAGTTATAAGCAGTTCAATTTAATATTCGCGGGCGGGCCAATATGGTTCTCAAATAACAACTAGTGAAACTGACATATTCTTGTAGCATTCAACACGTTTCATTAAAATGCAAATAATTTTGTTGTTTACGATCAATTGTTCAGGAGTTATAAGCAGTTAAAATTGATTTTCGTGGCAGGCCAATATGGTTCTCAACCAACAACAAGTAAAATCGATATATTCTTGTAGCATGCAACATGCTGATTAATATGCAAATTTATTACGCCCTCTACGATCATTTGTTCAGAAGTTATAAACAGTTCAAGTTAAAACTGACGGGCGGGCCAATATGGTTTTCTAAATACAACTAGTGAAACCGACATATTCTTGTAGCATTCAACAAGTTTCATTAAAATGCAAATAATTGTGCTCTCTACGATCAATTGTTCAGGAGTTATAAGCAGTTCAAGTTGATATTCGCGGGCGGGCCAATATGGTTCTCAACCAACAACTAGTGAAATCGATATATTCTTGTAGCATGCAACATGCTGATTGATATGCAAAACTATTACGCTCTCTACGATCATTTGTTCAGAAGTTATAAGGAGTTGAAGTTAGTTTTGGCGGGCGGGCCAAAATGGTTCTCAAACAATAACAAGTGAAACCGACATATTCTTGTAGCACACAACATGTTTGATTGAAATGCAAATAAATGTGTGCTCTACAATCAATTGTTCAGAAGTTATAAGCAGTTCAAGTTAATTTTCGAGGGCAGCCCAATATATTTCTCAAGCAACAACTAGTGAAATCGATATATTCTTGTAGCATGCAACATGCTGATTAATATGAAAAATTATTACGCTTTCTTCGATTATTTGTTCAGAAGTTATAAGCAGTTCAAGTTAATTTTCTCGGGCGGGCCAATATGGTTCTCAAACAACAACTAGTGAAATCGATATATTCTTGTAGCATGCAACATTCTGATTAATACGCAAATTTATTACGCTCTCTAAGATCATTTGTTCAGAAGTTATAAGCAGTTCAATTTAATATTCGCGGGCGGGCCAATATGGTTCTCAAACAACAACTAGTGAAACCGACATATTCTTGAAGCATTCAACATGTTTCATTAAAATGCAAATAATTGTGTTCGCTACGATCGATTGTTCAGAAGTTATAAGCAGTTCAAGTTAAGTTTCGCGGGCGGGCCAATATGGTTCTCAACCAACAACCAATGAAAACCATATATTCTTGTAGCATGCAACATGCTGATTAATATACAATATTATAACGCTCTCTACGATCATTTGTTCAGAAGTTATAAGGTGTTGCAGTTAGTTTTGGCGGGCGGGCCAAAATGGTTCTCAAACAATAACTAGTGAAACCGACATATTCTTGTAGCATACAACATGTTAGATTAAAATGATAATAATTGTGATCTCTACGATAAATTGTTCAGAAGTTATCAGCAGTTCAAGTTAATTTTCGCGGGCGGGCCAATATGGTTTTCAACCAACAACCAATGAAATCGATATAATCTTGTAGCATGCAACATGCTGATTAATATGCAAAATTATAACGCTCTCTACGATCATTTGTTCAGAAGTTATAAGGAGTTGAATTTAGTTTTGGCGGGCGGGCCAAAATAGTTCTCAAACAATAACTAGTGAAACGACATATTCTTGTAGCATACAACATGTTAGATTAAAATGATAATAATTGTGATCTCTACGATCAATTGTTCAGAAGTTATAAACAGTTCAAGTTGATTTTCGCGGGCGGGCCAATGTTTTTTTGAACCAACAACTAGTGAAATCGATATATTCTTGTAGCATGCAACATGGTGATTAATATGCAATTTTTTTAAGTTCCCTACGATCATTTGTTCAGAAGTTATAAGCAATTCAAGTTAATACTCGCGGGCGGGCCAATATGGTTCTCAAATAACAACTAGTGAAGCTGACATAATCTTGTAGCATTCAACATGTTTCATTAAAATGCAAATAATTTTGTTGTTTACTATCAATTGTTCAGGAGTTATAAGCAGTTCAAGTTAATTTTCGCGGGCGGGCCAATATGGTTCTCAACCAACAACCAATGAAATCCATATATTCTTGTAGCATGCAACATGCTGATTAATATACAATATTATAACGCTCTCTACGATCATTTGTTCAGAAGTTATAAGGAGTTGCAGTTAGTTTTGGCGGGCGGGCCAAAATGGTTCTCAAACAATAACTAGTGAAACCGACATATTCTTGTAGCATACAACATGTTAGATTAAAATGATAATAATTGTGATCTCTACGATAAATTGTTCAGAAGTTATCAGCAGTTCAAGTTAATTTTCGCGGGCGGGCCAATATGGTTCTCAACCAACAACCAATGAAATCGATATATTCTTGTAGCATGCAACATGCTGATTAATATGCAAAATTATAACGCTCTCTACGATCATTTGTTCAGAAGTTATAAGGAGTTGAAGTTAGTTTTGGCGGGCGGGCCAAAATGGATCTCAAACAATAACTAGTGAAACGACATATTCTTGTAGCATACAACATGTTAGATTAAAAGATAATAATTGTGATCTCTACGATCAATTGTTCAGAAGTTATAAACAGTTCAAGTTGATTTTCGCGGCGGGCCAGTGTGTTTTTCAACCAACAACTAGTGAAATCGATATATTCTTGTAGCATGCAACATGCTGATTAATATACAATATTATAACGCTCTCTACGATCATTTGTTCAGAAGTTATAAGGAGTTGCAGTTAGTTTTGGCGGGCGGGCCAATATGGTTCTCAAATAACAACTAGTGAAACTGACATATTCCTGTAGCATTCAAAATGTTTCATTAAAATGCAAATAATTGTGTGGTCTACGATCAATTGTTCAGAATTTATAAGCAGTTCAAATTAATTTTCGCGGCGGGCTAATATGGTTCTCAATCAACAACTAATGAAATCGATATATTCTTGTAGCATGTAAAAAGCTGTTTAATATGCATAATTATTACGCTTTCTACGATCAATTGTTCAGAAGTTATAAGGAGTTGAAGTTAGTTTTGGCGGGCGGGCCAAAATGGTTCTCAAGCAATAACTAGTGAGACCGACATATTCTTGTAGCATACAACATGTTAGATTAAAATGATAATAATTGTGATTTCTACGATCAATTGTTCAGAAGTTATAAGGAGTTGAAGTTAGTTTTGGCGGGCGGGACAAAAAGGTTCTCAAACCATAACTAGTGAAACCGACATATTCTTGTAGTATACAACATGTTTGATTGAAATGCAAATAATTGTGTTCGCTACGATCTATTGTTCAGAAGTTATAAGCAGTTCAAGTTAATTTTCTTGGGCGGGCCAATATGGTTCTCAACCAACAACCAATGAAATCGATATATTCTTGTAGAATGCAACATGCTGATTAATATGCAAAATTATAACGCTCTCTACGATCAATTGTTCAGAAGTTAGAAGGAGTTGAAGTTAGTTTTGGCAGGCGGGGCAAAATGGTTCTCAAACAATAACTAGTGAAACCGACATATTCTTGTAGCATACAACATGTTTGATTGAAATGCAAATAATTGTGTTCTCTGCGATCAATTGTTCAGAAGTTATAAACAGATCAAGTTAATACTCGCGGGCGGGCCAATATGGTTTCCTAAAAACAACTAGTGAAACCGACATATTCTTGTAGCATTCAATATGTTTCATTAAAATGCAAATAATTGTGTTCTCTACGATCAATTTTTCAGGAGTTATAAGCAGTTCAAGTTGATTTTCAGGGGCGAGCCAATATGGTTCTCAACTAACAACTAGTGAAATCGATATATTCTTGTAGCATGCAACATTCTGATTAATATGCAAATTTATTACGCTCTCTAGGATCATTTGTTCAGAAGTTATAAACAGTTCAAGTTAATACTCGTGGGCGGGCCAATATGGATTTCTAAAAAAAACTAGTGAAACCGACATATTCTTGTTGCATACAACATGTTTGATTAAAATGCTAATAATTGTGGTCTCTACGATCAATTGTTCAGGAGTTATAAGCAGTTCAAGTTGATTTTCGCGGGCGGGCCAATATGGTTCTCAACCAACAACTAATGAAATCGACATATTCTTGTAGCATACAACATGTTAGATTAAAATGATAATAATTGTGATCTCTACGATCATTTGTTCAGAAGTTATAAGGAGTTGAAGTTAGTTTTGGCTGGCGGGCCAAAATGGTTCTCAAACGATAACTAGTGAAACCGACATATTCTTGTAGATTACAACATGTTTGATTGAAATGCAAATAATTGTGTGCACTACAATCAATTGTTCAGAAGTTATAAGCAGTTCAATTTAATTTTCGCGGGCAGGCCAATATATTTCTCAAACAACAACTAGTGAAATCGATATATTCTTGTAGCATGCAACATGCTGATTAATATGAAAAATTATTACGCTTTCTACGATTATTTGTTCAGTAGTTATAAGCAGTTCAAATAATTTTCGCGGGAGGGACAATAAGGTTCTCAACTAACAACTAGTGAAATCGATATATTCTTGTAGCGTGCAACATGCTGATTAATATGCAAATTTATTACGCTCTCTAAGATCATTTGTTCAGAAGATATAAGGAGTTGAAGTTAGTTTTGGCGGGCGGGACAAAATGGTTCTCAAACAATAACTAGTGAAACCGACATAATCTTGTAGCATACAACATGTTTGATTGAAATGCAAATAATTGTGTGCACTACAATCAATTGTTCAGAAGTTATAAGCAGTTCAAGTTAATTTTCGCGGGCGGGCCAATATGGTTCTCAACCAACAACCAATGAAATCGATATATTCTTGTAGCATGCAACATGCTGATTAATATGCAAAATTATAATGCTCTCTACGATCATTTGTTCAGAAGTTATAAGGAGTTGAAGTTAGTTTTGGCGGGCGGGACAAAATGGTTCTCAAACAATAACTAGTGAAACCGACATAATCTTGTAGCATACAACATGTTTGATTGAAATGCAAATAATTGTGTTCTCTACGATCAATTGTTCAGAAGTTATAAGCAGTTCAAATTAATTTTCGAGGGCGGGCCAATATGGTTCTCAACCAACAACTAGTGAAATGGATATATTCTTGTAGCATGCAACATGCTGATTAATATGCAAAATTATTACGCTCACTACGATCATTTGTTCAGAAGTTATAAGCAGAACAATTCAATACTCGCGGGCGGGCCAATATGGTTGTTCTAAAAACAACTAGTGAAACCGACATATTCTTGTAGGATTCAACATGTTTCATTAAAATGCAAATAATTGTGCTCTCTACGATCAATTGTTCAGGAGTTATAAGCAGTTTAAATTGATTTTTGCGGGAGGGCCAATATGGTTCAAAACCAAAAACTAATGAAATCGATATATTCTTGTAGCATGCAACATGCTGTTTAATACGCAAAATTATTACGCTTTCTACGATCAATTGTTCAGAAGTTATAAGGAGTTGAAATTAGTTTTGGCGGGCGGTCCAAAATGGTTTTCTAAGAACATCTAGTGAAACCGACATATTCTTATATCATTCAACATGTTTCATTAAAATGCAAATAATTGTGTTCTCTACGATCAATTGTTCAGGAGTTATAAGCAGTTCAAGTTAATTCTCGCGGGCGGGCCAAAATGGTTTTCTATAAACAACTAGTGAAACCGACATATTCTTGTAGCATTCAAAATGTTTCATTAAAATGCAATTAATTGTGTGGTCTACGATCAATTGTTCAGAATTTATAAGCAGTTCAAATTAATTTTCGCGGCATGCTAATATGGTTCTCAACCAACAACTAATGAAATCGATATATTCTTGTAGCATGTAACAAGCTGTTTAATATGCATAATTATTACGCTTTCTACGATCAATTGTTCAGAAGTTATAAGGAGTTGAAATTAGTTTTGGCGGGCGGGCCAAAATGGTTCTCAAACAATAACTAGTGAGACCGACATATTCTTGTAGCATACAACATGTTAGATTAAAATGATAATAATTGTGATCTCTACGATCAATTGTTCAGAAGTTATAAGCAGTTCAAGTTAATTTTCTTGGGCGAGCCAATATGGTTCTCAACCAACAACTAATGAAATCGATATATTCTTGTAGCATGCAACATGCTGATTAATATGCAAAATTATAACGCTCTCTACGACCAATTGTTCAGAAGTTAGAAGGAGTTGAAGTTAGTTTTGGCAGGCGGGCCAAAATGTTTCTTAAACAATAACTAGTGAAACCGACATATTCTTGTAGCATACAACATGTTTGATTGAAATGCAAATAATTGTGTTCTCTGCGATCAATTGTTCAGAAGTTATAAACAGTTCAAGTTAATACTCGCGGGCGGGCCAATATGGTTTTCTAAAAACAACTAGTGAAACCGACATATTCTTGTAGCATTCAATATGTTTCATTAAAATGCAAATAATTGTGTTCTCTACGATCAATTTTTCAGGAGTTATAAGCAGTTCAAGTTGATTTTCAGGGGCGAGCCAATATGGTTCTCAACCGACAACTAGTGAAATCGATATATTCTTGTAGCATGCAACATGCTGATTAATATGCAAATTTATTACGCTCTCTAGGATCATTTGTTCAGAAGTTATAAGCAATTCAAGTTAATACTCGCGGGCGGGCCAATATGGTTCTCAAATAACAACTAGTGAGACTGACATATTCTTGTAGCATTCAACATGTTTCATTAAAATGCAAATAATTGTGTTGTCTACGATCAATTTTTAAGGATTTATAAGCAGTTAAAGTTTATTTTTCAAGCCGGCCAATATGGTTCTCAACCAACAACAAGTGAAATCGATATATTCTTGTAGCATGCAACATGCTGATTTGTTACGTTTAGGCCCGGCGCCTCCACCATGTTACGTTTAGGCCGTTTGCCGGCTTAAACTGCTTGGCTGCAAGAGGATGTGTGTATGAAGAATGGAATAAATTACGCTCATTGCTCCTTACCAATATTTAATAGAATCTCACAAGTGAGGGGGGAGAGATCACGCACGAGCCAACGAGATATGTAAACACTGACAATGATAAAACCCAAAGTGTCACCACTGTACCTGATTTCCTTCGCGGTTCCTCGGCTGGGTCACGACGCGGCGCTCTATAAGTCCATCGAAGGTGTCATCAGTGGGTTCACCCAAACCTTTTAAATAGACCGACTTAACACTGTCACTCGCAACACACCTCGCGCTTCGCTCCCTCGACCAAGACTCCCCCGGCGACCTCTCGTCACCCGGGGACTGCTGGCGTTTTTGATTACACAGCATTTTATTTCCGGCTCGTGACAGATTAATATGCAAAATTTATAACGCTCTCTACGATCATTTGTTCAGAAGTTATAAACAGTTAAAATTAATACTCGCGGGCGGGCCAATATGGTTTTCTAAAAACAACAAGTGAAACCGACATATTCTTGTAGCATTCAACTTGTTTCATTAAAATGCAAATAATTGTGCTCTCTACGATCAATTGTTCATTAGTTATAAGCAGTTCAAGTTGATTTTCGCGGGCGTGCCAATATGGTTCTCAACCAACAACTAGTGAAATCGATATATTCTTGTAGCATGTAACATGCTGATTAACATGCAAAATTATTACGCTTTCTACGATCAATTGTTCAGAAGTTATAAGGAGTTGAAATTAGTTTTGGCGGGCGGGCCAAAATGGTTTTCTAAAAGCAACTAGTGAAACCGACATATTCTTGTAGCCTTCAACGTGTTTCATTAAAATGCAAATAATTGTGTTCTCTACGATCATTTGTTCAGAAGTTATAAGCAGTTCAATTTAATACTCGCGGGCGGGCCAATATGGTTCTCAAACAACAACTAGTGAAACCGACATATTCTTGAAGCATTCAACATGTTTCATTAAAATGCAAATAATTGTGTTCGCTACGATCAATTCTTCAGAAGTTATAAGCTGTTCAAGTTAATTTCCGCGGGCGGGCCAATATGGTTCTCAACCAACAACTAATGAAATCGATATATTCTTGTAGCATGCAACATGCTGATTAATATGCAAAATTATAACGCTCTCTACGATCAATTGTTCAGAAGTTAGAAGGAGTTGAAGTTAGTTTTGGCTGGCGGGCCAAAATGGTTCTCAAACAATAACTAGTGAAACCGACATATTCTTGTAGATTACAACATGTTTGATTGAAATGCAAATAATTGTGTGCACTACAATCAATTGTTCAGAAGTTATAAGCAGTTCAATTTAATTTTCGCGGGCAGGCCAATATATTTCTCAAACACCAACTAGTGAAATCGATATATTCTTGTAGCATGCAACATGCTGATTAATATGAAAAATTATTACGCTTTCTACGATTATTTGTTCAGTAGTTATAAGCAGTTCAAATAATTTTCGCGGGAGGGCCAATAAGGTTCTCAACCAACAACTAGTGAAATCGATATATTCTTGTAGCGTGCAACATGCTGATTAATATGCAAATTTATTACGCTCTCTAAGATCATTTGTTCAGAAGATATAAGCAGTTCAATTTTATATTCGCGGGCGATCCAATATGGTTCTCAAACAACAATTAGTGAAACCGACATATTCTTGAAGCGTTCAATATGTTTCATTAAAATGCAAATAATTGTGTTCGCTACGATAAATTGTTCAGAAGTTATAAGCAGTTCAAGTTAATTTTCGCGGGCGGGCCAATATGGTTCTCAACCAACAACCAATGAAATCGATATATTCTTGTAGCATGCAACATGCTGATTAATATGCAAAATTATAATGCTCTCTACGATCATTTGTTCAGAAGTTATAAGGAGTTGAAGTTAGTTTTGGCGGGCGGGACAAAATGGTTCTCAAACAATAACTAGTGAAACCGACATAATCTTGTAGCATACAACATGTTTGATTGAAATGCAAATAATTGTGTTCTCTACGATCAATTGTTCAGAAGTTATAAGCAGTTCAAATTAATTTTCGAGGGCGGGCCAATATGGTTCTCAACCAACAACTAGTGAAATGGATATATTCTTGTAGCATGCAACATGCTGATTAATATGCAAAATTATTACGCTCACTACGATCATTTGTTCAGAAGTTATAAGCAGAACAATTCAATACTCGCGGGCGGGCCAATATGGTTGTTCTAAAAACAACTAGTGAAACCGACATATTCTTGTAGCATTCAACATGTTTCATTAAAATGCAAATAATTGTGCTCTCTACGATCAATTGTTCAGGAGTTATAAGCAGTTCAAATTGATTTTCGCGGGAGGGCCAATATGGTTCAAAACCAAAAACAAATGAAATCGATATATTCTTGTAGCATGCAACATGCTGTTTAATATGCAAAATTATTACGCTTTCTACGATCAATTGTTCAGAAGTTATAAGGATTTGAAATAAGTTTTGGCGGGCGGTCCAAAATGGCTTTCTAAGAACATCTAGTGAAACCGACATATTCTTGTATCATTCAACATGTTTCATTAAAATGCAAATAATTGTGTTCTCTACGATCAATTGTTCAGGAGTTATAAGAAGTTCAAGTTAATTCTTGCGGGCGGGCCAATATGGTTTTCTATAAACAACTAGTGAAACCGACATATTCTTGTAGCATTCAAAATGTTTCATTAAAATGCAAATAATTGTGTGGTCTACGTTCAATTGTTCAGAAGTTATAAGCAGTTCAAGTTAATTCTCGCGGGCGGGCCAAAATGGTTTTCTATAAACAACTAGTGAAACCGACATATTCTTGTAGCATTCAAAATGTTTCATTAAAATGCAATTAATTGTGTGGTCTACGATCAATTGATCAGAATTTATAAGCAGTTCAAATTAATTTTCGCGGCATGCTAATATGGTTCTCAACCAACAACTAATGAAATCGATATATTCTTGTAGCATGTAACAAGCTGTTTAATATGCATAATTCTTACGCTTTCTATGATCAATTGTTCAGAAGTTATAAGGAGTTGAAATTAGTTTTGGCGGGCGGGCCAAAATGGTTCTCAAACAATAACTAGTGAGACCGACATATTCTTGTAGCATACAACATGTTAGATTAAAATGATAATAATTGTGATCTCTACGATCAATTGTTCAGAAGTTATAAGGAGTTAAAGTTAGTTTTCTTGGGCGGGCCAATATGGTTCTCAACCAACAACTAATGAAATCGATATATTCTTGTAGCATGCAACATGCTGATTAATATGCAAAATTATAACGCTCTCTACGATCAATTGTTCAGAAGTTAGAAGGAGTTGAAGTTAGTTTTGGCAGGCGGGCCAAAATGTTTCTTAAACAATAACTAGTGAAACCGACATATTCTTGTAGCATACAACATGTTTGATTGAAATGCAAATAATTGTGTTCTCTGCGATCAATTGTTCAGAAGTTATAAACAGTTCAAGTTAATACTCGCGGGCGGGCCAATATGGTTTTCTAAAAACAACTAGTGAAACCGACATATTCTTGTAGCATTCAATATGTTTCATTAAAATGCAAATAATTGTGTTCTCTACGATCAATTTTTCAGGAGTTATAAGCAGTTCAAGTTGATTTTCAGGGGCGAGCCAATATGGTTCTCAACCAACAACTAGTGAAATCGATATATTCTTGTAGCATGCAACATGCTGATTAATATGCAAATTTATTACGCTCTCTAGGATCATTTGTTCAGAAGTTATAAACAGTTCAAGTTAATACTCGTGGGCGGGCCAATATGGATTTCTAAAAACAACTAGTGAAACTGACATATTCTTGTTGCATACAACATGTTTGATTAAAATGCTAATAATTGTGGTCTCTACGATCAATTGTTCAGGAGTTATAAGCAGTTCAAGTTGATTTTCGCGGGCGGGCCAATATGGTTCTCAACCAACAACCAATGAAATCGATATATTCTTGTAGCATGCAACATGCTGATTGATATGCAAAATAATTACGCTCTCTACGATAATTTGTTCAGAAGTTATAAGGAGTTGAAGTTAATTTTGGCGGGCGGGCCAAAATGGTTCTCAAACAATAACTAGTGAAGCCGACATATTCTTGTAGCATACAACATGTTTGATTGAAATGCAAATAATTGTGTGCTCTACAATCAATTGTTCAGAAGTTATAAGCAGTTCAAGTTAATTTTCGCGGGCAGGCCAATATATTTCTCAAACAACAACTAGTGAAATCGATATATTCTTGTAGCATGCAACATGCTGATTAATATGAAAGATTATTACGCTTTCTACGATTATTTGTTCAGTAGTTATAAGCAGTTAAAATAATTTTCGCGGGCGGGCCAATATGGTTCTCAACCAACAACTAGTGAAATCGATATATTCTTGTAGCATGCAACATGCTGATTAATATGCAAATTTATTACGCTCTCTAAGATCATTTGTTCAGAAGCTATAAGCAGTTCAATTTAATATTCGCGGGCGATCCAATATGGTTCTCAAACAACAATTAGTGAAACCGACATATTCTTGAAGCATTCAATATGTTTCATTAAAATGTAAATAATTGTGTTCGCTACGATCAATTGTTCAGAAGTTATAAGCAGTTCAAATTAATTTTCGCAGCGGGCCAATGTGTTTTTCAACCAACAACTAGTGAAATCGATATATTCTTGTAGCATGCAACATGGTGATTAATATGCAATTTTTTTAAGTTCCCTACGATCATTTGTTAAGAAGTTATAAGCAATTCAAGTTAATACTCGCGGGCGGGCCAATATGGTTCTCAAATAACAACTAGTGAGACTGACATATTCTTGTAGCATTCAACATGTTTCATTAAAATGCAAATAATTGTGTTGTCTACGATCAATTTTTAAGGATTTATAAGCAGTTAAAGTTGATTTTTGCGGCCGGCCAATATGGTTCTCAACCAACAACAAGTGAAATCGATATATTCTTGTAGCATGCAACATGCTGATTTGTTACGTTTAGGCCCGGCGCCTCCACCATGTTACGTTTAGGCCGTTCGCCGGCTTAAACTGCTTGGCTGCAAGAGGATGTGTGTATGAAGAATGGAATAAATTACGCTCATTGCTCCTTACCAATATTTAATAGAATCTCACAAGTGAGGGGGGAGAGATCACGCACGAGCCAACGAGATATGTAAACACTGACAATGATAAAACCCAAAGTGTCACCACTGTACCTGATTTCCTTCGCGGTTCCTCGGCTGGGTCACGACGCGGCGCTCTATAAGTCCATCGAAGGTGTCATCAGTGGGTTCGCCCAAACCTTTTAAATAGACCGACTTAACACTGTCACTCGCAACACACCTCGCGCTTCGCTCCCTCGACCAAGACTCCCCCGGCGACCTCTCGTCACAAGGGGACTGCTGGCGTTTTTGATTACACAGCATTTTATTTCCGGCTCGTGACAGATTAATATGCAAAATTTATAACGCTCTCTACGATCATTTGTTCAGAAGTTATAAACAGTTAAAATTAATACTCGCGGGCGGGCCAATATGGTTTTCTAAAAACAACAAGTGAAACCGACATATTCTTGTAGCATTCAACTTGTTTCATTAAAATGCAAATAATTGTGCTCTCTACGATCAATTGTTCATTAGTTATAAGCAGTTCAAGTTGATTTTCGCGGGCGGGCCAATATGGTTCTCAACCAACAACTAGTGAAATGGATATATTCTTGTAGCATGTAACATGCTGATTAACATGCAAAATTATTACGCTTTCTACGATCAATTGTTCAGAAGTTATAAGGAGTTGAAATTAGTTTTGGCGGGCGGGCCAAAATGGTTTTCTAAAAGCAACTAGTGAAACCGACATATTCTTGTAGCCTTCAACGTGTTTCATTAAAATGCAAATAATTGTGTTCTCTACGATCATTTGTTCAGAAGTTATAAGCAGTTCAATTTAATACTCGCGGGCGGGCCAATATGGTTCTCAAACAACAACTAGTGAAACCGACATATTCTTGAAGCATTCAACATGTTTCATTAAAATGCAAATAATTGTGTTCGCTACGATCAATTCTTCAGAAGTTATAAGCAGTTCAAGTTAATTTCCGCGGGCGGGCCAATATGGTTCTCAACCAACAACTAATGAAATCGATATATTCTTGTAGCATGCAACATGCTGATTAATATGCAAAATTATTAAGCTCTCTACGATAATTTGTCCAGAAGTTATAAGGAGTTGAAGTTAGTTTTGGCGGGCGGGACAAAAAGGTTCTCAAACCATAACTAGTGAAACCGACATATTCTTGTAGTATACAACATGTTTGATTGAAATGCAAATAATTGTGTTCGCTACGATCAATTGTTCAGAAGTTATAAGCAGTTCAGGTTAATTTTCTTGGGTGGGCCAATATGGTTCTCAACCAACAACCAATGAAATCGATATATTCTTGTAGCATGCAACATGCTGATTAATATGCAAAATTATAACGCTCTCTACGATCATTTGTTCAGAAGCTATAAGCAGTTCAATTTAATACTCGCCGACGGCCATTATGGTTCTCAAATAACAACTAGTGAAACTGACATATTCTTGTAGCATTCAACATGTTTCATTAACATGGAAATAATTGTGTTGTCTACGATCAATTGTTAAGGAGTTATAAGCAGTTAAAGTTGATTTTTGCGGCGGGCCAATATGGTTCTCAACCAACAAGTGAAATCGATATATTCTTGTAGCATGCAACATGCTGATTAATATGCAAATTTATAACGCTCTCTACGATCATTTGTTCAGAAGTTATAAACAGTTAAAATTAATACTCGCGGGCGGGCCAATATGGTTTTCTAAAAACAACTAGTGAAACCGACATATTCTTGTAGCATTCAACATGTTTCATTAAAATGCAAATAATTGTGCTCTCTACAATCAATTGTTCAGGAGTTATAAGCAGTTCAAGTTGATTTCCGCGGGCGGGCCAATATGGTTCTCAACCAACAACTAGTGAAACCGATATATTCTTGTAGCATGTAACATGCTGATTAACATGCAAAATTATTACGCTTTCTACGATCAATTGTTCAGAAGTTATAAGGAGTTGAAATTAGTTTTGGCGGGCCGGCCAAAATGGTTTTCTAAAAACAACTAGTGAAACCGACATATTCTTGTAGCCTTCAACATGTTTCATTATAAAGCAAAAAATTGTGTTCTCTACGATCAATTTTTCAGGAGTTATAAGCAGTTCAAATTGATTTTCGCGGGCGGGCCAATATGGTTCTCAACCAACAACTAGTGAAATAGATATATTCTTGTAGCATGCAACATGCTGATTAATATGCAAATTTATTACGCTCTCTAAGATCATTTGTTCAGAAGTTATCAGCAGTTCAATTTTATATTCGCGGGCGATCCAACATGGTTCTCAAACAACAATTAGTGAAACCGACATATTCTTGAAGCGTTCAATATGTTTCATTAAAACGCAAATAATTGTGTTCGCTACGATAAATTGTTCAGAAGTTATAAGCAGTTTAAGTTAATTTTCGCGGGCGGGCCAATATGGTTATCAACCAACAACCAATGAAATCGATATATTCTTGTAGCATGCAACATGCTGATTAATATGCAAAATTATAATGCTCTCTACGATCATTTTTCAGAAGTTATAAGGAGTTGAAGTTAGTTTTGGCGGGCGGGACAAAATGGTTCTCAAACTATAACTAGTGAAACCGACATAATCTTGTAGCATACAACATGTTTGATTGAAATGCAAGTAATTGTGTTCTCTACGATCAATTGTTCAGAAGTTATAAGCAGTTCAAATTAATTTTCGTGGGCGGGCCAATATGGTTCTCAACCAACAACTAGTGAAATGGATATATTCTTGTAGCATGCAACATGCTGATTAATATGCAAAATTATTACGCTCACTACGATCATTTGTTCAGAAGTTATAAGCAGAACAAGTCAATACTCGCGGGCGGGCCAATATGGTTGTTCTAAAAACAACTAGTGAAACCGACATATTCTTGAAGCATTCAACATGTTTCATTAAAATGCAAATAATTGTGCTCTCTACGATCAATTGTTCAGGAGTTATAAGCAGTTCAAATTGATTTTCGCGGGCGGACCAATATGGTTCTCAACCAACAACTACTGAAATCGATATATTCTTGTAGCATGCAACATGCTGATTAATATGCAAATGTATTACGCTCTCTAGGATCATTTGTTCAGAAGTTATAAACAGTTCAAGTTAATTCTCGCGGGCGGGCCAATATGGTTTTCTATAAACAACTAGTGAAACCGACATATTCTTGTAGCATTCAAAATGTTTCATTAAAATGCAAATAATTGTGTGGTCTACGATCAATGGTTCAGATGTTATAAGCAGTTCAAGATAATTCTCGCGGGCTGGCCAATATGGTTTTCTATAAACAACTAGTGAAACCGACATATTCTTGTAGCATTCAAAATGTTTCATTAAAATGCAAATAATTGTGTGGTTTACGATCAATTGTTCAGAATTTATAAGCAGTTCAAATTAATTTTCGCGGCGGGCTAATATGGTTCTCAATCAACAACTAATGAAATCGATATATTCTTGTAGCATGTAACAAGCTGTTTAATATGCATAATTATTACGCTTTCTACGATCAATTGTTCAGAAGTTATAAGGAGTTGAAGTTAGTTTTGGCGGGCGGGCCAAAATGGTTCTCAAACAATAACTAGTGAGACCGACATATTCTTGTAGCATACAACATGTTAGATTAAAATGATAATAATTGTGATCTCTACGATCAATTGTTCAGAAGTTATAAGGAGTTGAAGTTAGTTATGGCGGGCGGGACAAAAAGGTTCTCAAACCATAACTAGTGAAACCGACATATTCTTGTAGTATACAACATGTTTGATTGAAATGCAAATAATTGTGTTCGCTACGATCTATTGTTCAGAAGTTATAAGCAGTTCAAGTTAATTTTCTTGGGCGGGCCAATATGGTTCTCATCCAACAACCAATGAAATCGATATTCTCTTGTAGCATGCAACATGCTGATTAATATGCAAAATTATAACGCTCTCTACGATCAATTGTTCAGAAGTTAGAAGGAGTTGAAGTTAGTTTTGGCAGGCGGGCCAAAAGGTTTCTTAAACAATAACTAGTGAAACCGACATATTCTTGTAGCATACAACATGTTTGATTGAAATGCAAATAATTGTGTTCTCTGCGATCAATTGTTCAGAAGTTATAAACAGTTCAAGTTAATACTCGCGGGCGGGCCAATATGGTTTTCTAAAAACAACTAGTGAAACCGACATATTCTTGTAGCATTCAATATGTTTCATTAAAATGCAAATAATTGTGTTCTCTACGATCAATTTTTCAGGAGTTATAAGCAGTTCAAGTTGATTTTCAGGGGCGAGCCAATATGGTTCTCAACCAACAACTAGTGAAATCGATATATTCTTGTAGCATGCAACATGCTGATTAATATGCAAATTTATTACGCTCTCTAGGATCATTTGTTCAGAAGTTATAAACAGTTCAAGTTAATACCCGTGGGCGGGCCAATATGGATTTCTAAAAACAACTAGTGAAACCGACATATTCTTGTTGCATACAACATGTTTGATTAAAATGCTAATAATTGTGGTCTCTACGATCAATTGTTCAGGAGTTATAAGCAGTTCAAGTTGATTTTCGCGTGCGGGCCAATATGGTTCTCAACCAACAACCAATGAAATCGATATATTCTTGTAGCATGCAACATGCTGATTGATATGCAAAATAATTACGCTCTCTACGATAATTTGTTCAGAAGTTATAAGGAGTTGAAGTTAATTTTGGCGGGCGGGCCAAAATGGTTCTCAAACAATAACTAGTGAAACCGACATATTCTTGTAGCATACAACATGTTTGATTGAAATGCAAATAATTGTGTGCTCTACAATCAATTGTTCAGAAGTTATAAGCAGTTCAAGTTAATTTTCGCGGGCAGGCCAATATATTTCTCAAACAACAACTAGTGAAATCGATATATTCTTGTAGCATGCAACATGCTGATTAATATGAAAGATTATTACGCTTTCTACGATTATTTGTTCAGTAGTTATAAGCAGTTCAAATAATTTTCGCGGGCGGGCCAATATGGTTCTCAACCAACAACTAGTGAAATCGATATATTCTTGTAGCATGCAACATGCTGATTAATATGCAAATTTATTACGCTCTCTAAGATCATTTGTTCAGAAGCTATAAGCAGTTCAATTTAATATTCGCGGGCGATCCAATATGGTTCTCAAACATCAATTAGTGAAACCGACATATTCTTGAAGCATTCAATATGTTTCATTAAAATGTAAATAATTGTGTTCGCTACGATCAATTGTTCAGAAGTTATAAGCAGTTCAAATTAATTTTCGCAGCGGGCCAATGTGTTTTTCAACCAACAACTAGTGAAATCGATATATTCTTGTAGCATGCAACATGGTGATTAATATGCAATTTTTTTAAGTTCCCTACGATCATTTGTTAAGAAGTTATAAGCAATTCAAGTTAATACTCGCGGGCGGGCCAATATGGTGCTCAAATAACAACTAGTGAGACTGACATATTCTTGTAGCATTCAACATGTTTCATTAAAATGCAAATAATTGTGTTGTCTACGATCAATTTTTAAGGATTTATAAGCAGTTAAAGTTGATTTTTGCGGCCGGCCAATATGGTTCTCAACCAACAACAAGTGAAATCGATATATTCTTGTAGCATGCAACATGCTGATTTGTTACGTTTAGGCCCGGCGCCTCCACCATGTTACGTTTAGGCCGTTCGCCGGCTTAAACTGCTTGGCTGCAAGAGGATGTGTGTATGAAGAATGGAATAAATTACGCTCATTGCTCCTTACCAATATTTAATAGAATCTCACAAGTGAGGGGGGAGAGATCACGCACGAGCCAACGAGATATGTAAACACTGACAATGATAAAACCCAAAGTGTCACCACTGTACCTGATTTCCTTCGCGGTTCCTCGGCTGGGTCACGACGCCGCGCTCTATAAGTCCATCGAAGGTGTCATCAGTGGGTTCGCCCAAACCTTTTAAATAGACCGACTTAACACTGTCACTCGCAACACACCTCGCGCTTCGCTCCCTCGACCAAGACTCCCCCGGCGACCTCTCGTCACAAGGGGACTGCTGGCGTTTTTGATTACACAGCATTTTATTTCCGGCTCGTGACAGATTAATATGCAAAATTTATAACGCTCTCTACGATTATTTGTTCAGAAGTTATAAACAGTTAAAATTAATACTCGCGGGCGGGCCAATATGGTTTTCTAAAAACAACAAGTGAAACCGACATATTCTTGTAGCATTCAACTTGTTTCATTAAAATGCAAATAATTGTGCTCTCTACGATCAATTGTTCATTAGTTATAAGCAGTTCAAGTTGATTTTCGAGGGCGGGCCAATATGGTTCTCAACCAACAACTAGTGAAATGGATATATTCTTGTAGCATGTAACATGCTGATTAACACGCAAAATTATTACGCTTTCTACGATCAATTGTTCAGAAGTTATAAGGAGTTGAAATTAGTTTTGGCGGGCGGGCCAAAATGGTTTTCTAAAAGCAACTAGTGAAACCGACATATTCTTGTAGCCTTCAACGTGTTTCATTAAAATGCAAATAATTGTGTTCTCTACGATCATTTGTTCAGAAGTTATAAGCAGTTCAATTTAATACTCGCGGGCGGGCCAATATGGTTCTCAAACAACAACTAGTGAAACCGACATATTCTTGAAGCATTCAACATGTTTCATTAAAATGCAAATAATTGTGTTCGCTACGATCAATTCTTCAGAAGTTATAAGCAGTTCAAGTTAATTTCCGCGGGCGGGCCAATATGGTTCTCAACCAACAACTAATGAAATCGATATATTCTTGTAGCATGCAACATGCTGATTAATATGCAAAATTATTAAGCTCTCTACGATAATTTGTCCAGAAGTTATAAGGAGTTGAAGTTAGTTTTGGCGGGCGGGACAAAAAGGTTCTCAAACCATAACTAGTGAAACCGACATATTCTTGTAGTATACAACATGTTTGATTGAAATGCAAATAATTGTGTTCGCTACGATCAATTGTTCAGAAGTTATAAGCAGTTCAAGTTAATTTTTCTTGGGTGGGCCAATATGGTTCTCAACCAACAACCAATGAAATCGATATATTCTTGTAGCATGCAACATGCTGATTAATATGCAAAATTATAACGCTCTCTACGATCATTTGTTCAGAAGCTATAAGCAGTTCAATTTAATACTCGCCGACGGCCATTATGGTTCTCAAATAACAACTAGTGAAACTGACATATTCTTGTAGCATTCAACATGTTTCATTAACATGGAAATAATTGTGTTGTCTACGATCAATTGTTAAGGAGTTATAAGCAGTTAAAGTTGATTTTTGCGGCGGGCCAATATGGTTCTCAACCAACAAGTGAAATCGATATATTCTTGTAGCATGCAACATGCTGATTAATATGCAAATTTATAACGCTCTCTACGATCATTTGTTCAGAAGTTATAAACAGTTAAAATTAATACTCGCGGGCGGGCCAATATGGTTTTCTAAAAACAACTAGTGAAACCGACATATTCTTGTAGCCTTCAACATGTCTCATTAAAAAGCAAATAATTGTGTTCTCTACGATCAATTTTTCAGGAGTTATAAGCAGTTCAAATTGATTTTCGCGGGCGGGCCAATATGGTTCTCAACCAACAACTAGTGAAATAGATATATTCTTGTAGCATGCAACATGCTGATTAATATGCAAATTTATTACGCTCTCTAAGATCATTTGTTCAGAAGTTATCAGCAGTTCAATTTTATATTCGCGGGCGATCCAACATGGTTCTCAAACAACAATTAGTGAAACCGACATATTCTTGAAGCGTTCAATATGTTTCATTAAAACGCAAATAATTGTGTTCGCTACGATAAATTGTTCAGAAGTTATAAGCAGTTTAAGTTAATTTTCGCGGGCGGGCCAATATGGTTCTCAACCAACAACCAATGAAATCGATATATTCTTGTAGCATGCAACATGCTGATTAATATGCAAAATTATAATGCTCTCTACGATCATTTTTCAGAAGTTATAAGGAGTTGAAGTTAGTTTTGGCGGGCGGGACAAAATGGTTCTCAAACTATAACTAGTGAAACCGACATAATCTTGTAGCATACAACATGTTTGATTGAAATGCAAGTAATTGTGTTCTCTACGATCAATTGTTCAGAAGTTATAAGCAGTTCAAATTAATTTTCGTGGGCGGGCCAATATGGTTCTCAACCAACAACTAGTGAAATGGATATATTCTTGTAGCATGCAACATGCTGATTAATATGCAAAATTATTACGCTCACTTCGATCATTTGTTCAGAAGTTATAAGCAGAACAAGTTAATTCTCGCGGGCGGGCCAATATGGTTTTCTATAAACAACTAGTGAAACCGACATATTCTTGTAGCATTCAAAATGTTTCATTAAAATGCAAATAATTGTGTGGTCTACGATCAATGGTTCAGATGTTATAGGCAGTTCAAGATAATTCTCGCGGGCTGGCCAATATGGTTTTCTATAAACAACTAGTGAAACCGACATATTCTTGTAGCATTCAAAATGTTTCATTAAAATGCAAATAATTGTGTGGTCTACGATCAATTGTTCAGAATTTATAAGCAGTTCAAATTAATTTTCGCGGCGGGCTAATATGGTTCTCAATCAACAACTAATGAAATCGATATATTCTTGTAGCATGTAACAAGCTGTTTAATATGCATAATTATTACGCTTTCTACGATCAATTGTTCAGAAGTTATAAGGAGTTAAAGTTAGTTTTGGCGGGCGGGCCAAAATGGTTCTCAAACAATAACTAGTGAGACCGACATATTCTTGTAGCATACAACATGTTAGATTAAAATGATAATAATTGTGATCTCTACGATCAATTGTTCAGAAGTTATAAGGAGTTGAAGTTAGTTTTGGCGGGCGGGACAAAAAGGTTCTCAAACCATAACTAGTGAAACCGACATATTCTTGTTGTATACAACATGTTTGATTGAAATGCAAATAATTGTGTTCGCTACGATCTATTGTTCAGAAGTTATAAGCAGTTCAAGTTAATTTTCTTGGGCGGGCCAATATGGTTCTCAACCAACAACCAATGAAATCGATATTCTCTTGTAGCATGCAACATGCTGATTGATATGCAAAATAATTACGCTCTCTACGATAATTTGTTCAGAAGTTATAAGGAGTTGAAGCTAATTTTGGCGGGCGGGCCAAAATGGTTCTCAAACAATAACTAGTGAAGCCGACATATTCTTGTAGCATACAACATGTTTGATTGAAATGCAAATAATTGTGTGCTCTACAATCAATTGTTCAGAAGTTATAAGCAGTTCAAGTTAATTTTCGCGGGCAGCCAATATATTTCTCAAACAACAACTAGTGAAATCGATATATTCTTGTAGCATGCAACATGCTGATTAATATGAAAGATTATTACGCTTTCTACGATTATTTGTTCAGTAGTTATAAGCAGTTCAAATAATTTTCGCGGGCGGGCCAATATGGTTCTCAACCAACAACTAGTGAAATTGATATATTCTTGTAGCATGCAACATGCTGATTAATATGCAAAATTATAACGCTCTCTACGATCATTTGTTCAGAAGTTATAAGGAGTTGAATTTAGTTCTGGCGGGCGGGCCAAAATGGTTCTCAAACTATAACTAGTGAAACCGACATATTCTTGTAGCATACAACATGTTAGATTAAAATGATAATAATTGTGATCTCTACGATCAATTGTTCAGAAGTTATAAGCAATTCAAGTTGATTTTCGCGGGCGGGCCAATATGTTTTTCAACCAACAACTAGTGAAATCGATATATTCTTGTAGCATGCAACATGCTGATTAATATGCAAATTTTTTATGTTCCCTACGATCATTTGTTCAGAAGTTATAAGCAATTCAAGTTAATACTCGCTGGCGGGCCAATATGGTTTTCTAAATACAACTAGTGAAACCTACATATTCTTGTAGCAATCAACAAGTTTCATTAAAATGCAATTAATTGTGCTCTCTACGATCAATTGTTCAGAAGTTATTAGCAGTTCAAGTTGATATTCGCGGGCGGGCCAATATGGTTCTCAACCAACAACTAGTGAAATCGATATATTCTTGTAGCATGCAACATGCTGATTTATATGCAAAATTATTACGCTCTCTACGATCATTTGTTCAGAAGTTATAAGGAGTTGAAGTTAGTTTTGGCGGGCGGGCCAAAATGGTTCTCAAACAATATCTAGTGAAACCGACATATTCTTGTAGCACACAACATGTTTGATTGAAATGCAAATAATTGTGTGCTCTACAATCAATTGTTCAGAAGTTATAAGCAGTTCAAGTTAATTTTCGCGGGCAGGCCAATATATTTCTCAAGCAACAACTAGTGAAATCGATATATTCTTGTAGCATGCAACATGCTGATTAATATGAAAAATTATTACGCTTTCTTCGATTATTTGTTCAGAAGTTATAAGCAGTTCAAATTAATTTTCGCGGGCGGGCCAATATGGTTCTCAAACAACAACTAGTGAAATCGATATATTCTTGTAGCATGCAACATGCTGATTAATATGCAAATTTATTACGCTCTCTAAGATCATTTGTTCAGAAGTTATAAGCAGTTCAATTTAATATTCGCGGGCGGGCCAATATGGTTCTCAAATAACAACTAATGAAACTGACATATTCTTGTAGCATTCAACATGTTTCATTAAAATGCAAATAATTTTGTTGTTTACGATCAATTGTTCAGGAGTTATAAGCAGTTAAAGTTGATTTTCGTGGCAGGCCAATATGGTTCTCAACCAACAACAAGTAAAATCGATATATTCTTGTAGCATGCAACATGCTGATTAATATGCAAATTTATTACGCTCTCTACGATCATTTGTTCAGAAGTTATAAACAGTTCAAGTTAATACTGACGGGCGGGCCAATATGGTTTCCTAAAAACAACTAGTGAAACCGACATATTCTTGTAGCATTCAACAAGTTTCATTAAAATGCAAATAATTGTGCTCTCTACGATCAACTGTTCAGGAGTTATAAGCAGTTCAAGTTGATATTCGCGGGCGGGCCAATATGGTTCTCAACCAACAACTAGTGAAATCGATATATTCTTGTAGCATGCAACATGCTGATTGATATGCAAAATTATTACGCTCTCTACGATCATTTGTTCAGAAGTTATAAGGAGTTGAAGTTAGTTTTGGCGGGCGGGCCTAAATGGTTCTCAAACATTAACAAGTGAAACCGACATATTCTTGTAGCACACAACATGTTTGATTGAAATGCAATAAATTGTGTGCTCTACAATCAATTGTTCAGAAGTTATAAGCAGTTCAAGTTAATTTTCGCGGGCAGCCCAATATATTTCTCAAGCAACAACTAGTGAAATCGATATATTCTTGTAGCATGCAACATGCTGATTAATATGAAAAATTATTACGCTTTCTTCGATTATTTGTTCAGAAGTTATAAGCAGTTCAAGTTCATTTTCTCGGGCGGGCCAATATGGTTCTCAAACAACAACTAGTGAAATCGATATATTCTTGTAGCATGCAACATGCTGATTAATATGCAAATTTATTACGCTCTCTAAGATCATTTGTTCAGAAGTTATAAGCAGTTCAATTTAATATTCGCGGGCGGGCCAATATGGTTCTCAAACAACAACTAGTGAAACCGACATATTCTTGAAGCATTCAACATGTTTCATTAAAATGCAAATAATTGTGTTCGCTACGATCAATTGTTCAGAAGTTATAAGCAGTTCAAGTTAATTTTCGCGGGCGCGCCAATATGGTTCTCAACCAACAACCAATGAAAACCATATATTCTTGTAGCATGCAACATGCTGATTAATATACAATATTATAACGCTCTCTACGATCATTTGTTCAGAAGTTATAAGGAGTTGCAGTTAGTTTTGGCGGGCGGGCCAAAATGGTTCTCAAACAATAACTAGTGAAACCGACATATTCTTGTAGCATACAACATGTTAGATTAAAATGATAATAATTGTGATCTCTACGATAAATTGTTCAGAAGTTATCAGCAGTTCAAGTTAATTTTCGCGGGCGGGCCAATATGGTTTTCAACCAACAACCAATGAAATCGATATAATCTTGTAGCATGCAACATGCTGATTAATATGCAAAATTATAACGCTCTCTACGATCATTTGTTCAGAAGTTATATGGAGTTGAAGTTAGTTTTGGCGGGCGGGCCAAAATGGTTCTCAAACAATAACTAGTGAAACGACATATTCTTGTAGCATACAACATGTTAGATTAAAATGATAATAATTGTGATCTCTACGATCAATTGTTCAGAAGTTATAAACAGTTCAAGTTGATTTTCGCGTGCGGGCCAATGTGTTTTTCAACCAACAACTAGTGAAATCGATATATTCTTGTAGCATGCAACATGGTGATTAATATGCAATTTTTTTAAGTTCCCTACGATCATTTGTTCAGAAGTTATAAGCAATTCAAGTTAATACTCGCGGGCGGGCCAATATGGTTCTCAAATAACAACTAGTGAAACTGACATAATCTTGTAGCATTCAACATGTTTCATTAAAATGCAAATAATTTTGTTGTTTACGATCAATTGTTCAGGAGTTATAAGCAGTTCAAGTTAATTTTCGCGGGCGGGCCAATATGGTTCTCAACCAACAACCAATGAAATCCATATATTCTTGTAGCATGCAACATGCTGATTAATATACAATATTATAACGCTCTCTACGATCATTTGTTCAGAAGTTATAAGGAGTTGCAGTTAGTTTTGGCGGGCGGGCCAAAATGGTTCTCAAACAATAACTAGTGAAACCGACATATTCTTGTAGCATACAACATGTTAGATTAAAATGATAATAATTGTGATCTCTACGATAAATTGTTCAGAAGTTATCAGCAGTTCAAGTTAATTTTCGCGGGCGGGCCAATATGGTTCTCAACCAACAACCAATGAAATCGATATATTCTTGTAGCATGCAACATTCTGATTAATATGCAAAATTATAACGCTCTCTACGATCATTTGTTCAGAAGTTATAAGGAGTTGAAGTTAGTTTTGGCGGGCGGGCCAAAATGGATCTCAAACAATAACTAGTGAAACGACATACTCTTGTAGCATACAACATGTTAGATTAAAATATAATAATTGTGATCTCTACGATCAATTGTTCAGAAGATATAAACAGTTCAAGTTGATTTTCGCGGCGGGCCAATGTGTTTTTCAACCAACAACTAGTGAAATCGATATATTCTTGTAGCATGCAACATGCTGATTAATATACAATATTATAACGCTCTCTACGATCATTTGTTCAGAAGTTATAAGGAGTTGCAGTTAGTTTTGGCGGGCGGGCCAATATGGTTCTCAAATAACAACTAGTGAAACTGACATATTCCTGTAGCATTCAAAATGTTTCATTAAAATGCAAATAATTGTGTGGTCTACGATCAATTGTTCAGAATTTAAAAGCAGTTCAAATTAATTTTCGCGGCGGGCTAATATGGTTCTCAATCAACAACTAATGAAATCGATATATTCTTGTAGCATGTAAAAAGCTGTTTAATATGCATAATTATTACGCTTTCTACGATCAATTGTTCAGAAGTTATAAGGAGTTGAAGTTAGTTTTGGCGGGCGGGCCAAAATGGTTCTCAAACAATAACTAGTGAGACCGACATATTCTTGTAGCATACAACATGTTAGATTAAAATGATAATAATTGTGATTTCTACGATCAATTGTTCAGAAGTTATAAGGAGTTGAAGTTAGTTTTGGCGGGCGGGACAAAAAGGTTCTCAAACCATAACTAGTGAAACCGACATATTCTTGTAGTATACAACATGTTTGATTGAAATGCAAATAATTGTGTTCGCTACGATCTATTGTTCAGAAGTTATAAGCAGTTCAAGTTAATTTTCTTGGGCGGGCCAATATGGTTCTCAACCAACAACCAATGAAATCGATATATTCTTGTAGCATGCAACATGCTGATTAATATGCAAAATTATAACGCTCTCTACGATCAATTGTTCAGAAGTTAGAAGGAGTTGAAATTAGTTTTGGCAGGCGGGCCAAAATGGTTCTCAAACAATAACTAGTGAAACCGACATATTCTTGTAGCATACAACATGTTTGATTGAAATGCAAATAATTGTGTTCTCTGCGATCAATTGTTCAGAAGTTATAAACAGATGAAGTTAATACTCGCGGTCGGGCCAATATGGTTTTCTAAAAACAACTAGTGAAACCGACATATTCTTGTAGCATTCAATATGTTTCATTAAAATGCAAATAATTGTGTTCTCTACGATCAATTTTTCAGGAGTTATAAGCAGTTCAAGTTGATTTTCAGGGGCGAGCCAATATGGTTCTCAACTAACAACTAGTGAAATCGATATATTCTTGTAGCATGCAACATGCTGATTAATATGCAAATTTATTACGCTCTCTAGGATCATTTGTTCAGAAGTTATAAACAGTTCAAGTTAATACTCGTGGGCGGGCCAATATGGATTTCTAAAAAAAACTAGTGAAACCGACATATTCTTGTTGCATACAACATGTTTGTTTAAAATGCTAATAATTGTGGTCTCTACGATCAATTGTTCAGGAGTTATAAGCAGTTCAATTTGATTTTCGCGGGCGGGCCAATATGGTTCTCAACCAAACACTAATGAAATCGACATATTCTTGCAGCATACAACATGTTAGATTAAAATGATAATAATTGTGATCTTTACGATCATTTGTTCAGAAGTTATAAGGAGTTGAAGTTAGTTTTGGCTGGCGGGCCAAAATGGTTCTCAAACAATAACTAGTGAAACCGACATATTCTTGTAGATTACAACATGTTTGATTGAAATGCAAATAATTGTGTGCACTACAATCAATTGTTCAGAAGTTATAAGCAGTTCAATTTAATTTTCGCGGGCAGGCCAATATATTTCTCAAACAACAACTAGTGAAATCGATATATTCTTGTAGCATGCAACATGCTGATTAATATGAAAAATTATTACGCTTTCTACGATTATTTGTTCAGTAGTTATAAGCAGTTCAAATAATTTTCGCGGGAGGGCCAATATGGTTCTCAACCAACAACTAGTGAAATCGATATATTCTTGTAGCATGCAACATGCTGATTAATATGCAAATTTATTACGCTCTCTAAGATCATTTGTTCAGAAGATATAAGCAGTTCAATTTTATATTCGCGGGCGATCCAATATGGTTCTCAAACAACAATTAGTGAAACCGACATATTCTTGAAGCGTTCAATATGTTTCATTAAAATGCAAATAATTGTGTTCGCTACGATAAATTGTTCAGAAGTTATAAGCAGTTCAAGTTAATTTTCTTGGGCGGGCCAATATGGTTCTCAACCAACAACCAATGAAATCTATATTCTCTTGTAGCATGCAACATGCTGATTAATATGCAAAATTATAACGCTCTCTACGATCAATTGTTCAGAAGTTAGAAGGAGTTGAAGTTAGTTTTGGCAGGCGGGCCAAAATGTTTCTTAAACAATAACTAGTGAAACCGACATATTCTTGTAGCATACAACATGTTTGATTGAAATGCAAATAATTGTGTTCTCTGCGATCAATTGTTCAGAAGTTATAAACAGTTCAAGTTAATACTCGCGGGCGGGCCAATATGGTTTTCTAAAAACAACTAGTGAAACCTACATATTCTTGTAGCATTCAATATGTTTCATTAAAATGCAAATAATTGTGTTCTCTACGATCAATTTTTCAGGAGTTATAAGCAGTTCAAGTTGATTTTCAGGGGCGAGCCAATATGGTTCTCAACCAACAACTAGTGAAATCGATATATTCTTGTAGCATGCAACATGCTGATTAATATGCAAATTTATTACGCTCTCTAGGATCATTTGTTCAGAAGTTATAAACAGTTCAAGTTAATACCCGTGGGCGGGCCAATATGGATTTCTAAAAACAACTAGTGAAACCGACATATTCTTGTTGCATACAACATGATTGATTAAAATGCTAATAATTGTGGTCTCTACGATCAATTGTTCAGGAGTTATAAGCAGTTCAAGTTGATTTTCGCGTGCGGGCCAATATGGTTCTCAACCAACAACCAATGAAATCGATATATTCTTGTAGCATGCAACATGCTGATTGATATGCAAAATAATTACGCTCTCTACGATAATTTGTTCAGAAGTTATAAGGAGTTGAAGTTAATTTTGGCGGACGGGCCAAAATGGTTCTCAAACAATAACTAGTGAAACCGACATATTCTTGTAGCATACAACATGTTTGATTGAAATGCAAATAATTGTGTGCTCTACAATCAATTGTTCAGAAGTTATAAGCAGTTCAAGTTAATTTTCGCGGGCAGGCCAATATATTTCTCAAACAACAACTAGTGAAATCGATATATTCTTGTAGCATGCAACATGCTGATTAATATGAAAGATTATTACGCTTTCTACGATTATTTGTTCAGTAGTTATAAGCAGTTCAAATAATTTTCGCGGGCGGGCCAATATGGTTCTCAACCAACAACTAGTGAAATCGATATATTCTTGTAGCATGCAACATGCTGATTAATATGCAAATTTATTACGCTCTCTAAGATCATTTGTTCAGAAGCTATAAGCAGTTCAATTTAATATTCGCGGGCGATCCAATATGGTTCTCAAACATCAATTAGTGAAACCGACATATTCTTGAAGCATTCAATATGTTTCATTAAAATGTAAATAATTGTGTTCGCTACGATCAATTGTTCAGAAGTTATAAGCAGTTCAAATTAATTTTCGCAGCGGGCCAATGTGTTTTTCAACCAACAACTAGTGAAATCGATATATTCTTGTAGCATGCAACATGGTGATTAATATGCAATTTTTTTAAGTTCCCTACGATCATTTGTTAAGAAGTTATAAGCAATTCAAGTTAATACTCGCGGGCGGGCCAATATGGTTCTCAAATAACAACTAGTGAGACTGACATATTCTTGTAGCATTCAACATGTTTCATTAAAATGCAAATAATTGTGTTGTCTACGATCAATTTTTAAGGATTTATAAGCAGTTAAAGTTGATTTTTGCGGCCGGCCAATATGGTTCTCAACCAACAACAAGTGAAATCGATATATTCTTGTAGCATGCAACATGCTGATTTGTTACGTTTAGGCCCGGCGCCTCCACCATGTTACGTTTAGGCCGTTCGCCGGCTTAAACTGCTTGGCTGCAAGAGGATGTGTGTATGAAGAATGGAATAAATTACGCTCATTGCTCCTTACCAATATTTAATAGAATCTCACAAGTGAGGGGGGAGAGATCACGCACGAGCCAACGAGATATGTAAACACTGACAATGATAAAACCCAAAGTGTCACCACTGTACCTGATTTCCTTCGCGGTTCCTCGGCTGGGTCACGACGCGGCGCTCTATAAGTCCATCGAAGGTGTCATCAGTGGGTTCGCCCAAACCTTTTAAATAGACCGACTTAACACTGTCACTCGCAACACACCTCGCGCTTCGCTCCCTCGACCAAGACTCCCCCGGCGACCTCTCGTCACAAGGGGACTGCTGGCGTTTTTGATTACACAGCATTTTATTTCCGGCTCGTGACAGATTAATATGCAAAATTTATAACGCTCTCTACGATCATTTGTTCAGAAGTTATAAACAGTTAAAATTAATACTCGCGGGCGGGCCAATATGGTTTTCTAAAAACAACAAGTGAAACCGACATATTCTTGTAGCATTCAACTTGTTTCATTAAAATGCAAATAATTGTGCTCTCTACGATCAATTGCTCATTAGTTATAAGCAGTTCAAGTTGATTTTCGAGGGCGGGCCAATATGGTTCTCAACCAACAACTAGTGAAATGGATATATTCTTGTAGCATGTAACATGCTGATTAACACGCAAAATTATTACGCTTTCTACGATCAATTGTTCAGAAGTTATAAGGAGTTGAAATTAGTTTTGGCGGGCGGGCCAAAATGGTTTTCTAAAAGCAACTAGTGAAACCGACATATTCTTGTAGCCTTCAACGTGTTTCATTAAAATGCAAATAATTGTGTTCTCTACGATCATTTGTTCAGAAGTTATAAGCAGTTCAATTTAATACTCGCGGGCGGGCCAATATGGTTCTCAAACAACAACTAGTGAAACCGACATATTCTTGAAGCATTCAACATGTTTCATTAAAATGCAAATAATTGTGTTCGCTACGATCAATTCTTCAGAAGTTATAAGCAGTTCAAGTTAATTTCCGCGGGCGGGCCAATATGGTTCTCAACCAACAACTAATGAAATCGATATATTCTTGTAGCATGCAACATGCTGATTAATATGCAAAATTATTAAGCTCTCTACGATAATTTGTCCAGAAGCTATAAGGAGTTGAAGTTAGTTTTGGCGGGCGGGACAAAAAGGTTCTCAAACCATAACTAGTGAAACCGACATATTCTTGTAGTATACAACATGTTTGATTGAAATGCAAATAATTGTGTTCGCTACGATCAATTGTTCAGAAGTTATAAGCAGTTCAAGTTAATTTTCTTGGGTGGGCCAATATGGTTCTCAACCAACAACCAATGAAATCGATATATTCTTGTAGCATGCAACATGCTGATTAATATGCAAAATTATAACGCTCTCTACGATCATTTGTTCAGAAGCTATAAGCAGTTCAATTTAATACTCGCCGACGGCCATTATGGTTCTCAAATAACAACTAGTGAAACTGACATATTCTTGTAGCATTCAACATGTTTCATTAACATGGAAATAATTGTGTTGTCTACGATCAATTGTTAAGGAGTTATAAGCAGTTAAAGTTGATTTTTGCGGCGGGCCAATATGGTTCTCAACCAACAAGTGAAATCGATATATTCTTGTAGCATGCAACATGCTGATTAATATGCAAATTTATAACGCTCTCTACGATCATTTGTTCAGAAGTTATAAACAGTTAAAATTAATACTCGCGGGCGGGCCAATATGGTTTTCTAAAAACAACTAGTGAAACCGACATATTCTTGTAGCCTTCAACATGTTTCATTAAAAAGCAAATAATTGTGTTCTCTACGATCAATTTTTCAGGAGTTATAAGCAGTTCAAATTGATTTTCGCGGGCGGGCCAATATGGTTCTCAACCAACAACTAGTGAAATAGATATATTCTTGTAGCATGCAACATGCTGATTAATATGCAAATTTATTACGCTCTCTAAGATCATTTGTTCAGAAGTTATCAGCAGTTCAATTTTATATTCGCGGGCGATCCAACATGGTTCTCAAACAACAATTAGTGAAACCGACATATTCTTGAAGCGTTCAATATGTTTCATTAAAACGCAAATAATTGTGTTCGCTACGATAAATTGTTCAGAAGTTATAAGCAGTTTAAGTTAATTTTCGCGGGCGGGCCAATATGGTTCTCAACCAACAACCAATGAAATCGATATATTCTTGTAGCATGCAACATGCTGATTAATATGCAAAATTATAATGCTCTCTACGATCATTTTTCAGAAGTTATAAGGAGTTGAAGTTAGTTTTGGCGGGCGGGACAAAATGGTTCTCAAACTATAACTAGTGAAACCGACATAATCTTGTAGCATACAACATGTTTGATTGAAATGCAAGTAATTGTGTTCTCTACGATCAATTGTTCAGAAGTTATAAGCAGTTCAAATTAATTTTCGTGGGCGGGCCAATATGGTTCTCAACCAACAACTAGTGAAATGGATATATTCTTGTAGCATGCAACATGCTGATTAATATGCAAAATTATTACGCTCACTACGATCATTTGTTCAGAAGCTATAAGCAGAACAAGTCAATACTCGCGGGCGGGCCAATATGGTTGTTCTAAAAACAACTAGTGAAACCGACATATTCTTGAAGCATTCAACATGTTTCATTAAAATGCAAATAATTGTGCTCTCTACGATCAATTGTTCAGGAGTTATAAGCAGTTCAAATTGATTTTCGCGGGCGGACCAATATGGTTCTCAACCAACAACTACTGAAATCGATATATTCTTGTAGCATGCAACATGCTGATTAATATGCAAATGTATTACGCTCTCTAGGATCATTTGTTCAGAAGTTATAAACAGTTCAAGTTAATTCTCGCGGGCGGGCCAATATGGTTTTCTATAAACAACTAGTGAAACCGACATATTCTTGTAGCATTCAAAATGTTTCATTAAAATGCAAATAATTGTGTGGTCTACGATCAATGGTTCAGATGTTATAGGCAGTTCAAGATAATTCTCGCGGGCTGGCCAATATGGTTTTCTATAAACAACTAGTGAAACCGACATATTCTTGTAGCATTCAAAATGTTTCATTAAAATGCAAATAATTGTGTGGTCTACGATCAATTGTTCAGAATTTATAAGCAGTTCAAATTAATTTTCGCGGCGGGCTAATATGGTTCTCAATCAACAACTAATGAAATCGATATATTCTTGTAGCATGTAACAAGCTGTTTAATATGCATAATTATTACGCTTTCTACGATCAATTGTTCAGAAGTTATAAGGAGTTGAAGTTAGTTTTGGCGGGCGGGCCAAAATGGTTCTCAAACAATAACTAGTGAGACCGACATATTCTTGTAGCATACAACATGTTAGATTAAAATGATAATAATTGTGATCTCTACGATCAATTGTTCAGAAGTTATAAGGAGTTGAAGTTAGTTTTGGCGGGCGGGACAAAAAGGTTCTCAAACCATAACTAGTGAAACCGACATATTCTTGTAGTATACAACATGTTTGATTGAAATGCAAATAATTGTGTTCGCTACGATCTATTGTTCAGAAGTTATAAGCAGTTCAAGTTAATTTTCTTGGGCGGGCCAATATGGTTCTCAACCAACAACCAATGAAATCGATATTCTCTTGTAGCATGCAACATGCTGATTGATATGCAAAATAATTACGCTCTCTACGATAATTTGTTCAGAAGTTATAAGGAGTTGAAGCTAATTTTGGCGGGCGGGCCAAAATGGTTCTCAAACAATAACTAGTGAAGCCGACATATTCTTGTAGCATACAACATGTTTGATTGAAATGAAATAATTGTGTGCTCTACAATCAATTGTTCAGAAGTTATAAGCAGTTCAAGTTAATTTTCGCGGGCAGCCAATATATTTCTCAAACAACAACTAGTGAAATCGATATATTCTTGTAGCATGCAACATGCTGATTAATATGAAAGATTATTACGCTTTCTACGATTATTTGTTCAGTAGTTATAAGCAGTTCAAATAATTTTCGCGGGCGGGCCAATATGGTTCTCAACCAACAACTAGTGAAATTGATATATTCTTGTAGCATGCAACATGCTGATTAATATGCAAAATTATAACGCTTTCTACGATCATTTGTTCAGAAGTTATAAGGAGTTGAATTTAGTTCTGGCGGGCGGGCCAAAATGGTTCTCAAACTATAACTAGTGAAACCGACATATTCTTGTTGCATACAACATGTTAGATTAAAATGATAATAATTGTGATCTCTACGATCAATTGTTCAGAAGTTATAAGCACTTCAAGTTGATTTTCGCGGGCGGGCCAATATGTTTTTCAACCAACAACTAGTGAAATCGATATATTCTTGTAGCATGCAACATGCTGATTAATATGCAAATTTTTTATGTTCCCTACGATCATTTGTTCAGAAGTTATAAGCAATTCAAGTTAATACTCGCTGGCGGGCCAATATGGTTTTCTAAATACAACTAGTGAAACCTACATATTCTTGTAGCATTCAACAAGTTTCATTAAAATGCAATTAATTGTGCTCTCTACGATCAATTGTTCAGAAGTTATTAGCAGTTCAAGTTGATATTCGCGGGCGGGCCAATATGGTTCTCAACCAACAACTAGTGAAATCGATATATTCTTGTAGCATGCAACATGCTGATTGATATGCAAAATTATTACGCTCTCTACGATCATTTGTTCAGAAGTTATAAGGAGTTGAAGTTAGTTTTGGCGGGCGGGCCAAAATGGTTCTCAAACAATAACTAGTGAAACCGACATATTCTTGTAGCACACAACATGTTTGATTGAAATGCAAATAATTGTGTGCTCTACAATCAATTGTTCAGAAGTTATAAGCAGTTCAAGTTAATTTTCGCGGGCAGGCCAATATATTTCTCAAGCAACAACTAGTGAAATCGATATATTCTTGTAGCATGCAACATGCTGATTAATATGAAAAATTATTACGCTTTCTTCGATTATTTGTTCAGAAGTTATAAGCAGTTCAAATTAATTTTCGCGGGCGGGCCAATATGGTTCTCAAACAACAACTAGTGAAATCGATATATTCTTGTAGCATGCAACATGCTGATTAATATGCAAATTTATTACGCTCTCTAAGATCATTTGTTCAGAAGTTATAAGCAGTTCAATTTAATATTCGCGGGCGGGCCAATATGGTTCTCAAATAACAACTAATGAAACTGACATATTCTTGTAGCATTCAACATGTTTCATTAAAATGCAAATAATTTTGTTGTTTACGATCAATTGTTCAGGAGTTATAAGCAGTTAAAGTTGATTTTCGTGGCAGGCCAATATGGTTCTCAACCAACAACAAGTAAAATCGATATATTCTTGTAGCATGCAACATGCTGATTAATATGCAAATTTATTACGCTCTCTACGATCATTTGTTCAGAAGTTATAAACAGTTCAAGTTAATACTGACGGGCGGGCCAATATGGTTTTCTAAATACAACTAGTGAAACCTACATATTCTTGTAGCATTCAACAAGTTTCATTAAAATGCAAATAATTGTGCTCTCTACGATCAATTGTTCAGGAGTTATAAGCAGTTCAAGTTGATATTCGCGGGCGGGCCAATATGGTTCTCAACCAACAACTAGTGAAATCGATATATTCTTGTAGCATGCAACATGCTGATTGATATGCAAAATTATTACGCTCTCTACGATCATTTGTTCAGAAGTTATAAGGAGTTGAAGTTAGTTTTGGCGGGCGGGCCTAAATGGTTCTCAAACAATAACAAGTGAAACCAACATATTCTTGTAGCACACAACATGTTTGATTGAAATGCAAATAATTGTGTGCTCTACAATCAATTGTTCAGAAGTTATAAGCAGTTCAAGTTAATTTTCGCGGGCAGCCCAATATATTTCTCAAGCAACAACTAGTGAAATCGATATATTCTTGTAGCATGCAACATGCTGATTAATATGAAAAATTATTACGCTTTCTTCGATTATTTGTTCAGAAGTTATAAGCAGTTCAAGTTCATTTTCTCGGGCGGGCCAATATGGTTCTCAAACAACAACTAGTGAAATCGATATATTCTTGTAGCATGCAACATGCTGATTAATATGCAAATTTATTACGCTCTCTAAGATCATTTGTTCAGAAGTTATAAGCAGTTCAATTTAATATTCGCGGGCGGGCCAATATGGTTCTCAAACAACAACTAGTGAAACCGACATATTCTTGAAGCATTCAACATGTTTCATTAAAATGCAAATAATTGTGTTCGCTACGATCAATTGTTCAGAAGTTATAAGCAGTTCAAGTTAATTTTCGCGGGCGCGCCAATATGGTTCTCAACCAACAACCAATGAAAACCATATATTCTTGTAGCATGCAACATGCTGATTAATATACAATATTATAACGCTCTCTACGATCATTTGTTCAGAAGTTATAAGGAGTTGCAGTTAGTTTTGGCGGGCGGGCCAAAATGGTTCTCAAACAATAACTAGTGAAACCGACATATTCTTGTAGCATACAACATGTTAGATTAAAATGATAATAATTGTGATCTCTACGATAAATTGTTCAGAAGTTATCAGCAGTTCAAGTTAATTTTCGCGGGCGGGCCAATATGGTTTTCAACCAACAACCAATGAAATCGATATAATCTTGTAGCATGCAACATGCTGATTAATATGCAAAATTATAACGCTCTCTACGATCATTTGTTCAGAAGTTATAAGGAGTTGAAGTTAGTTTTGGCGGGCGGGCCAAAATGGTTCTCAAACAATAACTAGTGAAACGACATATTCTTGTAGCATACAACATGTTAGATTAAAATGATAATAATTGTGATCTCTACGATCAATTGTTCAGAAGTTATAAACAGTTCAAGTTGATTTTCGCGTGCGGGCCAATGTGTTTTTCAACCAACAACTAGTGAAATCGATATATTCTTGTAGCATGCAACATGGTGATTAATATGCAATTTTTTTAAGTTCCCTACGATCATTTGTTCAGAAGTTATAAGCAATTCAAGTTAATACTCGCGGGCGGGCCAATATGGTTCTCAAATAACAACTAGTGAAACTGACATAATCTTGTAGCATTCAACATGTTTCATTAAAATGCAAATAATTTTGTTGTTTACGATCAATTGTTCAGGAGTTATAAGCAGTTCAAGTTAATTTTCGCGGGCGGGCCAATATGGTTCTCAACCAACAACCAATGAAATCCATATATTCTTGTAGCATGCAACATGCTGATTAATATACAATATTATAACGCTCTCTACGATCATTTGTTCAGAAGTTATAAGGAGTTGCAGTTAGTTTTGGCGGGCGGGCCAAAATGGTTCTCAAACAATAACTAGTGAAACCGACATATTCTTGTAGCATACAACATGTTAGATTAAAATGATAATAATTGTGATCTCTACGATAAATTGTTCAGAAGTTATCAGCAGTTCAAGTTAATTTTCGCGGGCGGGCCAATATGGTTCTCAACCAACAACCAATGAAATCGATATATTCTTGTAGCATGCAACATTCTGATTAATATGCAAAATTATAACGCTCTCTACGATCATTTGTTCAGAAGTTATAAGGAGTTGAAGTTAGTTTTGGCGGGCGGGCCAAAATGGATCTCAAACAATAACTAGTGAAACGACATATTCTTGTAGCATACAACATGTTAGATTAAAAGATAATAATTGTGATCTCTACGATCAATTGTTCAGAAGATATAAACAGTTCAAGTTGATTTTCGCGGCGGGCCAATGTGTTTTTCAACCAACAACTAGTGAAATCGATATATTCTTGTAGCATGCAACATGCTGATTAATATACAATATTATAACGCTCTCTACGATCATTTGTTCAGAAGTTATAAGGAGTTGCAGTTAGTTTTGGCGGGCGGGCCAATATGGTTCTCAAATAACAACTAGTGAAACTGACATATTCCTGTAGCATTCAAAATGTTTCATTAAAATGCAAATAATTGTGTGGTCTACGATCAATTGTTCAGAATTTATAAGCAGTTCAAATTAATTTTCGCGGCGGGCTAATATGGTTCTCAATCAACAACTAATGAAATCGATATATTCTTGTAGCATGTAAAAAGCTGTTTAATATGCATAATTATTACGCTTTCTACGATCAATTGTTCAGAAGTTATAAGGAGTTAAAGTTAGTTTTGGCGGGCGGGCCAAAATGGTTCTCAAACAATAACTAGTGAAACCGACATATTCTTGTAGTATACAACATGTTTGATTGAAATGCAAATAATTGTGTTCGCTACGATCTATTGTTCAGAAGTTATAAGCAGTTCAAGTTAATTTTCTTGGGCGGGCCAATATGGTTCTCAACCAACAACCAATGAAATCGATATATTCTTGTAGCATGCAACATGCTGATTAATATGCAAAATTATAACGCTCTCTACGATCAATTGTTCAGAAGTTAGAAGGAGTTGAAATTAGTTTTGGCAGGCGGGCCAAAATGGTTCTCAAACAATAACTAGTGAAACCGACATATTCTTGTAGCATACAACATGTTTGATTGAAATGCAAATAATTGTGTTCTCTGCGATCAATTGTTCAGAAGTTATAAACAGATCAAGTTAATACTCGCGGTCGGGCCAATATGGTTTTCTAAAAACAACTAGTGAAACCGACATATTCTTGTAGCATTCAATATGTTTCATTAAAATGCAAATAATTGTGTTCTCTACGATCAATTTTTCAGGAGTTATAAGCAGTTCAAGTTGATTTTCAGGGGCGAGCCAATATGGTTCTCAACTAACAACTAGTGAAATCGATATATTCTTGTAGCATGCAACATGCTGATTAATATGCAAATTTATTACGCTCTCTAGGATCATTTGTTCAGAAGTTATAAACAGTTCAAGTTAATACTCGTGGGCGGGCCAATATGGATTTCTAAAAAAAACTAGTGAAACCGACATATTCTTGTTGCATACATCATGTTTGATAAAAATGCTAATAATTGTGGTCTCTACGATCAATTGTTCAGGAGTTATAAGCAGTTCAAGTTGATTTTCGCGGGCGGGCCAATATGGTTCTCAACCAACAACTAATGAAATCGACATATTCTTGCAGCATACATGTTAGATTAAAATAATAATAATTGTGATCTCTACGATCATTTGTTCAGAAGTTATAAGGAGTTGAAGTTAGTTTTGGCTGGCGGGCCAAAATGGTTCTCAAACAATAACTAGTGAAACCGACATATTCTTGTAGATTACAACATGTTTGATTGAAATGCAAATAATTGTGTGCACTACAATCAATTGTTCAGAAGTTATAAGCAGTTCAATTTAATTTTCGCGGGCAGGCCAATATATTTCTCAAACAACAACTAGTGAAATCGATATATTCTTGTAGCATGCAACATGCTGATTAATATGAAAAATTATTACGCTTTCTACGATTATTTGTTCAGTAGTTATAAGCAGTTCAAATAATTTTCGCGGGAGGGCCAATATGGTTCTCAACCAACAACTAGTGAAATCGATATATTCTTGTAGCATGCAACATGCTGATTAATATGCAAATTTATTACGCTCTCTAAGATCATTTGTTCAGAAGATATAAGCAGTTCAATTTTATATTCGCGGGCGATCCAATATGGTTCTCAAACAACAATTAGTGAAACCGACATATTCTTGAAGCGTTCAATATGTTTCATTAAAATGCAAATAATTGTGTTCGCTACGATAAATTGTTCAGAAGTTATAAGCAGTTCAAGTTAATTTTCGCGGGCGGGCCAATATGGTTCTCAACCAACAACCAATGAAATCCATATATTCTTGTAGCATGCAACATGCTGATTAATATGCAAAATTATAATGCTCTCTACGATCATTTGTTCAGAAGTTATAAGGAGTTGAAGTTAGTTTTGGCGGGCGGGACAAAATGGTTCTCAAACAATAACTAGTGAAACGACATAATCTTGTAGCATACAACATGTTTGATTGAAATGCAAATAATTGTGTTCTCTACGATCAATTGTTCAGAAGTTATAAGCAGTTCAAATTAATTTTCGAGGGCGGGCCAAAATGGTTCTCAACCAACAACTAGTGAAATGGATATATTCTTGTAGCATGCAACATGGTGATTAATATGCAAAATTATTACGCTCACTACGATCATTTGTTCAGAAGTTATAAGCAGAACAATTCAATACTCGCGGGCGGGCCAATATGGTTGTTCTAAAAACAACTAGTGAAACCGACATATTCTTGTAGCATTCAACATGTTTCATTAAAATGCAAATAATTGTGCTCTCTACGATCAATTGTTCAGGAGTTATAAGCAGTTCAAATTGATTTTCGCGGGATGGCCAATATGGTTCAAAACCAACAACTAGTGAAATGGATATATTCTTGTAGCATGCAACATGCTGTTTAATATGCAAAATTATTACGCTTTCTACGATCAATTGTTCAGAAGTTATAAGGATTTGAAATTAGTTTTGGCGGGCGGTCCAAAATGGTTTTCTAAGAACATCTAGTGAAACCGACATATTCTTGTATCATTCAACATGTTTCATTAAAATGCAAATAATTGTGTTCTCTACGATCAATTGTTCAGGAGTTATAAGCAGTTCAAGTTAATTCTCGCGGGCGGGCCAATATGGTTTTCTATAAACAACTAGTGAAACCGACATATTCTTGTAGCATTCAAAATGTTTCATTAAAATGCAAATAATTGTGTGGTCTACGATCAATTGTTCAGAAGTTATAAGCAGTTCAAGTTAATTCTCGCGGGCGGGCCAAAATGGTTTTCTATAAACAACTAGTGAAACCGAAATATTCTTGTAGCATTCAAAATGTTTCATTAAAATGCAATTAATTGTGTGGTCTACGATCAATTGTTCAGAATTTATAATCAGTTCAAATTAATTTTCGCGGCATGCTAATATGGTTCTCAACCAACAACTAATGAAATCGATATATTCTTGTAGCATGTAACAAGCTGTTTAATATGCATAATTATTACGCTTTCTACGATCAATTGTTCAGAAGTTATAAGGAGTTGAAAGTAGTTTTGGCGGGCGGGCCAAAATGGTTCTCAAACAATAACTAGTGAGACCGACATATTCTTGTAGCATACAACATGTTAGATTAAAATGATAATAATTGTGATCTCTACGATCAATTGTTCAGAAGTTATAAGGAGTTAAAGTTAGTTTTGGCGGGCGGGACAAAAAGGTTCTCAAATCATAACTAGTGAAACCGATATATTCTTGTAATATACAACATGTTTGATTGAAATGCAAATAATTGTGTTCGCTACGATCAATTGTTCAGAAGTTATAAGCAGTTCAAGATAATTTTCTTGGGCGGGCCAATATGGTTCTCAACCAACAACTAATGAAATCGATATATTCTTGTAGCATGCAACATGCTGATTAATATGCAAAATTATAACGCTCTCTACGATCAATTGTTCAGAAGTTAGAAGGAGTTGAAGTTAGTTTTGGCAGGCGGGCCAAAATGTTTCTTAAACAATAACTAGTGAAACCGACATATTCTTGTAGCATACAACATGTTTGATTGAAATGCAAATAATTGTGTTCTCTGCGATCAATTGTTCAGAAGTTATAAACAGTTCAAGTTAATACTCGCGGGCGGGCCAATATGGTTTTCTAAAAACAAGTAGTGAAACCGACATATTCTTGTAGCATTCAATATGTTACATTAAAATGCAAATAATTGTGTTCTCTACGATCAATTTTTCAGGAGTTATAAGCAGTTCAAGTTGATTTTCAGGGGCGAGCCAATATGGTTCTCAACCAACAACTAGTGAAATCGATATATTCTTGTAGCATGCAACTTGCTGATTAATATGCAAATTTATTACGCTCTCTAGGATCATTTGTTCAGAAGTTATAAACAGTTCAAGTTAATACTCGTGGGCGGGCCAATATGGTTTTCTAAATACAACTAGTGAAACCTACATATTCTTGTAGCATTCAACAAGTTTCATTAAAATGCAAATAATTGTGCTCTCTACGATCAATTGTTCAGGAGTTATAAGCAGTTCAAGTGATATTCGCGGGCGGGCCAATATGGTTCTCAACCAACAACTAGTGAAATCGATATATTCTTGTAGCATGCAACATGCTGATTGATATGCAAAATTATTACGCTCTCTACGATCATTTGTTCAGAAGTTATAAGGAGTTGAAGTTAGTTTTGGCGGGCGGGCCTAAATGGTTCTCAAACAATAACAAGTGAAACCAACATATTCTTGTAGCACACAACATGTTTGATTGAAATGCAAATAATTGTGTGCTCTACAATCAATTGTTCAGAAGTTATAAGCAGTTCAAGTTAATTTTCGCGGGCAGCACAATATATTTCTCAAGCAACAACTAGTGAAATCGATATATTCTTGTAGCATGCAACATGCTGATTAATATGAAAAATTATTACGCTTTCTTCGATTATTTGTTCAGAAGTTATAAGCAGTTCAAGTTCATTTTCTCGGGCGGGCCAATATGGTTCTCAAACAACAACTAGTGAAATCGATATATTCTTGTAGCATGCAACATGCTGATTAATATGCAAATTTATTACGCTCTCTAAGATCATTTGTTCAGAAGTTATAAGCAGTTCAATTTAATATTCGCGGGCGGGCCAATATGGTTCTCAAACAACAACTAGTGAAACCGACATATTCTTGAAGCATTCAACATGTTTCATTAAAATGCAAATAATTGTGTTCGCTACGATCAATTGTTCAGAAGTTATAAGCAGTTCAAGTTAATTTTCGCGGGCGCGCCAATATGGTTCTCAACCAACAACCAATGAAAACCATATATTCTTGTAGCATGCAACATGCTGATTAATATACAATATTATAACGCTCTCTACGATCATTTGTTCAGAAGTTATAAGGAGTTGCAGTTAGTTTTGGCGGGCGGGCCAAAATGGTTCTCAAACAATAACTAGTGAAACCGACATATTCTTGTAGCATACAACATGTTAGATTAAAATGATAATAATTGTGATCTCTACGATAAATTGTTCAGAAGTTATCAGCAGTTCAAGTTAATTTTCGCGGGCGGGCCAATATGGTTTTCAACCAACAACCAATGAAATCGATATAATCTTGTAGCATGCAACATGCTGATTAATATGCAAAATTATAACGCTCTCTACGATCATTTGTTCAGAAGTTATAAGGAGTTGAAGTTAGTTTTGGCGGGCGGGCCAAAATGGTTCTCAAACAATAACTAGTGAAACGACATATTCTTGTAGCATACAACATGTTAGATTAAAATGATAATAATTGTGATCTCTACGATCAATTGTTCAGAAGTTATAAACAGTTCAAGTTGATTTTCGCGTGCGGGCCAATGTGTTTTTCAACCAACAACTAGTGAAATCAATATATTCTTGTAGCATGCAACATGGTGATTAATATGCAATTTTTTTAAGTTCCCTACGATCATTTGTTCAGAAGTTATAAGCAATTCAAGTTAATACTCGCGGGCGGGCCAATATGGTTCTCAAATAACAACTAGTGAAACTGACATAATCTTGTAGCATTCAACATGTTTCATTAAAATGCAAATAATTTTGTTGTTTACGATCAATTGTTCAGGAGTTATAAGCAGTTCAAGTTAATTTTCGCGGGCGGGCCAATATGGTTCTCAACCAACAACCAATGAAATCCATATATTCTTGTAGCATGCAACATGCTGATTAATATACAATATTATAACGCTCTCTACGATCATTTGTTCAGAAGTTATAAGGAGTTGCAGTTAGTTTTGGCGGGCGGGCCAAAATGGTTCTCAAACAATAACTAGTGAAACCGACATATTCTTGTAGCATACAACATGTTAGATTAAAATGATAATAATTGTGATCTCTACGATAAATTGTTCAGAAGTTATCAGCAGTTCAAGTTAATTTTCGCGGGCGGGCCAATATGGTTCTCAACCAACAACCAATGAAATCGATATATTCTTGTAGCATGCAACATTCTGATTAATATGCAAAATTATAACGCTCTCTACGATCATTTGTTCAGAAGTTATAAGGAGTTGAAGTTAGTTTTGGCGGGCGGGCCAAAATGGATCTCAAACAATAACTAGTGAAACGACATATTCTTGTAGCATACAACATGTTAGATTAAAAGATAATAATTGTGATCTCTACGATCAATTGTTCAGAAGATATAAACAGTTCAAGTTGATTTTCGCGGCGGGCCAATGTGTTTTTCAACCAACAACTAGTGAAATCGATATATTCTTGTAGCATGCAACATGCTGATTAATATACAATATTATAACGCTCTCTACGATCATTTGTTCAGAAGTTATAAGGAGTTGCAGTTAGTTTTGGCGGGCGGGCCAATATGGTTCTCAAATAACAACTAGTGAAACTGACATATTCCTGTAGCATTCAAAATGTTTCATTAAAATGCAAATAATTGTGTGGTCTACGATCAATTGTTCAGAATTTATAAGCAGTTCAAATTAATTTTCGCGGCGGGCTAATATGGTTCTCAATCAACAACCAATGAAATCGATATATTCTTGTAGCATGTAAAAAGCTGTTTAATATGCATAATTATTACGCTTTCTACGATCAATTGTTCAGAAGTTATAAGGAGTTAAAGTTAGTTTTGGCGGGCGGGCCAAAATGGTTCTCAAACAATAACTAGTGAAACCGACATATTCTTGTAGTATACAACATGTTTGATTGAAATGCAAATAATTGTGTTCGATACGATCTATTGTTCAGAAGTTATAAGCAGTTCAAGTTAATTTTCTTGGGCGGGCCAATATGGTTCTCAACCAACAACCAATGAAATCGATATATTCTTGTAGCATGCAACATGCTGATTAATATGCAAAATTATAACGCTCTCTACGATCAATTGTTCAGAAGTTAGAAGGAGTTGAAATTAGTTTTGGCAGGCGGGCCAAAATGGTTCTCAAACAATAACTAGTGAAACCGACATATTCTTGTAGCATACAACATGTTTGATTGAAATGCAAATAATTGTGTTCTCTGCGATCAATTGTTCAGAAGTTATAAACAGATCAAGTTAATACTCGCGGTCGGGCCAATATGGTTTTCTAAAAACAACTAGTGAAACCGACATATTCTTGTAGCATTCAATATATTTCATTAAAATGCAAATAATTGTGTTCTCTACGATCAATTTTTCAGGAGTTATAAGCAGTTCAAGTTGATTTTCAGGGGCGAGCCAATATGGTTCTCAACTAACAACTAGTGAAATCGATATATTCTTGTAGCATGCAACATGCTGATTAATATGCAAATTTATTACGCTCTCTAGGATCATTTGTTCAGAAGTTATAAACAGTTCAAGTTAATACTCGTGGGCGGGCCAATATGGATTTCTAAAAAAAACTAGTGAAACCGACATATTCTTGTTGCATACATCATGTTTGATAAAAATGCTAATAATTGTGGTCTCTACGATCAATTGTTCAGGAGTTATAAGCAGTTCAAGTTGATTTTCGCGGGCGGGCCAATATGGTTCTCAACCAACAACTAATGAAATCGACATATTCTTGCAGCATACATGTTAGATTAAAATGATAATAATTGTGATCTCTACGATCATTTGTTCAGAAGTTATAAGGAGTTGAAGTTAGTTTTGGCTGGCGGGCCAAAATGGTTCTCAAACAATAACTAGTGAAACCGACATATTCTTGTAGATTACAACATGTTTGATTGAAATGCAAATAATTGTGTGCACTACAATCAATTGTTCAGAAGTTATAAGCAGTTCAATTTAATTTTCGCGGGCAGGCCAATATATTTCTCAAACAACAACTAGTGAAATCGATATATTCTTGTAGCATGCAACATGCTGATTAATATGAAAAATTATTACGCTTTCTACGATTATTTGTTCAGTAGTTATAAGCAGTTCAAATAATTTTCGCGGGAGGGCCAATATGGTTCTCAACCAACAACTAGTGAAATCGATATATTCTTGTAGCATGCAACATGCTGATTAATATGCAAATTTATTACGCTCTCTAAGATCATTTGTTCAGAAGATATAAGCAGTTCAATTTTATATTCGCGGGCGATCCAATATGGTTCTCAAACAACAATTAGTGAAACCGACATATTCTTGAAGCGTTCAATATGTTTCATTAAAATGCAAATAATTGTGTTCGCTACGATAAATTGTTCAGAAGTTATAAGCAGTTCAAGTTAATTTTCGCGGGCGGGCCAATATGGTTCTCAACCAACAACCAAAGAAATCCATATATTCTTGTAGCATGCAACATGCTGATTAATATGCAAAATTATAATGCTCTCTACGATCATTTGTTCAGAAGTTATAAGGAGTTGAAGTTAGTTTTGGCGGGCGGGACAAAATGGTTCTCAAACAATAACTAGTGAAACCGACATAATCTTGTAGCATACAACATGTTTGATTGAAATGCAAAAAATTGTGTTCTCTACGATCAATTGTTCAGAAGTTATAAGCAGTTCAAATTAATTTTCGAGGGCGGGCCAATATGGTTCTCAACCAACAACTAGTGAAATGGATATATTCTTGTAGCATGCAACATGGTGATTAATATGCAAAATTATTACGCTCACTACGATCATTTGTTCAGAAGTTATAAGCAGAACAATTCAATACTCGCGGGCGGGCCAATATGGTTGTTCTAAAAACAACTAGTGAAACCGACATATTCTTGTAGCATTCAACATGTTTCATTAAAATGCAAATAATTGTGCTCTCTACGATCAATTGTTCAGGAGTTATAAGCAGTTCAAATTGATTTTCGCGGGATGGCCAATATGGTTCAAAACCAACAACTAGTGAAATGGATATATTCTTGTAGCATGCAACATGCTGTTTAATATGCAAAATTATTACGCTTTCTACGATCAATTGTTCAGAAGTTATAAGGATTTGAAATTAGTTTTGGCGGGCGGTCCAAAATGGTTTTCTAAGAACATCTAGTGAAACCGACATATTCTTGTATCATTCAACATGTTTCATTAAAATGCAAATAATTGTGTTCTCTACGATCAATTGTTCAGGAGTTATAAGCAGTTCAAGTTAATTCTCGCGGGCGGGCCAATATGGTTTTCTATAAACAACTAGTGAAACCGACATATTCTTGTAGCATTCAAAATGTTTCATTAAAATGCAAATAATTGTGTGGTCTACGATCAATTGTTCAGAAGTTATAAGCAGTTCAAGTTAATTCTCGCGGGCGGGCCAAAATGGTTTTCTATAAACAACTAGTGAAACCGAAATATTCTTGTAGCATTCAAAATGTTTCATTAAAATGCAATTAATTGTGTGGTCTACGATCAATTGTTCAGAATTTATAATCAGTTCAAATTAATTTTCGCGGCATGCTAATATGGTTCTCAACCAACAACTAATGAAATCGATATATTCTTGTAGCATGTAACAAGCTGTTTAATATGCATAATTATTACGCTTTCTACGATCAATTGTTCAGAAGTTATAAGGAGTTGAAAGTAGTTTTGGCGGGCGGGCCAAAATGGTTCTCAAACAATAACTAGTGAGACCGACATATTCTTGTAGCATACAACATGTTAGATTAAAATGATAATAATTGTGATCTCTACGATCAATTGTTCAGAAGTTATAATGAGTTAAAGTTAGTTTTGGCGGGCGGGACAAAAAGGTTCTCAAATCATAACTAGTGAAACCGATATATTCTTGTAATATACAACATGTTTGATTGAAATGCAAATAATTGTGTTCGCTACGATCAATTGTTCAGAAGTTATAAGCAGTTCAAGATAATTTTCTTGGGCGGGCCAATATGGTTCTCAACCAACAACTAATGAAATCGATATATTCTTGTAGCATGCAACATGCTGATTAATATGCAAAATTATAACGCTCTCTACGATCAATTGTTCAGAAGTTAGAAGGAGTTGAAGTTAGTTTTGGCAGGCGGGCCAAAATGTTTCTTAAACAATAACTAGTGAAACCGACATATTCTTGTAGCATACAACATGTTTGATTGAAATGCAAATAATTGTGTTCTCTGCGATCAATTGTTCAGAAGTTATAAACAGTTCAAGTTAATACTCGCGGGCGGGCCAATATGGTTTTCTAAAAACAAGTAGTGAAACCGACATATTCTTGTAGCATTCAATATGTTACATTAAAATGCAAATAATTGTGTTCTCTACGATCAATTTTTCAGGAGTTATAAGCAGTTCAAGTTGATTTTCAGGGGCGAGCCAATATGGTTCTCAACCAACAACTAGTGAAATCGATATATTCTTGTAGCATGCAACTTGCTGATTAATATGCAAATTTATTACGCTCTCTAGGATCATTTGTTCAGAAGTTATAAACAGTTCAAGTTAATACTCGTGGGCGGGCCAATATGGATTTCTAAAAACAACTAGTGAAACCGACATATTCTTGTTGCATACAACATGTTTGATTAAAATGCTAATAATTGTGGTCTCTACGATCAATTGTTCAGAAGTAATAAGCAGTTCAAGTTGATTTTCGCGGGCGGGCCAATATGGTTCTCAACCAACAACCAATGAAATCGATATATTCTTGTAGCATGCAACATGCTGATTGATATGCAAAATAATTACGCTCTCTACGATAATTTGTTCAGAAGTTATAAGGAGTTGAAGTTAATTTTGGCGGGCGGGCCAAAATGGTTCTCAAACAATAACTAGTGAAACCGACATATTCTTGTAGCATACAACATGTTTGATTGAAATGCAAATAATTGTGTGCTCTACAATCAATTGTTCAGAAGTTATAAGCAGTTCAAGTTAATTTTCGCGGGCAGGCCAATATATTTCTCAAACAACAACTAGTGAAATCGATATATTCTTGTAGCATGCAACATGCTGATTAATATGAAAGATTATTACGCTTTCTACGATTATTTGTTCAGTAGTTATAAGCAGTTCAAATAATTTTCGCGGGCGGGCCAATATGGTTCTCAACCAACAACTAGTGAAATCGATATATTCTTGTAGCATGCAACATGCTGATTAATATGCAAATTTATTACGCTCTCTAAGATCATTTGTTCAGAAGTTATAAGCAGTTCAATTTAATATTCGCGGGCGATCCAATATGGTTCTCAAACAACAATTAGTGAAACCGACATATTCTTGAAGCATTCAATATGTTTCATTAAAATGTAAATAATTGTGTTCGCTACGATCAATTGTTCAGAAGTTATAAGCAGTTCAAATTAATTTTCGCAGCGGGCCAATGTGTTTTTCAACCAACAACTAGTGAAATCGATATATTCTTGTAGCATGCAACATGGTGATTAATATGCAATTTTTTTAAGTTCCCTACGAACATTTGTTAAGAAGTTATAAGCAATTCAAGTTAATACTCGCGGGCGGGCCAATATGGTTCTCAAATAACAACTAGTGAGACTGACATATTCTTGTAGCATTCAACATGTTTCATTAAAATGCAAATAATTGTGTTGTCTACGATCAATTTTTAAGGAGTTATAAGCAGTTAAAGTTGATTTTTGCGGCCGGCCAATATGGTTCTCAACCAACAACAAGTGAAATCGATATATTCTTGTAGCATGCAACATGCTGATTAATATGCAAAATTTATAACGCTCTCTACGATCATTTGTTCAGAAGTTATAAACAGTTAAAATTAATACTCGCGGGCGGGCCAATATGGTTTTCTAAAAACAAGAAGTGAAACCGACATATTCTTGTAGCATTCAACATGTTTCATTAAAATGCAAATAATTGTGCTCTCTACGATCAATTGTTCAGGAGTTATAAGCAGTTCAAGTTGATTTTCGCGGGCGGGCCAATATGGTTCTCAACCAAGAACTAGTGAAATCGATATATTCTTGTAGCATGTAACATGCTGATTAACATGCAAAATTATAACGCTTTCTACGATCAATTGTTCAGAAGTTATAAGGAGTTGAAATTAGTTTTGGCGGGCGGGTCAAAATGGTTTTCTAAAAGCAACTAGTGAAACCGACATATTCTTGTAGCCTTCAACATGTTTCATTAAAATGCAAATAATTGTGTTCTCTACGATCATTTGTTCAGAAGTTATAAGCAGTTCAATTTAATACTCGCGGGCGGGCCAATATGGTTCTCAAACAACAACTAGTGAAACCGACATATTCTTGAAGCATTCAACATGTTTCATTAAAATGCAAATAATTGTGTTCGCTACGATCAATTCTTCAGAAGTTATAAGCAGTTCAAGTTAATTTCCGCGGGCGGGCCAATATGGTTATCAACCAACAACTAATGAAATCGATATATTCTTGTAGCATGCAACATGCTGAATAATATGCAAAATTATTAAGCTCTCTACGATAATTTGTCCAGAAGTTATAAGGAGTTGAAGTTAGTTTTGGCGGGCGGGACAAAAAGGTTCTCAAACCATAACTAGTGAAACCGACATATTCTTGTAGTATACAACATGTTTGATTGAAATGCAAATAATTGTGTTCGCAACGATCAATTGTTCAGAAGTTATAAGCAGTTCAAGTTAATTTTCTTGGGTGGGCCAATATGGTTCTCAACCAACAACCAATGAAATCGATATATTCTTGTAGCATGCAACATGCTGATTAATATGCAAAATTATAACGCTCTCTACGATCAATTGTTCAGAAGTTAGAAGGAGTTGAAGTTAGTTTTGGCAGGCGGGCCAAAATGGTTCTCAAACAATAACTAGTGAAACCGACATATTCTTGTAGCATACAACATGTTTGATTGAAATGCAAATAATTGTGTTCGCTACGATCAATTGTTCAGAAGTTATAAACAGTTCAAGTTAATACTCGCGGGCGGGCCAATATGGTTTTCTAAAAACAAGTAGTGAAACCGACATATTCTTGTAGCATTCAATATGTTTCATTAAAATGCAAATAATTGTGTTCTCTACGATCAATTTTTCAGGAGTTATAAGCAGTTCAAGTTGATTTTCAGGGGCGAGCCAATATGGTTCTCAACCAACAACTAGTGAAATCGATATATTCTTGTAGCATGCAACATGCTGATTAATATGCAAATTTATTACGCTCTCTAGGATCATTTGTTCAGAAGTTATAAACAGTTCAAGTTAATACTCGTGGGCGGGCCAATATGGATTTCTAAAAACAACTAGTGAGACCTACATATTCTTGTTGCATACAACATGTTTGATTAAAATGCTATTAATTGTGGTCTCTACGATCAATTGTTCAGGAGTTATAAACAGTTCAATTTGATTTTCGCGGGCGGGCCAATATCGTTCTCAACCAACAACCAATGAAATCGATATATTCTTGTAGCATGCAACATGCTGATTGATATGCAAAATAATTACGCTCTCTACGATAATTCGTTCAGAAGTTATAAGGAGTTGATGTTAATTTTGGCGGGCGGGCCAAAATGGTTCTCAATCAATAACTAGTGAAGCCTACATATTCTTGTAGCATACAACATGTTTGATTGAAATACAAATAATTGTGTGCTCTACAATCAATTGTTCAGAAGTTATAAGCAGTTCAAGTTAATTTTCGCGGGCAGGCCAATATATTTCTCAAACAACAACTAGTGAAATCGATATATTCTTGTAGCATGCAACATGCTGATTAATATGAAAGATTATTACGCTTTCTACGATTATTTGTTCAGTAGTTATAAGCAGTTCAAATAATTTTCGCGGGCGGGCCAATATGGTTCTCAACCAACAACTAGTGAAATCGATATATTCTTGTAGCATGCAACATGCTGATTAACATGCAAATTTATTACGCTCTCTAAGATTATTTGTTCAGAAGTTATAAGCAGTTCAATTTAATATTCGCGGGCGATCCAATATGGTTCTCAAACAACAATTAGTGAAACCGACATATTCTTGAAGCATTCAATATGTTTCATTAAAATGCAAATAATTGTGTTCGCTACGATCAATTGTTCAGAAGTAATAAGCAGTTCAAGTTAATTTTCGCGGGCGGGCCAATATGGTTCTCAACCAACAACCATTGAAATTGATATATTCTTGTAGCATGCAACATGCTGATTAATATGCAAAATTATAAAGCTCTCTACGATCATTTGTTCAGAAGTTATAAGGAGTTGAAGTTAGTTCTGGCGGGCGGGCCAAAATGGTTCTCAAACAATAACTAGTGAAACCGACATATTCTTGTAGCATACAACATGTTAGATTAAAATGATAATAATTGTGATCTCTACGATCAATTGTTCAGAAGTTATAAGCACTTCAAGTTGATTTTCGCGGGCGGGCCAATATGTTTTTCAACCAACAACTAGTGAAATCGATATATTCTTGTAGCATGCAACATGCTGATTAATATGAAAATTATTACGCTTTCTACGATTATTTGTTCAGAATTTATAAGCAGTTCAAATTAATTTTCGCGGGCGGGCCAATATGGTTCTCAACCAACAACTAGTGAAATCGATATATTCTTGTAGCATGCAACATGCTGATTAATATGCAAATTTATTACGCTCTCTAAGATCATTTGTTCAGAAGTTATAAGCAGTTCAATTTAATACTCGCGGGCGGGCCAATATGGTTTTCTAAAAACAACTAGTGAAACCGACATATTCTTGTAGCATTCAACATGTTTCATTAAAATGCAAATAATTGTGCTCTCTACGATCAATTGTTCAGGAGTTATAAGCAGTTCAAGTTGATTTTCGCGGGCGGGCCAATATGGTTCTCAACCAAGAACTAGTGAAATCGATATATTCTTGTAGCATGTAACATGCTGATTAACATGCAAAATTATTACGCTTTCTACGATCAATTGTTCAGAAGTTATAAGGAGTTGAAATTAGTTTTGGCGGGTGGGCCAAAAAGGTTTTCTAAAAACAACTAGTGAATCCGACATATTCTTGTAGCCTTCAACATGCTTAATTAAAATGCAAATAATTGTGTTCTCTACGATCAATTTTTCAGGAGTTATAAGCAGTTCAAATTGATTTTCGCGGGCGGGCCAATATGGTTCTCAACCAACAACTAGTGAAATCGATATATTCTTGTAGCATGCAACATGCTGATTAATATGCAAATTTATTACGCTCTTTAAGTTCATTTCTTCAGAAGTTTTAAGCAGTTCAATTTAATACTCGCGGGCGAGCCAATATGGTTCTCAAACAACAACTAGTGAAACCGACATATTCTTGAAGCATTCAACATGTTTCATTAAAATGCAAATAATTGTGTTCGCTACGATCAATTGTTCAGAAGTTATAAGCAGTTCAAGTTAATTTCCGCGGGCGGGCCAATATGGTTCTCAACCAACAACTAATGAAATCGATATATTCTTGTAGCATGCAACATACTGATTAATATGCAAAATTATAACGCTCTCTACGATCAATTGTTCAGAAGTTAGAAGGAGTTGAAGTTATTTTTGGCGGGCGGGCCAATATGGTTTTCTAAAAACAACTAGTGAAACCGACATATTCTTGTTGCATTCAACATGTTTCATTAAAATGCAAATAATTGTGGTCTCTACGATCAATTGTTCATTAGTTATAAGTAGTTCAAGTTGATTTTCGCGGGCGGGCCAATATGGTTCTCTACCAACAACTAGTGAAATCGATATATTCTTGTAGCATGCAACATGCTGATTAATATGCAAATTTATTACGCTCTCCAGGATCATTTGTTCAGAAGTTATAAACAGTTCAAATTAATACTCGTGGGTGGGAAATTATCGTTCTCAACCAACAACCAATGAAATCGATATATTCTTGTAGCATGCAACATGCTGATTGATATGCAAAATAATTACGCTCTCTACGATAATTCGTTCAGAAGTTATAAGGAGTTGATGTTAATTTTGGCGGGCGGGCAAAAATGGTTCTCAAACAATAACTAGTGAAACGACATATTATTGTAGCATACAACATGTTAGATTAAAATGATAATAATTGTGATCTCTACGATCAATTGTTCAGAAGTTATAAACAGTTCAAGTTGATTTTCGCGGGCGGGCCAATGTGTTTTTCAACCAACAACTAGTGAAATCGATATATTCTTGTAGCATGCAACATGGTGATTAATATGCAATTTTTTTACGTTCCCTACGATCATTTGTTCAGAAGTTATAAGCAATTCAAGTTAATACTCGCGGGCGGGCCAATATGGTTCTCAAATAACAACTAGTGAAACTGACATATTCTTGTAGCATTCAACATGCTGATTGATAAGCAAAATTATTACCCCCTCTACGATCATTTGTTCAGAAGTTATAAGGAGTTGAAGTTGATTTTCGCGGCCGGCCAATATGGTTCTCAACCAACAACAAGTGAAATCGATATATTCTTGTAGCATGGAACATGCTGATTAATATGCAAATTTATTACACTCTCTACGATCATTTGTTCAGAAGTTATAAACAGTTCAAGTTAATACTGGCGGGCGGGCCAATATGGTTTTCTAAAAACAACTAGTGAAACCGACATATTCTTGTAGCATTCAACAAGTTTCATTTAAAATGCAAATAATTGTGCACTCTACGATCAATTGTTCAGGAGTTTTAAGCAGTTCAAGATGATATTCGCGGGCGGGCCAATATGGTACTCAACCAACAACTAGTGAAATCGATATATTCTTGTAGCATGCAACATGCTGATTGATAAGCAAAATTATTACCCCCTCTACGATCATTTGTTCAGAAGTTATAAGGAGTTGAAGTTAGTTTTGGCGGGCGGGCCAAAATGGTTCTCAAACAATAACTAATGAAACCGACATATTCTTGTAGCATACAACATGTTTGATTGAAATGCAAATAATTGTGTGCTCTACAATCAATTGTTCAGAAGTTATAAGCAGTTCAAGTTAATTTTCGCGGGCAGGCCAATATATTTCTCAAGCAACAACTAGTGAAATCGATATATTCTTGTAGCATGCAACATGCTAATTAATATGAAAATTATTACGCTTTCTACGATTATTTGTTCAGAAGTTATAAGCAGTTCAAATTAATTTTCGCGGGCGGGCCAATATGGTTCTCAACCAACAACTAGTGAAATCGATATATTCTTGTAGCATGCAACATGCTGATTAATATGCAAATTTATTACGCTCTCTAAGATCATTTGTTCAGAAGTTATAAGCAGTTCAATTTAATACTCGCGGGCGGGCAAATATGGTTTTCTAAAAACAACTAGTGAAACCGACATATTCTTGTAGCATTCAACATGTTTCATTAAAATGCAAATAATTGTGCTCTCTACGATCAATTGTTCAGGAGTTATAAGCAGTTCAAGTTGATTTTCGCGGGCGGGCCAATATGGTTCTCAACCAAGAACTAGTGAAATCGATATATTCTTGTAGCATGTAACATGCTGATTAACATGCAAAATTATTACGCTTTCGACGATCAATTGTTCAGAAGTTATAAGGAGTTGAAATTAGTTTTGGCGGGTGGGCCAAAAAGGTTTTCTAAAAACAACTAGTGAATCCGACATATTCTTGTAGCCTTCAACATGCTTAATTAAAATGCAAATATTTGTGTTCTCTACGATCAATTTTTCAGGAGTTATAAGCAGTTCAAATTGATTTTCGCGGGCGGGCCAATATGGTTCTCAACCAACAACTAGTGAAATCGATATATTCTTGTAGCATGCAACATGCTGATTAATATGCAAATTTATTACGCTCTTTAAGATCATTTGTTCAGAAGTTTTAAGCAGTTCAATTTAATACTCGCGGGCGGGCCAATATGGTTCTCAAACAACAACTAGTGAAACCGACATATTCTTGAAGCATTCAACATGTTTCATTAAAATGCAAATAATTGTGTTCGCTACGATCCATTGTTCATTAGTTATAAGTAGTTCAAGTTGATTTTCGCGGGCGGGCCAATATGGTTCTCTACCAACAACTAGTGAAATCGATATATTCTTGTAGCATGCAACATGCTGATTAATATGCAAATTTATTACGCTCTCCAGGATCATTTGTTCAGAAGTTATAAACAGTTCAAATTAATACTCGTGGGTGGGCCAATATGGATTTCTAAAAACAACTTGTGAAACTGACATATTCTTGTTGCATACAACATGTTTGATTAAAATGCTATTAATTGTGGTCTCTACGATCAATTGTTCAGGAGTTATAAGCAGTTCAAGTTGATTTTCGCGGGCGGGCCAAAATGGTTCTCAAACAATAACTAGTGAAACCGACATATTCTTGTAGCATACAACATGTTTGATTGAAATGCAAATAATTGTGTTCTCTGCGATCAATTGTTCAGAAGTTATAAACAGTTCAAGTTAATATTCGCGGGCGGGCCAATATGGTTTTCTAAAAACAACTAGTGAAACCGACATATTCTTGTAGCATTCAATATGTTTCATTAAAATGCAAATAATTGTGTTCTCTACGATCAAGTTTTCAGGAGTTATAAGCAGTTCAAGTTGATTTTCAGGGGCGAGCCAATATGGTTCTCAACCAACAACTAGTGAAATCGATATATTCTTGTAGCATGCAACATGCTAATTAATATGCAAATTTAATAAGCTCTCTAGGATCATTTGTTCAGAAGTTATAAACAGTTCAAATTAATACACGCGGGCGGGCCAATATGGTTTTCTAAAAACAACTAGTGAAACCGACATATTCTTGTTGCATTCAACATGTTTCATTAAAATGCAAATAATTGTGGTCTCTACGATCAATTGTTCAGGAGTTATAAGTAGTTCAAGTTGATTTTCGCGGGCGGGCCAATATGGTTCTCAACCAACAACTAGTGAAATCGATATATTCTTGCAGCACGCAACATGCTGATTAATATGCAAATTTATTACGCTCTCTAGGATCATTTGTTCAGAAGTTATAAACAGTTCAAGTTAATACTCGTGGGTGGGCCAATATGGATTTCTAAAAACAACTAGTGAAACCGACATATTCTTGTTGCATACAACATGTTTGATTAAAATGCTATTAATTGTGGTCTCTACGATCAATTGTTCAGGAGTTATAAGCAGTTCAAGTTGATTTTCGCGGGCGGGCCAATATGGTTCTCAACCAACAACCAATGAAATCGATATATTCTTGTAGCATGCAACATGCTGATTGATATGCAAAATAATTACGCTCTCTACGATCATTTGTTCAGAAGTTATAAGGAGTTGAAATTATTTTTGGCGGGCGGTCCAAAATGGTTTTCTAAAAACATCTAGTGAAACCTACATATTCTTGTATCATTCAACATGTTTCATTAAAATGCAAATAATTGTGTTCTCTACGATCAATTGTTCAGGAGTTATAAGCAGTTCAAGTTGATTTTCGCGGGCGGACCAATATGGTTCTCAACCAACAACTACTGAAATCGATATATTCTTCTAGCTTGCAACATGCTGATTAATATGCAAATGTATTACGGTCTCTAGGATCATTTATTCAGAAGTTATAAACAGTTCAAGTTAATTCTCGCGGGCGGGCCAATATGGTTTTCTATAAACAACTAATGAAACCGACATATTCTTGTAGCATTCAAAATGTGCCATTAAAATGCAAATAGTTGTGTGCTCTACGATCAATTGTTCAGAAGTTATAAGCAGTTCAAGTTAATTTTCGCGGGCAGGCCAATATATTTCTCAAACAACAACTAGTGAAATCGATATATTCTTGTAGCATGCAACATGCTGATTAATATGGAAAATTATTACGCTTTCTACGATTACTTGTTCAGATGTTATAAGCAGTTCAAATTAATTTTCGCGGCGGGCTAATATGGTTCTCAACCAACAACTAATGAAATCGATATATTCTTGTAGCATGTAACAAGCTGTTTATTATGCATAATTATTACGCTTTCTACGATCAATTGTTCAGAAGTTATAAGGAGTTGAAGTTAGTTTTGGCGGGCGGGCCAAAGTGGTTCTCAAACAATAACTAGTGAAACCGACATATTCTTGTAGCATACAACATGTTAGATTAAAATGATAATAATTGTGATCTCTACGATCAATTCTTCAGAAGTTATAAGCAGTTCAAGTTGATTTTCGCGGGCGGGAAAATATGTTTTTCAACCAACAACTAGTGAAATCGATATATTCTTGTAGCATGCAACATGCTGATTAATATGCACATTTTTTATGCTCTCTACGATCATTTGTTCAGAAGCTATGAGCAGTTCAATTTAATACTCGCCGACGGCCATTATGGTTCTCAAATAACAACTAGTAAAACTTACATATTCTTGTAGCATTCAACATGTTTCATTAAAATGCAAATAATTGTGTTGTCTACGATCAATTTTTAAGGAGTTATAAGCAGTTAAAGTTGATTTTTGCGGCCGGCCAATATGTTTCTCAACCAACAACAAGTGAAATCGATATATTCTTGTAGCATGCAACATGCTGATTAATATGCAAATTTATAACGCTCTCTACGATCATTTGTTCAGAAGTTATAAACAGTTAAAATTAATACTCGCGGGCGGGCCAATATGGTTTTCTAAAAACAACTAGTGAAACCGACATATTCTTGTAGCCTTCAACATGTTTCATTAAAATGCAAATAATTGTGTTCTCTACGATCATTTGTTCAGAAGTTATAAGCAGTTCAATTTAATACTCGTGGGCGGGCCAATATGATTCTCAAACAACAACTAGTGAAACCGACATATTCTTGAAGCATTCAACATGTTTCATTAAAATTCAAATAATTGTGTTCGCTACGATCAATTGTTCAGAAGTTATAAGCAGTTCAAGTTAATTTTCTTGGACGGGCCAATATGGTTCTCAACCAACAACCAATGAAATCGATATATTCTTGTAGCATGCAACATGCTGATTAATATGCAAAATTATAACGCTCTCTACGATCAATTGTTCAGAAGTTAGAAGGAGTTGAAGTTAGTTTTGGCAGGCGGGCCAAAATGGTTCTCAAACAATAACTAGTGAAACCGACATATTCTTGTAGCATACAACATGTTTGATTGAAATGCAAATAATTGTGTTCTCTGCGATCAGTTGTTCAGAAGTTATAAACAGTTCAAGTTAATACTCGCGGGCGGGCCAATATGGTTTTCTAAAAACAACTAGTGAAACCGACATATTCTTGTAGCATTCAATATGTTTCATTAAAATGCAAATAATTGTGTTCTCTACGATCATTTTTTCAGGAGATATAAGCAGTTCAAGTTGATTTTCAGGGGCGAGCTTATAGGGTTCTCAACCAACAACTAGTGAAATCGATATATTCTTGTAGCATGCAACATGCTAATTAATATGCAAATTTATTACACTCTCTAGGATCATTTGTTCAGAAGTTATAAACAGTTCAAATTAATACACGCGGGCGGGCCAACATGGTTTTCTAAAAACAACTAGTGAAACCGACATATTCTTGTTGCATTCAACATGTTTCATTAAAATGCAAATAATTGTGGTCTCTACGATCAATTGTTCAGGAGTTATAAGTAGTTCAAGTTGATTTTCGCGGGCGGGCCAATATGGTTCTCAACCAACAACTAGTGAAATCGATATGTTCTTGTAGCATGCAACATGCTGATTAATATGCAAATTTATTACGCTCTCTAGGATCATTTGTTCAGAAGTTATAAACAGTTCAAGTTAATACTCGTGGGCGGGCCAATATGGATTTCTAAAAACAACTAGTGAAACCGACATATTCTTGTTGCATACAACATGTTTGATTAAAATGCTATTAATTGTGGTCTCTACGATCAATTGTTCAGGAGTTATAAGCAGTTCAAGTTGATTTTCGCGGGCGGGCCAATATGGTTCTCAACCAACAACCAATGAAATCGATATATTCTTGTAGCATGCAACATGCTGATTGATATGCAAAATAATTACGCTCTCTACGATCATTTGTTCAGAAGTTATAAGGAGTTGAAATTATTTTTGGCGGGCGGTCCAAAATGGTTTTCTAAAAACATCTAATGAAACCTACATATTCTTGTATCAATCAACATGTTTCATTAAAATGCAAATAATTGTGTTCTCTACGATCAATTGTTCAGGAGTTATAAGCAGTTCAAGTTGATTTTCGCGGGCGGACCAATATGGTTCTCAACCAACAACTACTGAAATCGATATATTCTTCTAGCTTGCAACATGCTGATTAATATGCAAATGTATTACGGTCTCTAGGATCATTTATTCAGAAGTTATAAACAGTTCAAGTTAATTCTCGCGGGCGGGCCAATATGGTTTTCTATAAACAACTAATGAAACCGACATATTCTTGTAGCATTCAAAATGTGCCATTAAAATGCAAATAGTTGTGTGCACTACGATCAATTGTTCAGAAGTTATAAGCAGTTCAAGTTAATTTTCGCGGGCAGGCCAATATATTTCTCAAACAACAACTAGTGAAATCGATATATTCTTGTAGCATGCAACATGCTGATTAATATGGAAAATTATTACGCTTTCTACGATTACTTGTTCAGATGTTATAAGCAGTTCAAATTAATTTTCGCGGCGGGCTAATATGGTTCTCAACCAACAACTAATGAAATCGATATATTCTTGTAGCATGTAACAAGCTGTTTAATATGCATAATTATTACGCTTTCTACGATCAATTGTTCAGAAGTTATAAGGAGTTGAAGTTAGTTTTGGCGGGCGGGCCAAAGTGGTTCTCAAACAATAACTAGTGAAACCGACATATTCTTGTAGCATTCAACATGTTAGATTAAAATGATAATAATTGTGATCTCTACGATCAATTCTTCAGAAGTTATAAGCAGTTCAAGTTGATTTTCGCGGGCGGGAAAATATGTTTTTCAACCAACAACTAGTGAAATCGATATATTCTTGTAGCATGCAACATGCTGATTAATATGCACATTTTTTATGCTCTCTACGATCATTTGTTCAGAAGCTATGAGCAGTTCAATTTAATACTCGCCGACGGCCATTATGGTTCTCAAATAACAACTAGTAAAACTTACATATTCTTGTAGCATTCAACATGTTTCATTAAAATGCAAATAATTGTGTTGTCTACGATCAATTTTTAAGGAGTTATAAGCAGTTAAAGTTGATTTTTGCGGCCGGCCAATATGTTTCTCAACCAACAACAAGTGAAATCGATATATTCTTGTAGCATGCAACATGCTGATTAATATGCAAATTTATAACGCTCTCTACGATCATTTGTTCAGATGTTATAAACAGTTAAAATTAATACTCGCGGGCGGGCCAATATGGTTTTCTAAAAACAACTAGTGAAACCGACATATTCTTGTAGCCTTCAACATGTTTCATTAAAATTCAAATAATTGTGTTCTCTACGATCATTTGTTCAGAAGTTATAAGCAGTTCAATTTAATACTCGTGGGCGGGCCAATATGATTCTCAAACAACAACTAGTGAAACCGACATATTCTTGAAGCATTCAACATGTTTCATTAAAATGCAAATAATTGTGTTCGCTACGATCAATTGTTCAGAAGTTATAAGCAGTTCAAGTTAATTTTCTTGGACGAGCCAATATGGTTCTCAACCAACAACCAATGAAATCGATATATTCTTGTAGCATGCAACATGCTGATTAATATGCAAAATTATAACGCTCTCTACGATCAATTGTTCAGAAGTTAGAAGGAGTTGAAGTTAGTTTTGGCAGGCGGGCCAAAATGGTTCTCAAACAATAACTAGTGAAACCGACATATTCTTGTAGCATACAACATGTTTGATTGAAATGCAAATAATTGTGTTCTCTGCGATCAGTTGTTCAGAAGTTATAAACAGTTCAAGTTAATTCTCGCGGGCGGGCCAATATGGTTTTCTAAAAACAACTAGTGAAACCGACATATTCTTGTAGCATTCAATATGTTTCATTAAAATGCAAATAATTGTGTTCTCTACGATCATTTTTTCAGGAGATATAAGCAGTTCAAGTTGATTTTCAGGGGCGAGCTTATAGGGTTCTCAACCAACAACTAGTGAAATCGATATATTCTTGTAGCATGCAACATGCTAATTAATATGCAAATTTATTACACTCTCTAGGATCATTTGTTCAGAAGTTATAAACAGTTCAAATTAATACACGCGGGCGGGCCAACATGGTTTTCTAAAAACAACTAGTGAAACCGACATATTCTTGTTGCATTCAACATGTTTCATTAAAATGCAAATAATTGTGGTCGCTACGATCAATTGTTCAGGAGTTATAAGTAGTTCAAGTTGATTTTCGCGGGCGGGCCAATATGGTTCTCAACCAACAACTAGTGAAATCGATATGTTCTTGTAGCATGCAACATGCTGATTAATATGCAAATTTATTACGCTCTCTAGGATCATTTGTTCAGAAGTTATAAACAGTTCAAGTTAATACTCGTGGGCGGGCCAATATGGATTTCTAAAAACAACTAGTGAAACCGACATATTCTTGTTGCATACAACATGTTTGATTAAAATGCTATTAATTGTGGTCTCTACGATCAATTGTTCAGGAGTTATAAGCAGTTCAAGTTGATTTTCGCGGGCGGGCCAATATGGTTCTCAACCAACAACCAATGAAATCGATATATTCTTGTAGCATGCAACATGCTGATTGATATGCAAAATAATTACGCTCTCTACGATCATTTGTTCAGAAGTTATAAGGAGTTGAAATTATTTTTGGCGGGCGGTCCAAAATGGTTTTCTAAAAACATCTAATGAAACCTACATATTCTTGTATCATTCAACATGTTTCATTAAAATGCAAATAATTGTGTTCTCTACGATCAATTGTTCAGGAGTTATAAGCAGTTCAAGTTGATTTTCGCGGGCGGACCAATATGGTTCTCAACCAACAACTACTGAAATCGATATATTCTTCTAGCTTGCAACATGCTGATTAATATGCAAATGTATTACGGTCTCTAGGATCATTTATTCAGAAGTTATAAACAGTTCAAGTTAATTCTCGCGGGCGGGCCAATATGGTTTTCTATAAACAACTAATGAAACCGACATATTCTTGTAGCATTCAAAATGTGCCATTAAAATGCAAATAGTTGTGTGCTCTACGATCAATTGTTCAGAAGTTATAAGCAGTTCAAGTTAATTTTCGCGGGCAGGCCAATATATTTCTCAAACAACAACTAGTGAAATCGATATATTCTTGTAGCATGCAACATGCTGATTAATATGGAAAATTATTACGCTTTCTACGATTACTTGTTCAGATGTTATAAGCAGTTCAAATTAATTTTCGCGGCGGGCTAATATGGTTCTCAACCAACAACTAATGAAATCGATATATTCTTGTAGCATGTAACAAGCTGTTTAATATGCATAATTATTACGCTTTCTACGATCAATTGTTCAGAAGTTATAAGGAGTTGAAGTTAGTTTTGGCGGGCGGGCCAAAGTGGTTCTCAAACAATAACTAGTGAAACCGACATATTCTTGTAGCATTCAACATGTTAGATTAAAATGATAATAATTGTGATCTCTACGATCAATTCTTCAGAAGTTATAAGCAGTTCAAGTTGATTTTCGCGGGCGGGAAAATATGTTTTTCAACCAACAACTAGTGAAATCGATATATTCTTGTAGCATGCAACATGCTGATTAATATGCACATTTTTTATGCTCTCTACGATCATTTGTTCAGAAGCTATGAGCAGTTCAATTTAATACTCGCCGACGGCCATTATGGTTCTCAAATAACAACTAGTAAAACTTACATATTCTTGTAGCATTCAACATGTTTCATTAAAATGCAAATAATTGTGTTGTCTACGATCAATTTTTAAGGAGTTATAAGCAGTTAAAGTTGATTTTTGCGGCCGGCCAATATGTTTCTCAACCAACAACAAGTGAAATCGATATATTCTTGTAGCATGCAACATGCTGATTAATATGCAAATTTATAACGCTCTCTACGATCATTTGTTCAGAAGTTATAAACAGTTAAAATTAATACTCGCGGGCGGGCCAATATGGTTTTCTAAAAACAACTAGTGAAACCGACATATTCTTGTAGCCTTCAACATGTTTCATTAAAATGCAAATAATTGTGTTCTCTACGATCATTTGTTCAGAAGTTATAAGCAGTTCAATTTAATACTCGTGGGCGGGCCAATATGATTCTCAAACAACAACTAGTGAAACCGACATATTCTTGAAGCATTCAACATGTTTCATTAAAATGCAAATAATTGTGTTCGCTACGATCAATTGTTCAGAAGTTATAAGCAGTTCAAGTTAATTTTCTTGGACGGGCCAATATGGTTCTCAACCAACAACCAATGAAATCGATATATTCTTGTAGCATGCAACATGCTGATTAATATGCAAAATTATAACGCTCTCTACGATCAATTGTTCAGAAGTTAGAAGGAGTTGAAGTTAGTTTTGGCAGGCGGGCCAAAATGGTTCTCAAACAATAACTAGTGAAACCGACATATTCTTGTAGCATACAACATGTTTGATTGAAATGCAAATAATTGTGTTCTCTGCGATCAGTTGTTCAGAAGTTGTAAACAGTTCAAGTTAATACTCGCGGGCGGGCCAATATGGTTTTCTAAAAACAACTAGTGAAACCGACATATTCTTGTAGCATTCAATATGTTTCATTAAAATGCAAATAATTGTGTTCTCTACGATCATTTTTTCAGGAGATATAAGCAGTTCAAGTTGATTTTCAGGGGCGAGCTTATAGGGTTCTCAACCAACAACTAGTGAAATCGATATATTCTTGTAGCATGCAACATGCTAATTAATATGCAAATTTATTACGCTCTCTAGGATCATTTGTTCAGAAGTTATAAACAGTTCAAATTAATACACGCGGGCGGGCCAACATGGTTTTCTAAAAACAACTAGTGAAACCGACATATTCTTGTTGCATTCAACATGTTTCATTAAAATGCAAATAATTGTGGTCTCTACGATCAATTGTTCAGGAGTTATAAGTAGTTCAAGTTGATTTTCGCGGGCGGGCCAATATGGTTCTCAACCAACAACTAGTGAAATCGATATGTTCTTGTAGCATGCAACATGCTGATTAATATGCAAATTTATTACGCTCTCTAGGATCATTTGTTCAGAAGTTATAAACAGTTCAAGTTAATACTCGTGGGCGGGCCAATATGGATTTCTAAAAACAACTAGTGAAACCGACATATTCTTGTTGCATACAACATGTTTGATTAAAATGCTATTAATTGTGGTCTCTACGATCAATTGTTCAGGAGTTATAAGCAGTTCAAGTTGATTTTCGCGGGCGGGCCAATATGGTTCTCAACCAACAACCAATGAAATCGATATATTCTTGTAGCATGCAACATGCTGATTGATATGCAAAATAATTACGCTCTCTACGATCATTTGTTCAGAAGTTATAAAAAGTTGAAGTTAATTTTGGCGGGCGGGCCAAAATGGTTCTCAAACAATAACTAGTGAAACCGCCATATTCTTGTAGCATACAACATGTTTGATTGAAATGCAAATAATTGTGTGCTCTACAATCAATTGTTCAGAAGTTATAAGCAGTTCAAGTTAATTTTTGCGGGCAGGCCAATATATTTCTCAAACAACAACTAGTGAAATCGATATATTCTTGTAGCATGCAACATGCTGATTAATATGAAAGATTATTACGCTTTCTACGATTATTTGTTCAGTAGTTATAAGCAGTTCAAATAATTTTCGCGGGCGGGCCAATATGGTTCTCAACCAACAACTACTGAAATCGATATATTCTTGTAGCATGCAACATGCTGATCAATATGCAAATTTATTACGCTCTCTAAGATCATTTGTTCAGAAGTTATAAGCAGTTCAATTTAATATTCGCGGGCGATCCAATATGGTTCTCAAACAACAATTAGTGAAACCGACATATTCTTGAAGCATTCAATATGTTTCATTAAAATGCAAATAATTGTGTTCGCTACGATCAATTGTTCAGAAGTTATAATCAGTTCAAGTTAATTTTCGCGGGCGGGCCAATATGGTTCTCAACCAAAAACTAGTGAAATCGATATATTCTTGTAGCATGCAACATGCTGATTAATATGCAAAATTATAACGCTCTCTACGATCATTTGTTCAGAAGTTATAAGGAGTTGAAGTTAGTTCTGGCGGGCGGGCCAAAATGGTTCTCAAACAATAACTAGTGAAACCGACATATTCTTGTAGCATTCAACATGTTAGATTAAAATGATAATAATTGTGATCTCTACTATCAATTGTTCAGAAGTTATAAGCACTTCAAGTTGATTTTCGCGGGCGGGCCAGTATGTTTTTCAACCAAAAACTAGTGAAATCGATATATTCTTGTAGCATGCAACATGCTGATTAATATGCAAATTTTTTATGTTCCCTACGATCATTTGTTCAGAAGTTATAAGCAATTCAAGTTAATACTCGCGGGCGGGCCAATATGGTTCTCAAATAACAACTAGTGAAACTGACATAATCTTGTAGCATTCAACATGTTTCATTAAAATGCAAATAATTTTGTTGTTTACGATCAATTGTTCAGGAGTTATAAGCAGTTAAAGTTGATTTTCGCGGCAGGCCAATATGGTTCTTAACCAAAAACTAGTGAAATCGATATATTCTTGTAGCATGCAACATGCTGATTAATATGCAAATTTATTACGCTCTCTAAGATCATTTGTTCAGAAGTTATAAGCAGTTCAATTTAATACACGCGGGCGGGCAAATATGGTTTTCTAAAAACAACTAGTGAAACCGACATATTCTTGTAGCATTCAACATGTTTCATTAAAATGCAAATAATTGTGCTCTCTACGATCAATTGTTCAGGAGTTATAAGCAGTTCAAGTTGATTTTCGCGGGCGGGCCAATATGGTTCTCAACCAAGAACTAGTGAAATCGATATATTCTTGTAGCATGTAACATGCTGATTAACATGCAAAATTATTACGCTTTCGACGATCAATTGTTCAGAAGTTATAAGGAGTTGAAATTAGTTTTGGCGGGTGGGCCAAAAAGGTTTTCTAAAAACAACTAGTGAATCCGACATATTCTTGTAGCCTTCAACATGCTTAATTAAAATGCAAATAATTGTGTTCTCTACGATCAATTTTTCAGGAGTTATAAGCAGTTCAAATTGATTTTCGCGGGCGGGCCAATATGGTTCTCAACCAACAACTAGTGAAATCGATATATTCTTGTAGCATGCAACATGCTGATTAATATGCAAATTTATTACGCTCTTTAAGATCATTTGTTCAGAAGTTTTAAGCAGTTCAATTTAATACTCGCGGGCGGGCCAATATGGTTCTCAAACAACAACTAGTGAAACCGACATATTCTTGAAGCATTCAACATGTTTCATTAAAATGCAAATAATTGTGTTCGCTACGATCAATTGTTCAGAAGTTATAAGCAGTTCAAGTTAATTTCCGCGGGCGGGCCAATATGGTTCTCAACCAACAACTAATGAAATCGATATATTCTTGTAGCATGCAACATACTGATTAATATGCAAAATTATAAGGCTCTCTAAGATCATTTGTTCAGAAGTTATAAGCAGTTCAATTTAATACTCGCGGGCGGGCAAATATGGTTTTCTAAAAACAACTAGTGAAACCAACATATTCTTGTTGCATTCAACATGTTTCATTAAAATGCAAATAATTGTGGTCTCTACGATCCATTGTTCATTAGTTATAAGTAGTTCAAGTTGATTTTCGCGGGCGGGCCAATATGGTTCTCTACCAACAACTAGTGAAATCGATATATTCTTGTAGCATGCAACATGCTGATTAATATGCAAATTTATTACGCTCTCCAGGATCATTTGTTCAGAAGTTATAAACAGTTCAAATTAATACTCGTGGGTGGGCCAATATGGATTTCTAAAAACAACTTGTGAAACTGACATATTCTTGTTGCATACAACATGTTTGATTAAAATGCTATTAATTGTGGTCTCTACGATCAATTGTTCAGGAGTTATAAGCAGTTCAAGTTGATTTTCGCGGGCGGGCCAAAATGGTTCTCAAACAATAACTAGTGAAACCGACATATTCTTGTAGCATACAACATGTTTGATTGAAATGCAAATAATTGTGTTCTCTGCGATCAATTGTTCAGAAGTTATAAACAGTTCAAGTTAATATTCGCGGGCGGGCCAATATGGTTTTCTAAAAACAACTAGTGAAACCGACATATTCTTGTAGCATTCAATATGTTTCATTAAAATGCAAATAATTGTGTTCTCTACGATCAAGTTTTCAGGAGTTATAAGCAGTTCAAGTTGATTTTCAGGGGCGAGCCAATATGGTTCTCAACCAACAACTAGTGAAATCGATATATTCTTGTAGCATGCAACATGCTGATTAATATGGAAAATTATTACGCTTTCTACGATTACTTGTTCAGATGTTATAAGCAGTTCAAATTAATTTTCGCGGCGGGCTAATATGGTTCTCAACCAACAACCAATGAAATCGATATATTCTTGTAGCATGCAACATGCTGATTGATATGCAAAATAATTACGCTCTCTACGATCATTTGTTCAGAAGTTATAAGGAGTTGAAATTATTTTTGGCGGGCGGTCCAAAATGGTTTTCTAAAAACATCTAGTGAAACCTACATATTCTTGTATCATTCAACATGTTTCATTAAAATGCAAATAATTGTGTTCACTACGATCAATTGTTCAGGAGTTATAAGCAGTTCAAGTTGATTTTCGCGGGCGGACCAATATGGTTCTCAACCAACAACTACTGAAATCGATATATTCTTCTAGCTTGCAACATGCTGATTAATATGCAAATGTATTACGCTCTCTAGGATCATTTATTCAGAAGTTATAAACATTTCAAGTTAATTCTCGCGGGCGGGCCAATATGGTTTTCTATAAACAACTAATGAAACCGACATATTCTTGTAGCATTCAAAATGTTTCATTAAAATGCAAATAGTTGTGTGCTCTACGATCAATTGTTCAGAAGTTATAAGCAGTTCAAGTTAATTTTCGCGGGCAGGCCAATATATTTCTCAAACAACAACTAGTGAAATCGATATATTCTTGTAGCATGCAACAAGCTGATTAATATGGAAAATTATTACGCTTTCTACGATTACTTGTTCAGAAGTTATAAGCAGTTCAAATTAATTTTCGCGGCGGGCTAATATGGTTCTCAACCAACAACTAATGAAATCGATATATTCTTGTAGCATGTAACAAGCTGTTTAATATGCATAATTATTACGCTTTCTACGATCAATTGTTCAGAAGTTATAAGGAGTTGAAGTTAGTTTTGGCGGGCGGGCCAAAGTGGTTCTCAAACAATAACTAGTGAAACCGACATATTCTTGTAGCATACAACATGTTAGATTAAAATGATAATAATTGTGATCTCTACGATCAATTGTTCAGGAGTTATAAGCAGTTCAAGTTGATTTTCGCGGGCGGGCCAAAATGGTTCTCAAACAATAACTAGTGAAACCGACATATTCTTGTAGCATACAACATGTTTGATTGAAATGCAAATAATTGTGTTCTCTGCGATCAATTGTTCAGAAGTTATAAACAGTTCAAGTTAATATTCGCGGGCGGGCCAATATGGTTTTCTAAAAACAACTAGTGAAACCGACATATTCTTGTAGCATTCAATATGTTTCATTAAAATGCAAATAATTGTGTTCTCTACGATCAAGTTTTCAGGAGTTATAAGCAGTTCAAGTTGATTTTCAGGGGCGAGCCAATATGGTTCTCAACCAACAACTAGTGAAATCGATATATTCTTGTAGCATGCAACATGCTGATTAATATGGAAAATTATTACGCTTTCTACGATTACTTGTTCAGATGTTATAAGCAGTTCAAATTAATTTTCGCGGCGGGCTAATATGGTTCTCAACCAACAACTAATGTAATCGATATATTCTTGTAGCATGTAACAAGCTGTTTAATATGCATAATTATTACGCTTTCTACGATCAATTGTTCAGAAGTTATAAGGAGTTGAAGTTAGTTTTGGCGGGCGGGCCAAAGTGGTTCTCAAACAATAACTAGTGAAACCGACATATTCTTGTAGCATACAACATGTTAGATTAAAATGATAATAATTGTGATCTCTACGATCAATTCTTCAGAAGTTATAAGCAGTTCAAGTTGATTTTCGCGGGCGGGAAAATATGTTTTTCAACCAACAACTAGTGAAATCGATATATTCTTGCAGCACGCAACATGCTGATTAATATGCAAATTTATTACGCTCTCTAGGATCATTTGTTCAGAAGTTATAAACAGTTCAAATTAATACACGCGGGCGGGCCAACATGGTTTTCTAAAAACAACTAGTGAAACCGACATATTCTTGTTGCATTCAACATGTTTCATTAAAATGCAAATAATTGTGGTCTCTACGATCAATTGTTCAGGAGTTATAAGTAGTTCAAGTTGATTTTCGCGGGCGGGCCAATATGGTTCTCAACCAACAACTAGTGAAATCGATATGTTCTTGTAGCATGCAACATGCTGATTAATATGCAAATTTATTACGCTCTCTAGGATCATTTGTTCAGAAGTTATAAACATTTCAAGTTAATACTCGTGGGCGGGCCAATATGGATTTCTAAAAACAACTAGTGAAACCGACATATTCTTGTTGCATACAACATGTTTGATTAAAATGCTATTAATTGTGGTCTCTACGATCAATTGTTCAGGAGTTATAAGCAGTTCAAGTTGATTTTCGCGGGCGGGCCAATATGGTTCTCAACCAACAACCAATGAAATCGATATATTCTTGTAGCATGCAACATGCTGATTGATATGCAAAATAATTACGCTCTCTACGATCATTTGTTCAGAAGTTATAAGGAGTTGAAATTATTTTTGGCGGGCGGTCCAAAATGGTTTTCTAAAAACATCTAGTGAAACCTACATATTCTTGTATCATTCAACATGTTTCATTAAAATGCAAATAATTGTGTTCACTACGATCAATTGTTCAGGAGTTATAAGCAGTTCAAGTTGATTTTCGCGGGCGGACCAATATGGTTCTCAACCAACAACTACTGAAATCGATATATTCTTCTAGCTTGCAACATGCTGATTAATATGCAAATGTATTACGCTCTCTAGGATCATTTATTCAGAAGTTATAAACATTTCAAGTTAATTCTCGCGGGCGGGCCAATATGGTTTTCTATAAACAACTAATGAAACCGACATATTCTTGTAGCATTCAAAATGTTTCATTAAAATGCAAATAGTTGTGTGCTCTACGATCAATTGTTCAGAAGTTATAAGCAGTTCAAGTTAATTTTCGCGGGCAGGCCAATATATTTCTCAAACAACAACTAGTGAAATCGATATATTCTTGTAGCATGCAACAAGCTGATTAATATGGAAAATTATTACGCTTTCTACGATTACTTGTTCAGAAGTTATAAGCAGTTCAAATTAATTTTCGCGGCGGGCTAATATGGTTCTCAACCAACAACTAATGAAATCGATATATTCTTGTAGCATGTAACAAGCTGTTTAATATGCATAATTATTACGCTTTCTACGATCAATTGTTCAGAAGTTATAAGGAGTTGAAGTTAGTTTTGGCGGGCGGGCCAAAGTGGTTCTCAAACAATAACTAGTGAAACCGACATATTCTTGTAGCATACAACATGTTAGATTAAAATGATAATAATTGTGATCTCTACGATCAATTCTTCAGAAGTTATAAGCAGTTCAAGTTGATTTTCGCGGGCGGGAAAATATGTTTTTCAACCAACAACTAGTGAAATCGATATATTCTTGTAGCATGCAACATGCTGATTAATATGCACATTTTTTATGCTCTCTACGATCATTTGTTCAGAAGCTATGAGCAGTTCAATTTAATACTCGCCGACGGCCATTATGGTTCTCAAATAACAACTAGTAAAACTTACATATTCTTGTAGCATTCAACATGTTTCATTAAAATGCAAATAATTGTGTTGTCTACGATCAATTTTTAAGGAGTTATAAGCAGTTAAAGTTGATTTTTGCGGCCGGCCAATATGTTTCTCAACCAACAACAAGTGAAATCGATATATTCTTGTAGCATGCAACATGCTGATTAATATGCAAATTTATAACGCTCTCTACGATCATTTGTTCAGAAGTTATAAACAGTTAAAATTAATACTCGCGGGCGGGCCAATATGGTTTTCTAAAAACAACTAGTGAAACCGACATATTCTTGTAGCCTTCAACATGTTTCATTAAAATGCAAATAATTGTGTTCTCTACGATCATTTGTTCAGAAGTTTTAAGCAGTTCAATTTAATACTCGTGGGCGGGCCAATATGATTCTCAAACAACAACTAGTGAAACCGACATATTCTTGAAGCATTCAACATGTTTCATTAAAATTCAAATAATTGTGTTCGCTACGATCAATTGTTCAGAAGTTATAAGCAGTTCAAGTTAATTTTCTTGGACGGGCCAATATGGTTCTCAACCAACAACCAATGAAATCGATATATTCTTGTAGCATGCAACATGCTGATTAATATGCAAAATTATAACGCTCTCTACGATCAATTGTTCAGAAGTTAGAAGGAGTTGAAGTTAGTTTTGGCAGGCGGGCCAAAATGGTTCTCAAACAATAACTAGTGAAACCGACATATTCTTGTAGCATACAACATGTTTGATTGAAATGCAAATAATTGTGTTCTCTGCGATCAGTTGTTCAGAAGTTATAAACAGTTCAAGTTAATACTCGCGGGCGGGCCAATATGGTTTTCTAAAAACAACTAGTGAAACCGACATATTCTTGTAGCATTCAATATGTTTAATTAAAATGCAAATAATTGTGTTCTCTACGATCATTTTTTCAGGAGATATAAGCAGTTCAAGTTGATTTTCAGGGGCGAGCTTATAGGGTTCTCAACCAACAACTAGTGAAATCGATATATTCTTGTAGCATGCAACATGCTAATTAATATGCAAATTTATTACGCTCTCTAGGATCATTTGTTCAGAAGTTATAAACAGTTCAAATTAATACACGCGGGCGGGCCAACATGGTTTTCTAAAAACAACTAGTGAAACCGACATATTCTTGTTGCATTCAACATGTTTCATTAAAATGCAAATAATTGTGGTCTCTACGATCAATTGTTCAGGAGTTATAAGTAGTTCAAGTTGATTTTTGCGGGCGGGCCAATATGGTTCTCAACCAACAACTAGTGAAATCGATATGTTCTTGTAGCATGCAACATGCTGATTAATATGCAAATTTATTACGCTCTCTAGGATCATTTGTTCAGAAGTTATAAACAGTTCAAGTTAATACTCGTGGGCGGGCCAATATGGATTTCTAAAAACAACTAGTGAAACCGACATATTCTTGTTGCATACAACATGTTTGATTAAAAGGCTATTAATTGTGGTCTCTACGATCAATTGTTCAGGAGTTATAAGCAGTTCAAGTTGATTTTCGCGGGCGGGCCAATATGGTTCTCAACCAACAACCAATGAAATCGATATATTCTTGTAGCATGCAACATGCTGATTGATATGCAAAATAATTACGCTCTCTACGATCATTTGTTCAGAAGTTATAAGGAGTTGAAATTATTTTTGGCGGGCGGTCCAAAATGGTTTTCTAAAAACATCTAGTGAAACCTACATATTCTTGTATCATTCAACATGTTTCATTAAAATGCAAATAATTGTGTTCACTACGATCAATTGTTCAGGAGTTATAAGCAGTTCAAGTTGATTTTCGCGGGCGGACCAATATGGTTCTCAACCAACAACTACTGAAATCGATATATTCTTCTAGCTTGCAACATGCTGATTAATATGCAAATGTATTACGCTCTCTAGGATCATTTATTCAGAAGTTATAAACATTTCAAGTTAATTCTCGCGGGCGGGCCAATATGGTTTTCTATAAACAACTAATGAAACCGACATATTCTTGTAGCATTCAAAATGTTTCATTAAAATGCAAATAGTTGTGTGCTCTACGATCAATTGTTCAGAAGTTATAAGCAGTTCAAGTTAATTTTCGCGGGCAGGCCAATATATTTCTCAAACAACAACTAGTGAAATCGATATATTCTTGTAGCATGCAACAAGCTGATTAATATGGAAAATTATTACGCTTTCTACGATTACTTGTTCAGAAGTTATAAGCAGTTCAAATTAATTTTCGCGGCGGGCTAATATGGTTCTCAACCAACAACTAATGAAATCGATATATTCTTGTAGCATGTAACAAGCTGTTTAATATGCATAATTATTACGCTTTCTACGATCAATTGTTCAGAAGTTATAAGGAGTTGAAGTTAGTTTTGGCGGGCGGGCCAAAGTGGTTCTCAAACAATAACTAGTGAAACCGACATATTCTTGTAGCATACAACATGTTAGATTAAAATGATAATAATTGTGATCTCTACGATCAATTCTTCAGAAGTTATAAGCAGTTCAAGTTGATTTTCGCGGGCGGGAAAATATGTTTTTCAACCAACAACTAGTGAAATCGATATATTCTTGTAGCATGCAACATGCTGATTAATATGCACATTTTTTATGCTCTCTACGATCATTTGTTCAGAAGCTATGAGCAGTTCAATTTAATACTCGCCGACGGCCATTATGGTTCTCAAATAACAACTAGTAAAACTTACATATTCTTGTAGCATTCAACATGTTTCATTAAAATGCAAATAATTGTGTTGTCTACGATCAATTTTTAAGGAGTTATAAGCAGTTAAAGTTGATTTTTGCGGCCGGCCAATATGTTTCTCAACCAACAACAAGTGAAATCGATATATTCTTGTAGCATGCAACATGCTGATTAATATGCAAATTTATAACGCTCTCTACGATCATTTGTTCAGAAGTTATAAACAGTTAAAATTAATACTCGCGGGCGGGCCAATATGGTTTTCTAAAAACAACTAGTGAAACCGACATATTCTTGTAGCCTTCAACATGTTTCATTAAAATGCAAATAATTGTGTTCTCTACGATCATTTGTTCAGAAGTTATAAGCAGTTCAATTTAATACTCGTGGGCGGGCCAATATGATTCTCAAACAACAACTAGTGAAACCGACATATTCTTGAAGCATTCAACATGTTTCATTAAAATGCAAATAATTGTGTTCGCTACGATCAATTGTTCAGAAGTTATAAGCAGTTCAAGTTAATTTTCTTGGACGGGCCAATATGGTTCTCAACCAACAACCAATGAAATCGATATATTCTTGTAGCATGCAACATGCTGATTAATATGCAAAATTATTACGCTCTCTAGGATCATTTGTTCAGAAGTTATAAACAGTTCAAGTTAATACTCGTGGGCGGGCCAATATGGTTTTCTAAAAACAACTAGTGAAACCGACATATTCTTGTTGCATTCAACATGTTTCATTAAAATGCAAATAATTGTGGTCTCTACGATCAATTGTTCAGGAGTTATAAGTAGTTCAAGTTGATATTCGCGGGCGGGCCAATATGGTTCTCAACCAACAACTAGTGAAATCGATATATTCTTGTAGCATGCAACATGCTGATTGATATGCAAAATTATTACGCTCTCTACGATCATTTGTTCAGAAGTTAGAAGGAGTTGAAGTTAGTTTTGGCAGGCGGGCCAAAATGGTTCTCAAACAATAACTAGTGAAACCGACATATTCTTGTAGCATACAACATGTTTGATTGAAATGCAAATAATTGTGTTCTCTGCGATCAGTTGTTCAGAAGTTATAAACAGTTCAAGTTAATACTCGCGGGCGGGCCAATATGGTTTTCTAAAAACAACTAGTGAAACCGACATATTCTTGTAGCATTCAATATGTTTCATTAAAATGCAAATAATTGTGTTCTCTACGATCATTTTTTCAATAGATATAAGCAGTTCAAGTTGATTTTCAGGGGCGAGCTTATAGGGTTCTCAACCAACAACTAGTGAAATCGATATATTCTTGTAGCATGCAACATGCTAATTAATATGCAAATTTATTACGCTCTCTAGGATCATTTGTTCAGAAGTTATAAACAGTTCAAATTAATACACGCGGGCGGGCCAACATGGTTTTCTAAAAACAACTAGTGAAACCGACATATTCTTGTTGCATTCAACATGTTTCATTAAAATGCAAATAATTGTGGTCTCTACGATCAATTGTTCAGGAGTTATAAGTAGTTCAAGTTGATTTTCGCGGGCGGGCCAATATGGTTCTCAACCAACAACTAGTGAAATCGATATGTTCTTGTAGCATGCAACATGCTGATTAATATGCAAATTTATTACGCTCTCTAGGATCATTTGTTCAGAAGTTATAAACAGTTCAAGTTAATACTCGTGGGTGGGCCAATATGGATTTCTAAAAACAACTTGTGAAACTGACATATTCTTGTTGCATACAACATGTTTGATTAAAATGCTATTAATTGTGGTCTCTACGATCAATTGTTCAGGAGTTATAAGCAGTTCAAGTTGATTTTCGCGGGCGGGCCAAAATGGTTCTCAAACAATAACTAGTGAAACCGACATATTCTTGTAGCATACAACATGTTTGATTGAAATGCAAATAATTGTGTTCTCTGCGATCAATTGTTCAGAAGTTATAAACAGTTCAAGTTAATATTCGCGGGCGGGCCAATATGGTTTTCTAAAAACAACTAGTGAAACCGACATATTCTTGTAGCATTCAATATGTTTCATTAAAATGCAAATAATTGTGTTCTCTACGATCAAGTTTTCAGGAGTTATAAGCAGTTCAAGTTGATTTTCAGGGGCGAGCCAATATGGTTCTCAACCAACAACTAGTGAAATCGATATATTCTTGTAGCATGCAACATGCTGATTAATATGGAAAATTATTACGCTTTCTACGATTACTTGTTCAGATGTTATAAGCAGTTCAAATTAATTTTCGCGGCGGGATAATATGGTTCTCAACCAACAACTAATGTAATCGATATATTCTTGTAGCATGTAACAAGCTGTTTAATATGCATAATTATTACGCTTTCTACGATCAATTGTTCAGAAGTTATAAGGAGTTGAAGTTAGTTTTGGCGGGCGGGCCAAAGTGGTTCTCAAACAATAACTAGTGAAACCGACATATTCTTGTAGCATACAACATGTTAGATTAAAATGATAATAATTGTGATCTCTACGATCAATTCTTCAGAAGTTATAAGCAGTTCAAGTTGATTTTCGCGGGCGGGAAAATATGTTTTTCAACCAACAACTAGTGAAATCGATATATTCTTGCAGCACGCAACATGCTGATTAATATGCAAATTTATTACGCTCTCTAGGATCATTTGTTCAGAAGTTATAAACAGTTCAAATTAATACACGCGGGCGGGCCAATATGGTTTTCTAAAAACAACTAGTGAAACCGACATATTCTTGTTGCATTCAACATGTTTCATTAAAATGCAAATAATTGTGGTCTCTACGATCAATTGTTCAGGAGTTATAAGTAGTTCAAGTTGATTTTCGCGGGCGGGCCAATATGGTTCTCAACCAACAACTAGTGAAATCGATATATTCTTGCAGCACGCAACATGCTGATTAATATGCAAATTTATTACGCTCTCTAGGATCATTTGTTCAGAAGTTATAAACAGTTCAAGTTAATACTCGTGGGTGGGCCAATATGGATTTCTAAAAACAACTAGTGAAACCTACATATTCTTGTTGCATACAACATGTTTGATTAAAATGCTATTAATTGTGGTCTCTACGATCAATTGTTCAGGAGTTATAAGCAGTTCAAGTTGATTTTCGCGGGCGGGCCAATATGGTTCTCAACCAACAACCAATGAAATCGATATATTCTTGTAGCATGCAACATGCTGATTGATATGCAAAATAATTACGCTCTCTACGATCATTTGTTCAGAAGTTATAAGGAGTTGAAATTATTTTTGGCGGGCGGTCCAAAATGGTTTTCTAAAAACATCTAGTGAAACCTACATATTCTTGTATCATTCAACATGTTTCATTAAAATGCAAATAATTGTGTTCTCTACGATCAATTGTTCAGGAGTTATAAGCAGTTCAAGTTGATTTTCGCGGGCGGACCAATATGGTTCTCAACCAACAACTACTGAAATCGATATATTCTTCTAGCTTGCAACATGCTGATTAATATGCAAATGTATTACGGTCTCTAGGATCATTTATTCAGAAGTTATAAACAGTTCAAGTTAATTCTCGCGGGCGGGCCAATATGGTTTTCTATAAACAACTAATGAAACCGACATATTCTTGTAGCATTCAAAATGTGCCATTAAAATGCAAATAGTTGTGTGCTCTACGATCAATTGTTCAGAAGTTATAAGCAGTTCAAGTTAATTTTCGCGGGCAGGCCAATATATTTCTCAAACAACAACTAGTGAAATCGATATATTCTTGTAGCATGCAACATGCTGATTAATATGGAAAATTATTACGCTTTCTACGATTACTTGTTCAGATGTTATAAGCAGTTCAAATTAATTTTCGCGGCGGGCTAATATGGTTCTCAACCAACAACTAATGAAATCGATATATTCTTGTAGCATGTAACAAGCTGTTTAATATGCATAATTATTACGCTTTCTACGATCAATTGTTCAGAAGTTATAAGGAGTTGAAGTTAGTTTTGGCGGGCGGGCCAAAGTGGTTCTCAAACAATAACTAGTGTAACCGACATATTCTTGTAGCATACAACATGTTAGATTAAAATGATAATAATTGTGATCTCTACGATCAATTCTTCAGAAGTTATAAGCAGTTCAAGTTGATTTTCGCGGGCGGGAAAATATGTTTTTCAACCAACAACTAGTGAAATCGATATATTCTTGTAGCATGCAACATGCTGATTAATATGCACATTTTTTATGCTCTCTACGATCATTTGTTCAGAAGCTATGAGCAGTTCAATTTAATACTCGCCGACGGCCATTATGGTTCTCAAATAACAACTAGTAAAACTTACATATTCTTGTAGCATTCAACATGTTTCATTAAAATGCAAATAATTGTGTTGTCTACGATCAATTTTTAAGGAGTTATAAGCAGTTAAAGTTGATTTTTGCGGCCGGCCAATATGTTTCTCAACCAACAACAAGTGAAATCGATATATTCTTGTAGCATGCAACATGCTGATTAATATGCAAATTTATAACGCTCTCTACGATCATTTGTTCAGAAGTTATAAACAGTTAAAATTAATACTCGCGGGCGGGCCAATATGGTTTTCTAAAAACAACTAGTGAAACCGACATATTCTTGTAGCCTTCAACATGTTTCATTAAAATGCAAATAATTGTGTTCTCTACGATCATTTGTTCAGAAGTTATAAGCAGTTCAATTTAATACTCGTGGGCGGGCCAATATGATTCTCAAACAACAACTAGTGAAACCGACATATTCTTGAAGCATTCAACATGTTTCATTAAAATTCAAATAATTGTGTTCGCTACGATCAATTGTTCAGAAGTTATAAGCAGTTCAAGTTAATTTTCTTGGACGGGCCAATATGGTTCTCAACCAACAACCAATGAAATCGATATATTCTTGTAGCATGCAACATGCTGATTAATATGCAAAATTATAACGCTCTCTACGATCAATTGTTCAGAAGTTAGAAGGAGTTGAAGTTAGTTTTGGCAGGCGGGCCAAAATGGTTCTCAAACAATAACTAGTGAAACCGACATATTCTTGTAGCATACAACATGTTTGATTGAAATGCAAATAATTGTGTTCTCTGCGATCAGTTGTTCAGAAGTTATAAACAGTTCAAGTTAATACTCGCGGGCGGGCCAATATGGTTTTCTAAAAACAACTAGTGAAACCGACATATTCTTGTAGCATTCAATATGTTTAATTAAAATGCAAATAATTGTGTTCTCTACGATCATTTTTTCAGGAGATATAAGCAGTTCAAGTTGATTTTCAGGGGCGAGCTTATAGGGTTCTCAACCAACAACTAGTGAAATCGATATATTCTTGTAGCATGCAACATGCTAATTAATATGCAAATTTATTACGCTCTCTAGGATCATTTGTTCAGAAGTTATAAACAGTTCAAATTAATACACGCGGGCGGGCCAACATGGTTTTCTAAAAACAACTAGTGAAACCGACATATTCTTGTTGCATTCAACATGTTTCATTAAAATGCAAATAATTGTGGTCTCTACGATCAATTGTTCAGGAGTTATAAGTAGTTCAAGTTGATTTTCGCGGGCGGGCCAATATGGTTCTCAACCAACAACTAGTGAAATCGATATGTTCTTGTAGCATGCAACATGCTGATTAATATGCAAATTTATTACGCTCTCTAGGATCATTTGTTCAGAAGTTATAAACAGTTCAAGTTAATACTCGTGGGCGGGCCAATATGGATTTCTAAAAACAACTAGTGAAACCGACATATTCTTGTTGCATACAACATGTTTGATTAAAATGCTATTAATTGTGGTCTCTACGATCAATTGTTCAGGAGTTATAAGCAGTTCAAGTTGATTTTCGCGGGCGGGCCAATATGGTTCTCAACCAACAACCAATGAAATCGATATATTCTTGTAGCATGCAACATGCTGATTGATATGCAAAATAATTACGCTCTCTACGATCATTTGTTCAGAAGTTATAAGGAGTTGAAATTATTTTTGGCGGGCGGTCCAAAATGGTTTTCTAAAAACATCTAGTGAAACCTACATATTCTTGTATCATTCAACATGTTTCATTAAAATGCAAATAATTGTGTTCACTACGATCAATTGTTCAGGAGTTATAAGCAGTTCAAGTTGATTTTCGCGGGCGGGCCAATATGGTTCTCAACCAACAACCAATGAAATCGATATATTCTTGTAGCATGCAACATGCTGATTAATATGCAAATGTATTACGCTCTCTACGATCATTTGTTCAGAAGTTATAAGGAGTTGAAATTATTTTTGGCGGGCGGTCCAAAATGGTTTTCTAAAAACATCTAGTGAAACCTACATATTCTTGTAGCATTCAAAATGTGCCATTAAAATGCAAATAGTTGTGTGCTCTACGATCAATTGTTCAGAAGTTATAAGCAGTTCAAGTTAATTTTCGCGGGCAGGCCAATATATTTCTCAAACAACAACTAGTGAAATCGATATATTCTTGTAGCATGCAACAAGCTGATTAATATGGAAAATTATTACGCTTTCTACGATTACTTGTTCAGAAGTTATAAGCAGTTCAAATTAATTTTCGCGGCGGGCTAATATGGTTCTCAACCAACAACTAATGAAATCGATATATTCTTGTAGCATGTAACAAGCTGTTTAATATGCATAATTATTACGCTTTCTACGATCAATTGTTCAGAAGTTATAAGGAGTTGAAGTTAGTTTTGGCGGGCGGGCCAAAGTGGTTCTCAAACAATAACTAGTGAAACCGACATATTCTTGTAGCATACAACATGTTAGATTAAAATGATAATAATTGTGATCTCTACGATCAATTCTTCAGAAGTTATAAGCAGTTCAAGTTGATTTTCGCGGGCGGGAAAATATGTTTTTCAACCAACAACTAGTGAAATCGATATATTCTTGTAGCATGCAACATGCTGATTAATATGCACATTTTTTATGCTCTCTACGATCATTTGTTCAGAAGCTATGAGCAGTTCAATTTAATACTCGCCGACGGCCATTATGGTTCTCAAATAACAACTAGTAAAACTTACATATTCTTGTAGCATTCAACATGTTTCATTAAAATGCAAATAATTGTGTTGTCTACGATCAATTTTTAAGGAGTTATAAGCAGTTAAAGTTGATTTTTGCGGCCGGCCAATATGTTTCTCAACCAACAACAAGTGAAATCGATATATTCTTGTAGCATGCAACATGCTGATTAATATGCAAATTTATAACGCTCTCTACGATCATTTGTTCAGAAGTTATAAACAGTTAAAATTAATACTCGCGGGCGGGCCAATATGGTTTTCTAAAAACAACTAGTGAAACCGACATATTCTTGTAGCCTTCAACATGTTTCATTAAAATGCAAATAATTGTGTTCTCTACGATCATTTGTTCAGAAGTTATAAGCAGTTCAATTTAATACTCGTGGGCGGGCCAATATGATTCTCAAACAACAACTAGTGAAACCGACATATTCTTGAAGCATTCAACATGTTTCATTAAAATGCAAATAATTGTGTTCGCTACGATCAATTGTTCAGAAGTTATAAGCAGTTCAAGTTAATTTTCTTGGACGGGCCAATATGGTTCTCAACCAACAACCAATGAAATCGATATATTCTTGTAGCATGCAACATGCTAATTAATATGCAAATTTATTACGCTCTCTAGGATCATTTGTTCAGAAGTTATAAACAGTTCAAATTAATACACGCGGGCGGGCCAACATGGTTTTCTAAAAACAACTAGTGAAACCGACATATTCTTGTTGCATTCAACATGTTTCATTAAAATGCAAATAATTGTGGTCTCTACGATCAATTGTTCAGGAGTTATAAGTAGTTCAAGTTGATTTTCGCGGGCGGGCCAATATGGTTCTCAACCAACAACTAGTGAAATCGATATGTTCTTGTAGCATGCAACATGCTGATTAATATGCAAATTTATTACGCTCTCTAGGATCATTTGTTCAGAAGTTATAAACAGTTCAAGTTAATACTCGTGGGCGGGCCAATATGGATTTCTAAAAACAACTAGTGAAACCGACATATTCTTGTTGCATACAACATGTTTGATTAAAATGCTATTAATTGTGGTCTCTACGATCAATTGTTCAGGAGTTATAAGCAGTTCAAGTTGATTTTCGCGGGCGGGCCAATATGGTTCTCAACCAACAACCAATGAAATCGATATATTCATGTAGCATGCAACATGCTGATTGATATGCAAAATAATTACGCTCTCTACGATCATTTGTTCAGAAGTTATAAAAAGTTGAAGTTAATTTTGGCGGGCGGGCCAAAATGGTTCTCAAACAATAACTAGTGAAACCGCCATATTCTTGTAGCATACAACATGTTTGATTGAAATGCAAATAATTGTGTGCTCTACAATCAATTGTTCAGAAGTTATAAGCAGTTCATGTTAATTTTTGCGGTCAGGCCAATATATTTCTCAAACAACAACTAGTGAAATCGATATATTCTTGTAGCATGCAACATGCTGATTAATATGAAAGATTATTACGCTTTCTACGATTATTTGTTCAGTAGTTATAAGCAGTTCAAATAATTTTCGCGGGCGGGCCAATATGGTTCTCAACCAACAACTAGTGAAATCGATATATTCTTGTAGCATGCAACATGCTGATCAATATGCAAATTTATTACGCTCTCTAAGATCATTTGTTCAGAAGTTATAAGCAGTTCAATTTAATATTCGCGGGCGATCCAATATGGTTCTCAAACAACAATTAGTGAAACCGACATATTCTTGAAGCATTCAATATGTTTCATTAAAATGCAAATAATTGTGTTCGCTACGATCAATTGTTCAGAAGTTATAATCAGTTCAAGTTAATTTTCGCGGGCGGGCCAATATGGTTCTCAACCAAAAACTAGTGAAATCGATATATTCTTGTAGCATGCAACATGCTGATTAATATGCAAAATTATAACGCTCTCTACGATCATTTGTTCAGAAGTTATAAGGAGTTGAAGTTAGTTCTGGCGGGCGGGCCAAAATGGTTCTCAAACAATAACTAGTGAAACCGACATATTCTTGTAGCATTCAACATGTTAGATTAAAATGATAATAATTGTGATCTCTACTATCAATTGTTCAGAAGTTATAAGCACTTCAAGTTGATTTTCGCGGGCGGGCCAGTATGTTTTTCAACCAAAAACTAGTGAAATCGATATATTCTTGTAGCATGCAACATGCTGATTAATATGCAAATTTTTTATGTTCCCTACGATCATTTGTTCAGAAGTTATAAGCAATTCAAGTTAATACTCGCGGGCGGGCCAATATGGTTCTCAAATAACAACTAGTGAAACTGACATAATCTTGTAGCATTCAACATGTTTCATTAAAATGCAAATAATTTTGTTGTTTACGATCAATTGTTCAGGAGTTATAAGCAGTTAAAGTTGATTTTCGCGGCAGGCCAATATGGTTCTTAACCAAAAACTAGTGAAATCGATATATTCTTGTAGCATGCAACATGCTGATTAATATGCAAATTTATTACGCTCTCTACGATCATTTGTTCAGAAGTTATAAACAGTTCAAGTTAATACTGACGGGCGGACCAATATGGTTTTCTAAAAACAACTAGTGAAACCGACATATTCTTGTAGCATTCAACAAGTTTCATTAAAATGCAAATAATTGTGCTCTCTACGATCAATTGTTCAGGAGTTATAAGCAGTTCAAGTTGATATTCGCGGGCGGGCCAATATGGTTCTCAACCAACAACTAGTGAAATCGATATATTCTTGTAGCATGCAACATGCTGATTGATATGCAAAATTATTACGCTCTCTACGATCATTTGTTCAGAAGTTATAAGGAGTTGAAGTTAGTTTTGGCGGGCGGGCCAAAATGGTTCTCAAACAATAACTAGTGAAACCGACATATTCTTGTAGCATACAACATGTTTGATTGAAATGCAAATAATTGTGTGCTCTACAATCAATTGTTCAGAAGTTATAAGCAGTTCAAGTTAATTTTCGAAGGCGGGCCAATATGGTTCTCAACCAACAACCAATGAAATCGATATATTCTTGTAGCATGCAACACGCTGATTAATATGCAAAATTATAACGCTCTCTACGATCATTTGTTCAGAAGTTATAAGGAGTTGAAGTTAGTTTTGGCGGGCGGGCCAAAATGGTTCTCAAACAATAACTAGTGAAACCGACATATTCTTGTAGCATACAACATGTTAGATTAAAATGATAATAATTGTGATCTCTACGATAAATTGTTCAGAAGTTATCAGCAGTTCAAGTTAATTTTCGCGGGCGGGCCAATATGGTTCTCAACCAACAACCAATGAAATCGATATATTCTTGTAGCATGCAACATGCTGATTAATATGCAAAATTATAACGCTCTCTACGATCATTTGTTCAGAAGTTATAAGGAGTTGAAGTTAGTTTTGGCGGGCGGGCCAAAATGGTCCTCAAACAATAACTAGTCAAACGACATATTCTTGTACCATACATGTTAGATTAAAATGATAATAATTGTGATCTCTAAGATCATTTGTTCAGAAGTTATAAGCAGTTCCAATTAATTTTCGCGGGCGGGCCAATATGGTTCTCAACCAACAACCAATGAAATCGATATATTCTTGTAGCATGCAACATGCTGATTGATATGCAAAATAATTACGCTCTCTACGATCATTTGTTCAGAAGTTATAAGGAGTTGAAATTATTTTTGGCGGGCGGTCCAAAATGGTTTTCTAAAAACATCTAGTGAAACCTACATATTCTTGTATCATTCAACATGTTTCATTAAAATGCAAATAATTGTGTTCTCTACGATCAATTGTTCAGGAGTTATAAGCAGTTCAAGTTGATTTTCGCGGGCGGACCAATATGGTTCTCAACCAACAACTACTGAAATCGATATATTCTTCTAGCTTGCAACATGCTGATTAATATGCAAATGTATTACGGTCTCTAGGATCATTTATTCAGAAGTTATAAACAGTTCAAGTTAATTCTCGCGGGCGGGCCAATATGGTTTTCTATAAACAACTAATGAAACCGACATATTCTTGTAGCATTCAAAATGTGCCATTAAAATGCAAATAGTTGTGTGCTCTACGATCAATTGTTCAGAAGTTATAAGCAGTTCAAGTTAATTTTCGCGGGCAGGCCAATATATTTCTCAAACAACAACTAGTGAAATCGATATATTCTTGTAGCATGCAACATGCTGATTAATATGGAAAATTATTACGCTTTCTACGATTACTTGTTCAGATGTTATAAGCAGTTCAAATTAATTTTCGCGGCGGGCTAATATGGTTCTCAACCAACAACTAATGAAATCGATATATTCTTGTAGCATGTAACAAGCTGTTTAATATGCATAATTATTACGCTTTCTACGATCAATTGTTCAGAAGTTATAAGGAGTTGAAGTTAGTTTTGGCGGGCGGGCCAAAGTGGTTCTCAAACAATAACTAGTGAAACCGACATATTCTTGTAGCATACAACATGTTAGATTAAAATGATAATAATTGTGATCTCTACGATCAATTCTTCAGAAGTTATAAGCAGTTCAAGTTGATTTTCGCGGGCGGGAAAATATGTTTTTCAACCAACAACTAGTGAAATCGATATATTCTTGTAGCATGCAACATGCTGATTAATATGCACATTTTTTATGCTCTCTACGATCATTTGTTCAGAAGCTATGAGCAGTTCAATTTAATACTCGCCGACGGCCATTATGGTTCTCAAATAACAACTAGTAAAACTTACATATTCTTGTAGCATTCAACATGTTTCATTAAAATGCAAATAATTGTGTTGTCTACGATCAATTTTTAAGGAGTTATAAGCAGTTAAAGTTGATTTTTGCGGCCGGCCAATATGTTTCTCAACCAACAACAAGTGAAATCGATATATTCTTGTAGCATGCAACATGCTGATTAATATGCAAATTTATAACGCTCTCTACGATCATTTGTTCAGAAGTTATAAACAGTTAAAATTAATACTCGCGGGCGGGCCAATATGGTTTTCTAAAAACAACTAGTGAAACCGACATATTCTTGTAGCCTTCAACATGTTTCATTAAAATGCAAATAATTGTGTTCTCTACGATCATTTGTTCAGAAGTTATAAGCAGTTCAATTTAATACTCGTGGGCGGGCCAATATGATTCTCAAACAACAACTAGTGAAACCGACATATTCTTGAAGCATTCAACATGTTTCATTAAAATGCAAATAATTGTGTTCGCTACGATCAATTGTTCAGAAGTTATAAGCAGTTCAAGTTAATTTTCTTGGACGGGCCAATATGGTTCTCAACCAACAACCAATGAAATCGATATATTCTTGTAGCATGCAACATGCTGATTAATATGCAAAATTATAACGCTCTCTACGATCAATTGTTCAGAAGTTAGAAGGAGTTGAAGTTAGTTTTGGCAGGCGGGCCAAAATGGTTCTCAAACAATAACTAGTGAAACCGACATATTCTTGTAGCATACAACATGTTTGATTGAAATGCAAATAATTGTGTTCTCTGCGATCAGTTGTTCAGAAGTTATAAACAGTTCAAGTTAATACTCGCGGGCGGGCCAATATGGTTTTCTAAAAACAACTAGTGAAACCGACATATTCTTGTAGCATTCAATATGTTTCATTAAAATGCAAATAATTGTGTTCTCTACGATCATTTTTTCAGGAGATATAAGCAGTTCAAGTTGATTTTCAGGGGCGAGCTTATAGGGTTCTCAACCAACAACTAGTGAAATCGATATATTCTTGTAGCATGCAACATGCTAATTAATATGCAAATTTATTACGCTCTCTAGGATCATTTGTTCAGAAGTTATAAACAGTTCAAATTAATACACGCGGGCGGGCCAACATGGTTTTCTAAAAACAACTAGTGAAACCGACATATTCTTGTTGCATTCAACATGTTTCATTAAAATGCAAATAATTGTGGTCTCTACGATCAATTGTTCAGGAGTTATAAGTAGTTCAAGTTGATTTTCGCGGGCGGGCCAATATGGTTCTCAACCAACAACTAGTGAAATCGATATGTTCTTGTAGCATGCAACATGCTGATTAATATGCAAATTTATTACGCTCTCTAGGATCATTTGTTCAGAAGTTATAAACAGTTCAAGTTAATACTCGTGGGCGGGCCAATATGGATTTCTAAAAACAACTAGTGAAACCGACATATTCTTGTTGCATACAACATGTTTGATTAAAATGCTATTAATTGTGGTCTCTACGATCAATTGTTCAGGAGTTATAAGCAGTTCAAGTTGATTTTCGCGGGCGGGCCAATATGGTTCTCAACCAACAACCAATGAAATCGATATATTCTTGTAGCATGCAACATGCTGATTGATATGCAAAATAATTACGCTCTCTACGATCATTTGTTCAGAAGTTATAAGGAGTTGAAATTATTTTTGGCGGGCGGTCCAAAATGGTTTTCTAAAAACATCTAGTGAAACCTACATATTCTTGTATCATTCAACATGTTTCATTAAAATGCAAATAATTGTGTTCTCTACGATCAATTGTTCAGGAGTTATAAGCAGTTCAAGTTGATTTTCGCGGGCGGACCAATATGGTTCTCAACCAACAACTACTGAAATCGATATATTCTTCTAGCTTGCAACATGCTGATTAATATGCAAATGTATTACGGTCTCTAGGATCATTTATTAAGAAGTTATAAACAGTTCAAGTTAATTCTCGCGGGCGGGCCAATATGGTTTTCTATAAACAACTAATGAAACCGACATATTCTTGTAGCATTCAAAATGTTTCATTAAAATGCAAATAGTTGTGTGCTCTACGATCAATTGTTCAGAAGTTATAAGCAGTTCAAGTTAATTTTCGCGGGCAGGCCAATATATTTCTCAAACAACAACTAGTGAAATCGATATATTCTTGTAGCATGCAACATGCTGATTAATATGGAAAATTATTACGCTTTCTACGATTACTTGTTCAGAAGTTATAAGCAGTTCAAATTAATTTTCGCGGCGGGCTAATATGGTTCTCAACCAACAACTAATGAAATCGATATATTCTTGTAGCATGTAACAAGCTGTTTAATATGCATAATTATTACGCTTTCTACGATCAATTGTTCAGAAGTTATAAGGAGTTGAAGTTAGTTTTGGCGGGCGGGCCAAAGTGGTTCTCAAACAATAACTAGTGAAACCGACATATTCTTGTAGCATACAACATGTTAGATTAAAATGATAATAATTGTGATCTCTACGATCAATTCTTCAGAAGTTATAAGCAGTTCAAGTTGATTTTCGCGGGCGGGAAAATATGTTTTTCAACCAACAACTAGTGAAATCGATATATTCTTGTAGCATGCAACATGCTGATTAATATGCACATTTTTTATGCTCTCTACGATCATTTGTTCAGAAGCTATGAGCAGTTCAATTTAATACTCGCCGACGGCCATTATGGTTCTCAAATAACAACTAGTAAAACTTACATATTCTTGTAGCATTCAACATGTTTCATTAAAATGCAAATAATTGTGTTGTCTACGATCAATTTTTAAGGAGTTATAAGCAGTTAAAGTTGATTTTTGCGGCCGGCCAATATGTTTCTCAACCAACAACAAGTGAAATCGATATATTCTTGTAGCATGCAACATGCTGATTAATATGCAAATTTATAACGCTCTCTACGATCATTTGTTCAGAAGTTATAAACAGTTAAAATTAATACTCGCGGGCGGGCCAATATGGTTTTCTAAAAACAACTAGTGAAACCGACATATTCTTGTAGCCTTCAACATGTTTCATTAAAATGCAAATAATTGTGTTCTCTACGATCATTTGTTCAGAAGTTATAAGCAGTTCAATTTAATACTCGTGGGCGGGCCAATATGATTCTCAAACAACAACTAGTGAAACCGACATATTCTTGAAGCATTCAACATGTTTCATTAAAATGCAAATAATTGTGTTCGCTACGATCAATTGTTCAGAAGTTATAAGCAGTTCAAGTTAATTTTCTTGGACGGGCCAATATGGTTCTCAACCAACAACCAATGAAATCGATATATTCTTGTAGCATGCAACATGCTGATTAATATGCAAAATTATAACGCTCTCTACGATCAATTGTTCAGAAGTTAGAAGGAGTTGAAGTTAGTTTTGGCAGGCGGGCCAAAATGGTTCTCAAACAATAACTAGTGAAACCGACATATTCTTGTAGCATACAACATGTTTGATTGAAATGCAAATAATTGTGTTCTCTGCGATCAGTTGTTCAGAAGTTATAAACACTTCTAGTTAATACTCGCGGGCGGGCCAATATGGTTTTCTAAAAACAACTAGTGAAACCGACATATTCTTGTAGCATTCAATATGTTTCATTAAAATGCAAATAATTGTGTTCTCTACGATCATTTTTTCAGGAGATATAAGCAGTTCAAGTTGATTTTCAGGGGCGAGCTTATAGGGTTCTCAACCAACAACTAGTGAAATCGATATATTCTTGTAGCATGCAACATGCTAATTAATATGCAAATTTATTACGCTCTCTAGGATCATTTGTTCAGAAGTTATCAACAGTTCAAATTAATACACGCGGGCGGGCCAACATGGTTTTCTAAAAACAACTAGTGAAACCGACATATTCTTGTTGCATTCAACATGTTTCATTAAAATGCAAATAACTGTGGTCTCTACGATCAATTGTTCAGGAGTTATAAGTAGTTCAAGTTGATTTTCGCGGGCGGGCCAATATGGTTCTCAACCAACAACTAGTGAAATCGATATGTTCTTGTAGCATGCAACATGCTGATTAATATGCAAATTTATTACGCTCTCTAGGATCATTTGTTCAGAAGTTATAAACAGTTCAAGTTAATACTCGTGGGCGGGCCAATATGGATTTCTAAAAACAACTAGTGAAACCGACATATTCTTGTTGCATACAACATGTTTGATTAAAATGCTATTAATTGTGGTCTCTACGATCAATTGTTCAGGAGTTATAAGCAGTTCAAGTTGATTTTCGCGGGCGGGCCAATATGGTTCTCAACCAACAACCAATGAAATCGATATATTCTTGTAGCATGCAACATGCTGATTGATATGCAAAATAATTACGCTCTCTACGATCATTTGTTCAGAAGTTATAAAAAGTTGAAGTTAATTTTGGCGGGCGGGCCAAAATGGTTCTCAAACAATAACTAGTGAAACCGCCATATTCTTGTAGCATACAACATGTTTGATTGAAATGCAAATAATTGTGTGCTCTACAATCAATTGTTCAGAAGTTATAAGCAGTTCAAGTTAATTTTTGCGGGCAGGCCAATATATTTCTCAAACAACAACTAGTGAAATCGATATATTCTTGTAGCATGCAACATGCTGATTAATATGAAAGATTATTACGCTTTCTACGATTATTTGTTCAGTAGTTATAAGCAGTTCAAATAATTTTCGCGGGCGGGCCAATATGGTTCTCAACCAACAACTAGTGAAATCGATATATTCTTGTAGCATGCAACATGCTGATCAATATGCAAATTTATTACGCTCTCTAAGATCATTTGTTCAGAAGTTATAAGCAGTTCAATTTAATATTCGCGGGCGATCCAATATGGTTCTCAAACAACAATTAGTGAAACCGACATATTCTTGAAGCATTCAATATGTTTCATTAAAATGCAAATAATTGTGTTCGCTACGATCAATTGTTCAGAAGTTATAATCAGTTCAAGTTAATTTTCGCGGGCGGGCCAATATGGTTCTCAACCAAAAACTAGTGAAATCGATATATTCTTGTAGCATGCAACATGCTGATTAATATGCAAAATTATAACGCTCTCTACGATCATTTGTTCAGAAGTTATAAGGAGTTGAAGTTAGTTCTGGCGGGCGGGCCAAAATGGTTCTCAAACAATAACTAGTGAAACCGACATATTCTTGTAGCATTCAACATGTTAGATTAAAATGATAATAATTGTGATCTCTACTATCAATTGTTCAGAAGTTATAAGCACTTCAAGTTGATTTTCGCGTGCGGGCCAGTATGTTTTTCAACCAAAAACTAGTGAAATCGATATATTCTTGTAGCATGCAACATGCTGATTAATATGCAAACTTTTTATGTTCCCTACGATCATTTGTTCAGAAGTTATAAGCAATTCAAGTTAATACTCGCGGGCGGGCCAATATGGTTCTCAAATAACAACTAGTGAAACTGACATAATCTTGTAGCATTCAACATGTTTCATTAAAATGCAAATAATTTTGTTGTTTACGATCAATTGTTCAGGAGTTATAAGCAGTTAAAGTTGATTTTCGCGGCAGGCCAATATGGTTCTTAACCAAATACTAGTGAAATCGATATATTCTTGTAGCATGCAACATGCTGATTAATATGCAAATTTATTACGCTCTCTAAGATCATTTGTTCAGAAGTTATAAGCAGTTCAATTTAATACTCGCGGGCGGGCAAATATGGTTTTCTAAAAACAACTAGTGAAACCGACATATTCTTGTAGCATTCAACATGTTTCATTAAAATGCAAATAATTGTGCTCTCTACGATCAATTGTTCAGGAGTTATAAGCAGTTCAAGTTGATTTTCGCGGGCGGGCCAATATGGTTCTCAACCAAGAACTAGTGAAATCGATATATTCTTGTAGCATGTAACATGCTGATTAACATGAAAAATTATTACGCTTTCGACGATCAATTGTTCAGAAGTTATAAGGAGTTGAAATTAGTTTTGGCGGGTGGGCCAAAAAGGTTTTCTAAAAACAACTAGTGAATCCGACATATTCTTGTAGCCTTCAACATGCTTAATTAAAATGCAAATAATTGTGTTCTCTACGATCAATTTTTCAGGAGTTATAAGCAGTTCAAATTGATTTTCGCGGGCGGGCCAATATGGTTCTCAACGAACAACTAGTGAAATCGATATATTCTTGTAGCATGCAACATGCTGATTAATATGCAAATTTATTACGCTCTTTAAGATCATTTGTTCAGAAGTTTTAAGCAGTTCAATTTAATACTCGCGGGCGGGCCAATATGGTTCTCAAACAACAACTAGTGAAACCGACATATTCTTGAAGCATTCAACATGTTTCATTAAAATGCAAATAATTGTGTTCGCTACGATCAATTGTTCAGAAGTTATAAGCAGTTCAAGTTAATTTCCGCGGGCGGGCCAATATGGTTCTCAACCAACAACTAATGAAATCGATATATTCTTGTAGCATGCAACATACTGATTAATATGCAAAATTATAAGGCTCTCTAAGATCATTTGTTCAGAAGTTATAAGCAGTTCAATTTAATACTCGCGGGCGGGCAAATATGGTTTTCTAAAAACAACTAGTGAAACCGACATATTCTTGTTGCATTCAACATGTTTCATTAAAATGCAAATAATTGTGGTCTCTACGATCCATTGTTCATTAGTTATAAGTAGTTCAAGTTGATTTTCGCGGGCGGGCCAATATGGTTCTCTACCAACAACTAGTGAAATCGATATATTCTTGTAGCATGCAACATGCTGATTAATATGCAAATTTATTACGCTCTCCAGGATCATTTGTTCAGAAGTTATAAACAGTTCAAATTAATACTCGTGGGTGGGCCAATATGGATTTCTAAAAACAACTTGTGAAACTGACATATTCTTGTTGCATACAACATGTTTGATTAAAATGCTATTAATTGTGGTCTCTACGATCAATTGTTCAGGAGTTATAAGCAGTTCAAGTTGATTTTCGCGGGCGGGCCAAAATGGTTCTCAAACAATAACTAGTGAAACCGACATATTCTTGTAGCATACAACATGTTTGATTGAAATGCAAATAATTGTGTTCTCTGCGATCAATTGTTCAGAAGTTATAAACAGTTCAAGTTAATATTCGCGGGCGGGCCAATATGGTTTTCTAAAAACAACTAGTGAAACCGACATATTCTTGTAGCATTCAATATGTTTCATTAAAATGCAAATAATTGTGTTCTCTACGATCAAGTTTTCAGGAGTTATAAGCAGTTCAAGTTGATTTTCAGGGGCGAGCCAATATGGTTCTCAACCAACAACTAGTGAAATCGATATATTCTTGTAGCATGCAACATGCTAATTAATATGCAAATTTAATAAGCTCTCTAGGATCATTTGTTCAGAAGTTATAAACAGTTCAAATTAATACACGCGGGCGGGCCAATATGGTTTTCTAAAAACAACTAGTGAAACCGACATATTCTTGTTGCATTCAACATGTTTCATTAAAATGCAAATAATTGTGGTCTCTACGATCAATTGTTCAGGAGTTATAAGTAGTTCAAGTTGATTTTCGCGGGCGGGCCAATATGGTTCTCAACCAACAACTAGTGAAATCGATATATTCTTGCAGCACGCAACATGCTGATTAATATGCAAATTTATTACGCTCTCTAGGATCATTTGTTCAGAAGTTATAAACAGTTCAAGTTAATACTCGTGGGTGGGCCAATATGGATTTCTAAAAACAACTAGTGAAACCGACATATTCTTGTTGCATACAACATGTTTGATTAAAATGCTATTAATTGTGGTCTCTACGATCAATTGTTCAGGAGTTATAAGCAGTTCAAGTTGATTTTCGCGGGCGGGCCAATATGGTTCTCAACCAACAACCAATGAAATCGATATATTCTTGTAGCATGCAACATGCTGATTGATATGCAAAATAATTACGCTCTCTACGATCATTTGTTCAGAAGTTATAAGGAGTTGAAATTATTTTTGGCGGGCGGTCCAAAATGGTTTTCTAAAAACATCTAGTGAAACCTACATATTCTTGTATCATTCAACATGTTTCATTAAAATGCAAATAATTGTGTTCTCTACGATCAATTGTTCAGGAGTTATAAGCAGTTCAAGTTGATTTTCGCGGGCGGACCAATATGGTTCTCAACCAACAACTACTGAAATCGATATATTCTTCTAGCTTGCAACATGCTGATTAATATGCAAATGTATTACGGTCTCTAGGATCATTTATTCAGAAGTTATAAACAGTTCAAGTTAATTCTCGCGGGCGGGCCAATATGGTTTTCTATAAACAACTAATGAAACCGACATATTCTTGTAGCATTCAAAATGTGCCATTAAAATGCAAATAGTTGTGTGCTCTACGATCAATTGTTCAGAAGTTATAAGCAGTTCAAGTTAATTTTCGCGGGCAGGCCAATATATTTCTCAAACAACAACTAGTGAAATCGATATATTCTTGTAGCATGCAACATGCTGATTAATATGGAAAATTATTACGCTTTCTACGATTACTTGTTCAGATGATATAAGCAGTTCAAATTAATTTTCGCGGCGGGCTAATATGGTTCTCAACCAACAACTAATGAAATCGATATATTCTTGTAGCATGTAACAAGCTGTTTAATATGCATAATTATTACGCTTTCTACGATCAATTGTTCAGAAGTTATAAGGAGTTGAAGTTAGTTTTGGCGGGCGGGCCAAAGTGGTTCTCAAACAATAACTAGTGAAACCGACATATTCTTGTAGCATACAACATGTTAGATTAAAATGATAATAATTGTGATCTCTACGATCAATTCTTCAGAAGTTATAAGCAGTTCAAGTTGATTTTCGCGGGCGGGAAAATATGTTTTTCAACCAACAACTAGTGAAATCGATATATTCTTGTAGCATGCAACATGCTGATTAATATGCACATTTTTTATGCTCTCTACGATCATTTGTTCAGAAGCTATGAGCAGTTCAATTTAATACTCGCCGACGGCCATTATGGTTCTCAAATAACAACTAGTAAAACTTACATATTCTTGTAGCATTCAACATGTTTCATTAAAATGCAAATAATTGTGTTGTCTACGATCAATTTTTAAGGAGTTATAAGCAGTTAAAGTTGATTTTTGCGGCCGGCCAATATGTTTCTCAACCAACAACAAGTGAAATCGATATATTCTTGTAGCATGCAACATGCTGATTAATATGCAAATTTATAACGCTCTCTACGATCATTTGTTCAGAAGTTATAAACAGTTAAAATTAATACTCGCGGGCGGGCCAATATGGTTTTCTAAAAACAACTAGTGAAACCGACATATTCTTGTAGCCTTCAACATGTTTCATTAAAATGCAAATAATTGTGTTCTCTACGATCATTTGTTCAGAAGTTATAAGCAGTTCAATTTAATACTCGTGGGCGGGCCAATATGATTCTCAAACAACAACTAGTGAAACCGACATATTCTTGAAGCATTCAACATGTTTCATTAAAATGCAAATAATTGTGTTCGCTACGATCAATTGTTCAGAAGTTATAAGCAGTTCAAGTTAATTTTCTTGGACGGGCCAATATGGTTCTCAACCAACAACCAATGAAATCGATATATTCTTGTAGCATGCAACATGCTGATTAATATGCAAAATTATAACGCTCTCTACGATCAATTGTTCAGAAGTTAGAAGGAGTTGAAGTTAGTTTTGGCAGGCGGGCCAAAATGGTTCTCAAACAATAACTAGTGAAACCGACATATTCTTGTAGCATACAACATGTTTGATTGAAATGCAAATAATTGTGTTCTCTGCGATCAGTTGTTCAGAAGTTATAAACAGTTCAAGTTAATACTCGCGGGCGGGCCAATATGGTTTTCTAAAAACAACTAGTGAAACCGACATATTCTTGTAGCATTCAATATGTTTCATTAAAATGCAAATAATTGTGTTCTCTACGATCATTTTTTCAGGAGATATAAGCAGTTCAAGTTGATTTTCAGGGGCGAGCTTATAGGGTTCTCAACCAACAACTAGTGAAATCGATATATTCTTGTAGCATGCAACATGCTAATTAATATGCAAATTTATTACGCTCTCTAGGATCATTTGTTCAGAAGTTATAAACAGTTCAAATTAATACACGCGGGCGGGCCAACATGGTTTTCTAAAAACAACTAGTGAAACCGACATATTCTTGTTGCATTCAACATGTTTCATTAAAATGCAAATAATTGTGGTCTCTACGATCAATTGTTCAGGAGTTATAAGTAGTTCAAGTTGATTTTCGCGGGCGGGCCAATATGGTTCTCAACCAACAACTAGTGAAATCGATATGTTCTTGTAGCATGCAACATGCTGATTAATATGCAAATTTATTACGCTCTCTAGGATCATTTGTTCAGAAGTTATAAACAGTTCAAGTTAATACTCGTGGGCGGGCCAATATGGATTTCTAAAAACAACTAGTGAAACCGACATATTCTTGTTGCATACAACATGTTTGATTAAAATGCTATTAATTGTGGTCTCTACGATCAATTGTTCAGGAGTTATAAGCAGTTCAAGTTGATTTTCGCGGGCGGGCCAATATGGTTCTCAACCAACAACCAATGAAATCGATATATTCTTGTAGCATGCAACATGCTGATTGATATGCAAAATAATTACGCTCTCTACGATCATTTGTTCAGAAGTTATAAGGAGTTGAAATTATTTTTGGCGGGCGGTCCAAAATGGTTTTCTAAAAACATCTAGTGAAACCTACATATTCTTGTATCATTCAACATGTTTCATTAAAATGCAAATAATTGTGTTCTCTACGATCAATTTTTCATGAGTTATAAGCAGTTCAAGTTGATTTTCGCGGGCGGACCATTATGGTTCTCAACCAACAACTACTGAAATCGATATATTCTTCTAGCTTGCAACATGCTGATTAATATGCAAATGTATTACGGTCTCTAGGATCATTTATTCAGAAGTTATAAACAGTTCAAGTTAATTCTCGCGGGCGGGCCAATATGGTTTTCTATAAACAACTAATGAAACCGACATATTCTTGTAGCATTCAAAATGTTTCATTAAAATGCAAATAGTTGTGTGCTCTACGATCAATTGTTCAGAAGTTATAAGCAGTTCAAGTTAATTTTCGCGGGCAGGCCAATATATTTCTCAAACAACAACTAGTGAAATCGATATATTCTTGTAGCATGCAACATGCTGATTAATATGGAAAATTATTACGCTTTCTACGATTACTTGTTCAGAAGTTATAAGCAGTTCAAATTAATTTTCGCGGCGGGCTAATATGGTTCTCAACCAACAACTAATGAAATCGATATATTCTTGTAGCATGTAACAAGCTGTTTAATATGCATAATTATTACGCTTTCTACGATCAATTGTTCAGAAGTTATAAGGAGTTGAAGTTAGTTTTGGCGGGCGGGCCAAAGTGGTTCTCAAACAATAACTAGTGAAACCGACATATTCTTGTAGCATACAACATGTTAGATTAAAATGATAATAATTGTGATCTCTACGATCAATTCTTCAGAAGTTATAAGCAGTTCAAGTTGATTTTCGCGGGCGGGAAAATATGTTTTTCAACCAACAACTAGTGAAATCGATATATTCTTGTAGCATGCAACATGCTGATTAATATGCACATTTTTTATGCTCTCTACGATCATTTGTTCAGAAGCTATGAGCAGTTCAATTTAATACTCGCCGACGGCCATTATGGTTCTCAAATAACAACTAGTAAAACTTACATATTCTTGTAGCATTCAACATGTTTCATTAAAATGCAAATAATTGTGTTGTCTACGATCAATTTTTAAGGAGTTATAAGCAGTTAAAGTTGATTTTTGCGGCCGGCCAATATGTTTCTCAACCAACAACAAGTGAAATCGATATATTCTTGTAGCATGCAACATGCTGATTAATATGCAAATTTATAACGCTCTCTACGATCATTTGTTCAGAAGTTATAAACAGTTAAAATTAATACTCGCGGGCGGGCCAATATGGTTTTCTAAAAACAACTAGTGAAACCGACATATTCTTGTAGCCTTCAACATGTTTCATTAAAATGCAAATAATTGTGTTCTCTACGATCATTTGTTCAGAAGTTATAAGCAGTTCAATTTAATACTCGTGGGCGGGCCAATATGATTCTCAAACAACAACTAGTGAAACCGACATATTCTTGAAGCATTCAACATGTTTCATTAAAATGCAAATAATTGTGTTCGCTACGATCAATTGTTCAGAAGTTATAAGCAGTTCAAGTTAATTTTCTTGGACGGGCCAATATGGTTCTCAACCAACAACCAATGAAATCGATATATTCTTGTAGCATGCAACATGCTGATTAATATGCAAAATTATAACGCTCTCTACGATCAATTGTTCAGAAGTTAGAAGGAGTTGAAGTTAGTTTTGGCAGGCGGGCCAAAATGGTTCTCAAACAATAACTAGTGAAACCGACATACTCTTGTAGCATACAACATGTTTGATTGAAATGCAAATAATTGTGTTCTCTGCGATCAGTTGTTCAGAAGTTGTAAACAGTTCAAGTTAATACTCGCGGGCGGGCCAATATGGTTTTCTAAAAACAACTAGTGAAACCGACATATTCTTGTAGCATTCAATATGTTTCATTAAAATGCAAATAATTGTGTTCTCTACGATCATTTTTTCAGGAGATATAAGCAGTTCAAGTTGATTTTCAGGGGCGAGCTTATAGGGTTCTCAACCAACAACTAGTGAAATCGATATATTCTTGTAGCATGCAACATGCTAATTAATATGCAAATTTATTACGCTCTCTAGGATCATTTGTTCAGAAGTTATAAACAGTTCAAATTAATACACGCGGGCGGGCCAACATGGTTTTCTAAAAACAACTAGTGAAACCGACATATTCTTGTTGCATTCAACATGTTTCATTAAAATGCAAATAATTGTGGTCTCTACGATCAATTGTTCAGGAGTTATAAGTAGTTCAAGTTGATTTTCGCGGGCGGGCCAATATGGTTCTCAACCAACAACTAGTGAAATCGATATGTTCTTGTAGCATGCAACATGCTGATTAATATGCAAATTTATTACGCTCTCTAGGATCATTTGTTCAGAAGTTATAAACAGTTCAAGTTAATACTCGTGGGCGGGCCAATATGGATTTCTAAAAACAACTAGTGAAACCGACATATTCTTGTTGCATACAACATGTTTGATTAAAATGCTATTAATTGTGGTCTCTACGATCAATTGTTCAGGAGTTATAAGCAGTTCAAGTTGATTTTCGCGGGCGGGCCAATATGGTTCTCAACCAACAACCAATGAAATCGATATATTCTTGTAGCATGCAACATGCTGATTGATATGCAAAATAATTACGCTCTCTACGATCATTTGTTCAGAAGTTATAAAAAGTTGAAGTTAATTTTGGCGGGCGGGCCAAAATGGTTCTCAAACAATAACTAGTGAAACCGCCATATTCTTGTAGCATACAACATGTTTGATTGAAATGCAAATAATTGTGTGCTCTACAATCAATTGTTCAGAAGTTATAAGCAGTTCAAGTTAATTTTTGCGGGCAGGCCAATATATTTCTCAAACAACAACTAGTGAAATCGATATATTCTTGTAGCATGCAACATGCTGATTAATATGAAAGATTATTACGCTTTCTACGATTATTTGTTCAGTAGTTATAAGCAGTTCAAATAATTTTCGCGGGCGGGCCAATATGGTTCTCAACCAACAACTAGTGAAATCGATATATTCTTGTAGCATGCAACATGCTGATCAATATGCAAATTTATTACGCTCTCTAAGATCATTTGTTCAGAAGTTATAATCAGTTCAATTTAATATTCGCGGGCGATCCAATATGGTTCTCAAACAACAATTAGTGAAACCGACATATTCTTGAAGCATTCAATATGTTTCATTAAAATGCAAATAATTGTGTTCGCTACGATCAATTGTTCAGAAGTTATAATCAGTTCAAGTTAATTTTCGCGGGCGGGCCAATATGGTTCTCAACCAAAAACTAGTGAAATCGATATATTCTTGTAGCATGCAACATGCTGATTAATATGCAAAATTATAACGCTCTCTACGATCATTTGTTCAGAAGTTATAAGGAGTTGAAGTTAGTTCTGGCGGGCGGGCCAAAATGGTTCTCAAACAATAACTAGTGAAACCGACATATTCTTGTAGCATTCAACATGTTAGATTAAAATGATAATAATTGTGATCTCTACTATCAATTGTTCAGAAGTTATAAGCACTTCAAGTTGATTTTCGCGGGCGGGCCAGTATGTTTTTCAACCAAAAACTAGTGAAATCGATATATTCTTGTAGCATGCAACATGCTGATTAATATGCAAATTTTTTATGTTCCCTACGATCATTTGTTCAGAAGTTATAAGCAATTCAAGTTAATACTCGCGGGCGGGCCAATATGGTTCTCAAATAACAACTAGTGAAACTGACATAATCTTGTAGCATTCAACATGTTTCATTAAAATGCAAATAATTTTGTTGTTTACGATCAATTGTTCAGGAGTTATAAGCAGTTAAAGTTGATTTTCGCGGCAGGCCAATATGGTTCTTAACCAAAAACTAGTGAAATCGATATATTCTTGTAGCATGCAACATGCTGATTAATATGCAAATTTATTACGCTCTCTACGATCATTTGTTCAGAAGTTATAAACAGTTCAAGTTAATACTGACGGGCGGACCAATATGGTTTTCTAAAAACAACTAGTGAAACCGACATATTCTTGTAGCATTCAACAAGTTTCATTAAAATGCAAATAATTGTGCTCTCTACGATCAATTGTTCAGGAGTTATAAGCAGTTCAAGTTGATATTCGCGGGCGGGCCAATATGGTTCTCAACCAACAACTAGTGAAATCGATATATTCTTGTAGCATGCAACATGCTGATTGATATGCAAAATTATTACGCTCTCTACGATCATTTGTTCAGAAGTTATAAGGAGTTGAAGTTAGTTTTGGCGGGCGGGCCAAAATGGTTCTCAAACAATAACTAGTGAAACCGACATATTCTTGTAGCATACAACATGTTTGATTGAAATGCAAATAATTGTGTGCTCTACAATCAATTGTTCAGAAGTTATAAGCAGTTCAAGTTAATTTTCGAAGGCGGGCCAATATGGTTCTCAACCAACAACCAATGAAATCGATATATTCTTGTAGCATGCAACACGCTGATTAATATGCAAAATTATAACGCTCTCTACGATCATTTGTTCAGAAGTTAAAAGGAGTTGAAGTTAGTTTTGGCGGGCGGGCCAAAATGGTTCTCAAACAATAACTAGTGAAACCGACATATTCTTGTAGCATACAACATGTTAGATTAAAATGATAATAATTGTGGTCTCTACGATCAATTGTTCAGGAGTTATAAGCAGTTCAAGTTGATTTTCGCGGGCGGGCCAATATGGTTCTCAACCAACAACCAATGAAATCGATATATTCTTGTAGCATGCAACATGCTGATTGATATGCAAAATAATTACGCTCTCTACGATCATTTGTTCAGAAGTTATAAAAAGTTGAAGTTAATTTTGGCGGGCGGGCCAAAATGGTTCTCAAACAATAACTAGTGAAACCGCCATATTCTTGTAGCATACAACATGTTTGATTGAAATGCAAATAATTGTGTGCTCTACAATCAATTGTTCAGAAGTTATAAGCAGTTCAAGTTAATTTTTGCGGGCAGGCCAATATATTTCTCAAACAACAACTAGTGAAATCGATATATTCTTGTAGCATGCAACATGCTGATTAATATGAAAGATTATTACGCTTTCTACGATTATTTGTTCAGTAGTTATAAGCAGTTCAAATAATTTTCGCGGGCGGGCCAATATGGTTCTCAACCAACAACTAGTGAAATCGATATATTCTTGTAGCATGCAACATGCTGATCAATATGCAAATTTATTACGCTCTCTAAGATCATTTGTTCAGAAGTTATAAGCAGTTCAATTTAATATTCGCGGGCGATCCAATATGGTTCTCAAACAACAATTAGTGAAACCGACATATTCTTGAAGCATTCAATATGTTTCATTAAAATGCAAATAATTGTGTTCGCTACGATCAATTGTTCAGAAGTTATAATCAGTTCAAGTTAATTTTCGCGGGCGGGCCAATATGGTTCTCAACCAAAAACTAGTGAAATCGATATATTCTTGTAGCATGCAACATGCTGATTAATATGCAAAATTATAACGCTCTCTACGATCATTTGTTCAGAAGTTATAAGGAGTTGAAGTTAGTTCTGGCGGGCGGGCCAAAATGGTTCTCAAACAATAACTAGTGAAACCGACATATTCTTGTAGCATTCAACATGTTAGATTAAAATGATAATAATTGTGATCTCTACTATCAATTGTTCAGAAGTTATAAGCACTTCAAGTTGATTTTCGCGGGCGGGCCAGTATGTTTTTCAACCAAAAACTAGTGAAATCGATATATTCTTGTAGCATGCAACATGCTGATTAATATGCAAATTTTTTATGTTCCCTACGATCATTTGTTCAGAAGTTATAAGCAATTCAAGTTAATACTCGCGGGCGGGCCAATATGGTTCTCAAATAACAACTAGTGAAACTGACATAATCTTGTAGCATTCAACATGTTTCATTAAAATGCAAATAATTTTGTTGTTTACGATCAATTGTTCAGGAGTTATAAGCAGTTAAAGTTGATTTTCGCGGCAGGCCAATATGGTTCTTAACCAAAAACTAGTGAAATCGATATATTCTTGTAGCATGCAACATGCTGATTAATATGCAAATTTATTACGCTCTCTACGATCATTTGTTCAGAAGTTATAAACAGTTCAAGTTAATACTGACGGGCGGACCAATATGGTTTTCTAAAAACAACTAGTGAAACCGACATATTCTTGTAGCATTCAACAAGTTTCATTAAAATGCAAATAATTGTGCTCTCTACGATCAATTGTTCAGGAGTTATAAGCAGTTCAAGTTGATATTCGCGGGCGGGCCAATATGGTTCTCAACCAACAACTAGTGAAATCGATATATTCTTGTAGCATGCAACATGCTGATTGATATGCAAAATTATTACGCTCTCTACGATCATTTGTTCAGAAGTTATAAGGAGTTGAAGTTAGTTTTGGCGGGCGGGCCAAAATGGTTCTCAAACAATAACTAGTGAAACCGACATATTCTTGTAGCATACAACATGTTTGATTGAAATGCAAATAATTGTGTGCTCTACAATCAATTGTTCAGAAGTTATAAGCAGTTCAAGTTAATTTTCGAAGGCGGGCCAATATGGTTCTCAACCAACAACCAATGAAATCGATATATTCTTGTAGCATGCAACACGCTGATTAATATGCAAAATTATAACGCTCTCTACGATCATTTGTTCAGAAGTTAAAAGGAGTTGAAGTTAGTTTTGGCGGGCGGGCCAAAATGGTTCTCAAACAATAACTAGTGAAACCGACATATTCTTGTAGCATACAACATGTTAGATTAAAATGATAATAATTGTGGTCTCTACGATCAATTGTTCAGGAGTTATAAGCAGTTCAAGTTGATTTTCGCGGGCGGGCCAATATGGTTCTCAACCAACAACCAATGAAATCGATATATTCTTGTAGCATGCAACATGCTGATTGATATGCAAAATAATTACGCTCTCTACGATCATTTGTTCAGAAGTTATAAAAAGTTGAAGTTAATTTTGGCGGGCGGGCCAAAATGGTTCTCAAACAATAACTAGTGAAACCGCCATATTCTTGTAGCATACAACATGTTTGATTGAAATGCAAATAATTGTGTGCTCTACAATCAATTGTTCAGAAGTTATAAGCAGTTCAAGTTAATTTTTGCGGGCAGGCCAATATATTTCTCAAACAACAACTAGTGAAATCGATATATTCTTGTAGCATGCAACATGCTGATTAATATGAAAGATTATTACGCTTTCTACGATTATTTGTTCAGTAGTTATAAGCAGTTCAAATAATTTTCGCGGGCGGGCCAATATGGTTCTCAACCAACAACTAGTGAAATCGATATATTCTTGTAGCATGCAACATGCTGATCAATATGCAAATTTATTACGCTCTCTAAGATCATTTGTTCAGAAGTTATAAGCAGTTCAATTTAATATTCGCGGGCGATCCAATATGGTTCTCAAACAACAATTAGTGAAACCGACATATTCTTGAAGCATTCAATATGTTTCATTAAAATGCAAATAATTGTGTTCGCTACGATCAATTGTTCAGAAGTTATAATCAGTTCAAGTTAATTTTCGCGGGCGGGCCAATATGGTTCTCAACCAAAAACTAGTGAAATCGATATATTCTTGTAGCATGCAACATGCTGATTAATATGCAAAATTATAACGCTCTCTACGATCATTTGTTCAGAAGTTATAAGGAGTTGAAGTTAGTTCTGGCGGGCGGGCCAAAATGGTTCTCAAACAATAACTAGTGAAACCGACATATTCTTGTAGCATTCAACATGTTAGATTAAAATGATAATAATTGTGATCTCTACTATCAATTGTTCAGAAGTTATAAGCACTTCAAGTTGATTTTCGCGGGCGGGCCAGTATGTTTTTCAACCAAAAACTAGTGAAATCGATATATTCTTGTAGCATGCAACATGCTGATTAATATGCAAATTTTTTATGTTCCCTACGATCATTTGTTCAGAAGTTATAAGCAATTCAAGTTAATACTCGCGGGCGGGCCAATATGGTTCTCAAATAACAACTAGTGAAACTGACATAATCTTGTAGCATTCAACATGTTTCATTAAAATGCAAATAATTTTGTTGTTTACGATCAATTGTTCAGGAGTTATAAGCAGTTAAAGTTGATTTTCGCGGCAGGCCAATATGGTTCTTAACCAAAAACTAGTGAAATCGATATATTCTTGTAGCATGCAACATGCTGATTAATATGCAAATTTATTACGCTCTCTACGATCATTTGTTCAGAAGTTATAAACAGTTCAAGTTAATACTGACGGGCGGACCAATATGGTTTTCTAAAAACAACTAGTGAAACCGACATATTCTTGTAGCATTCAACAAGTTTCATTAAAATGCAAATAATTGTGCTCTCTACGATCAATTGTTCAGGAGTTATAAGCAGTTCAAGTTGATATTCGCGGGCGGGCCAATATGGTTCTCAACCAACAACTAGTGAAATCGATATATTCTTGTAGCATGCAACATGCTGATTGATATGCAAAATTATTACGCTCTCTACGATCATTTGTTCAGAAGTTATAAGGAGTTGAAGTTAGTTTTGGCGGGCGGGCCAAAATGGTTCTCAAACAATAACTAGTGAAACCGACATATTCTTGTAGCATACAACATGTTTGATTGAAATGCAAATAATTGTGTGCTCTACAATCAATTGTTCAGAAGTTATAAGCAGTTCAAGTTAATTTTCGAAGGCGGGCCAATATGGTTCTCAACCAACAACCAATGAAATCGATATATTCTTGTAGCATGCAACACGCTGATTAATATGCAAAATTATAACGCTCTCTACGATCATTTGTTCAGAAGTTAAAAGGAGTTGAAGTTAGTTTTGGCGGGCGGGCCAAAATGGTTCTCAAACAATAACTAGTGAAACCGACATATTCTTGTAGCATACAACATGTTAGATTAAAATGATAATAATTGTGATCTCTACGATAAATTGTTCAGAAGTTATCAGCAGTTCAAGTTAATTTTCGCGGGCGGGCCAATATGGTTCTCAACCAACAACCAATGAAATCGATATATTCTTGTAGCATGCAACATGCTGATTAATATGCAAAATTATAACGCTCTCTACGATCATTTGTTCAGAAGTTATAAGGAGTTGAAGTTAGTTTTGGCGGGCGGGCCAAAATGGTCCTCAAACAATAACTAGTCAAACGACATATTCTTGTACCATACATGTTAGATTAAAATGATAATAATTGTGATCTCTAAGATCATTTGTTCAGAAGTTATAAGCAGTTCCAATTAATTTTCGCGGGCGGGCCAATATGTTTCTCATCCAACAACTAGTGAAATCGATATATTCTTGTAGCATTCAACATGCTGATTAATATGAAAATTTATTACGCTCTCTAAGATCATTTGTTCAGAAGTTATAAGCATTTCAATTTAATACTCGCTGGCGGACCAATATGGTTCTCAAACAACAACCAGTGAAACCGACATATTCTTGAAACATTCAACATGTTTCATTAAAATACAAATAATTGTGTTCGCTACGATCAATTGTTCAGAAGTTATAAGCAGTTCAAATTAATTTTCGCGGGCTGGCCAATATGGTTCTCAACCAGCAACCAATGAAATCGATATATTCTTGTAGCATGCAACATGCTGATTTATATGCGAAATTATAACGCTCTTTACGATCATTTGTTCAGAAGTTATAAGGAGTTGAAGTTAGTTTTGGCGGGCGGGCCAAAATGGTTCTCAAACAATAACTAGTGAAACCGACATATTCTTGTAGCATACAACATGTTTGATTGAAATGCAAATAATTGTGTTCTCTGCGATCAATTGTTCAGAAGTTATAAACAGTTCAAGTTAATACTCGCGGGCGGGCCAATATGGTTTTCTAAAAACAAGTAGTGAAACCGACATATTCTTGTAGCATTCAATATGTTTCATTAAAATGCAAATAATTGTGTTCTCTACGATCAATTTTTCAGGAGCTATAAGCAGTTCAACTTGATTTTCAGGGGCGAGCCAATATGGTTCTCAACCAACAACTAGTGAAATCGATATATTCTTGTAGCATGCAACATGCTGATTAATATGCAAATTTATTACGCTCTCTAGGATCATTTGTTCAGAAGTTATAAGGAGTTGAAGTTAGTTTTGGCGGGCGGGCCAAAATGGTTCTCAAACAATAACTAGTGAAACCGACATATTCTTGTAGCATACAACATATTTGATTGAAATGCAAATAATTGTGTTCTCTGCGATCAATTGTTCAGAAGTTATAAACAGTTCAAGTTAATACTCGCGGGCGGGCCAATATGGATTTCTAAAAACAACTAGTGAAACCGACATATTCTTGTTGCATACAACATGTTTGATTAAAATGCTAATAATTGTGGTCTCTACGATCAATTGTTCAGGAGTTATAAGCAGTTCAAGTTGATTTTCGCGGGCGGGCCAATATGGTTCTCAACCAACAACCAATGAAATCGATATATTCTTGTAGCATGCAACATGCTGATTGATATGCAAAATAATTACGCTCTCTACGATAATTTGTTCAGAAGTTATAAGGAGTTGAAGTTAATTTTGGCGGGCGGGCCAAAATGGTTCTCAAACAATAACTAGTGAAACCGACATATTCTTGTAGCATACAACATGTTTGATTGAAATGCAAAACATTGTGTGCTCTACAATCAATTGTTCAGAAGTTATAAGCAGTTCAAGTTAATTTTCGCGGGCAGGCCAATATATTTCTCAAACAACAACTAGTGAAATCGATATATTCTTGTAGCATGCAACATGCTGATTAATATGAAAGATTATTACGCTTTCTACGATTATTTGTTCAGTAGTTATAAGCAGTTCAAATAATTTTCGCGGGCGGGCCAATATGGTTCTCAACCAACAACTAGTGAAATCGATATATTCTTGTAGCATGCAACATGCTGATTAATATGCAAATTTATTACGCTCTCTAAGATCATTTGTTCAGAAGTTATAAGCAGTTCAATTTAATATTCGCGGGCGATCCAATATGGTTCTCAAACAACAATTAGTGAAACCGACATATTCTTGAAGCATTCAATATGTTTCATTAAAATGTAAATAATTGTGTTCGCTACGATCAATTGTTCAGAAGTTATAAGCAGTTCAAATTAATTTTCGCAGCGGGCCAATGTGTTTTTCAACCAACAACTAGTGAAATCGATATATTCTTGTAGCATGCAACATGGTGATTAATATGCAATTTTTTTAAGTTCCCTACGAACATTTGTTAAGAAGTTATAAGCAATTCAAGTTAATACTCGCGGGCGGGCCAATATGGTTCTCAAATAACAACTAGTGAGACTGACATATTCTTGTAGCATTCAACATGTTTCATTAAAATGCAAATAATTGTGTTGTCTACGATCAATTTTTAAGGAGTTATAAGCAGTTAAAGTTGATTTTTGCGGCCGGCCAATATGGTTCTCAACCAACAACAAGTGAAATCGATATATTCTTGTAGCATGCAACATGCTGATTAATATGCAAAATTTATAACGCTCTCTACGATCATTTGTTCAGAAGTTATAAACAGTTAAAATTAATACTCGCGGGCGGGCCAATATGGTTTTCTAAAAACAAGAAGTGAAACCGACATATTCTTGTAGCATTCAACATGTTTCATTAAAATGCAAATAATTGTGCTCTCTACGATCAATTGTTCAGGAGTTATAAGCAGTTCAAGTTGATTTTCGCGGGCGGGCCAATATGGTTCTCAACCAAGAACTAGTGAAATCGATATATTCTTGTAGCATGTAACATGCTGATTAACATGCAAAATTATAACGCTTTCTACGATCAATTGTTCAGAAGTTATAAGGAGTTGAAATTAGTTTTGGCGGGCGGGCCAAAATGGTTTTCTAAAAGCAACTAGTGAAACCGACATATTCTTGTAGCCTTCAACATGTTTCATTAAAATGCAAATAATTGTGTTCTCTACGATCATTTGTTCAGAAGTTATAAGCAGTTCAATTTAATACTCGCGGGCGGGCCAATATGGTTCTCAAACAACAACTAGTGAAACCGACATATTCTTGAAGCATTCAACATGTTTCATTAAAATGCAAATAATTGTGTTCGCTACGATCAATTGTTCAGAAGTTATAAGCAGTTCAAGTTAATTTCCGCGGGCGGGCCAATATGGTTATCAACCAACAACTAATGAAATCGATATATTCTTGTAGCATGCAACATGCTGATTAATATGCAAATTTATTACGCTCTCTAGGATCATTTGTTCAGAAGTTATAAGGAGTTGAAGTTATTTTTGGCGGGCGGGCCAAAATGGTTCTCAAACAATAACTAGTGAAACCGACATATTCTTGTAGCATACAACATGTTTGATTGAAATGCAAATAATTGTGTTCTCTGCGATCAATTGTTCAGAAGTTATAAACAGTTCAAGTTAATATTCGCGGGCGGGCCAATATGGTTTTCTAAAAACAACTAGTGAAACCGACATATTCTTGTAGCATTAAATATGTTTCATTAAAATGCAAATAATTGTGTTCTCTACGATCAAGGTTTCAGGAGTTATAAGCAGTTCAAGTTGATTTTCAGGGGCGAGCCAATATGGTTCTCAACCAACAACTAGTGAAATCGATATATTCTTGTAGCATGCAACATGCTAATTAATATGCAAATTTAATAAGCTCTCTAGGATCATTTGTTCAGAAGTTATAAACAGTTCAAATTAATACACGCGGGCGGGCCAATATGGTTTTCTAAAAACAACTAGTGAAACCGACATATTCTTGTTGCATTCAACATGTTTCATTAAAATGCAAATAATTGTGGTCTCTACGATCAATTGTTCAGGAGTTATAAGTAGTTCAAGTTGATTTTCGCGGGCGGGCCAATATGGTTCTCAACCAACAACTAGTGAAATCGATATATACTTGCAGCACGCAACATGCTGATTAATATGCAAATTTATTACGCTCTCTAGGATCATTTGTTCAGAAGTTATAAACAGTTCAAGTTAATACTCGTGGGTGGGCCAATATGGATTTCTAAAAACAACTAGTGAAACCGACATATTCTTGTTGCATACAACATGTTTGATTAAAATGCTATTAATTGTGGTCTCTACGATCAATTGTTCAGGAGTTATAAGCAGTTCAAGTTGATTTTCGCGGGCGGGCCAATATGGTTCTCAACCAACAACCAATGAAATCGATATATTCTTGTAGCATGCAACATGCTGATTGATATGCAAAATAATTACGCTCTCTACGATCATTTGTTCAGAAGTTATAAGGAGTTGAAATTATTTTTGGCGGGCGGTCCAAAATGGTTTTCTAAAAACATCTAGTGAAACCTACATATTCTTGTATCATTCAACATGTTTCATTAAAATGCAAATAATTGTGTTCTCTACGATCAATTGTTCAGGAGTTATAAGCAGTTCAAGTTGATTTTCGCGGGCGGACCAATATGGTTCTCAACCAACAACTACTGAAATCGATATATTCTTCTAGCTTGCAACATGCTGATTAATATGCAAATGTATTACGGTCTCTAGGATCATTTATTCAGAAGTTATAAACAGTTCAAGTTAATTCTCGCGGGCGGGCCAATATGGTTTTCTATAAACAACTAATGAAACCGACATATTCTTGTAGCATTTAAAATGTTTCATTAAAATGCAAATAGTTGTGTGCTCTACGATCAATTGTTCAGAAGTTATAAGCAGTTCAAGTTAATTTTCGCGGGCAGGCCAATATATTTCTCAAACAACAACTAGTGAAATCGATATATTCTTGTAGCATGCAACATGCTGATTAATATGCAAAATTATTACGCTTTCTACGATTACTTGTTCAGAAGTTATAAGCAGTTCAAATTAATTTTCGCGGCGGGCTAATATGGTTCTCAACCAACAACTAATGAAATCGATATATTCTTGTAGCATGTAACAAGCTGTTTAATATGCATAATTATTACGCTTTCTACGATCAATTGTTCAGAAGTTATAAGGAGTTGAAGTTAGTTTTGGCGGGCGGGCCAAAGTGGTTCTCAAACAATAACTAGTGAAACCGACATATTCTTGTAGCATACAACATGTTAGATTAAAATGATAATAATTGTGATCTCTACGATCAATTCTTCAGAAGTTATAAGCAGTTCAAGTTGATTTTCGCGGGCGGGAAAATATGTTTTTCAACCAACAACTAGTGAAATCGATATATTCTTGTAGCATGCAACATGCTGATTAATATGCACATTTTTTATGCTCTCTACGATCATTTGTTCAGAAGCTATGAGCAGTTCAATTTAATACTCGCCGACGGCCATTATGGTTCTCAAATAACAACTAGTAAATCTTACATATTCTTGTAGCATTCAACATGTTTCATTAAAATGCAAATAATTGTGTTGTCTACGATCAATTTTTAAGGAGTTATAAGCAGTTAAAGTTGATTTTTGCGGCCGGCCAATATGTTTCTCAACCAACAACAAGTGAAATCGATATATTCTTGTAGCATGCAACATGCTGATTAATATGCAAATTTATAACGCTCTCTACGATCATTTGTTCAGAAGTTATAAACAGTTAAAATTAATACTCGCGGGCGGGGCAATATGGTTTTCTAAAAACAACTAGTGAAACCGACATATTCTTGTAGCCTTCAACATGTTTCATTAAAATGCAAATAATTGTGTTCTCTACGATCATTTGTTCAGAAGTTATAAGCAGTTCAATTTAATACTCGTGGGCGGGCCAATATGATTCTCAAACAACAACTAGTGAAACCGACATATTCTTGAAGCATTCAACATGTTTCATTAAAATGCAAATAATTGTGTTCGCTACGATCAATTGTTCAGAAGTTATAAGCAGTTCAAGTTAATTTTCTTGGACGGGCCAATATGGTTCTCAACCAACAACCAATGAAATCGATATATTCTTGTAGCATGCAACATGCTGATTAATATGCAAAATTATAACGCTCTCTACGATCAATTGTTCAGAAGTTAGAAGGAGTTGAAGTTAGTTTTGGCAGGCGGGCCAAAATGGTTCTCAAACAATAACTAGTGAAACCGACATATTCTTGTAGCATACAACATGTTTGATTGAAATGCAAATAATTGTGTTCTCTGCGATCAGTTGTTCAGAAGTTATAAACAGTTCAAGTTAATACTCGCGGGCGGGCCAATATGGTTTTCTAAAAACAACTAGTGAAACCGACATATTCTTGTAGCATTCAATATGTTTCATTAAAATGCAAATAATTGTGTTCTCTACGATCATTTTTTCAGGAGATATAAGCAGTTCAAGTTGATTTTCAGGGACGAGCTAATAGGGTTCTCAACCAACAACTAGTGAAATCGATATATTCTTGTAGCATGCAACATGCTAATTAATATGCAAATTTATTACGCTCTCTAGGATCATTTGTTCAGAAGTTATAAACAGTTCAAATTAATACACGCGGGCGGGCCAACATGGTTTTCTAAAAACAACTAGTGAAACCGACATATTCTTGTTGCATTCAACATGTTTCATTAAAATGCAAATAATTGTGGTCTCTACGATCAATTGTTCAGGAGTTATAAGTAGTTCAAGTTGATTTTCGCGGGCGGGCCAATATGGTTCTCAACCAACAACTAGTGAAATCGATATGTTCTTGTAGCATGCAACATGCTGATTAATATGCAAATTTATTACGCTCTCTAGGATCATTTGTTCAGAAGTTATAAACAGTTCAAGTTAATACTCGTGGGCGGGCCAATATGGATTTCTAAAAACAACTAGTGAAACCGACATATTCTTGTTGCATACAACATGTTTGATTAAAATGCTATTAATTGTGGTCTCTACGATCAATTGTTCAGGAGTTATAAGCAGTTCAAGTTGATTTTCGCGGGCGGGCCAATATGGTTCTCAACCAACAACCAATGAAATCGATATATTCTTGTAGCATGCAACATGCTGATTGATATGCAAAATAATTACGCTCTCTACGATCATTTGTTCAGAAGTTATAAAAAGTTGAAGTTAATTTTGGCGGGCGGGCCAAAATGGTTCTCAAACAATAACTAGTGAAACCGCCATATTCTTGTAGCATACAACATGTTTGATTGAAATGCAAATAATTGTGTGCTCTACAATCAATTGTTCAGAAGTTATAAGCAGTTCAGGTTAATTTTTGCGGGCAGGCCAATATATTTCTCAAACAACAACTAGTGAAATCGATATATTCTTGTAGCATGCAACATGCTGATTAATATGAAAGATTATTACGCTTTCTTCGATTATTTGTTCAGTAGTTATAAGCAGTTCAAATAATTTTCGCGGGCGGGCCAATATGGTTATCAACCAACAACTAGTGAAATCGATATATTCTTGTAGCATGCAACATGCTGATCAATATGCAAATTTATTACGCTCTCTAAGATCATTTGTTCAGAAGTTATAAGCAGTTCAATTTAATATTCGCGGGCGATCCAATATGGTTCTCAAACAACAATTAGTGAAACCGACATATTCCTGAAGCATTCAATATGTTTCATTAAAATGCAAATAATTGTGTTCGCTACGATCAATTGTTCAGAAGTTATAATCAGTTCAAGTTAATTTTCGCGGGCGGGCCAATATGGTTCTCAACCAAAAACTAGTGAAATCGATATATTCTTGTAGCATGCAACATGCTGATTAATATGCAAAATTATAACGCTCTCTACGATCATTTGTTCAGAAGTTATAAGGAGTTGAAGTTAGTTCTGGCGGGCGGGCCAAAATGGTTCTCAAACAATAACTAGTGAAACCGACATATTCTTGTAGCATTCAACATGTTAGATTAAAATGATAATAATTGTGATCTCTACTATCAATTGTTCAGAAGTTATAAGCACTTCAAGTTGATTTTCGCGGGCGGGCCAGTATGTTTTTCAACCAAAAACTAGTGAAATCGATATATTCTTGTAGCATGCAACATGCTGATTAATATGCAAATTTTTTATGTTCCCTACGATCATTTGTTCAGAAGTTATAAGCAATTCAAGTTAATACTCGCGGGCGGGCCATAATGGTTCTCAAATAACAACTAGTGAAACTGACATAATCTTGTAGCATTCAACATGTTTCATTAAAATGCAAATAATTTTGTTGTTTACGATCAATTGTTCAGGAGTTATAAGCAGTTAAAGTTGATTTTCGCGGCAGGCCAATATGGTTCTCAACCAAAAACTAGTGAAATCGATATATTCTTGTAGCATGCAACATGCTGATTAATATGCAAATTTATTACGCTCTCTACGATCATTTGTTCAGAAGTTATAAACAGTTCAAGTTAATACTGACGGGCGGGCCAATATGGTTTTCTAAAAACAACTAGTGAAACCGACATATTCTTGTAGCATTCAACAAGTTTCATTAAAATGCAAATAATTGTGCTCTCTACGATCAATTGTTCAGGAGTTATAAGCAGTTCAAGTTGATATTCGCGGGCGGGCCAATATGGTTCTCAACCAACAACTAGTGAAATCGATATATTCTTGTAGCATGCAACATGCTGATTGATATGCAAAATTATTACGCTCTCTACGATCATTTGTTCAGAAGTTATAAGGAGTTGAAGTTAGTTTTGGCGGGCGGGCCAAAATGGTTCTCAAACAATAACTAGTGAAACCGACATATTCTTGTAGCATACAACATGTTTGATTGAAATGCAAATAATTGTGTGCTCTACAATCAATTGTTCAGAAGTTATAAGCAGTTCAAGTTAATTTTCGAAGGCGGGCCAATATGGTTCTCAACCAACAACCAATGAAATCGATATATTCTTGTAGCATGCAACACGCTGATTAATATACAAAATTATAACGCTCTCTACGATCATTTGTTCAGAAGTTATAAGGAGTTGAAGTTAGTTTTGGCGGGCGGGCCAAAATGGTTCTCAAACAATAACTAGTGAAACCGACATAGTCTTGTAGCATACAACATGTTAGATTAAAATGATAATAATTGTGATCTCTACGATAAATTGTTCAGAAGTTATCAGCAGTTCAAGTTAATTTTCGCGGGCGGGCCAATATGGTTCTCAACCAACAACCAATGAAATCGATATATTCTTGTAGCATGCAACATGCTGATTAATATGCAAAATTATAACGCTCTCTACGATCATTTGTTCAGAAGTTATAAGGAGTTGAAGTTAGTTTTGGCGGGCGGGCCAAAATGGTCCTCAAACAATAACTAGTCAAACGACATTTTCTTGTACCATACATGTTAGATTAAAATGATAATAATTGTGATCTCTAAGATCATTTGTTCAGAAGTTATAAGCAGTTCCAATTAATTTTCGCGGGCGGGCCAATATGTTTCTCATCCAACAACTAGTGAAATCGATATATTCTTGTAGCATTCAACATGCTGATTAATATGAAAATTTATTACGCTCTCTAAGATCATTTGTTCAGAAGTTATAAGCATTTCAATTTAATACCCGCTGGCGGACCAATATGGTTCTCAAACAACAACCAGTGAAACCGACATATTCTTGAAACATTCAACATGTTTCATTAAAATGCAAATAATTGTGTTCGCTACGATCAATTGTTCAGAAGTTATAAGCAGTTCAAATTAATTTTCGCGGGCTGGCCAATATGGTTCTCAACCAGCAACCAATGAAATCGATATATTCTTGTAGCATGCAACATGCTGATTTATATGCGAAATTATAACGCTCTTTACGATCATTTGTTCAGAAGTTATAAGGAGTTGAAGTTAGTTTTGGCGGGCGGGCCAAAATGGTTCTCAAACAATAACTAGTGAAAGCGACATATTCTTGTAGCATACAACATGTTTGATTGAAATGCAAATAATTGTGTTCTCTTCGATCAATTGTTCAGAAGTTATAAACAGTTCAAATTAATACTCGCGGGTGGGCCAATTAGGTTTTCTAAAAACAACTAGTGAAACCGACATATTCTTGTAGCATTCAACATGTTTCATTAAAATGCAAAAAATTGTGTTCTCTACGATCAATTTTTCAGGAGTTTTAAGCAGTTCAAGTTGATTTTCAGGGGCGGGCCAATATGGTTCTCAACCAACTAGTGAAATCGATATATTCTTGTAGCATGCAACATGCTGATTAATGTGCAAATTTATTACGTTCTCTAGGATCATTTGTTCAGAAGTTATAAACAGTTCAAGTTAATACTCTCGGACGGGCCAATATGGTTTTCTAAAAACAACTAGTGAAACCGACATATTCTTGTAGCATTCAACATGTTTCATTAAAATGCAAATAATTGTGCTCTCTACGATCAATTGTTCAGGAGTTATAAGCAGTTCAAGTTGATTTTCGCGGGCGAGCCAATATGGTTCTCAACCAAGAACTAGTGAAATCGATATATTCTTGTAGCATGTAACATGCTGATTAACATGCAAAATTATTACGCTTTCTACGATCAATTGTTCAGAAGTTATAAGGAGTTGAAATTAGTTTTGGCGGGCGGGCCAAAATGGTTTTCTAAAAACAACTAGTGAATCCGACATATTCTTGTAGCCTTCAACTTGTTTAATTAAAATGCAAATAATTGTGTTCTCTACGATCAATTTTTCAGGAGTTATAAGCAGTTCAAATTGATTTTCGAGGGCGGGCCAATATGGTTCTCAACCAACAACTAGTGAAATCGATATATTCTTGTAGCATGCAACATGCTGATTAATATGCAAATTTATAACGCTCTCTACGATCATTTGTTCAGAAGTTATAAACAGTTAAAATTAATACTCGCGGGCGGGCCAATATGGTTTTCTAAAAAACAACTAGTGAAACCGACATATTCTTGTAGCCTTCAACATGTTTCATTAAAATGCAAATAATTGTGTTCTCTACGATCATTTGTTCAGAAGTTATAAGCAGTTCAATTTAATACTCGTGGGCCGGCCAATATGGTTCTCAAACAACAACTAGTGAAACCGACATATTCTTGAAGCATTCAACATGTTTCTTTAAAATGCAAATAATTGTGTTCGCTACGATCAATTGTTCAGAAGTTATAAGCAGTTCAAGTTAATTTTCTTGGACGGGCCAATATGGTTCTCAACCAACAACCAATGAAATCGATATATTCTTGTAGCATGCAACATGCTGATTAATATGCAAAATTATAACGCTCTCTACGATCAATTGTTCAGAAGTTAGAAGGAGTTGAAGTTAGTTTTGGCAGGCGGGCCAGAATGGTTCTCAAACAATAACTAGTGAAACCGACATATTCTTGTAGCATACAACATGTTTGATTGAAATGCAAATAATTGTGTTCTCTGCGATCAGTTGTTCAGAAGTTATAAACAGTTCAAGTTAATACTCGCGGGCGGGCCAATATGGTTTTCTAAAAACAACTAGTGAAACCGACATATTCTTGTAGCATTCAATATGTTTCATTAAAATGCAAATAATTGTGTTCTCTACGATCAATTTTTCAGGAGTTATAAGCAGTTCAAGTTGATTTTCAGGGGCGAGCCAATAGGGTTCTCAACCAACAACTAGTGAAATCGATATATTCTTGTAGCATGCAACATGCTAATTAATATGCAAATTTATTACGCTCTCTAGGATCATTTGTTCAGAAGTTATAAACAGTTCAAATTAATACACGCGGGCGGGCCAATATGGTTTTCTAAAAACAACTAGTGAAACCGACATATTCTTGTTGCAATCAACATGTTTCATTAAAATGCAAATAATTGTGGTCTCTACGATCAATTGTTCAGGAGTTATAAGTAGTTCAAGTTGATTTTCGCGGGCGGGCCAATATGGTTCTCAACCAACAACTAGTGAAATCGATATGTTCTTGTAGCATGCAACATGCTGATTAATATGCAAATTTATTACGCTCTCTAGGATCATTTGTTCAGAAGTTAAAAACAGTTCAAGTTAATACTCGTGGGCGGGCCAATATGGATTTCTAAAAACAACTAGTGAAACCGACATATTCTTGTTGCATACAACATGTTTGATTAAAATGCTATTAATTGTGGTCTCTACGATCAATTGTTCAGGAGTTATAAGCAGTTCAAGTTGATTTTCGCGGGCGGGCCAATATGGTTCTCAACCAACAACCAATGAAATCGATATATTCTTGTAGCATGCAACATGCTGATTGACATGCAAAATAATTACGCTCTCTACGATCATTTGTTCAGAAGTTATAAGGAGTTGAAGTTAATTTTGGCGGGCGGGCCAAAATGGTTCTCAAACAATAACTAGTGAAACCGACATATTCTTGTAGCATTCAACATGTTAGATTAAAATGCAAATAATTGTGTTCTCTACGATCAATTTTTCAGGAGTTATAAGCAGTTCAAGTTGATTTTCAGGGGCGAGCCAATAGGGTTCTCAACCAACAACCAATGAAACCGACATATTCTTGTAGCAAACAACATGTTTGATTGAAATGCAAATAATTGTGTGCTCTACAATCAATTGTTCAGAAGTTATAAGCAGTTCAAGTTAATTTTCGCGGGCAGGCCAATATATTTCTCAAACAACAACTAGTGAAATCGATATATTCTTGTAGCATGCAACATGCTGATTAATATGAAAGATTATTACGCTTTCTACGATTATTTGTTCAGTAGTTATAAGCAGTTCAAATAATTTTCGCGGGCGGGCCAATATGGTTCTCAACCAACAACTAGTGAAATCGATATATTCTTGTAGCATGCAACATGCTGATCAATATGCAAATTTATTACGCTCTCTAAGATCATTTGTTCAGAAGTTATAAGCAGTTCAATTTAATATTCGCGGGCGATCCAATATGGTTCTCAAACAACAATTAGTGAAACCGATATATTCCTGAAGCATTCAATATATTTCATTAAAATACAAATAATTGTGTTCGCTACGATCAATTGTTCAGAAGTTATAAGCAGTTGAAGTTAGTTTTGGCGGGCGGGCCAATATGGTTCTCAACCAACAACCATTGAAATCGATATATTCTTGTAGCATGCAACATGCTGATTAATATGCAAAATTATAACGCTCTCTACGATCATTTGTTCAGAAGTTATAAGGAGTTGAAGTTAGTTCTGGCGGGCGGGCCAAAATGGTTCTCAAACAATAACTAGTGAAACCGACATATTCTTGTAGCATTCAACATGTTAGATTAAAATGATAATAATTGTGATCTCTACTATCAATTGTTCAGAAGTTATAAGCACTTCAAGTTGATTTTCGCGGGCGGGCCAATATGGTTCTCAACCAACAACCAATGAAATCGATATATTCTTGTAGCATGCAACATGCTGATTGATATGCAAAATAATTACGCTCTCTACGATCATTTGTTCAGAAGTTATAAGGAGTTGAAGTTAATTTTGGCGGGCGGGCCAAAATGGATTTCTAAAAACAACTAGTGAAACCGACATATTCTTGTTGCATACAACATGTTTGATTAAAATGCTATTAATTGTGGTCTCTACGATCAATTGTTCAGGAGTTATAAGCAGTTCAAGTTGATTTTCGCGGGCGGGCAATATGGTTCTCAACCAACAACCAATGAAATCGATATATTCTTGTAGCATGCAACATGCTGATTGATATGCAAAATAATTACGCTCTCTACGATCATTTGTTCAGAAGTTATAAAGAGTTGAAGTTAATTTTGGCGGGCGGGCCAAAATGGTTCTCAAACAATAACTAGTGAAACCGACATATTCTTGTAGCATTCAACATGTTAGATTAAAATGCAAATAATTGTGTTCTCTACGATCAATTTTTCAGGAGTTATAAGCAGTTCAAGTTGATTTTCAGGGGCGAGCCAATAGGGTTCTCAACCAACAACCAATGAAACCGACATATTCTTGTAGCAAACAACATGTTTGATTGAAATGCAAATAATTGTGTGCTCTACAATCAATTGTTCAGAAGTTATAAGCAGTTCAAGTTAATTTTCGCGGGCAGGCCAATATATTTCTCAAACAACAACTAGTGAAATCGATATATTCTTGTAGCATGCAACATGCTGATTAATATGAAAGATTATTACGCTTTCTACGATTATTTGTTCAGTAGTTATAAGCAGTTCAAATAATTTTCGCGGGCGGGCCAATATGGTTCTTAACCAACAACTAGTGAAATCGATATATTCTTGTAGCATGCAACATGCTGATCAATATGCAAATTTATTACGCTCTCTAAGATCATTTGTTCAGAAGTTATAAGCAATTCAATTTAATATTCGCGGGCGATCCAATATGGATTTCTAAAAACAACTAGTGAAACCGACATATTCTTGTTGCATACAACATGTTTGATTAAAATGCTATTAATTGTGGTCTCTACGATCAATTGTTCAGGAGTTATAAGCAGTTCAAGTTGATTTTCGCGGGCGGGCCAATATGGTTCTCAACCAACAACCAATGAAATCGATATATTCTTGTAGCATGCAACATGCTGATTGATATGCAAAATAATTACGCTCTCTACGATCATTTGTTCAGAAGTTATAAAAAGTTGAAGTTAATTTTGGCGGGCGGGCCAAAATGGTTCTCAAACAATAACTAGTGAAACCGCCATATTCTTGTAGCATACAACATGTTTGATTGAAATGCAAATAATTGTGTGCTCTACAATCAATTGTTCAGAAGTTATAAGCAGTTCAGGTTAATTTTTGCGGGCAGGCCAATATATTTCTCAAACAACAACTAGTGAAATCGATATATTCTTGTAGCATGCAACATGCTGATTAATATGAAAGATTATTACGCTTTCTTCGATTATTTGTTCAGTAGTTATAAGCAGTTCAAATAATTTTCGCGGGCGGGCCAATATGGTTATCAACCAACAACTAGTGAAATCGATATATTCTTGTAGCATGCAACATGCTGATCAATATGCAAATTTATTACGCTCTCTAAGATCATTTGTTCAGAAGTTATAAGCAGTTCAATTTAATATTCGCGGGCGATCCAATATGGTTCTCAAACAACAATTAGTGAAACCGACATATTCCTGAAGCATTCAATATGTTTCATTAAAATGCAAATAATTGTGTTCGCTACGATCAATTGTTCAGAAGTTATAATCAGTTCAAGTTAATTTTCGCGGGCGGGCCAATATGGTTCTCAACCAAAAACTAGTGAAATCGATATATTCTTGTAGCATGCAACATGCTGATTAATATGCAAAATTATAACGCTCTCTACGATCATTTGTTCAGAAGTTATAAGGAGTTGAAGTTAGTTCTGGCGGGCGGGCCAAAATGGTTCTCAAACAATAACTAGTGAAACCGACATATTCTTGTAGCATTCAACATGTTAGATTAAAATGATAATAATTGTGATCTCTACTATCAATTGTTCAGAAGTTATAAGCACTTCAAGTTGATTTTCGCGGGCGGGCCAGTATGTTTTTCAACCAAAAACTAGTGAAATCGATATATTCTTGTAGCATGCAACATGCTGATTAATATGCAAATTTTTTATGTTCCCTACGATCATTTGTTCAGAAGTTATAAGCAATTCAAGTTAATACTCGCGGGCGGGCCATAATGGTTCTCAAATAACAACTAGTGAAACTGACATAATCTTGTAGCATTCAACATGTTTCATTAAAATGCAAATAATTTTGTTGTTTACGATCAATTGTTCAGGAGTTATAAGCAGTTAAAGTTGATTTTCGCGGCAGGCCAATATGGTTCTCAACCAAAAACTAGTGAAATCGATATATTCTTGTAGCATGCAACATGCTGATTAATATGCAAATTTATTACGCTCTCTACGATCATTTGTTCAGAAGTTATAAACAGTTCAAGTTAATACTGACGGGCGGGCCAATATGGTTTTCTAAAAACAACTAGTGAAACCGACATATTCTTGTAGCATTCAACAAGTTTCATTAAAATGCAAATAATTGTGCTCTCTACGATCAATTGTTCAGGAGTTATAAGCAGTTCAAGTTGATATTCGCGGGCGGGCCAATATGGTTCTCAACCAACAACTAGTGAAATCGATATATTCTTGTAGCATGCAACATGCTGATTGATATGCAAAATTATTACGCTCTCTACGATCATTTGTTCAGAAGTTATAAGGAGTTGAAGTTAGTTTTGGCGGGCGGGCCAAAATGGTTCTCAAACAATAACTAGTGAAACCGACATATTCTTGTAGCATACAACATGTTTGATTGAAATGCAAATAATTGTGTGCTCTACAATCAATTGTTCAGAAGTTATAAGCAGTTCAAGTTAATTTTCGAAGGCGGGCCAATATGGTTCTCAACCAACAACCAATGAAATCGATATATTCTTGTAGCATGCAACACGCTGATTAATATACAAAATTATAACGCTCTCTACGATCATTTGTTCAGAAGTTATAAGGAGTTGAAGTTAGTTTTGGCGGGCGGGCCAAAATGGTTCTCAAACAATAACTAGTGAAACCGACATATTCTTGTAGCATACAACATGTTAGATTAAAATGATAATAATTGTGATCTCTACGATAAATTGTTCAGAAGTTATCAGCAGTTCAAGTTAATTTTCGCGGGCGGGCCAATATGGTTCTCAACCAACAACCAATGAAATCGATATATTCTTGTAGCATGCAACATGCTGATTAATATGCAAAATTATAACGCTCTCTACGATCATTTGATCAGAAGTTATAAGGAGTTGAAGTTAGTTTTGGCGGGCGGGCCAAAATGGTCCTCAAACAATAACTAGTCAAACGACATTTTCTTGTACCATACATGTTAGATTAAAATGATAATAATTGTGATCTCTAAGATCATTTGTTCAGAAGTTATAAGCAGTTCCAATTAATTTTCGCGGGCGGGCCAATATGTTTCTCATCCAACAACTAGTGAAATCGATATATTCTTGTAGCATTCAACATGCTGATTAATATGAAAATTTATTACGCTCTCTAAGATCATTTGTTCAGAAGTTATAAGCATTTCAATTTAATACCCGCTGGCGGACCAATATGGTTCTCAAACAACAACCAGTGAAACCGACATATTCTTGAAACATTCAACATGTTTCATTAAAATGCAAATAATTGTGTTCGCTACGATCAATTGTTCAGAAGTTATAAGCAGTTCAAATTAATTTTCGCGGGCTGGCCAATATGGTTCTCAACCAGCAACCAATGAAATCGATATATTCTTGTAGCATGCAACATGCTGATTTATATGCGAAATTATAACGCTCTTTACGATCATTTGTTCAGAAGTTATAAGGAGTTGAAGTTAGTTTTGGCGGGCGGGCCAAAATGGTTCTCAAACAATAACTAGTGAAAGCGACATATTCTTGTAGCATACAACATGTTTGATTGAAATGCAAATAATTGTGTTCTCTTCGATCAATTGTTCAGAAGTTATAAACAGTTCAAATTAATACTCGCGGGTGGGCCAATTAGGTTTTCTAAAAACAACTAGTGAAACCGACATATTCTTGTAGCATTCAACATGTTTCATTAAAATGCAAAAAATTGTGTTCTCTACGATCAATTTTTCAGGAGTTTTAAGCAGTTCAAGTTGATTTTCAGGGGCGGGCCAATATGGTTCTCAACCAACTAGTGAAATCGATATATTCTTGTAGCATGCAACATGCTGATTAATGTGCAAATTTATTACGTTCTCTAGGATCATTTGTTCAGAAGTTATAAACAGTTCAAGTTAATACTCTCGGACGGGCCAATATGGTTTTCTAAAAACAACTAGTGAAACCGACATATTCTTGTAGCATTCAACATGTTTCATTAAAATGCAAATAATTGTGCTCTCTACGATCAATTGTTCAGGAGTTATAAGCAGTTCAAGTTGATTTTCGCGGGCGAGCCAATATGGTTCTCAACCAAGAACTAGTGAAATCGATATATTCTTGTAGCATGTAACATGCTGATTAACATGCAAAATTATTACGCTTTCTACGATCAATTGTTCAGAAGTTATAAGGAGTTGAAATTAGTTTTGGCGGGCGGGCCAAAATGGTTTTCTAAAAACAACTAGTGAATCCGACATATTCTTGTAGCCTTCAACTTGTTTAATTAAAATGCAAATAATTGTGTTCTCTACGATCAATTTTTCAGGAGTTATAAGCAGTTCAAATTGATTTTCGAGGGCGGGCCAATATGGTTCTCAACCAACAACTAGTGAAATCGATATATTCTTGTAGCATGCAACATGCTGATTAATATGCAAATTTATAACGCTCTCTACGATCATTTGTTCAGAAGTTATAAACAGTTAAAATTAATACTCGCGGGCGGGCCAATATGGTTTTCTAAAAAACAACTAGTGAAACCGACATATTCTTGTAGCCTTCAACATGTTTCATTAAAATGCAAATAATTGTGTTCTCTACGATCATTTGTTCAGAAGTTATAAGCAGTTCAATTTAATACTCGTGGGCCGGCCAATATGGTTCTCAAACAACAACTAGTGAAACCGACATATTCTTGAAGCATTCAACATGTTTCTTTAAAATGCAAATAATTGTGTTCGCTACGATCAATTGTTCAGAAGTTATAAGCAGTTCAAGTTAATTTTCTTGGACGGGCCAATATGGTTCTCAACCAACAACCAATGAAATCGATATATTCTTGTAGCATGCAACATGCTGATTAATATGCAAAATTATAACGCTCTCTACGATCAATTGTTCAGAAGTTAGAAGGAGTTGAAGTTAGTTTTGGCAGGCGGGCCAGAATGGTTCTCAAACAATAACTAGTGAAACCGACATATTCTTGTAGCATACAACATGTTTGATTGAAATGCAAATAATTGTGTTCTCTGCGATCAGTTGTTCAGAAGTTATAAACAGTTCAAGTTAATACTCGCGGGCGGGCCAATATGGTTTTCTAAAAACAACTAGTGAAACCGACATATTCTTGTAGCATTCAATATGTTTCATTAAAATGCAAATAATTGTGTTCTCTACGATCAATTTTTCAGGAGTTATAAGCAGTTCAAGTTGATTTTCAGGGGCGAGCCAATAGGGTTCTCAACCAACAACTAGTGAAATCGATATATTCTTGTAGCATGCAACATGCTAATTAATATGCAAATTTATTACGCTCTCTAGGATCATTTGTTCAGAAGTTATAAACAGTTCAAATTAATACACGCGGGCGGGCCAATATGGTTTTCTAAAAACAACTAGTGAAACCGACATATTCTTGTTGCAATCAACATGTTTCATTAAAATGCAAATAATTGTGGTCTCTACGATCAATTGTTCAGGAGTTATAAGTAGTTCAAGTTGATTTTCGCGGGCGGGCCAATATGGTTCTCAACCAACAACTAGTGAAATCGATATGTTCTTGTAGCATGCAACATGCTGATTAATATGCAAATTTATTACGCTCTCTAGGATCATTTGTTCAGAAGTTATAAACAGTTCAAGTTAATACTCGTGGGCGGGCCAATATGGATTTCTAAAAACAACTAGTGAAACCGACATATTCTTGTTGCATACAACATGTTTGATTAAAATGCTATTAATTGTGGTCTCTACGATCAATTGTTCAGGAGTTATAAGCAGTTCAAGTTGATTTTCGCGGGCGGGCCAATATGGTTCTCAACCAACAACCAATGAAATCGATATATTCTTGTAGCATGCAACATGCTGATTGACATGCAAAATAATTACGCTCTCTACGATCATTTGTTCAGAAGTTATAAGGAGTTGAAGTTAATTTTGGCGGGCGGGCCAAAATGGTTCTCAAACAATAACTAGTGAAACCGACATATTCTTGTAGCATTCAACATGTTAGATTAAAATGCAAATAATTGTGTTCTCTACGATCAATTTTTCAGGAGTTATAAGCAGTTCAAGTTGATTTTCAGGGGCGAGCCAATAGGGTTCTCAACCAACAACCAATGAAACCGACATATTCTTGTAGCAAACAACATGTTTGATTGAAATGCAAATAATTGTGTGCTCTACAATCAATTGTTCAGAAGTTATAAGCAGTTCAAGTTAATTTTCGCGGGCAGGCCAATATATTTCTCAAACAACAACTAGTGAAATCGATATATTCTTGTAGCATGCAACATGCTGATTAATATGAAAGATTATTACGCTTTCTACGATTATTTGTTCAGTAGTTATAAGCAGTTCAAATAATTTTCGCGGGCGGGCCAATATGGTTCTCAACCAACAACTAGTGAAATCGATATATTCTTGTAGCATGCAACATGCTGATCAATATGCAAATTTATTACGCTCTCTAAGATCATTTGTTCAGAAGTTATAAGCAGTTCAATTTAATATTCGCGGGCGATCCAATATGGTTCTCAAACAACAATTAGTGAAACCGATATATTCCTGAAGCATTCAATATATTTCATTAAAATACAAATAATTGTGTTCGCTACGATCAATTGTTCAGAAGTTATAAGCAGTTGAAGTTAGTTTTGGCGGGCGGGCCAATATGGTTCTCAACCAACAACCATTGAAATCGATATATTCTTGTAGCATGCAACATGCTGATTAATATGCAAAATTATAACGCTCTCTACGATCATTTGTTCAGAAGTTATAAGGAGTTGAAGTTAGTTCTGGCGGGCGGGCCAAAATGGTTCTCAAACAATAACTAGTGAAACCGACATATTCTTGTAGCATTCAACATGTTAGATTAAAATGATAATAATTGTGATCTCTACTATCAATTGTTCAGAAGTTATAAGCACTTCAAGTTGATTTTCGCGGGCGGGCCAATATGGTTCTCAACCAACAACCAATGAAATCGATATATTCTTGTAGCATGCAACATGCTGATTGATATGCAAAATAATTACGCTCTCTACGATCATTTGTTCAGAAGTTATAAGGAGTTGAAGTTAATTTTGGCGGGCGGGCCAAAATGGATTTCTAAAAACAACTAGTGAAACCGACATATTCTTGTTGCATACAACATGTTTGATTAAAATGCTATTAATTGTGGTCTCTACGATCAATTGTTCAGGAGTTATAAGCAGTTCAAGTTGATTTTCGCGGGCGGGCAATATGGTTCTCAACCAACAACCAATGAAATCGATATATTCTTGTAGCATGCAACATGCTGATTGATATGCAAAATAATTACGCTCTCTACGATCATTTGTTCAGAAGTTATAAGGAGTTGAAGTTAATTTTGGCGGGCGGGCCAAAATGGTTCTCAAACAATAACTAGTGAAACCGACATATTCTTGTAGCATTCAACATGTTAGATTAAAATGCAAATAATTGTGTTCTCTACGATCAATTTTTCAGGAGTTATAAGCAGTTCAAGTTGATTTTCAGGGGCGAGCCAATAGGGTTCTCAACCAACAACCAATGAAACCGACATATTCTTGTAGCAAACAACATGTTTGATTGAAATGCAAATAATTGTGTGCTCTACAATCAATTGTTCAGAAGTTATAAGCAGTTCAAGTTAATTTTCGCGGGCAGGCCAATATATTTCTCAAACAACAACTAGTGAAATCGATATATTCTTGTAGCATGCAACATGCTGATTAATATGAAAGATTATTACGCTTTCTACGATTATTTGTTCAGTAGTTATAAGCAGTTCAAATAATTTTCGCGGGCGGGCCAATATGGTTCTTAACCAACAACTAGTGAAATCGATATATTCTTGTAGCATGCAACATGCTGATCAATATGCAAATTTATTACGCTCTCTAAGATCATTTGTTCAGAAGTTATAAGCAATTCAATTTAATATTCGCGGGCGATCCAATATGGTTCTCAAACAACAATTTGTGAAACCGATATATTCCTGAAGCATTCAATATATTTCATTAAAATACAAATAATTGTGTTCGCTACGATCAATTGTTCAGAAGTTATAAGCAGTTCAAGTTAATTTTCGCGGGCGGGCCAATATGGTTCTCAACCAACAACCATTGAAATCGATATATTCTTGTAGCATGCAACATGCTGATTAATATGCAAAATTATAACGCTCTCTACGATCATTTGTTCAGAAGTTATAAGGAGTTGAAGTTAGTTCTGGCGGGCGGGCCAAAATGGTTCTCAAACAATAACTAGTGAAACCGACATATTCTTGTAGCATTCAACATGTTAGATTAAAATGATAATAATTGTGATCTCTACTATCAATTGTTCAGAAGTTATAAGCACTTCAAGTTGATTTTCGCGGGCGGGCCAGTATGTTTTTCAACCAAAAACTAGTGAAATCGATATATTCTAGTAGCATGCAACATGCTGATTAATATGCAAATTTTTTATGTTCCCTACGATCATTTGTTCAGAAGTTATAAGCAATTCAAGTTAATACTCGCAGGCGGGCCAATATGGTTCTCAAATAACAACTAGTGAAACTGACATATTCTTGCAGCATTCAACATGTTTCATTAAAATGCAAATAATTTTGTTGTTTACGATCAATTGTTCAGGAGTTATAAGCAGTTAAAGTTGATTTTCGCGGCAGGCCAATATGGTTCTCAACCAACAACAAGTGAAATCGATATATTCTTGTAGCATGCAACATGCTGATTAATATGCAAATTTATTACGCTCTCTACGATCATTTGTTCAGAAGTTATAAACAGTTCAAGTTAATACTGATGGGCGGGCCAATATGGTTTTCTAAAAACAACTAGTGAAACCGACATATTCTTGTAGCATTCAACAAGTTTCATTAAAATGCAAATAATTGTGCTCTCTACGATCAATTGTTCAGGAGTTATAAGCAGTTCAAGTTGATATTCGCGGGCGGGCCAATATGGTTCTCAACCAACAACTAGTGAAATCGATATATTCTTGTAGCATGCAACATGCTGATTGATATGCAAAATTATTACGCTCTCTACGATCATTTGTTCAGAAGTTATAAGGAGTTGAAGTTAGTTTTGGCGGGCGGGCCAAAATGGTTCTCAAACAATATCTAGTGAAACCGACATATTCTTGTAGCGTACAACATGTTTGATTGAAATGCAAATAATTGTGTGCTCTACAATCAATTGTTCAGAAGTTATAAGCAGTTCAAGTTAATTTTCGCGGGCGGGCCAATATGGTTCTCAACCAACAACCAATGAAATCGATATATTCTTGTAGCATGCAATATGCTGATTAATATACAAAATTATAACGCTCTCTACGATCATTTGTTCAGAAGTTATAAGGAGTTGAAGTTAGTTTTGGCGGGCGGACCAAAATGGTTCTCAAACAATAACTAGTGAAACCGACATATTCTTGTAGCATACAACATGTTAGATTAAAATGATAATAATTGTGATCTCTACGATAAATTGTTCAGAATTTATCAGCAGTTCAAGTTAATTTTCGCGGGCGGGCCAATATGGTTCTCAACCAACAACCAATGAAATCGATATATTCTTGTAGCATACAACATGCTGATTAATATGAAAATTTATTACGCTCTCTAAGATCATTTGTTCAGAAGTTATAAGCATTTCAATTTAATACCCGCTGGCGGACCAATATGGTTCTCAAACAACAACCAGTGAAACCGACATATTCTTGTAGCATTCAACATGTTTCATTAAAATGCAAATAATTGTGTTCGCTACGATCAATTGTTCAGAAGTTATAAGTAGTTCAAGTTGATTTTCGCGGGCGGGCCAATATGGTTCTCAACCAACAACTAGTGAAATCGATATGCTCTTGTAGCATGCAACATGCTGATTAATATGCAAATTTATTACGCTCTCTAGGATCATTTGTTCAGAAGTTATAAGCAGTTCCAATTAATTTTCGCGGGCGGGCCAATATGTTTCTCATCCAACAACTAGTGAAATCGATATATTCTTGTAGCATTCAACATGCTGATTAATATGAAAATTTATTACGCTCTTTAAGATCATTTGTTCAGAAGTTATAAGCATTTCAATTTAATACCCGCTGGCGGACCAATATGGTTCTCAAACAACAACCAGTGAAACCGACATATTCTTGTAGCATTCAACATGTTTCATTAAAATGCAAATAATTGTGTTCGCTACGATCAATTTTTCAGAAGTTATAAGTAGTTCAAGTTGATTTTCGCGGGCGGGCCAATATGGTTCTCAACCAACAACTAGTGAAATCGATATGCTCTTGTAGCATGCAATTTGCTGATTAATATGCAAATTTATTACGCTCTCTAGGATCATTTGTTCAGAAGTTATAAACAGTTCAAGTTAATACTCGTGGGCGGGCCAATATGGATTTCTAAAAACAACTAGTGAAACCGACATATTCTTGTTGCATACAACATGTTTGATTAAAATGCTATTAATTGTGGTCTCTACGATCAATTGTTCAGGAGTTATAAGCAGTTCAAGTTGATTTTCGCGGGCGGGCCAATATGGTTCTCAACCAACAACCAATGAAATCGATATATTCTTGTAGCATGCAACATGCTGATTGATATGCAAAATAATTACGCTCTCTACGATCATTTGTTCAGAAGTTATAAGGAGTTGAAGTTAATTTTCGCGGGCAGGCCAATATATTTCTCAAACAACAACTAGTGAAATCGATATATTCTTGTAGCATGCAACATGCTGATTAATATGAAAGATTATTACGCTTTCTACGATTATTTGTTCAGTAGTTATAAGCAGTTCAAATAATTTTCGCGGGCGGGCCAATATGGTTCTCAACCAACAACTAGTAAAATCGATATATTCTTGTAGCATGCAACATGCTGATCAATATGCAAATTTATTACGCTCTCTAAGATCATTTGTTCAGAAGTTATAAGCAGTTCAATTTAATATTCGCGGGCGATCCAATATGGTTCTCAAACAACAATTAGTGAAACCGATATATTCCTGAAGCATTCAATATATTTCAATAAAATGCAAATAATTGTGTTCGCTATGATCAATTGTTCAGAAGTTATAAGCAGTTCAAGTTAATTTTCGCGGGCGGGCCAATATGGTTCTCAACCAACAACCATTGAAATCGATATATTCTTGTAGCATGCAACATGCTGATTAATATGCAAAATTATAACGCTCTCTACGATCATTTGTTCAGAAGTTATAAGGAGTTGAAGTTAGTTCTGGCGGGCGGGCCAAAATGGTTCTCAAACAATAACTAGTGAAACCGACATATTCTTGTAGCATTCAACATGTTAGATTAAAATGATAATAAATGTGATCTCTACTATCAATTGTTCAGAAGTTATAAGCACTTCAAGTTGATTTTCGCGGGCGGCCAGTATGTTCAACCAAAAACTAGTGAAATCGATATATTCTAGTAGCATGCAACATGCTGATTAAAATGCAAATTTTTTATGTTCCCTACGATCATTTGTTCAGAAGTTATAAGCAATTCAAGTTAATACTCGCGGGCGGGCCAATATTGTTCTCAAATAACAACTAGTGAAACTGACATATTCTTGCAGCATTCAACATGTTTCATTAAAATGCAAATAATTTTGTTGTTTACGATCAATTGTTCAGGAGTTATAAGCAGTTAAAGTTGATTTTCGCGGCAGGCCAATATGGTTCTCAACCAACAACAAGTGAAATCGATATATTCTTGTAGCATGCAACATGCTGATTAATATGCAAATTTATTACGCTCTCTACGATCATTTGTTCAGAAGTTATAAACATTTCAAGTTAATACTGACGGGCGGGCCAATATGGTTTTCTAAAAACAACTAGTGAAACCGACATATTCTTGTAGCATTCAACAAGTTTCATTAAAATGCAAATAATTGTGCTCTCTACGATCAATTGTTCAGGAGTTATAAGCAGTTCAAGTTGATATTCGCGGGCGGGCCAATATGGTTCTCAACCAACAACTAGTGAAATCGATATATTCTTGTAGCATGCAACATGCTGATTGATATGCAAAATTATTACGCTCTCTACGATCATTTGTTCAGAAGTTATAAGGAGTTGAAGTTAGTTTTGGCGGGCGGGCCAAAATGGTTCTCAAACAATAACTAGTGAAACCGACATATTCTTGTAGCATACAACATGTTTGATTGAAATGCAAATAATTGTGTGCTCTACAATCAATTGTTCAGAAGTTATAAGCAGTTCAAGTTGATATTCGCGGGCGGGCCAATATGGTTCTCAACCAACAACCAATGAAATCGATATATTCTTGTAGCATGCAACATGCTCATTAATATACAAAATTATAACGCTCTCTACGATGATTTGTTCAGAAGTTATAAGGAGTTGAAGTTAGTTTTGGCGGGCGGGCCAAAATGGTTCTCAAACAATAACTAGTGAAACCGACATATTCTTGCAGCATTCAACATGTTTCATTAAAATGCAAATAATTTTGTTGTTTACGATCAATTGTTCAGGAGTTATAAGCAGTTAAAGTTGATTTTCGCGGCAGGCCAATATGGTTCTCAAACAACAACAAGTGAAATCGATATATTCTTGTAGCATGCAACATGCTGATTAATATGCAAATTTATTACGCTCTCTACGATCATTTGTTCAGAAGTTATAAACAGTTCAAGTTAATATTGACGGGCGGGCCAATATGGTTTTCTAAAAACAACTAGTGAAACCGACATATTCTTGTAGCATTCAACAAGTTTCATTAAAATGCAAATAATTGTGCTCTCTAAGATCATTTGTTCAGAAGTTATAAGCAGTTCCAATTAATTTTCGCGGGCGGGCCAATATGTTTCTCATCCAACAACTAGTGAAATCGATATATTCTTGTAGCATTCAACATGCTGATTAATATGAAAATTTATTACGCTCTCTAAGATCATTTGTTCAGAAGTTATAAGCATTTCAATTTAATACCCGCTGGCGGACCAATATGGTTCTCAAACAACAACCAGTGAAACCGACATATTCTTGTAGCATTCAACATGTTTCATTAAAATGCAAATAATTGTGTTCGCTACGATCAATTGTTCAGAAGTTATAAGCAGTTCAATTTAATTTTCGCGGGCTGGCCAATATGGTTCTAAACCAGCAACCAATGAAATCGATATATTCTTGTAGCATGCAACATGCTGATTAATATGCGAAATTATAACGCTCTTTACGATCATTTGTTCAGAAGTTATAAGGAGTTGAAGTTAGTTTTGGCGGGCGGGCCAAAATGGTTCTCAAACAATAACTAGTGAAAGCGACATATTCTTGTAGCATACAACATGTTTGATTGAAATGCAAATAATTGTGTTCTCTACGATCAATTGTTCAGAAGTTATAAACAGTTCAAGTTAATACTCGCGGGCGGGCCAATTAGGTTTTCTAAAAACAACTAGTGAAACCGACATATTCTTGTAGCATTCAACATGTTTCATTAAAATGCAAATAATTGTGTTCTCTACGATCAATTTTTCAGGAGTTATAAGCAGTTCAAGTTGATTTTCAGGGGCGGGCCAATATGGTTCTCAACCAACTAGTGAAATCGATATATTCTTGTAGCATGCAACATGCTGATTAATATGCAAATTTATTACGTTCTCTAGGATCATTTGTTCAGAAGTTATAAACAGTTCAAGTTAATACTCTCGGACGGGCCAATATGGTTTTCTAAAAACAACTAGTGAAACCGACATATTCTTGTAGCATTCAACATGTTTCATTAAAATGCAAATAATTGTGATCTCTACGATTAATTGTTCAGGAGTTATAAGCAGTTAAAGTTGATTTTCGCGGGCGGGCCAATATGGTTCTCAACCAACAACTAGTGAAGTCGATATATTCTTGTAGCATGGAGCATGCTGAATAATATGCAAAATGATTACGCTTTCTACGATCAATTGTTCAGAAGTAATAAGGAGTTGAAATTAGTTTTAGCGGGCGCCCCAAAATGGTTTTCTAAAAACAACTAATGAAACCGACATATTTTTGTAGCATTCAACATGTTTCAATAAAATGCAAATAATTGTTTTCTACTATCAATTGTTCAGGAGTTATAAGCAGTTCAAGTTGATTTTCGCGGGCGGGCCAATATGGATCTCAACCAACAACTTGTGAAATCGATATATTCTTGTAGCATGCAACGTGCTGATTAATAGGCAAATTTATTACGCTCTCTAGGATCATTTGTTCAGAAGTTATAAGCATTTCAATTTAATACTCGCGGGCGGGCCAATATGGTTCTCAAACAACAACTAGTGAAACCGACATATTCTTGAAGCATTCAACATGTTTCATTAAAATGCAAATAATTGTGTTCGCTACGATCAATTGTTCAGAAGTTATAAGCAGTTCAAGTTGATTTTCGCGGGCGGGCCAATATGGTTCTCAACCAACAACTAGTGAAATCGATATATTCTTGTAGCATGCAACATGCTGATTAATATGCAAAATTATAACGCTTTCTACGATTATTTGTTCAGAAGTTATAAGCAGTTCAAATTAATTTTCGCGGGCGGGACAATATGGTTCTCAACCAACAACTAGTGAAATCGATATATTCTTGTAGCATGCAACATGTTGATTAATATGCAAATTTAGTACGCTCTCTAAGATAATTTGTTCAGAAGTTATAAGAAGTTCAATTTAATATTCGCGGGCGGGCCAATATGGTTCTCAAACAACAACTAGTGAAACCGACATATTCTTGAAGCATTCAACATGTTTCATTAAAATGCAAATAATTGTGTTCGCTACGATCAATTGTTCAGAAGTTATAAGCAGTTCAATTTAATTTCCGCGGGCGGGCCAATATGCTTCTCAACCAACAACTAATGAACTTGATATATTCTTGTAGCATGCAACATGCTGATTAATATTCAAAATTATTAAGCTCTCTACGATCATTTGTTCGGAAGTTATAAGGAGTTGAAGTAATTTTGGCGGGCGGGACAAAGAGGTTCTCAAACAATAACTATTGAAACCGACATATTCTTGTAGTATACAACATGTTTCATTGAAATGCAAATAATTGTGTTCTCTACGATCAATTGTTCAGAAGTTATAAGCAGTTCTATTTAATTTTCGAGGGCGGGCCAATATGGTTCTCAACCAACAACTAGTGAAATGGATATATTCTTGTAGCATGCAATATGCTGATTAATATGCAAAATTATTACGCTCACTACGATCATTTGTTCAGAAATTATATACAGTTCAAGTTAATACTCGCGGACGGGCCAAAATGGTTTTCTAAAAAACTAGTGAGACCGACATATTCTTGTAGCAATCAACATGTTTCATTAAAATGCAAATAATTGTGTTCTCTACGATCAATTGTTCAGGAGTTATAAGCAGTTCAAGTTGATTTTCGCGGGCGGGCCAATATGGTTCTCAAACAACAACTAGTGAAAACGATATATTCTTGTAGCATTCAACATGTTTCATTAAAATGCAAATAATTGTGCTCTCTACGATCAATTGTTCAGGAGTTATAAGCAGTTCAAGTTGATTTTCGCGGGCGGGCCAATATGGTTCTCAAATAACAACTAGTGAAACTGACATATTCTTGTAGCATTCAACATGTTTCATTAAAATGCAAATAATTGTGCTCTCTACGATCAATTGTTCAGGAGTTATAAGCAGTTCAAGTTGATTTTCGCGAGCGGGCCAATAAGGTTCTCAACCAACAACTAGTGAAATCGATATATTCTTGTAGCATGCAACATGCTGATTAATATGCAAATTTATTACGCTCTCTACGATCATTTGTTCAGAAGTTATAAACAGTTCAAGTTAATACTGACGAGCGGGCCAATATGGTTTTCTAAAAACAACTAGTGAAACCGACATATTCTTGTAGCATTCAACAAGTTTCATTAAAATGCAAATAATTGTGCTCTCTACGATCAATTGTTCAGGAGTTATAAGCAGTTCAAGTTGATATTCGCGGGCGGGCCAATATGGTTCTCAACCAACAACTAGTGAAATCGATATATTCTTGTAGCATGCAACATGCTGATTGATATGCAAAATTATTACGCTCTCTACGATCATTTGTTCAGAAATTATAAGGAGTTGAAGTTAGTTTTGGCGGGCGGGCCAAAATAGTTCTCAAACAATAACAAGTGAAACCGACATATTCTTGTAGCATACAACATGTTTGATTGAAATGCAAATAATTGTGTGCTCTACAATCAATTGTTCAGAAGTTATAAGCAGTTCAAGTTAATTTTCGCGGGCGGGCCAATATGGTTCTCAACCAACAACCAATGAAATCGATATATTCTTGTAGCATGCAACATGCTGATTGATATGCAAAATTATTACGCTCTCTACGATCATTTGTTCAGAAGTTATAAGGAGTTGAAGTTAGTTTTGGCGGGCGGGCCAAAATGGTTCTCAAACAATAACTAGTGAAACCGACATATTCTTGTAGCATACAACATGTTAGATTAAAATGATAATAATTGTGATCTTTACGATAAATTTTTCAGAAGTTATCAGCAGTTCAAGTTAATTTTCGCGGGCGGGCCAATATGGTTCTCAACCAACAACCAATGAAATCGATATATTCTTGTAGCATGCAACATGCTGATTAATATGCAAAATTATAACGCTCTCTACGATCATTTGTTCAGAAGTTATAAGGGGTTGAAGTTAGTTTTGGCGGGCGGGCCAAAATGGTCCTCAAACAATAACTAGTCAAACGACATATTCTTGTAGCATACAACATGTTAGATTAAAATGATATGAATTGTGATCTCTACGATCAATTGTTCAGAAGTTATAACCAGTTCAAGTTGATTTTCGCGGGCGGGCCAATGTGTTTTTCAACCAACAACTAGTGAAATCGATATATTCTTGTAGCATGCAACATGCTGATTAATATGCACATTTATTACGCTCTCTAAGATCATTTGTTCAGAAGTTATAAGCATTTCAATTTAATACCCGCTGGCGGACCAATATGGTTCTCAAACAACAACCAGTGAAACCGACATATTCTTGTAGCATTCAACATGTTTCATTAAAATGCAAATAATTGTGTTCGCTACGATCAATTGTTCAGAAGTTATAAGCAGTTCAATTTAATTTTCGCGGGCTGGCCAATATGGTTCTCAACCAGCAACCAATGAAATCGATATATTCTTGTAGCATGCAACATGCTGATTAATATGCGAAATTATAACGCTCTTTACGATCATTTGTTCAGAAGTTATAAGGAGTTGAAGTTAGTTTTGGCGGGAGGGCCAAAATGGTTCTCAAACAATAACTAGTGAAAGCGACATATTCTTGTAGCATACAACATATTTGATTGAAATGCAAATAATTGTGTTCTCTACGATCAATTGTTCAGAAGTTATAAACAGTTCAAGTTAATACTCGCGGGCGGGCCAATTAGGTTTTCTAAAAACAACTGGTGAAACCGACATATTCTTGTAGCATTCAACATGTTTCATTAAAATGCAAATAACTGTGTTCTCTACGATCAATTTTTCAGGAGTTATAAGCAGTTCAAGTTGATTTTCAGGGGCGGGCCAATATGGTTCTCAACCAACTAGTGAAATCGATATATTCTTGTAGCATGCAACATGCTGATTAATATGCAAATTTATTACGTTCTCTAGGATCATTTGTTCAGAAGTTATAAACAGTTCAAGTTAATACTCTCGGACGGGCCAATATGGTTTTCTAAAAACAACTAGTGAAACCGACATATTCTTGTAGCATTCAACATGTTTCATTAAAATGCAAATAATTGTGATCTCTACGATTAATTGTTCAGGAGTTATAAGCAGTTCAAGTTGCTTTTCGCGGGCGTGCCAATATGGCTCTCAACCAACAACTAGTGAAATCGATATATTCTTGTAGCATGCAGCATGCTGAATAATATGCAAAATTATTACGCTCTCTACGATCAATTGTTCAGAAGTAATAAGGAGTTGAAATTAGTTTTAGCGGGCGCGCCAAAATGGTTTTCTAAAAACAACTAATGAAACCGACATATTTTTGTAGCATTCAACATGTTTCATTGAAATGCAAATAATTGTTTTCTACTATCAATTGTTCAGGAGTTATAAGCAGTTCAAGTTGATTTTCGCGGGCGGGCCAATATGGATCTCAACCAACAACTTGTGAAATCGATATATTCTTGTAGCATGCAACATGCTGATTAATATGCAAATTTATTACGCTCTCTAGGATCATTTGTTCAGAAGTTATAAGCATTTCAATTTAATACTCGCGGGCGGGCCAATATGGTTCTCAAACAACAACTAGTGAAACCGACATATTCTTGAAGCATTCAACATGTTTCATTAAAATGCAAATAATTGTGTTCGCTACGATCAACTGTTCAGAAGTTATAAGCAGTTCAAGTTGATTTTCGCGGGCGGGCCAATATGGTTCTCAACCAACAACTAGTGAAATCGATATATTCTTGTAGCATGCAACATGCTGATTAATATGCAAAATTATAACGCTTTCTACGATTATTTGTTCAGAAGTTATAAGCAGTTCAAATTAATTTTCGCGGGCGGGCCAATATGGTTCTCAACCAACAACTAGTGAAATCGATATATTCTTGTAGCATGCAACATGCTGATTAATATGCAAATTTATTACGCTCTCTAAGATAATTTGTTCAGAAGTTATAAGAAGTTCAATTTAATATTCGCGGGCGGGCCAATATGGTTCTCAAACAACAACTAGTGAAACCGACATATTCTTGAAGCATTCAACATGTTTCATTAAAATGCAAATAATTGTGTTCGCTACGATCAATTGTTCAGAAGTTATAAGCAGTTCAATTTAATTTCCGCGGGCGGGCCAATATGCTTCTCAACCAACAACTAATGAAATCGATATATTCTTGTAGCATGCAACATGCTGATTAAGATTCAAAATTATTAAGCTCTCTACGATCATTTGTTCAGAAGTTATAAGGAGTTGAAGTAATTTTGGCGGGCGGGACAAAGAGGTTCTCAAACAATAACTATTGAAACCGACATATTCTTGTAGTATACAACATGTTTCATTGAAATACAAATAATTGTGTTCCCTACGATCAATTGTTCAGAAGTTATAAGCAGTTCTATTTAATTTTCGCGGGCGGGCCAATATGGTTCTCAACCAACAACCAATGAAATCGATATATTCTTGTAGCATGCAACATGCTGATTAATATGCAAAATTATAACGCTCTCTACGATCATTTGTTCAGAAGTTATAAGGAGTTGAAGTTAGTTTTGGCGGGCGGGCCAAAATGGTCCTCAAACAATAACTAGTCAAACGACATATTCTTGTAGCATACAACATGTTAGATTAAAATGATATGAATTGTGATCTCTACGATCAATTGTTCAGAAGTTATAAACAGTTCAAGTTGATTTTCGGGGGCGGGCCAATGTGTTTTTCAACCAACAACTAGTGAAATCGATATATTCTTGTAGCATGCAACATGCTGATTAATATGCACATTTATTACGCTCTCTAAGCTCATTTGTTCAGAAGTTATAAGCAGTTCCAATTAATTTTCGCGGGCGGGCCAATATGTTTCTCAAACAACAACCAGTGAAACCGACATATTCTTGAAGCATTCAACATGTTTCATTAAAATGCAAATAATTGTGTTCGCTACGATCAATTGTTCAGAAGTTATAAGCAGTTCAATTTAATTTTCGCGGGCTGGCCAATATGGTTCTCAACCAGCAACCAATGAAATCGATATATTCTTGTAGCATGCAACATGCTGATTAATATGCGAAATTATAACGCTCTTTACGATCATTTGTTCAGAAGTTATAAGGAGTTGAAGTTAGTTTTGGCGGGCCTGCCAAAATGGTTCTCAAACAATAACTAGTGAAAGCGACATATTCTTGTAGCATACAAAATGTTTGATTGAAATGCAAATAATTGTGTTCTCTACGATCAATTGTTCAGAAGTTATAAACAGTTCAAGTTAATACTCGCGGGCGGGCCAATTAGGTTTTCTAAAAACAAATTGTGAAACCGACATATTCTTGTAGCATTCAACATGTTTCATTAAAATGCAAATAACTGTGTTCTCTACGATCAATTTTTCAGGAGTTATAAGCAGTTCAAGTTGATTTTCAGGGGCGGGCCAATATGGTTCTCAACCAACTAGTGAAATCGATATATTCTTGTAGCATGCAGCATGCTGAATAATATGCAAAATTATTACGCTTTCTAAGATCAATTGTTCAGAAGTAATAAGGAGTTGAAATTAGTTTTAGCGGGCGCGCCAAAATGGTTTTCTAAAAACAACTAATGAAACCGACATATTTTTGTAGCATTCAACATGTTTCATTAAAATGCAAATAATTGTTTTCTAGTATCAATTGTTCAGGAGTTATAAGCAGTTCAAGTTGATTTTCGCGGGCGGGCCAATATGGATCTCAACCAACAACTTGTGAAATCGATATATTCTTGTAGCATGCAACATGCTGATTAATATGCAAATTTATTACGCTCTCTAGGATCATTTGTTCAGAAGTTATAAGCATTTCAATATAATACTCGCGGGCGGGCCAATATGGTTCTCAAACAACAACTAGTGAAACCGACATATTCTTGAAGCATTCAACATGTTTCATTAAAATGCAAATAATTGTGTTCGCTACGATCAATTGTTCAGAAGTTATAAGCAGTTCAAGTTGATTTTCGCGGGCGGGCCAATATGGTTCTCAACCAACAACTAGTGAAATCGATATATTCTTGTAGCATGCAACATGCTGATTAATATGCAAAATTATAACGCTTTCTACGATTATTTGTTCAGAAGTTATAAGCAGTTCAAATTAATTTTCGCGGGCGGGCCAATATGGTTCTCAACCAACAACTAGTGAAATCGATATATTCTTGTAGCATGCAACATGCTGATTAATATGCAAATTTATTACGCTCTCTAAGATCATTTGTTCAGAAGTTATAAGAAGTTCAATTTAATACTCGCGGGCGGGCCAATATGGTTTTCTAAAAACAACTAGTGAAACCGACATATTCTTGTAGCCTTCAACATGTTTCATTAAAATGCAAATAATTGTGTTCTCTACGATCATTTGTTCAGAAGTTATAAGCAGTTCAATTTAATACTCGTGGGCCGGCCAATATGGTTCTCAAACAACAACTAGTGAAACCGACATATTCTTGAAGCATTCAACATGTTTCATTAAAATGCAAATAATTGTGTTCGCTACGATCAATTGTTCAGAAGTTATAAGCAGTTCAAGTTAATTTTCTTGGACTAGCCAATATGGTTCTCAACCAACAACCAATGAAATCGATATATTCTTGTAGCATGCAACATGCTGATTAATATGCAAAATTATAACGCTCTCTACGATCAATTGTTCAGAAGTTAGAAGGAGTTGAAGTTAGTTTTGGCAGGCGGGCCAGAATGGTTCTCAAACAATAACTAGTGAAACCGACATATTCTTGTAGCATACAACATGTTTGATTGAAATGCAAATAATTGTGTTCTCTGCGATCAGTTGTTCAGAAGTTATAAACAGTTCAAGTTAATACTCGCGGGCGGGCCAATATGGTTTTCTAAAAACAACTAGTGAAACCGACGTATTCTTGTAGCATTCAATATGTTTCATTAAAATGCAAATAATTGTGTTCTCTACGATCAATTTTTCAGGAGTTATAAGCAGTTCAAGTTGATTTTCAGGGGAGAGCCAATAGGGTTCTCAACCAACAACTAGTGAAATCGATATATTCTTGTAGCATGCAACATGCTAATTAATATGCAAATTTATTACGCTCTCTAGGATCAATTGTTCAGAAGTTATAAACAGTTCAAATTAATACACTCGGGCGGGCCAATATGGTTTTCTAAAAACAACTAGTGAAACCGACATATTCTTGTTGCATTCAACATGTTTCATTAAAATGCAAATAATTGTGGTCTCTACGATCAATTGTTCAGGAGTTATAAGTAGTTCAAGTTGATTTTCGCGGGCGGGCCAATATGATTCTCAACCAACAACTAGTGAAATCGATATGTTCTTGTAGCATGCAACATGCTGATTAATATGCAAATTTATTACGCTCTCTAGGATCATTTGTTCAGAAGTTATAAACAGTTCAAGTTAATACTCGTGGGCGGGCCAATATGGATTTCTAAAAACAACTAGTGAAACCGACATATTCTTGTTGCATACAACATGTTTGATTAAAATGCTATTAATTGTGGTCTCTACGATCAATTGTTCAGGAGTTATAAGCAGTTCAAGTTGATTTTCGCGGGCGGGCCAATATGGTTCTCAACCAACAACCAATGAAATCGATATATTCTTGTAGCATGCAACATGCTGATTGATATGCAAAATAATTACGCTCTCTACGATCATTTGTTCAGAAGTTATAAGGAGTTGAAGTTAATTTTGGCGGGCGGGCCAGAATGGTTCTCAAACAATAACTAGTGAAACCGACATATTCTTGTAGCATACAACATGTTTGATTGAAATGCAAATAATTGTGTGCTCTACAATCAATTGTTCAGAAGTTATAAGCAGTTCAAGTTAATTTTCGCGGGCAGGCCAATATATTTCTCAAACAACAACTAGTGAAATCGATATATTCTTGTAGCATGCAACATGCTGATTAATATGAAAGATTATTACGCTTTCTACGATTATTTGTTCAGTAGTTATAAGCAGTTCAAATAATTTTCGCGGGCGGGCCAATATGGTTCTCAACCAACAACTAGTGAAATCGATATATTCTTGTAGCATGCAACATGCTGATCAATATGCAAATTTATTACGCTCTCTAAGATCATTTGTTCAGAAGTTATAAGCTTTTCAATTTCATATTCGCGGGCGATCCAATATGGTTCTCAAACAACAATTAGTGAAACCGATATATTCCTGAAGCATTCAATATATTTCATTAAAATGCAAATAATTGTGTTCGCTACGATCAATTGTTCAGAAGTTATAAGCAGTTCAAGTTAATTTTCGCGGGCGGGCCAATATGGTTCTCAACCAACAACCATTGAAATCGATATATTCTTGTAGCATGCAACATGCTGATTAATATGCAAAATTATAACGCTCTCTACGATCATTTGTTCAGAAGTTATAAGGAGTTGAAGTTAGTTCTGGCGGGAGGGCCAAAATGGTTCTCAAACAATAACTAGTGAAACCGACATATTCTTGTAGCATTCAACATGTTAGATTAAAATGATAATAATTGTGATCTCTACTATCAATTGTTCAGAAGTTATAAGCACTTCAAGTTGATTTTCGCGGGCGGGCCAGTATGTTTTTCAACCAAAAACTAGTGAAATCGATATATTCTAGTAGCATGCAACATGCTGATTAATATGCAAATTTTTTATGTTCCCTACGATCATTTGTTCAGAAGTTGTAAGGAGTTAAAGTTGATTTTCGCGGCAGGCCAATATGGTTCTCAACCAACAACAAGTGAAATCGATATATTCTTGTAGCATGCAACATGCTGATTAATATGCAAATTTATTACGCTCTCTACGATCATTTGTTCAGAAGTTATAAGCACTTCAAGTTAATACTCGCGGGCGGGCCAATATGGTTCTCAAATAACAACTAGTGAAACTGACATATTCTTGCAGCATTCAACATGTTTCATTAAAATGCAAATAATTTTGTTGTTTACGATCAATTGTTCAGGAGTTATAAGCAGTTAAAGTTGATTTTCGCGGCAGGCCAATATGGTTCTCAACCAACAACAAGTGAAATCGATATATTCTTGTAGCATGCAACATGCTGATTAATATGCAAATTTATTACGCTCTCTACGATCATTTGTTCAGAAGTTATAAACAGTTCAAGTTAATACTGACGGGCGGGCCAATATGGTTTTCTTAAAACAACTAGTGAAACCGACATATTCTTGTAGCATTCAACAAGTTTCATTAAAATGCAAATAATTGTGCTCTCTACGATCAATTGTTCAGGAGTTATAAGCAGTTCAAGTTGATATTCCCTGGCGGGCCAATATGGTTCTCAACCAACAACTAGTGAAGTCGATATATAATTGTAGCATGCAACATGCTGATTGATATGCAAAATTATTACGCTCTCTACGATCATTTGTTCAGAAGTTATAAGGAATTGAAGTTAGTTTTGGCGGGCGGGCCAAAATGGTTCTCAAACAATAACTAGTGAAACCGACATATTCTTGTAGCATACAACATGTTTGATTGAAATGCAAATAATTGTGTGCTCTACAATCAATTGTTCAGAAGTTATAAGCAGTTCAAGTTAATTTTCGCGGGCGGGCCAATATGGTTCTCAACCAACAACCAATGAAATCGATATATTCTTGTAGCATGCAACATGCTGATTAATATGCAAAATTATAACGCTCTCTACGATCATTTGTTCAGAAGTTATAAGGAGTTGAAGTTAGTTTTGGCGGGCGGGCCAAAATGGTCCTCAAACAATAACTAGTCAAACGACATATTCTTGTAGCATACAACATGTTAGATTAAAATGATATGAATTGTGATCTCTACGATCAATTGTTCAGAAGTTATAAACAGTTCAAGTTGATTTTCGCGGGCGGGCCAATGTGTTTTTCAACCAACAACTAGTGAAATCGATATATTCTTGTAGCATGCAACATGCTGATTAATATGCACATTTATTACGCTCTCTAAGATCATTTGTTCAGAAGTTATAAGCAGTTCCAATTAATTTTCGCGGGCGGGCCAATATGTTTCTCATCCAACAACTAGTGAAATCGATATATTCTTGTAGCATTCAACATGCTGATTAATATGAAAATTTATTACGCTCTCTAGGATCATTTGTTCAGAAGTTATAAACAGTTCAAGTTAATACTCTCGGACGGGCCAATATGGTTTTCTAAAAACAACTAGTGAAACCGACATATTCTTGTAGCATTCAACATGTTTCATTAAAATGCAAATAATTGTGATCTCTACGATTAATTGTTCAGGAGTTATAAGCAGTTCAAGTTGATTTTCGCGGGCGGGCCAATATGGTTCTCAACCAAAAACTAGTGAAATCGATATATTCTTGTAGCATGCAGCATGCTGAATAATATGCAAAATTATTACGCTTTCTACGATCAATTGTTCAGAAGTAATAAGGAGTTGAAATTAGTTTTAGCGGGCGCGCCAAAATGGTTTTCTAAAAACAACTAATGAAACCGACACATTTTTGTAGCATTCAACATGTTTCATTAAAATGCAAATAATTGTTTTCTACTATCAATTGTTCAGGAGTTATAAGCAGTTCAAGTTGATATTCGCCGGCGGGCCAATATGGATCTCAACCAACAACTTGTGAAATCGATATATTCTTGTAGCATGCAACGTGCTGATTATTATGCAAATTTATTACGCTCTCTAGGATCATTTGTTCAGAAGTTTTAAGCATTTCAATTTAATTCTCGCGGGCGGGCCAATATGGTTCTCAAACAACAACTAGTGAAACCGACATATTCTTGAAGCATTCAACATGTTTCATTAAAATGCAAATAATTGTGTTCGCTACGATCAATTGTTCAGAAGTTATAAGCAGTTAAAGTTGATTTTCGCGGGCGGGCCAATATGGTTCTCAACCAACAACTAGTGAAATCGATATATTCTTGTAGCATGCAACATGCTGATTAATATGCAAAATTATAACGCTTTCTACGATTATTTGTTCAGAAGTTATAAGCAGTTCAAATTAATTTTCGCGGGCGGGCCAATATGGTTCTCAACCAACAACTAGTGAAATCGATATATTCTTGTAGCATGCAACATCCTGATTAATATGCAAATTTATTACGCTCTCTAAGATCATTTGTTCAGAAGTTATAAGAAGTTCAATTTAATATTCGCGGGCGGGCCAATATGGTTCTCAAACAACAACTAGTGAAACCGACATATTCTTGAAGCATTCAACATGTTTCATTAAAATGCAAATAATTGTGTTCGCTACGATCAATTGTTCAGAAGTTATAAGCAGTTCAATTTAATTTCCGCGGGCGGGCCAATATGCTTCTCAACCAACAACTAATGAAATCGATATATTCTTGTAGCATGCAACATGCTGATTAAGATTCAAAATTATTAAGCTCTCTACGATCATTTGTTCAGAAGTTATAAGGAGTTGAAGTAATTTTGGCGGGCGGGACAAAGAGGTTCTCAAACAATAACTATTGAAACCGACATATTCTTGTAGTATACAACATGTTTCATTGAAATGCAAATAATTGTGTTCTCTACGATCAATTGTTCAGAAGTTATAAGCAGTTCTATTTAATTTTCGAGGGCGGGCCAATATGGTTCTCAACCAACAACTAGTGAAATGGATATATTCTTGTAGCATGCAATATGCTGATTAATATGCAAAATTATTACGCTCACTACGATCATTTGTTCAGAAGTTATAAACAGTTCAAGTTAATACTCGCGGACGGGCCAAAATGGTTTTCTAAAAAACTAGTGAGACCGACATATTCTTGTAGCAATCAACATGTTTCATTAAAATGCAAATAATTGTGTTTTCTACGATCAATTGTTCAGGAGTTATAAGCAGTTCAAGTTGATTTTCGCGAGCGGGCCAATATGGTTCTCAAACAACAACTAGTGAAAACGATATATTCTTGTAGCATTCAACATGTTTCATTAAAATGCAAATAATTGTGCTCTCTACGATCAATTGTTCAGGAGTTATAAGCAGTTCAAGTTGATTTTCGCGGGCGGGCCAATATGGTTCTCAAATAACAACTAGTGAAACTGACATATTCTTGTAGCATTCAACATGTTTCATTAAAATGCAAATAATTGTGCTCTCTACGATCAATTGTTCAGGAGTTATAAGCAGTTCAAGTTGATTTTCGCGAGCGGGCCAATATGGTTCTCAACCAACAACTAGTGAAATCGATATATTCTTGTTGCATGCAACATGCTGATTAATATGCAAAATTATAACGCTCTCTACGATCATTTGTTCAGAAGTTATAAGGAGTTGAAGTTAGTTTTGGCGGGCGGGCCAAAATGGTTCTCAAACAATAACTAGTGAAACCGACATATTCATGTAGCATACAACATGTTAGATTAAAATGATAATAATTGTGATCTCTACGATCAATTGTTCAGAAGTTATAAACAGTTCAAGTTGATTTTCGCGGGCGGGCCAATATGTTTCTCATCCAACAACTAGTGAAATCGATATATTCTTGTAGCATTCAACATGCTGATTAATATGAAAATTTATTACGCTCTCTAAGATCATTTGTTCACAAGTTATAAGCATTTCAATTTAATACCCGCTGGCGGACCAATATGGTTCTCAAACAACAACCAGTGAAACCGACATATTCTTGAAGCATTCAACATGTTTCATTAAAATGCAAATAATTGTGTTCGCTACGATCAATTGTTCAGAAGTTATAAGCAGTTCAATTTAATTTTCGCGGGCTGGCCAATATGGTTCTCAACCAGCAACCAATGAAATCGATATATTCTTGTAGCATGCAACATGCTGATTAATATGCGAAATTATAACGCTCTTTACGATCATTTGTTCAGAAGTTATAAGGAGTTGAAGTTAGTTTTGGCGGGCCTGCCAAAATGGTTCTCAAACAATAACTAGTGAAAGCGACATATTCTTGTAGCATACAACATGTTTGATTGAAATGCAAATAATTGTGTTCTCTACGATCAATTGTTCAGAAGTTATAAACAGTTCAAGTTAATACTCGCGGGCGGGCCAATTAGTTTTTCTAAAAACAACTAGTGAAACCGACATATTCTTGTAGCATTCAACATGTTTCATTAAAATGCAAATAACTGTGTTCTCTACGATCAATTTTTCAGGAGTTATAAGCAGTTCAAGTTGATTTTCAGGGACGGGCCAATATGGTTCTCAACCAACTAGTGAAATCGATATATTCTTGTAGCATGCAACATGCTGATTAATATGCAAATTTATTACGTTCTCTAGGATCATTTGTTCAGAAGTTATAAGCAGTTCATGTTAATACTCTCGGACGGGCCAATATGGTTTTCTAAAAACAACTAGTGAAACCGACATATTTTTGTAGCATTCAACATGTTTCATTAAAATGCAAATAATTGTTTTCTACTATCAATTGTTCAGGAGTTATAAGCAGTTCAAGTTGATTTTCGCGGGCGGGCCAATATGGATCTCAACCAACAACTTGTGAAATCGATATATTCTTGTAGCATGCAACATGCTGATTAATATGCAAATTTATTACGCTCTCTAGGATCATTTGTTCAGAAGTTATAAGCATTTCAATTTAATACTCGCGGGCGGGCCAATATGGTTCTCAAACAACAACTAGTGAAACCGACATATTCTTGAAGCATTCAACATGTTTCATTAAAATGCAAATAATTGTGTTCGCTACGATCAATTGTTCAGAAGTTATAAGCAGTTCAAGTTGATATTCGCGGGCGGGCCAATATGGTTCTCAACCAACAACTAGTGAAATCGATATATTCTTGTAGCATGCAACATGCTGATTAATATGCAAAATTATAACGCTTTCTACGATTATTTGTTCAGAAGTTATAAGCAGTTCAAATTAATTTTCGCGGGCGGGCCAATATGGTTCTCAACCAACAACTAGTGAAATCGATATATTCTTGTAGCATGCAACATGCTGATTAATATGCAAATTTATTACGCTCTCTAAGATCATTTGTTCAGAAGTTATAAGAAGTTCAATTTAATATTCGCGGGCGGGCCAATATGGTTCTCAAACAACAACTAGTGAAACCGACATATTCTTAAAGCATTCAACATGTTTCATTAAAATGCAAATAATTGTGTTCGCTACGATCAATTGTTCAGAAGTTATAAGCAGTTCAATTTAATTTCCGCGGGCGGGCCAATATGCTTCTCAACCAACAACTAATGAAATCGATATATTCTTGTAGCATGCAACATGCTGATTAAGATTCAAAATTATTAAGCTCTCTACGATCATTTGTTCAGAAGTTATAAGGAGTTGAAGTAATTTTGGCGGGCGGGAAAAAGTGGTTCTCAAACAATAACTATTGAAACCGACATATTCTTGTAGTATACAACATGTTTCATTGAAATGCAAATAATTGTGTTCTCTACGATCAATTGTTCAGAAGTTATAAGCAGTTCTATTTAATTTTCGAGGGCGGGCCAATATGGTTCTCAACCAACAACTAGTGAAATGGATATATTCTTGTAGCATGCAATATGGTGATTAATATGCAAAATTATTACGCTCACTACGATCATTTGTTCAGAAGTTATAAACAGTTCAAGTTAATACTCGCGGGAGGCCAATTAGGTTTTCTAAAAACAACTAGTGAAACCGACATATTCTTGTAGCATTCAACATGTTTCATTAAAATGCAAATAATTGTGTTCTCTACGATCAATTTTTCAGGAGTTATAAGCAGTTCAAGTTGATTTTCGCGGGCGGGCCAATATGGTTCTCAACCAACAACTAGTGAAATCGATATATTCTTGTAGCATGCAGCATGCTGAATAATATGCAAAATTATTACGCTTTCTACGATCAATTGTTCAGAAGTAATAAGGAGTTGAAATTAGTTTTAGCGGGCGCGCCAAAATGGTTTTCTAAAAACAACTAATGAAACCGACATATTTTTGTAGCATTCAACATGTTTCATTAAAATGCAAATAATTGTTTTCTACTATCAATTGTTCAGGAGTTATAAGCAGTTCAAGTTGATTTTCGCGGGCGGGCCAATATGGATCTCAACCAACAACTTGTGAAATCGATATATTCTTGTAGCATGCAACATGCTGATTAATATGCAAATTTATTACGCTCTCTAGGATCATTTGTTCAGAAGTTATAAGCTTTTAAATTTAATACTCGCGGGCGGACCAATATGGTTCTCAAACAACAACTAGTGAAACCGACATATTCTTGAAGCATTCAACATGTTTCATTAAAATGCAAATAATTGTGTTCGCTACGATCAATTGTTCAGAAGTTATAAGCAGTTCAAGTTGATTTTCGCGGGCGGGCCAATATGGTTCTCAACCAACAACTAGTGAAATCGATATATTCTTGTAGCATGCAACATGCTGATTAATATGCAAAATTATAACGCTTTCTACGATTATTTGTTCAGAAGTTATAAGCAGTTCAAATTAATTTTCGCGGGCGGGCCAATATGGTTCTCAACCAACAACTAGTGAAATCGATATATTCTTGTAGCATGCAACATGCTGATTAATATGCAAATTTATTACGTTCTCTAGGATCATTTGTTCAGAAGTTATAAGCAGTTCAAGTTAATACTCACGGACGGGCCAATATGGTTTTCTAAAAACAACTAGTGAAACCGACATATTTTTGTAGCATTCAACATGTTTCATTAAAATGCAAATAATTGTTTTCTACTATCAATTGTTCAGGAGTTATAAGCAGTTCAAGTTGATTTTCGCGGGCGGGCCAATATGGATCTCAACCAACAACTTGTGAAATCGATATATTCTTGTAGCATGCAACATGCTGATTAATATGCAAAATTATTACGCTCACTACGATCATTTGTTCAGAAGTTATAAACAGTTCAAGTTAATACTCGCGGACGGGCCAAAATGGTTTTCTAAAAAACTAGTGAGACCGACATATTCTTGTAGCAATCAACATGTTTCATTAAAATGCAAATAATTGTGTTCTCTACGATCAATTGTTCAGGAGTTATAAGCAGTTCAAGTTGATTTTCGCGAGCGGGCCAATATGGTTCTCAAACAACAACTAGTGAAACCGACATATTCTTGTAGCATTCAACAAGTTTCATTAAAATGCAAATAATTGTGCTCTCTACGATCAATTGTTCAGGAGTTATAAGCAGTTCAAGTTGATATTCGCGGGCGGGCCAATATGGTTCTCAACCAACAACTAGTGAAATCGATATATTCTTGTAGCATGCAACATGCTGATTGATATGCAAAATTATTACGCTCTCTACGATCATTTGTTCAGAAGTTATAAGGAGTTGAAGTTAGTTTTGGCGGGCGGGCCAAAATGGTTCTCAAACAATAACTAGTGAAACCGACATATTCTTGTAGCATACAACATGTTTGATTGAAATGCAAATAATTGTGTGCTCTACAATCAATTGTTCAGAAGTTATAAGCAGTTCAAGTTGATATTCGCGGGCGGGCCAATATGGTTCTCAACCAACAACCAATGAAATCGATATATTCTTGTAGCATGCAACATGCTCATTAATATACAAAATTATAACGCTCTCTACGATGATTTGTTCAGAAGTTATAAGGAGTTGAAGTTAGTTTTGGCGGGCGGGCCAAAATGGTTCTCAAACAATAACTAGTGAAACCGACATATTCTTGCAGCATTCAACATGTTTCATTAAAATGCAAATAATTTTGTTGTTTACGATCAATTGTTCAGGAGTTATAAGCAGTTAAAGTTGATTTTCGCGGCAGGCCAATATGGTTCTCAAACAACAACAAGTGAAATCGATATATTCTTGTAGCATGCAACATGCTGATTAATATGCAAATTTATTACGCTCTCTACGATCATTTGTTCAGAAGTTATAAACAGTTCAAGTTAATATTGACGGGCGGGCCAATATGGTTTTCTAAAAACAACTAGTGAAACCGACATATTCTTGTAGCATTCAACAAGTTTCATTAAAATGCAAATAATTGTGCTCTCTAAGATCATTTGTTCAGAAGTTATAAGCAGTTCCAATTAATTTTCGCGGGCGGGCCAATATGTTTCTCATCCAACAACTAGTGAAATCGATATATTCTTGTAGCATTCAACATGCTGATTAATATGAAAATTTATTACGCTCTCTAAGATCATTTGTTCAGAAGTTATAAGCATTTCAATTTAATACCCGCTGGCGGACCAATATGGTTCTCAAACAACAACCAGTGAAACCGACATATTCTTGTAGCATTCAACATGTTTCATTAAAATGCAAATAATTGTGTTCGCTACGATCAATTGTTCAGAAGTTATAAGCAGTTCAATTTAATTTTCGCGGGCTGGCCAATATGGTTCTAAACCAGCAACCAATGAAATCGATATATTCTTGTAGCATGCAACATGCTGATTAATATGCGAAATTATAACGCTCTTTACGATCATTTGTTCAGAAGTTATAAGGAGTTGAAGTTAGTTTTGGCGGGCGGGCCAAAATGGTTCTCAAACAATAACTAGTGAAAGCGACATATTCTTGTAGCATACAACATGTTTGATTGAAATGCAAATAATTGTGTTCTCTACGATCAATTGTTCAGAAGTTATAAACAGTTCAAGTTAATACTCGCGGGCGGGCCAATTAGGTTTTCTAAAAACAACTAGTGAAACCGACATATTCTTGTAGCATTCAACATGTTTCATTAAAATGCAAATAATTGTGTTCTCTACGATCAATTTTTCAGGAGTTATAAGCAGTTCAAGTTGATTTTCAGGGGCGGGCCAATATGGTTCTCAACCAACTAGTGAAATCGATATATTCTTGTAGCATGCAACATGCTGATTAATATGCAAATTTATTACGTTCTCTAGGATCATTTGTTCAGAAGTTATAAACAGTTCAAGTTAATACTCTCGGACGGGCCAATATGGTTTTCTAAAAACAACTAGTGAAACCGACATATTCTTGTAGCATTCAACATGTTTCATTAAAATGCAAATAATTGTGATCTCTACGATTAATTGTTCAGGAGTTATAAGCAGTTAAAGTTGATTTTCGCGGGCGGGCCAATATGGTTCTCAACCAACAACTAGTGAAGTCGATATATTCTTGTAGCATGGAGCATGCTGAATAATATGCAAAATGATTACGCTTTCTACGATCAATTGTTCAGAAGTAATAAGGAGTTGAAATTAGTTTTAGCGGGCGCCCCAAAATGGTTTTCTAAAAACAACTAATGAAACCGACATATTTTTGTAGCATTCAACATGTTTCAATAAAATGCAAATAATTGTTTTCTACTATCAATTGTTCAGGAGTTATAAGCAGTTCAAGTTGATTTTCGCGGGCGGGCCAATATGGATCTCAACCAACAACTTGTGAAATCGATATATTCTTGTAGCATGCAACGTGCTGATTAATAGGCAAATTTATTACGCTCTCTAGGATCATTTGTTCAGAAGTTATAAGCATTTCAATTTAATACTCGCGGGCGGGCCAATATGGTTCTCAAACAACAACTAGTGAAACCGACATATTCTTGAAGCATTCAACATGTTTCATTAAAATGCAAATAATTGTGTTCGCTACGATCAATTGTTCAGAAGTTATAAGCAGTTCAAGTTGATTTTCGCGGGCGGGCCAATATGGTTCTCAACCAACAACTAGTGAAATCGATATATTCTTGTAGCATGCAACATGCTGATTAATATGCAAAATTATAACGCTTTCTACGATTATTTGTTCAGAAGTTATAAGCAGTTCAAATTAATTTTCGCGGGCGGGACAATATGGTTCTCAACCAACAACTAGTGAAATCGATATATTCTTGTAGCATGCAACATGTTGATTAATATGCAAATTTAGTACGCTCTCTAAGATAATTTGTTCAGAAGTTATAAGAAGTTCAATTTAATATTCGCGGGCGGGCCAATATGGTTCTCAAACAACAACTAGTGAAACCGACATATTCTTGAAGCATTCAACATGTTTCATTAAAATGCAAATAATTGTGTTCGCTACGATCAATTGTTCAGAAGTTATAAGCAGTTCAATTTAATTTCCGCGGGCGGGCCAATATGCTTCTCAACCAACAACTAATGAACTTGATATATTCTTGTAGCATGCAACATGCTGATTAATATTCAAAATTATTAAGCTCTCTACGATCATTTGTTCGGAAGTTATAAGGAGTTGAAGTAATCTTGGCGGGCGGGACAAAGAGGTTCTCAAACAATAACTATTGAAACCGACATATTCTTGTAGTATACAACATGTTTCATTGAAATGCAAATAATTGTGTTCTCTACGATCAATTGTTCAGAAGTTATAAGCAGTTCTATTTAATTTTCGAGGGCGGGCCAATATGGTTCTCAACCAACAACTAGTGAAATGGATATATTCTTGTAGCATGCAATATGCTGATTAATATGCAAAATTATTACGCTCACTACGATCATTTGTTCAGAAATTATATACAGTTCAAGTTAATACTCGCGGACGGGCCAAAATGGTTTTCTAAAAAACTAGTGAGACCGACATATTCTTGTAGCAATCAACATGTTTCATTAAAATGCAAATAATTGTGTTCTCTACGATCAATTGTTCAGGAGTTATAAGCAGTTCAAGTTGATTTTCGCGGGCGGGCCAATATGGTTCTCAAACAACAACTAGTGAAAACGATATATTCTTGTAGCATTCAACATGTTTCATTAAAATGCAAATAATTGTGCTCTCTACGATCAATTGTTCAGGAGTTATAAGCAGTTCAAGTTGATTTTCGCGGGCGGGCCAATATGGTTCTCAAATAACAACTAGTGAAACTGACATATTCTTGTAGCATTCAACATGTTTCATTAAAATGCAAATAATTGTGCTCTCTACGATCAATTGTTCAGGAGTTATAAGCAGTTCAAGTTGATTTTCGCGAGCGGGCCAATAAGGTTCTCAACCAACAACTAGTGAAATCGATATATTCTTGTAGCATGCAACATGCTGATTAATATGCAAATTTATTACGCTCTCTACGATCATTTGTTCAGAAGTTATAAACAGTTCAAGTTAATACTGACGAGCGGGCCAATATGGTTTTCTAAAAACAACTAGTGAAACCGACATATTCTTGTAGCATTCAACAAGTTTCATTAAAATGCAAATAATTGTGCTCTCTACGATCAATTGTTCAGGAGTTATAAGCAGTTCAAGTTGATATTCGCGGGCGGGCCAATATGGTTCTCAACCAACAACTAGTGAAATCGATATATTCTTGTAGCATGCAACATGCTGATTGATATGCAAAATTATTACGCTCTCTACGATCATTTGTTCAGAAATTATAAGGAGTTGAAGTTAGTTTTGGCGGGCGGGCCAAAATAGTTCTCAAACAATAACAAGTGAAACCGACATATTCTTGTAGCATACAACATGTTTGATTGAAATGCAAATAATTGTGTGCTCTACAATCAATTGTTCAGAAGTTATAAGCAGTTCAAGTTAATTTTCGCGGGCGGGCCAATATGGTTCTCAACCAACAACCAATGAAATCGATATATTCTTGTAGCATGCAACATGCTGATTGATATGCAAAATTATTACGCTCTCTACGATCATTTGTTCAGAAGTTATAAGGAGTTGAAGTTAGTTTTGGCGGGCGGGCCAAAATGGTTCTCAAACAATAACTAGTGAAACCGACATATTCTTGTAGCATACAACATGTTAGATTAAAATGATAATAATTGTGATCTTTACGATAAATTTTTCAGAAGTTATCAGCAGTTCAAGTTAATTTTCGCGGGCGGGCCAATATGGTTCTCAACCAACAACCAATGAAATCGATATATTCTTGTAGCATGCAACATGCTGATTAATATGCAAAATTATAACGCTCTCTACGATCATTTGTTCAGAAGTTATAAGGGGTTGAAGTTAGTTTTGGCGGGCGGGCCAAAATGGTCCTCAAACAATAACTAGTCAAACGACATATTCTTGTAGCATACAACATGTTAGATTAAAATGATATGAATTGTGATCTCTACGATCAATTGTTCAGAAGTTATAACCAGTTCAAGTTGATTTTCGCGGGCGGGCCAATGTGTTTTTCAACCAACAACTAGTGAAATCGATATATTCTTGTAGCATGCAACATGCTGATTAATATGCACATTTATTACGCTCTCTAAGATCATTTGTTCAGAAGTTATAAGCATTTCAATTTAATACCCGCTGGCGGACCAATATGGTTCTCAAACAACAACCAGTGAAACCGACATATTCTTGTAGCATTCAACATGTTTCATTAAAATGCAAATAATTGTGTTCGCTACGATCAATTGTTCAGAAGTTATAAGCAGTTCAATTTAATTTTCGCGGGCTGGCCAATATGGTTCTCAACCAGCAACCAATGAAATCGATATATTCTTGTAGCATGCAACATGCTGATTAATATGCGAAATTATAACGCTCTTTACGATCATTTGTTCAGAAGTTATAAGGAGTTGAAGTTAGTTTTGGCGGGAGGGCCAAAATGGTTCTCAAACAATAACTAGTGAAAGCGACATATTCTTGTAGCATACAACATATTTGATTGAAATGCAAATAATTGTGTTCTCTACGATCAATTGTTCAGAAGTTATAAACAGTTCAAGTTAATACTCGCGGGCGGGCCAATTAGGTTTTCTAAAAACAACTGGTGAAACCGACATATTCTTGTAGCATTCAACATGTTTCATTAAAATGCAAATAACTGTGTTCTCTACGATCAATTTTTCAGGAGTTATAAGCAGTTCAAGTTGATTTTCAGGGGCGGGCCAATATGGTTCTCAACCAACTAGTGAAATCGATATATTCTTGTAGCATGCAACATGCTGATTAATATGCAAATTTATTACGTTCTCTAGGATCATTTGTTCAGAAGTTATAAACAGTTCAAGTTAATACTCTCGGACGGGCCAATATGGTTTTCTAAAAACAACTAGTGAAACCGACATATTCTTGTAGCATTCAACATGTTTCATTAAAATGCAAATAATTGTGATCTCTACGATTAATTGTTCAGGAGTTATAAGCAGTTCAAGTTGCTTTTCGCGGGCGTGCCAATATGGCTCTCAACCAACAACTAGTGAAATCGATATATTCTTGTAGCATGCAGCATGCTGAATAATATGCAAAATTATTACGCTCTCTACGATCAATTGTTCAGAAGTAATAAGGAGTTGAAATTAGTTTTAGCGGGCGCGCCAAAATGGTTTTCTAAAAACAACTAATGAAACCGACATATTTTTGTAGCATTCAACATGTTTCATTGAAATGCAAATAATTGTTTTCTACTATCAATTGTTCAGGAGTTATAAGCAGTTCAAGTTGATTTTCGCGGGCGGGCCAATATGGATCTCAACCAACAACTTGTGAAATCGATATATTCTTGTAGCATGCAACATGCTGATTAATATGCAAATTTATTACGCTCTCTAGGATCATTTGTTCAGAAGTTATAAGCATTTCAATTTAATACTCGCGGGCGGGCCAATATGGTTCTCAAACAACAACTAGTGAAACCGACATATTCTTGAAGCATTCAACATGTTTCATTAAAATGCAAATAATTGTGTTCGCTACGATCAACTGTTCAGAAGTTATAAGCAGTTCAAGTTGATTTTCGCGGGCGGGCCAATATGGTTCTCAACCAACAACTAGTGAAATCGATATATTCTTGTAGCATGCAACATGCTGATTAATATGCAAAATTATAACGCTTTCTACGATTATTTGTTCAGAAGTTATAAGCAGTTCAAATTAATTTTCGCGGGCGGGCCAATATGGTTCTCAACCAACAACTAGTGAAATCGATATATTCTTGTAGCATGCAACATGCTGATTAATATGCAAATTTATTACGCTCTCTAAGATAATTTGTTCAGAAGTTATAAGAAGTTCAATTTAATATTCGCGGGCGGGCCAATATGGTTCTCAAACAACAACTAGTGAAACCGACATATTCTTGAAGCATTCAACATGTTTCATTAAAATGCAAATAATTGTGTTCGCTACGATCAATTGTTCAGAAGTTATAAGCAGTTCAATTTAATTTCCGCGGGCGGGCCAATATGCTTCTCAACCAACAACTAATGAAATCGATATATTCTTGTAGCATGCAACATGCTGATTAAGATTCAAAATTATTAAGCTCTCTACGATCATTTGTTCAGAAGTTATAAGGAGTTGAAGTAATTTTGGCGGGCGGGACAAAGAGGTTCTCAAACAATAACTATTGAAACCGACATATTCTTGTAGTATACAACATGTTTCATTGAAATACAAATAATTGTGTTCCCTACGATCAATTGTTCAGAAGTTATAAGCAGTTCTATTTAATTTTCGCGGGCGGGCCAATATGGTTCTCAACCAACAACCAATGAAATCGATATATTCTTGTAGCATGCAACATGCTGATTAATATGCAAAATTATAACGCTCTCTACGATCATTTGTTCAGAAGTTATAAGGAGTTGAAGTTAGTTTTGGCGGGCGGGCCAAAATGGTCCTCAAACAATAACTAGTCAAACGACATATTCTTGTAGCATACAACATGTTAGATTAAAATGATATGAATTGTGATCTCTACGATCAATTGTTCAGAAGTTATAAACAGTTCAAGTTGATTTTCGGGGGCGGGCCAATGTGTTTTTCAACCAACAACTAGTGAAATCGATATATTCTTGTAGCATGCAACATGCTGATTAATATGCACATTTATTACGCTCTCTAAGCTCATTTGTTCAGAAGTTATAAGCAGTTCCAATTAATTTTCGCGGGCGGGCCAATATGTTTCTCAAACAACAACCAGTGAAACCGACATATTCTTGAAGCATTCAACATGTTTCATTAAAATGCAAATAATTGTGTTCGCTACGATCAATTGTTCAGAAGTTATAAGCAGTTCAATTTAATTTTCGCGGGCTGGCCAATATGGTTCTCAACCAGCAACCAATGAAATCGATATATTCTTGTAGCATGCAACATGCTGATTAATATGCGAAATTATAACGCTCTTTACGATCATTTGTTCAGAAGTTATAAGGAGTTGAAGTTAGTTTTGGCGGGCCTGCCAAAATGGTTCTCAAACAATAACTAGTGAAAGCGACATATTCTTGTAGCATACAAAATGTTTGATTGAAATGCAAATAATTGTGTTCTCTACGATCAATTGTTCAGAAGTTATAAACAGTTCAAGTTAATACTCGCGGGCGGGCCAATTAGGTTTTCTAAAAACAAATTGTGAAACCGACATATTCTTGTAGCATTCAACATGTTTCATTAAAATGCAAATAACTGTGTTCTCTACGATCAATTTTTCAGGAGTTATAAGCAGTTCAAGTTGATTTTCAGGGGCGGGCCAATATGGTTCTCAACCAACTAGTGAAATCGATATATTCTTGTAGCATGCAGCATGCTGAATAATATGCAAAATTATTACGCTTTCTAAGATCAATTGTTCAGAAGTAATAAGGAGTTGAAATTAGTTTTAGCGGGCGCGCCAAAATGGTTTTCTAAAAACAACTAATGAAACCGACATATTTTTGTAGCATTCAACATGTTTCATTAAAATGCAAATAATTGTTTTCTAGTATCAATTGTTCAGGAGTTATAAGCAGTTCAAGTTGATTTTCGCGGGCGGGCCAATATGGATCTCAACCAACAACTTGTGAAATCGATATATTCTTGTAGCATGCAACATGCTGATTAATATGCAAATTTATTACGCTCTCTAGGATCATTTGTTCAGAAGTTATAAGCATTTCAATATAATACTCGCGGGCGGGCCAATATGGTTCTCAAACAACAACTAGTGAAACCGACATATTCTTGAAGCATTCAACATGTTTCATTAAAATGCAAATAATTGTGTTCGCTACGATCAATTGTTCAGAAGTTATAAGCAGTTCAAGTTGATTTTCGCGGGCGGGCCAATATGGTTCTCAACCAACAACTAGTGAAATCGATATATTCTTGTAGCATGCAACATGCTGATTAATATGCAAAATTATAACGCTTTCTACGATTATTTGTTCAGAAGTTATAAGCAGTTCAAATTAATTTTCGCGGGCGGGCCAATATGGTTCTCAACCAACAACTAGTGAAATCGATATATTCTTGTAGCATGCAACATGCTGATTAATATGCAAATTTATTACGCTCTCTAAGATCATTTGTTCAGAAGTTATAAGAAGTTCAATTTAATACTCGCGGGCGGGCCAATATGGTTTTCTAAAAACAACTAGTGAAACCGACATATTCTTGTAGCCTTCAACATGTTTCATTAAAATGCAAATAATTGTGTTCTCTACGATCATTTGTTCAGAAGTTATAAGCAGTTCAATTTAATACTCGTGGGCCGGCCAATATGGTTCTCAAACAACAACTAGTGAAACCGACATATTCTTGAAGCATTCAACATGTTTCATTAAAATGCAAATAATTGTGTTCGCTACGATCAATTGTTCAGAAGTTATAAGCAGTTCAAGTTAATTTTCTTGGACTAGCCAATATGGTTCTCAACCAACAACCAATGAAATCGATATATTCTTGTAGCATGCAACATGCTGATTAATATGCAAAATTATAACGCTCTCTACGATCAATTGTTCAGAAGTTAGAAGGAGTTGAAGTTAGTTTTGGCAGGCGGGCCAGAATGGTTCTCAAACAATAACTAGTGAAACCGACATATTCTTGTAGCATACAACATGTTTGATTGAAATGCAAATAATTGTGTTCTCTGCGATCAGTTGTTCAGAAGTTATAAACAGTTCAAGTTAATACTCGCGGGCGGGCCAATATGGTTTTCTAAAAACAACTAGTGAAACCGACGTATTCTTGTAGCATTCAATATGTTTCATTAAAATGCAAATAATTGTGTTCTCTACGATCAATTTTTCAGGAGTTATAAGCAGTTCAAGTTGATTTTCAGGGGAGAGCCAATAGGGTTCTCAACCAACAACTAGTGAAATCGATATATTCTTGTAGCATGCAACATGCTAATTAATATGCAAATTTATTACGCTCTCTAGGATCAATTGTTCAGAAGTTATAAACAGTTCAAATTAATACACTCGGGCGGGCCAATATGGTTTTCTAAAAACAACTAGTGAAACCGACATATTCTTGTTGCATTCAACATGTTTCATTAAAATGCAAATAATTGTGGTCTCTACGATCAATTGTTCAGGAGTTATAAGTAGTTCAAGTTGATTTTCGCGGGCGGGCCAATATGATTCTCAACCAACAACTAGTGAAATCGATATGTTCTTGTAGCATGCAACATGCTGATTAATATGCAAATTTATTACGCTCTCTAGGATCATTTGTTCAGAAGTTATAAACAGTTCAAGTTAATACTCGTGGGCGGGCCAATATGGATTTCTAAAAACAACTAGTGAAACCGACATATTCTTGTTGCATACAACATGTTTGATTAAAATGCTATTAATTGTGGTCTCTACGATCAATTGTTCAGGAGTTATAAGCAGTTCAAGTTGATTTTCGCGGGCGGGCCAATATGGTTCTCAACCAACAACCAATGAAATCGATATATTCTTGTAGCATGCAACATGCTGATTGATATGCAAAATAATTACGCTCTCTACGATCATTTGTTCAGAAGTTATAAGGAGTTGAAGTTAATTTTGGCGGGCGGGCCAGAATGGTTCTCAAACAATAACTAGTGAAACCGACATATTCTTGTAGCATACAACATGTTTGATTGAAATGCAAATAATTGTGTGCTCTACAATCAATTGTTCAGAAGTTATAAGCAGTTCAAGTTAATTTTCGCGGGCAGGCCAATATATTTCTCAAACAACAACTAGTGAAATCGATATATTCTTGTAGCATGCAACATGCTGATTAATATGAAAGATTATTACGCTTTCTACGATTATTTGTTCAGTAGTTATAAGCAGTTCAAATAATTTTCGCGGGCGGGCCAATATGGTTCTCAACCAACAACTAGTGAAATCGATATATTCTTGTAGCATGCAACATGCTGATCAATATGCAAATTTATTACGCTCTCTAAGATCATTTGTTCAGAAGTTATAAGCTTTTCAATTTCATATTCGCGGGCGATCCAATATGGTTCTCAAACAACAATTAGTGAAACCGATATATTCCTGAAGCATTCAATATATTTCATTAAAATGCAAATAATTGTGTTCGCTACGATCAATTGTTCAGAAGTTATAAGCAGTTCAAGTTAATTTTCGCGGGCGGGCCAATATGGTTCTCAACCAACAACCATTGAAATCGATATATTCTTGTAGCATGCAACATGCTGATTAATATGCAAAATTATAACGCTCTCTACGATCATTTGTTCAGAAGTTATAAGGAGTTGAAGTTAGTTCTGGCGGGAGGGCCAAAATGGTTCTCAAACAATAACTAGTGAAACCGACATATTCTTGTAGCATTCAACATGTTAGATTAAAATGATAATAATTGTGATCTCTACTATCAATTGTTCAGAAGTTATAAGCACTTCAAGTTGATTTTCGCGGGCGGGCCAGTATGTTTTTCAACCAAAAACTAGTGAAATCGATATATTCTAGTAGCATGCAACATGCTGATTAATATGCAAATTTTTTATGTTCCCTACGATCATTTGTTCAGAAGTTGTAAGGAGTTAAAGTTGATTTTCGCGGCAGGCCAATATGGTTCTCAACCAACAACAAGTGAAATCGATATATTCTTGTAGCATGCAACATGCTGATTAATATGCAAATTTATTACGCTCTCTACGATCATTTGTTCAGAAGTTATAAGCACTTCAAGTTAATACTCGCGGGCGGGCCAATATGGTTCTCAAATAACAACTAGTGAAACTGACATATTCTTGCAGCATTCAACATGTTTCATTAAAATGCAAATAATTTTGTTGTTTACGATCAATTGTTCAGGAGTTATAAGCAGTTAAAGTTGATTTTCGCGGCAGGCCAATATGGTTCTCAACCAACAACAAGTGAAATCGATATATTCTTGTAGCATGCAACATGCTGATTAATATGCAAATTTATTACGCTCTCTACGATCATTTGTTCAGAAGTTATAAACAGTTCAAGTTAATACTGACGGGCGGGCCAATATGGTTTTCTTAAAACAACTAGTGAAACCGACATATTCTTGTAGCATTCAACAAGTTTCATTAAAATGCAAATAATTGTGCTCTCTACGATCAATTGTTCAGGAGTTATAAGCAGTTCAAGTTGATATTCCCTGGCGGGCCAATATGGTTCTCAACCAACAACTAGTGAAGTCGATATATAATTGTAGCATGCAACATGCTGATTGATATGCAAAATTATTACGCTCTCTACGATCATTTGTTCAGAAGTTATAAGGAATTGAAGTTAGTTTTGGCGGGCGGGCCAAAATGGTTCTCAAACAATAACTAGTGAAACCGACATATTCTTGTAGCATACAACATGTTTGATTGAAATGCAAATAATTGTGTGCTCTACAATCAATTGTTCAGAAGTTATAAGCAGTTCAAGTTAATTTTCGCGGGCGGGCCAATATGGTTCTCAACCAACAACCAATGAAATCGATATATTCTTGTAGCATGCAACATGCTGATTAATATGCAAAATTATAACGCTCTCTACGATCATTTGTTCAGAAGTTATAAGGAGTTGAAGTTAGTTTTGGCGGGCGGGCCAAAATGGTCCTCAAACAATAACTAGTCAAACGACATATTCTTGTAGCATACAACATGTTAGATTAAAATGATATGAATTGTGATCTCTACGATCAATTGTTCAGAAGTTATAAACAGTTCAAGTTGATTTTCGCGGGCGGGCCAATGTGTTTTTCAACCAACAACTAGTGAAATCGATATATTCTTGTAGCATGCAACATGCTGATTAATATGCACATTTATTACGCTCTCTAAGATCATTTGTTCAGAAGTTATAAGCAGTTCCAATTAATTTTCGCGGGCGGGCCAATATGTTTCTCATCCAACAACTAGTGAAATCGATATATTCTTGTAGCATTCAACATGCTGATTAATATGAAAATTTATTACGCTCTCTAGGATCATTTGTTCAGAAGTTATAAACAGTTCAAGTTAATACTCTCGGACGGGCCAATATGGTTTTCTAAAAACAACTAGTGAAACCGACATATTCTTGTAGCATTCAACATGTTTCATTAAAATGCAAATAATTGTGATCTCTACGATTAATTGTTCAGGAGTTATAAGCAGTTCAAGTTGATTTTCGCGGGCGGGCCAATATGGTTCTCAACCAAAAACTAGTGAAATCGATATATTCTTGTAGCATGCAGCATGCTGAATAATATGCAAAATTATTACGCTTTCTACGATCAATTGTTCAGAAGTAATAAGGAGTTGAAATTAGTTTTAGCGGGCGCGCCAAAATGGTTTTCTAAAAACAACTAATGAAACCGACACATTTTTGTAGCATTCAACATGTTTCATTAAAATGCAAATAATTGTTTTCTACTATCAATTGTTCAGGAGTTATAAGCAGTTCAAGTTGATATTCGCCGGCGGGCCAATATGGATCTCAACCAACAACTTGTGAAATCGATATATTCTTGTAGCATGCAACGTGCTGATTATTATGCAAATTTATTACGCTCTCTAGGATCATTTGTTCAGAAGTTTTAAGCATTTCAATTTAATTCTCGCGGGCGGGCCAATATGGTTCTCAAACAACAACTAGTGAAACCGACATATTCTTGAAGCATTCAACATGTTTCATTAAAATGCAAATAATTGTGTTCGCTACGATCAATTGTTCAGAAGTTATAAGCAGTTAAAGTTGATTTTCGCGGGCGGGCCAATATGGTTCTCAACCAACAACTAGTGAAATCGATATATTCTTGTAGCATGCAACATGCTGATTAATATGCAAAATTATAACGCTTTCTACGATTATTTGTTCAGAAGTTATAAGCAGTTCAAATTAATTTTCGCGGGCGGGCCAATATGGTTCTCAACCAACAACTAGTGAAATCGATATATTCTTGTAGCATGCAACATCCTGATTAATATGCAAATTTATTACGCTCTCTAAGATCATTTGTTCAGAAGTTATAAGAAGTTCAATTTAATATTCGCGGGCGGGCCAATATGGTTCTCAAACAACAACTAGTGAAACCGACATATTCTTGAAGCATTCAACATGTTTCATTAAAATGCAAATAATTGTGTTCGCTACGATCAATTGTTCAGAAGTTATAAGCAGTTCAATTTAATTTCCGCGGGCGGGCCAATATGCTTCTCAACCAACAACTAATGAAATCGATATATTCTTGTAGCATGCAACATGCTGATTAAGATTCAAAATTATTAAGCTCTCTACGATCATTTGTTCAGAAGTTATAAGGAGTTGAAGTAATTTTGGCGGGCGGGACAAAGAGGTTCTCAAACAATAACTATTGAAACCGACATATTCTTGTAGTATACAACATGTTTCATTGAAATGCAAATAATTGTGTTCTCTACGATCAATTGTTCAGAAGTTATAAGCAGTTCTATTTAATTTTCGAGGGCGGGCCAATATGGTTCTCAACCAACAACTAGTGAAATGGATATATTCTTGTAGCATGCAATATGCTGATTAATATGCAAAATTATTACGCTCACTACGATCATTTGTTCAGAAGTTATAAACAGTTCAAGTTAATACTCGCGGACGGGCCAAAATGGTTTTCTAAAAAACTAGTGAGACCGACATATTCTTGTAGCAATCAACATGTTTCATTAAAATGCAAATAATTGTGTTTTCTACGATCAATTGTTCAGGAGTTATAAGCAGTTCAAGTTGATTTTCGCGAGCGGGCCAATATGGTTCTCAAACAACAACTAGTGAAAACGATATATTCTTGTAGCATTCAACATGTTTCATTAAAATGCAAATAATTGTGCTCTCTACGATCAATTGTTCAGGAGTTATAAGCAGTTCAAGTTGATTTTCGCGGGCGGGCCAATATGGTTCTCAAATAACAACTAGTGAAACTGACATATTCTTGTAGCATTCAACATGTTTCATTAAAATGCAAATAATTGTGCTCTCTACGATCAATTGTTCAGGAGTTATAAGCAGTTCAAGTTGATTTTCGCGAGCGGGCCAATATGGTTCTCAACCAACAACTAGTGAAATCGATATATTCTTGTTGCATGCAACATGCTGATTAATATGCAAAATTATAACGCTCTCTACGATCATTTGTTCAGAAGTTATAAGGAGTTGAAGTTAGTTTTGGCGGGCGGGCCAAAATGGTTCTCAAACAATAACTAGTGAAACCGACATATTCATGTAGCATACAACATGTTAGATTAAAATGATAATAATTGTGATCTCTACGATCAATTGTTCAGAAGTTATAAACAGTTCAAGTTGATTTTCGCGGGCGGGCCAATATGTTTCTCATCCAACAACTAGTGAAATCGATATATTCTTGTAGCATTCAACATGCTGATTAATATGAAAATTTATTACGCTCTCTAAGATCATTTGTTCACAAGTTATAAGCATTTCAATTTAATACCCGCTGGCGGACCAATATGGTTCTCAAACAACAACCAGTGAAACCGACATATTCTTGAAGCATTCAACATGTTTCATTAAAATGCAAATAATTGTGTTCGCTACGATCAATTGTTCAGAAGTTATAAGCAGTTCAATTTAATTTTCGCGGGCTGGCCAATATGGTTCTCAACCAGCAACCAATGAAATCGATATATTCTTGTAGCATGCAACATGCTGATTAATATGCGAAATTATAACGCTCTTTACGATCATTTGTTCAGAAGTTATAAGGAGTTGAAGTTAGTTTTGGCGGGCCTGCCAAAATGGTTCTCAAACAATAACTAGTGAAAGCGACATATTCTTGTAGCATACAACATGTTTGATTGAAATGCAAATAATTGTGTTCTCTACGATCAATTGTTCAGAAGTTATAAACAGTTCAAGTTAATACTCGCGGGCGGGCCAATTAGTTTTTCTAAAAACAACTAGTGAAACCGACATATTCTTGTAGCATTCAACATGTTTCATTAAAATGCAAATAACTGTGTTCTCTACGATCAATTTTTCAGGAGTTATAAGCAGTTCAAGTTGATTTTCAGGGACGGGCCAATATGGTTCTCAACCAACTAGTGAAATCGATATATTCTTGTAGCATGCAACATGCTGATTAATATGCAAATTTATTACGTTCTCTAGGATCATTTGTTCAGAAGTTATAAGCAGTTCATGTTAATACTCTCGGACGGGCCAATATGGTTTTCTAAAAACAACTAGTGAAACCGACATATTTTTGTAGCATTCAACATGTTTCATTAAAATGCAAATAATTGTTTTCTACTATCAATTGTTCAGGAGTTATAAGCAGTTCAAGTTGATTTTCGCGGGCGGGCCAATATGGATCTCAACCAACAACTTGTGAAATCGATATATTCTTGTAGCATGCAACATGCTGATTAATATGCAAATTTATTACGCTCTCTAGGATCATTTGTTCAGAAGTTATAAGCATTTCAATTTAATACTCGCGGGCGGGCCAATATGGTTCTCAAACAACAACTAGTGAAACCGACATATTCTTGAAGCATTCAACATGTTTCATTAAAATGCAAATAATTGTGTTCGCTACGATCAATTGTTCAGAAGTTATAAGCAGTTCAAGTTGATATTCGCGGGCGGGCCAATATGGTTCTCAACCAACAACTAGTGAAATCGATATATTCTTGTAGCATGCAACATGCTGATTAATATGCAAAATTATAACGCTTTCTACGATTATTTGTTCAGAAGTTATAAGCAGTTCAAATTAATTTTCGCGGGCGGGCCAATATGGTTCTCAACCAACAACTAGTGAAATCGATATATTCTTGTAGCATGCAACATGCTGATTAATATGCAAATTTATTACGCTCTCTAAGATCATTTGTTCAGAAGTTATAAGAAGTTCAATTTAATATTCGCGGGCGGGCCAATATGGTTCTCAAACAACAACTAGTGAAACCGACATATTCTTAAAGCATTCAACATGTTTCATTAAAATGCAAATAATTGTGTTCGCTACGATCAATTGTTCAGAAGTTATAAGCAGTTCAATTTAATTTCCGCGGGCGGGCCAATATGCTTCTCAACCAACAACTAATGAAATCGATATATTCTTGTAGCATGCAACATGCTGATTAAGATTCAAAATTATTAAGCTCTCTACGATCATTTGTTCAGAAGTTATAAGGAGTTGAAGTAATTTTGGCGGGCGGGAAAAAGTGGTTCTCAAACAATAACTATTGAAACCGACATATTCTTGTAGTATACAACATGTTTCATTGAAATGCAAATAATTGTGTTCTCTACGATCAATTGTTCAGAAGTTATAAGCAGTTCTATTTAATTTTCGAGGGCGGGCCAATATGGTTCTCAACCAACAACTAGTGAAATGGATATATTCTTGTAGCATGCAATATGGTGATTAATATGCAAAATTATTACGCTCACTACGATCATTTGTTCAGAAGTTATAAACAGTTCAAGTTAATACTCGCGGGAGGCCAATTAGGTTTTCTAAAAACAACTAGTGAAACCGACATATTCTTGTAGCATTCAACATGTTTCATTAAAATGCAAATAATTGTGTTCTCTACGATCAATTTTTCAGGAGTTATAAGCAGTTCAAGTTGATTTTCGCGGGCGGGCCAATATGGTTCTCAACCAACAACTAGTGAAATCGATATATTCTTGTAGCATGCAGCATGCTGAATAATATGCAAAATTATTACGCTTTCTACGATCAATTGTTCAGAAGTAATAAGGAGTTGAAATTAGTTTTAGCGGGCGCGCCAAAATGGTTTTCTAAAAACAACTAATGAAACCGACATATTTTTGTAGCATTCAACATGTTTCATTAAAATGCAAATAATTGTTTTCTACTATCAATTGTTCAGGAGTTATAAGCAGTTCAAGTTGATTTTCGCGGGCGGGCCAATATGGATCTCAACCAACAACTTGTGAAATCGATATATTCTTGTAGCATGCAACATGCTGATTAATATGCAAATTTATTACGCTCTCTAGGATCATTTGTTCAGAAGTTATAAGCTTTTAAATTTAATACTCGCGGGCGGACCAATATGGTTCTCAAACAACAACTAGTGAAACCGACATATTCTTGAAGCATTCAACATGTTTCATTAAAATGCAAATAATTGTGTTCGCTACGATCAATTGTTCAGAAGTTATAAGCAGTTCAAGTTGATTTTCGCGGGCGGGCCAATATGGTTCTCAACCAACAACTAGTGAAATCGATATATTCTTGTAGCATGCAACATGCTGATTAATATGCAAAATTATAACGCTTTCTACGATTATTTGTTCAGAAGTTATAAGCAGTTCAAATTAATTTTCGCGGGCGGGCCAATATGGTTCTCAACCAACAACTAGTGAAATCGATATATTCTTGTAGCATGCAACATGCTGATTAATATGCAAATTTATTACGTTCTCTAGGATCATTTGTTCAGAAGTTATAAGCAGTTCAAGTTAATACTCACGGACGGGCCAATATGGTTTTCTAAAAACAACTAGTGAAACCGACATATTTTTGTAGCATTCAACATGTTTCATTAAAATGCAAATAATTGTTTTCTACTATCAATTGTTCAGGAGTTATAAGCAGTTCAAGTTGATTTTCGCGGGCGGGCCAATATGGATCTCAACCAACAACTTGTGAAATCGATATATTCTTGTAGCATGCAACATGCTGATTAATATGCAAAATTATTACGCTCACTACGATCATTTGTTCAGAAGTTATAAACAGTTCAAGTTAATACTCGCGGACGGGCCAAAATGGTTTTCTAAAAAACTAGTGAGACCGACATATTCTTGTAGCAATCAACATGTTTCATTAAAATGCAAATAATTGTGTTCTCTACGATCAATTGTTCAGGAGTTATAAGCAGTTCAAGTTGATTTTCGCGAGCGGGCCAATATGGTTCTCAAACAACAACTAGTGAAAACGATATATTCTTGTAGCATTCAACATGTTTCATTAAAATGCAAATAATTGTGCTCTCTACGATCAATTGTTCAGGAGTTATAAGCAGTTCAAGTTGATTTTCGCGGGCGGGCCAATATGGTTCTCAAATAACAACTAGTGAAACTGACATATTCTTGTAGCATTCAACATGTTTCATTAAAATGCAAATAATTGTGCTCTCTACGATCAATTGTTCAGGAGTTATAAGCAGTTCAAGTTGATTTTCGCGAGCGGGCCAATATGGTTCTCAACCAACAACTAGTGAAATCGATATATTCTTGTTGCATGCAACATGCTGATTAATATGCAAAATTATAACGCTCTCTACGATCATTTGTTCAGAAGTTATAAGGAGTTGAAGTTAGTTTTGGCGGGCGGGCCAAAATGGTTCTCAAACAATAACTAGTGAAACCGACATATTCTTGTAGCATACAACATGTTAGATTAAAATGATAATAATTGTGATCTGTACGATAAATTGTTCAGAAGTTATCAGCAGTTCAAGTTAATTTTCGCGGGCGGGCCAATATGGTTCTCAACCAACAACCAATGAAATCGATATATTCTTGTAGCATGCAACATGCTGATTAATATGCAAAATTATAACGCTCTCTACGATCATTTGTTCAGAAGTTATAAGGAGTTGAAGTTAGTTTTGGCGGGCGGGCCAAAATGGTCCTCAAACAATAACTAATCAAACGACATATTCTTGTAGCATACAACATGTTAGATTAAAATGATATGAATTGTGATCTCTACGATCAATTGTTCAGAAGTTATAAACAGTTCAAGTTGATTTTCGCGGGCGGGCCAATGTGTTTTTCAACCAACAACTAGTGAAATCGATATATTCTTGTAGCATGCAACATGCTGATTAATATGCACATTTGTTACGCTCTCTAAGATCATTTGTTCAGAAGTTATAAGCAGTTCCAATTAATTTTCGCGGGCGGGCCAATATGTTTCTCATCCAACAACTAGTGAAATCGATATATTCTTGTAGCATTCAACATGCTGATTAATATGAAAATTTATTACGCTGTCTAAGATCATTTGTTCAGAAGTTATAAGCATTTCAATTTAATACCCGCTGGCGGACCAATATGCTTCTCAAACAACAACCAGTGAAACCGACATATTCTTGAAGCATTCAACATGTTTCATTAAAATGCAAATAATTGTGTTCGCTACGATCAATTGTTCAGAAGTTATAAGCAGTTCAATTTAATTTTCGCGGGCTGGCCAATATGGTTCTCAACCAGCAACCAATGAAATCGATATATTCTTGTAGCATGCAACATGCTGATTAATATGCGAAATTATAACGCTCTTTACGATCATTTGTTCAGAAGTTATAAGGAGTTGAAGTTAGTTTTGGCGGGCCTGCCAAAATGGTTCTCAAACAATAACTAGTGAAAGCGACATATTCTTGTAGCATACAACATGTTTGATTGAAATGCAAATAATTGTGTTCTCAACGATCAATTGTTCAGAAGTTATAAACAGTTCAAGTTAATACACGCGGGCGGGCCAATTAGGTTTTCTAAAAATAACTAGTGAAACCGACATATTCTTGTAGCATTCAACATGTTTCATTAAAATGCAAATAACTGTGTTCTCTACGATCAATTTTTCAGGAGTTATAAGCAGTTCAAGTTGATTTTCAGGGGCGGGCCAATATGGTTCTCAACCAACTAGTGATATCGATATATTCTTGTAGCATGCAACATGCTGATTAATATGCAAATTTATTACGTTCTCTAGGATCATTTGTTCAGAAGTTATAAACAGTTCAAGTTAATACTCTCGGACGGGCCAATATGATTTTCTAAAAACAACTAGTGAAATCGATATATTCTTGTAGCATGCAGCATGCTGAATAATGTCACCTCCAGAAATTTTGACAATTCTTTTTTTTTATTTTTATTATTCTAAATTGCAAACGGAGTCCTCTCTGGCAGTGATCACCCTATACTCTCCCTAAGTAGATTTTGTTTCAGGGCCTAAGTACATTGTATATCAGAGCATGCCATATGTAATTCCTAAGAACTTTGCAACTGAATAGTGATCATAATGGGACCCCTGTTAGATCCCTGCCTGTACACATGTGGTACTAAGAACTTTGAATAAGGGCATTCTTTGCCAACACCATACTGGGAAAGTTGAAGGTTAGTTGATGTCTAACCGTCCCAGACATATACAAATACCCATCCGGCTCCGCTAAAGTGATAAATCCCAGGCGTAAGCCCATGGGACACAATATGACCCTTGTTCCCAGGCATAGGATGTGGCGTCGCCAGCACACATATGGCTTGTTACACATATGGCTTAAACTTCCTTTTCTTTTTCCCTTTTTGTGGTTTTGCCCTCCATTCCGCCACTATCCCCCCTCCTTTTTGAGACCCGTGGGCGAGCACTGCACAGAGCAAGGAACCTCCCACTTACTGATAATCTGACTTTAAAACGTCATGCTCGAAGCTTTTGACTTCAGTCTGTTACCCTCATCGACACCCTCACCAGAGACGATCGCTGAGATTCTTCGGTGGTAACAGACCCTTCTTACGAAGGTAAGAATAATCTTCTGTAACTCTCTAATATTTAGTATGGTAACTAACTAACTTCTATATTTCAAGTATGGCACACCTTCTGCCCATACACTACCGTACATACAAACACCCGCATTTACACTAACACACACCCAGAATTAGCTAGGATGATAATAAGTAAATTCATTGGTATGGTGACACACCTTCATTGTTAGGAGAACTATGTTTGTGTTAACCGATCTAATGTCAGAAGGGCCATATTTGTACGCCTGCCCTTGTATCATTGTTTACACTGTACAAAGTGAAGGATTCATATCCGTTAGCATAGCGTCTTAAAATGTAATTAACCCAAAAAACCCCAGGGGTCAATGTAATCATATTGTAAGCATTACTACGCCTTAAAAGCTTGTAGGTCATGATTCTTGTACCACATCTTATTTTTAGTCTTTAGTTGTTTTGTTGCTTATTAAACTATAAAAATCCAACGTCTTGCTTTATCTGTTACCCCCCATGATTTCCAATAATATATGAGTCCACAGTGACTACTGTTAGCCTAGAGGTTTACTTTAAGACGAAGACTTAAGAATACCTGGAGCAGTCGTGCGTATGAAGGCACTCCTGCCTCCACAGTAGAAAGAGACGTCTAGGATTATACTATTCAATGTAAGTATTCCCCACACAAGTACACAAACACTCCCCTCTCTTTTGGAATACCTCTCGCAATTACACTTTCTCCCCCCCCCTCAGGAAGTCACGAGTTTTATACTTTATGCACTAAGATAGGCAAGGCTAGTCCGTAGGCATATCAGAGGAAGGTATGTCTCCTACTCTTCCCGTGAACTCCGTATATGGATAAGCTAGGTAGAGTAGAGTGACCGGCCGACGATCCCCACCACACAGGTACGCACCTGTGTGCCTCTGTCTCACCCTAGGACGTGACAGATTTAATGGTGGAGATGCGGGGCACCTCTTCAAACTGCTATTGAAACTTTCCGGGGCAACTTTTCAAATTGCTATCGAAACTCTGGCGGGGCACCTCTTCAAAGTTCTATTGAAACTTTCCGGGGCATTTCCTCAAATTGCTATTGAAATTCAAATCTGTGTTTAGAGAGATATATATATGTCGTCACCTGTTTAGTAGGCAACACCCTAGGTAGGACAATAACATACACACTGGCGTTGTTACTTTGTACCCTAACACGTTACTAATTACATGATTTCTTTTTATTATTATGTATTTCTTTTAATAGCATAACCTGTAGTTGTGTATGCAATGCATGTTACTATGTGTGTCAGTAAATGGAAGATTTGCGTAGGAGTGAAAGATTAAGGTTACAAGCTAGACGGCAAGCGCGAATTCCCTGCCTTAGACCCGAATGTAGAGACCCCCTTGACGACCAATTTGGTAACCATTTACATTTAGAACCTATCAAGGAAGAAGATTCTACAGTTTTCTATAGTTCGGAAGAAGTTGCACGCCCAGAAACTAACATGCCTAATGATACAGAGGATTCTAACCCTTCCGCAGGGTGTAGGAACAGTAGAGTTCCCTCAGTACATCCAGATACCTTTTCTGGAGGACGAGGCGAAAACATCAAACAATTCTTGCAGACTTATGAACGCGTAGCGTCTATATTAGGTTGGTCAGAACAGGATAAAATTAAGTATCTCCCGGCCTATTTGAAGAACGCGGCGTCGGATTATTGGGAATTGCATTGCGAACGGTTGGAAGCTTTTAATTCTTTTTCAGCTTTAAAGACAGAATTGGAGAAAGCCTTCTCCTCCATTTACCCTGAAGGTGACGCCCTGTTAGAATTAAACGCTAGAAAGAAAGATGACGTAGAGACAACAGAGCAATATTTCTATAGTATTTTAAAGCTTTGTAATAGAGCTGACCCACACATGAATGATGAATCCAAGATGAACTATATTTATCGTGGGTTACGCGAAGAACAAGTGGAACGTTTAGTTCCCATGCAGCCTAAGGACCTTGACGAACTTTTAGCAAATATGAGAATAGTAGAGAGAGCCAAGAAGCAGGCTTCTCTTACCAATAGGGCATTAGCCAAACAAAAACAAGAAACAAAGGTACAAACACCTAAGTTCGATACCCCACCAACGCGAGCACCTCATAGTGCAGGTAATAGGTACTACGGTAATAGATCCACTCTAAATGCACAATATTATAGAGGGAATAGGTCCCGAGATTTTGGTGAACCCAGGAGGGACTCGAACCCAAGGTTCAGTGGGAACAGAACCAACGAGAGGGCACGTTCTTACGTGACTCAAGCACAGAATCAATTCCCTGGACAGTATAATCCAAATGATTCCCGACAAAATATGCACTCTACGAGAGGGCAGTCCTCTCACTTTTCTTCCCGTAATTCTCAACATCGCCATCCTCCAAATATTGCCAATACTAACTGTTTTTCGTGTGGCAAATCTGGGCATTGGGCCCGAGAATGCCGACAAAGGCAGAGAAATCCAGGTATTTCTCGTGGCCGCCCTCCCTACCGAAATGAGGAGCAGCAAAGAAATCGTAGGGTTGCATTTGATAATACTGATAGAAATAACCAAACATATGGCAATAGACGTCAATCTCCTGCACGTCTTGATAGAAGTCCAGCTAGAGAATTTCCAGCTAGACGGCAAAGTATTGAACGTACTACCCCTTCTCCTAACCCAAACGCTTAAGGGCGAGGCGCAACACGCCTAGGGGTCGTCTCGCACCTAAAACAACGCATGTTAATCCCCTGCAACATTTTAGGTCAGATCCGCCACTGGGTCCCCATGTTGAAACGGACTATATACGTCCCCATCTTCCTGTTAATTTGTTTAGACGACAGTTTCTTGGTCTCTTAGATACAGGATCTCAGGTAAGCATATTAGACGCTTGTTTATTACCTCCAGGTTATAATGTAAACCGCAATGCCATTGGACATGTTAGTATCAGTACCATACTGGGTTTAGAATCACAGAACTTGCCTGTATGCCGGTTATTTATTATAGTGAATAAGGTAAAATTATGGGTAAATTTTGTAATTATGCGCCGTAACCAGAGGAATCGGGATAAACTCCCCATGGTTTTGCTAGGAGCCAATTTTTGGACAAAACATGTTAAATGGGTAAATCCCTTTGAAATTTGCCTCAAGGCACCTAATTCCTTTTTTAATTCTGAATGCATTGTGAAATTGACGTCACCAGCAGCTAGCGGTGACCCACGCGCAGTTATGCACGCCACTGTACATGGTGAATCGCTAGGATTCCCGTATCTTATTGACTCTTTCAAAAAGACTAAACGTAGTGATTTGAGAAATCAACCAGTGCCGAGTTCGACACCAGATCAGGGTGATACCACTTTCCTTTCATCCTATGGACCTTTAATCCAGCTTGAAGACCCGTATCTTGGGTTAGGCGAATATATGTATGAGGTTTTATTACAGTCAGTGGGACGCGAGGGCTTGGAAAAGATTTGTAGAGAGAGTAGGAAGGCAAAATATGTAAAGTCAAGTGCCCTGCAAAATCGGAATAAAAGGGCGATTGATAGAACGCCGATCAGGAAGTCTGGCGACGAAGATTTGATAAGGCAGGATACTGGGAAACCGCAAGAGACAGAGCCTTCCCCCTCCTCCTTCTTGAATCGCCGGATATCCCCTCCCCCCACCACGCCGCAAACCGCAGCTGTTACTAATAACGACTCGCAATCAACCTCAAGCGCATCCACTTTATGTAAACAAAGTCAGACGAAGACCATAACTCACGACTCAACAGGAACTTTAACGCCAGATGGAAAGTATGCTTCTTTTACAACGTTTTTACAACAGCCTGTTGCATCAACATTACCCGAGAATACAGACAGAGCTTCACTTGAGTTTATAAATTCAGGCCTTGAAAAGACTTTCCCTTCTACGTCTTGTTGCGTTTCAGAGCCTTCAGTAAAGAAGAAGAAAGAGTTAAAATTCTGTGCCATCGTAGCAACAGACACTCTTTTGCCTTCACGGCAACACACATTCATTGCTATTAGATATCAAAACCCTTCCACCGATATTGCCATGAACTCAGAAAATATTCTTGAAATTAGTGATGGAGTTTACTCCAAATATAGGTGTTTAGTTCCTCGCCTACTAGTAATACCAAACCAAGTATACTCAGTTCCAATAGTTAATATGGGGTATAGCCAACTTACTATTCCAGCCGGAACAGTAATGGGGAAACTCGAACCAATTCTCGCGGAATCATGTAATACTACAGAGGTAATTGACTTGGATAATGGGATGAATGATGATGATGCATTTGCACATATTGTTCCATGTAACGCCATTGATCTTGATAACCTTCGTAGTGGTACTACGTTAGGTAAAGGGGAATATCACGACTTAAGTAAGGAATTGGATATTAATCCAGAACTAACCGAAGAGCAGCGACAAGCAGTTATTAGTTTAATGACTGAATATGAGGATTGTCTTGCATGGACAGTAGATCAGTTAGGTAAAACAAATGCATACGAATTTACCTTACCTCTGAAATCAGATGACCCCGTTTGCCATCCTCCATACAGGGTGAGCCCAAAACAACGAGAAGTTATTAGGCAAGAAGTGCAAAACTTGCTGGATATCGATGTGATCGAAAAAAGCGAATCCGCGTATGCATCCCCTGTAGTACTAGTACCAAAGAAAAATGGAGAACTCAGAGTAACTATTGATTTCAGATCTATAAACAAGCTAAGTCACCAGGACGCCTATTCTTCGGCTTTACCTCGGATAGACGACATTATCCAATATCTGGGAGGTGCACAGTATATTACCTCCTTGGATGCTCGAAGCGGATATTGGTCCATTCCAATCGCAGAAAAAGACAAGCATAAAACAGCCTTTGTCACCAGCGAAGGTCTGTACCAGTGGAAACGTATGCCAATGGGTTTAAGTAGAGCCCCAGCAGCCTACCAACGCTGCATGGATCAAATATTTGCTTCTATGAAATGGAATAGCTTAGCAGTATACCTTGACGATCTAATAATTTTCGCAAACACTTGGGAGGACATGATGAGTAGATTAACAGAAGTAATGAAAAGACTTAGGAAGAATAATCTTTCTCTCTCCCCGACGAAATGTCATTTTGGATACCACGAGGCCGAAGTCTTGGGATTTATCGTCGGAAGAGATGGTGTCAAAACAGACCCAAAGAAAGTAGAAGCCATAAAGGAGATTCCAGAACCACGGACTTTAAAAGAAGTACGAAGATTTTTGGGAATGTGCGGTTACTACCGCCGCTTTGTTAAAAATTTCAGCCACATAGCACGACCTCTTAGTCAATTAACAAGAAAGAATGTAGCTTTTCATTTTGGTCCAGATCAGAGACAGGCCTTTGAGACACTGAAAGAGTGTTTAATGACAGCTCCAGTACTGAGGCACTTTGACCCCTCCTTGCCTACAGAACTCCATACTGATGCTTCTAATACGGGATTAGGAATTGTACTTTGCCAAGTTCGAAACGACCCCGATGACCCCTCCGAGAAAAAGAAATTAGTGAATCCTATAGCATACGCCAGTAGGACCCTAACAGGACCCGAGCAGAATTATTCAATTGCCGAAAAGGAAGCTCTTGCAGTAGTATTTGGTGTTACACATTTCCATTCCTATTTAGCGGATTTTCCTTTTACTGTAGTGACCGACTCGCATGCCCTTTGTTGGCTAAAGAAATGCAAGTCTCTCGTAGGGCGTTTGGCAAGATGGAGTCTGAGATTGCAAACTTATTTGTACACCGTAGTCCATAAGTCAGGAAAACTTCATTTCGCCCCAGACTGCCTTAGCCGGATACCCAGTAAGGCACTGTCTGAGAAAGAAAGAGAAGACATCGAAGAAGGAGCTATAGTTGCCTTCACCCAGGTAACTCCCTCTCCTTCCCCACCACCTACAGCTCCAAATGGGTATAACATTCAAGAAAAACAAGAGAGAGATCCACTTCTAAAAAGCATTATTGAATTAAAACGGAAAGATCCCGATGAATTAAGTGTTAGGCATTATGAGATAGAAAATGGCATCTTATACCGACGTTTCGGCAACAAAAGCATGTTAGTAATCCCAGAAGAGTTAAAGCTTACTGTACTTAAAGAAATGCACGATAATCCACTTTCAGGAGGACATCTTGGGATCACCAAGACTCATGGAAAAGTATGTGAAAGATTTTATTGGACTAACATGAAAAGGGAAATAGAGGCATATGTAAAGGGATGTCCACTTTGCCAAGAGAGAAATAGAAATACAGGTAAACCACAAGGATTTTTGAAGCCCATACCCGTAGGTGAGCCTTTTGCTAGAGTAGGGACAGATATAATGGGCCCTCTTCCGTTATCCAAAGGATATAGGTACATTATTACTGCCACATGTTACTTAACAAATTGGGTAGAAGCCAGATGTTTAAGGAACCCCACAGCTAAGACTGTAGCGAAGTTTTTGTTAGAAGAAGTTATTTGCAGACACGGATGTCCCCGTGAATTACTTTCGGATCGAGGATCAGTATATATGGCATCAATTACTAAGGAATTGCTTGAACTCATGAAAATAAGGCAGATAAATACTACTGCGTATCACCCTCAAACTAATGGAAAAACCGAGCGATTTAACCAATCCCTTGCTACTCTGCTAAGTAAATATGTTGACAAACATCAGAAAGACTGGAGTGATTATGTGAAACTTGGAGTATGCGCATACAATTGTTCGAGGGTTGATCACATCGGTCATTCGCCATTTGAGTTAGTGTACGGCCGGTTACCAGTGTTCCCTCTTGAAACGTTAGGAATAGAACCCCTGCGCTCCAACACTCCAAATCCTCACACCATTCAATTCAAAGAACACTTAGAAGATATTAGGGATATTGCAAGAAGGCAACATAGTAAAAGACAAGCGTATGACAAGAAACGATATGATGCAAAACGAACGGAGGTCAAGTTTAAAGAAAATGATTTAGTGATGTTATATCAACCTGCTCACAAAATAGGGTTAATTGAAAAACTAAGAAGAAAATGGAATGGTCCATGGAGAATTATAAAATATTTGGGAAACAACGTGTATCAAATTAAGAAGGAAAAAGGTCAAAAAGAGCTAAGAGTAAACGTTAACCGTTTGAAACGCTATTATCCTCCTAACCAGTGGTAAAAGATAGGAAGTTACATAGTAAGAAAAACAAAAGGGGAATATTTTTGTTTTGGAAGTATGGAAATATATCGATTACATTCGCTTTCCCGCCAAGAACGTAAAAGAACCAATCCTTATTTTGCTTTTAATGGACGGAAGTAGAATCTCTTTAAAGAGGCCTGCATCCCAACAATGATAGGAATAAGACAAAGGTAAAAATTGCATGAGTCATAAGGTCTCCTAAGTTCCTTTTGGTATTTTATATCTAGAGTTGAATAAAAGAAAGGACTTCCAGGTATTGCCTGCTAAAGTTTCCTTGCCATTGAACTTAGATTAATGAACTTTAAGTAGTCTTAAGAAACCCGGCAAAGAAGGTTTGAATCTTGTCAGGTTAAAGCTGCTACGTTTCCTTTTTTTTTCTTCCCTCCTCTCGACATATGACGTTATGATAACTCTCTTTTCATCACCCTCTTATTCCTTTTAAATAAAAGGAGAATACTCAGGAATCCTGTTTACGGGTATATAATTACAAACTACCTCATTTTCCCCTATTTTCATAACATCTATTTCACGTTTGTGTGTGTGAGTAACGAGGATTGATCACCTCATTACTATTCATCCATCATTATCATATTTCTTTCTTTTAGACGTTTGACAACGATGCCTATTACCCTTTAGTAGACCAGGAAACGGACGTTCCGCTATTAAGCAGAGACACTTTTTGACCCATATCGTGGTAAGTTGTTTTAATAAACACAAACCCGAAGGCAAATATCTTGTTCCACAAGTTAAGAGGATTTGAATTCTTTATCGTCAAGTGTGTCCTTCCCCAATTGCCCATGGCGGCCCGCGAGAACGCGCAAATACCTTTGACCCCTTTGCAGAGAATTGAAGTACCTCAAGTAGTTATCGAATGGATTTATTCACTAGTAAACGAAATGATGTCAGAAGCTTTTTCCGACCTAACCATACCACAAATAGCGGGAATATTAGGTGAAAAGTCAGTTCCCTTTTTAATACAAGTTTTAGGAAATCATTACCTGGTTAGCACTCTTTTTCCGCCTAAAGTGACCCCCCAAAAAATGGTTTGAATGGGTTCGTCAGGAAGTAAAGGGAAGATTTGTTCATCATTTAAAGATTTGGAGACAAGAATATAATCTTAATTGGAAGCTAAGAGTTATGGCAGACAGCGAAGGTTGCGTCCATATCGCACCAATAACCCCCCAATAAAATAGGGAAACCAACTAAAATGCATGGTTACATATAAGCTCACTAATTAACGCAGGACCCTAGTATAAGTGTCGTATGTGCACTAGTATTTGTTTTGTTTCTTTGCAGTATTAATATAGCCAGCCAGCAGGCCAATTCAACTTGTAGTTGCTTCTTTATCTACGTGCCAATATGGAGTTGCGTCTCCAAGGACAGTACGAGTATGTACCTCTCCAAATGAGAAACGGAAGAGTAGATTTTAGAGCATTCCTATACTGCTTTACACACCCACTCTACACCACGGTGGATATATTGATGAGGAACGTTGAAATACGTGCCTTGGAGCCGGAAATTAACAACGCCTTGGAAAATCTGAGTGTGAGAGATTTCCAAATTTATCTTAAGAATGTGATTCAGCAAATGTATTATTTAATTTCCAATTATGGACCGCCACCTCTCATGCAGCTTGTGCAGGTAGGCTATGGAAAAGTAACCCCTTGGAGATAGTACCTAGATCTCTCGTGGAATGACCAATATGCAGAGAGCCTATAAACAAGGCCACATTTGCTATCCGCAACGCAAACCACACGGTTATATTGCATCAAACAGAAAGGTGAGAAAATAAACCTATGTTTGGGAAGCGTGAAAAGAACTTGCTTTTCAGCCCTGCAAAATTGCCCATGCTACCTAGATAATATTGTTTAAATCATTATTTTCTTTTGCTTTGCCAAAATTTTTATTGTCAGAAATCAACAAGCGATTACACCGTTTGCGCCAAAGTCGAAAATAATCAAAAAAATGCTACTTTTGAAATTCCGATGTAACAATGCTCTATGGGTGGTTGGTTGAGGAGCCTTCTTAACAACACGGCTTATAGGGTGGCAACAATAATGATTGTACACATAGTTGTACTCTTCTTTTCTTTTATTCATTCTTCAAGACAGTTATTTTTCTTCTCTTTTATTTTCATGCGGTGTATTGCGAAATCTTGATTACTGCGAATACATATAAGTGCAATTAAATACCAGTTTTTGTTTCGATATTGAGTATAAATGGTCACAACCCCTGAGAGGTTTTACCTACTTACTCCTTTGTTACTTTCCCTTGGTAAGTATACCATCATACTTAATAATGTTGCAGTCATGCATGTAATATGAGCGGGGACCAGTTTTAATCCCCACTCAGGGTAAATAAATATACTTCATATAGTAACCGTATAAAAAAAATTATGAAACCCGGATGGGACATTATACCAAATTTTTATATTTTCCACCCTTTCGAGAATAATTGGCACCTTTGGGTAACTAGGATAATATTTTTTTTTTGGTGAAGAAGAGGCTAAGGTAGCCAGGAGTTACACGGAAGAATTGTGCATGGCGCACCTCTACTTCCATCGTCGAATACATATGTGGATATATATATATATCTACATATTTCTATTATAATATTATGAATACTATGTTATATTTGGTTGGAAGGATCTGTTGCCTTTTTGCGTGAGAAACGCATAACTAACATAGGTCTTACTTAGACTTTTTTTTCATGGGATACTTTTTTTTAACCTTTACTGCACAGATCCCCGGGGTTGGGCATCGTAAGTACAAAAAGGGATAGGGTTGGAGGTGTGAGATCCGTTACTCTTCATGCCCTTTCGAAGAGTCACTGATCCCGCACATTGCTCCTCATAACGAAGGCGACTATGCCTTAACGTCATGCTCTTTTGTTTTAGGATCCCCCATATAACTCTTCGTTCATCCTGAAGAAACAGGTAAGCATCAACGAATACGTTTTTGACTTATCACTTGTGATTCACAGACATTCCATTTTGGTATACATATACCTACATATATATATATATTTTTTTTTCTCTCGTTTCATTTTTTTATGTTAACTCTATGGACTTATGGACCCTAATTATAAACGAGGCCCCTAATAGAGACATAAACTCTTTTCATCTACACGGTTATTTACCTCCCCATTGCACAATCAGTTTCTTTGATGAAGTATTTTTCTTCAATAGATTAATTTTATGTGAGAAGGCATATTTGTTAGGATTATGTGGCCATTCCAATGACCCCCAAATACCTCAATGCGAGGTTAGACATTTGAAGGCAGACCCTTGACACTTCTTACCCTCTAGGGCTGTTACCCCGACTGCAAACACTTATTTGGGAAAATAAGTAAATTTTAAGGAGGAGGAGATTGTCACCTCCAGAAATTTGGACAATTCTTTTTTTTTATTTTTATTATTCTAAATTGCAAACGGAGTCCTCTCTGGCAGTGATCACCCTATACTCTCCCTAAGTAGATTTTGTTTCAGGGCCTAAGTACATTGTATATCAGAGCATGCCATATGTAATTCCTAAGAACTTTGCAACTGAATAGTGATCATAATGGGACCCCTGTTAGATCCCTGCCTGTACACATGTGGTACTAAGAACTTTGAATAAGGGCATTCTTTGCCAACACCATACTGGGAAAGTTGAAGGTTAGTTGATGTCTAACCGTCCCAGACATATACAAATACCCATCCGGCTCCGCTAAAGTGATAAATCCCAGGCGTAAGCCCATGGGACACAATATGACCCTTGTTCCCAGGCATAGGATGTGGCGTCGCCAGCACACATATGGCTTGTTACACATATGGCTTAAACTTCCTTTTCTTTTTCCCTTTTTGTGGTTTTGCCCTCCATTCCGCCACTATCCCCCCTCCTTTTTGAGACCCGTGGGCGAGCACTGCACAGAGCAAGGAACCTCCCACTTACTGATAATCTGACTTTAAAACGTCATGCTCGAAGCTTTTGACTTCAGTCTGTTACCCTCATCGACACCCTCACCAGAGACGATCGCTGAGATTCTTCGGTGGTAACAGACCCTTCTTACGAAGGTAAGAATAATCTTCTGTAACTCTCTAATATTTAGTATGGTAACTAACTAACTTCTATATTTCAAGTATGGCACACCTTCTGCCCATACACTACCGTACATACAAACACCCGCATTTACACTAACACACACCCAGAATTAGCTAGGATGATAATAAGTAAATTCATTGGTATGGTGACACACCTTCATTGTTAGGAGAACTATGTTTGTGTTAACCGATCTAATGTCAGAAGGGCCATATTTGTACGCCTGCCCTTGTATCATTGTTTACACTGTACAAAGTGAAGGATTCATATCCGTTAGCATAGCGTCTTAAAATGTAATTAACCCAAAAAACCCCAGGGGTCAATGTAATCATATTGTAAGCATTACTACGCCTTAAAAGCTTGTAGGTCATGATTCTTGTACCACATCTTATTTTTAGTCTTTAGTTGTTTTGTTGCTTATTAAACTATAAAAATCCAACGTCTTGCTTTATCTGTTACCCCCCATGATTTCCAATAATATATGAGTCCACAGTGACTACTGTTAGCCTAGAGGTTTACTTTAAGACGAAGACTTAAGAATACCTGGAGCAGTCGTGCGTATGAAGGCACTCCTGCCTCCACAGTAGAAAGAGACGTCTAGGATTATACTATTCAATGTAAGTATTCCCCACACAAGTACACAAACACTCCCCTCTCTTTTGGAATACCTCTCGCAATTACACTTTCTCCCCCCACCTCAGGAAGTCACGAGTTTTATACTTTATGCACTAAGATAGGCAAGGCTAGTCCGTAGGCATATCAGAGGAAGGTATGTCTCCTACTCTTCCCGTGAACTCCGTATATGGATAAGCTAGGTAGAGTAGAGTGACCGGCCGACGATCCCCACCACACAGGTACGCACCTGTGTGCCTCTGTCTCACCCTAGGACGTGACAATAATATGCAAAATTATTACGCTTTCTACGATCAATTGTTCAGAAGTAATAAGGAGTTGAAATTAGTTTTAGCGGGCGCGCCAAAATGGTTTTCTAAAAACAACTAATGAAACCGACATATTTTTGTAGCATTCAACATGTTTCATTAAAATGCAAATAATTGTTTTCTACTATCAATTGTTCAGGAGTTATAAGCAGTTCAAGTTGATTTTCGCGGGCGGGCCAATATGGATCTCAACCAACAACTTGTGAAATCGATATATTCTTGTAGCATGCAACATGCTGATTAATATGCAAATTTATTACGCTCTCTAGGATCATTTGTTCAGAAGTTATAAGCATTTCAATTTAATACTCGCGGGCGGGCCAATATGGTTCTCAAACAACAACTAGTGAAATCGATATATTCTTGTAGCATGCAACATGCTGATTAATATGCAAATTTATTACGCTCTCTAAGATAATTTGTTCAGAAGTTATAAGAAGTTCAATTTAATATTCGCGGGCGGGCCAATATGATTCTCAAACAACAACTAGTGAAACCGACATATTCTTGAAGCATTCAACATGTTTCATTAAAATGCAAATAATTGTGTTCGCTACGATCAATTGTTCAGAAGTTATAAGCAGTTCAATTTAATTTCCGCGGGCGGGCCAATATGCTTCTCAACCAACAACTAATGAAATCGATATATTCTTGTAGCATGCAACATGCTGATTAATATTCAAAATTATTAAGCTCTCTACGATCATTTGTTCGGAAGTTATAATGAGTTGAAGTAATTTTGGCGGGCGGGACAAAGAGGTTCTCAAACAATAACTATTGAAACCGACATATTCTTGTAGTATACAACATGTTTCATTGAAATGCAAATAATTGTGTTCTCTACGATCAATTGTTCAGAAGTTATAAGCAGTTCTATTTAATTTTCGAGGGCGGGCCAATATGGTTCTCAACCAACAACTAGTGAAATGGATATATTCTTGTAGCATGCAATATGCTGATTAATATGCAAAATTATTACGCTCACTACGATCATTTGTTCAGAAGTTATAAACAGTTCAAGTTAATACTCGCGGACGGGCCAAAATGGTTTTCTAAAAAACTAGTGAGACCGACATATTCTTGTAGCAATCAACATGTTTCATTAAAATGCAAATAATTGTGTTCTCTACGATCAATTGTTCAGGAGTTATAAGCAGTTCAAGTTGATTTTCGCGGGCGGGCCAATATGGTTCTCAAACAACAACTAGTGAAAACGATATATTCTTGTAGCATTCAACATGTTTCATTAAAATGCAAATAATTGTGCTCTCTACGATCAATTGTTCAGGAGTTATAAGCATTTCAAGTTGATTTTCGCGGGCGGGCCAATATGGTTCTCAAATAACAACTAGTGAAACTGACATATTCTTGTAGCATTCAACATGTTTCATTAAAATGCAAATAATTGTGCTCTCTACGATCAATTGTTCTGGAGTTATAAGCAGTTCAAGTTGATTTTCGCGAGCGGGCCAATAAGGTTCTCAACCAACAACTATTGAAATCGATATATTCTTGTAGCATGCAACATGCTGATTAATATGCAAATTTATTACGCTCTCTACGATCATTTGTTCAGAAGTTATAAACAGTTCAAGTTAATACTGACGGGCGGGCCAATATGGTTTTCTAAAAACAACTAGTGAAACCGACATATTCTTGTAGCATTCAACAAGTTTCATTAAAATGCAAATAATTGTGCTCTCTACGATCAATTGTTCAGGAGTTATAAGCAGTTCAAGTTGATATTCGCGGGCGGGCCAATATGGTTCTCAACCAACAACTAGTGAAATCGATATATTCTTGTAGCATGCAACATGCTGATTGATATGCAAAATTATTACGCTCTCTACGATCATTTGTTCAGAAGTTATAAGGAGTTGAAGTTAGTTTTGGCGGGCGGGCCAAAATGGTTCTCAAACAATAACTAGTGAAACCGACATATTCTTGTAGCATACAACATGTTTGATTGAAATGCAAATAATTGTGTGCTCTACAATCAATTGTTCAGAAGTTATAAGCAGTTCAATTTAATTTTCGCGGGCGGGCCAATATGGTTCTCAACCAACAACCAATGAAATCGATATATTCTTGTAGCATGCAACATGCTGATTGATATGCAAAATTATTACGCTCTCTACGATCATTTGTTCAGAAGTTATAAGGAGTTGAAGTTAGTTTTGGCGGGCGGGCCAAAATGGTTCTCAAACAATAACTAGTGAAACCGACATATTCTTGTAGCATACAACATGTTAGATTAAAATGATAATAATTGTGATCTCTACGATAAATTGTTCAGAAGTTATCAGCAGTTCAAGTTAATTTTCGCGGGCGGGCCAATATGGTTCTCAACCAACAACCAATGAAATCGATATATTCTTGTAGCATGCAACATGCTGATTAATATGCAAAATTATAACGCTCTCTACGATCATTTGTTCAGAAGTTATAAGGGGTTGAAGTTAGTTTTGGCGGGCGGGCCAAAATGGTCCTCAAACAATAACTAGTCAAACGACATATTCTTGTAGCATACAACATGTTAGATTAAAATGATATGAATTGTGATCTCTACGATCAATTGTTCAGAAGTTATAAACAGTTCAAGTTGATCTTCGCGGGCGGGCCAATGTGTTTTTCAACCAACAACTAGTGAAATCGATATATTCTTGTAGCATGCAACATGCTGATTAATATGCACATTTATTACGCTCTCTAAGATCATTTGTTCAGAAGTTATAAGCAGTTCCAATTAATTTTCCCGGGCGGGCCAATATGTTTCTCATCCAACAACTAGTGAAATCGATATATTCTTGTAGCATTCAACATGCTGATTAATATGAAAATTTATTACGCTCTCTAAGATCATTTGTTCAGAAGTTATAAGCATTTCAATTTAATACCCGCTGGCGGACCAATATGGTTCTCAAACAACAACCAGTGAAACCGACATATTCTTGTAGCATTCAACATGTTTCATTAAAATGCAAATAATTGTGTTCGCTACGATCAATTGTTCAGAAGTTATAAGCAGTTCAATTTAATTTTCGCGGGCTGGCCAATATGGTTCTCAACCAGCAACCAATGAAATCGATATATTCTTGTAGCATGCAACATGCTGATTAATATGCGAAATTATAACGCTCTATACGATCATTTGTTCAGAAGTTATAAGGAGTTGAAGTTAGTTTTGGCGGGCGGGCCAAAATGGTTCTCAAACAATAACTAGTGAAAGCGACATATTCTTGTAGCATACAACATATTTGATTGAAATGCAAATAATTGTGTTCTCTACGATCAATTGTTCAGAAGTTATAAACAGTTCAAGTTAATACTCGCGGGCGGGCCAATTAGGTTTTCTAAAAACAACTAGTGAAACCGACATATTCTTGTAGCATTCAACATGTTTCATTAAAATGCAAATAATTGTGTTCTCTACGATCAATTTTTCAGGAGTTATAAGCAGTTCAAGTTGATTTTCAGGGGCGGGCCAATATGGTTCTCAACCAACTAGTAAAATCGATCTATTCTTGTAGCTTGCAACATGCTGATTAATATGCAAATTTATTACATTCTCTAGGATCATTTGTTCAGAAGTTATAAACAGTTCAAGTTAATACTCTCGGACGGGCCAATATGGTTTTCTAAAAACAACTAGTGAAACCGACATATTCTTGTAGCATTCAACATGTTTCATTAAAATGCAAATAATTGTGATCTCTACGATTAATTGTTTAGGAGTTATAAGCAGTTCAAGTTGATTTTCGCGGGCGGGCCAATATGGCTCTCAACCAACAACTAGTGAAATCGATATATTCTTGTAGCATGCAGCATGCTGAATAATATGCAAAATTATTACGCTTTCTACGATCAATTGTTCAGAAGTAATAAGTAGTTGAAATTAGTTTTAGCGGGCGCGAAAAAATGGTTTTCTAAAAACAACTAATAAAACCGACATATTTTTGTAGCATTCAACATGTTTCATTAAAATGCAAATAATTGTTTTCTACTATCAATTGTTCAGGAGTTATAAGCAGTTCAAGTTGATTTTCGCGGGCGGGCCAATATGGATCTCAACCAACAACTTGTGAAATCGATATATTCTTGTAGCATGCAACATGCTGATTAATATGCAAATTTATTACGCTCTCTAGGATCATTTGTTCAGAAGTTATAAGCATTTCAATTTAATACTCGCGGGCGGGCCAATATGGTTCTCAAACAACAACTAGTGAAACCGACATATTCTTGAAGCATTCAACATGTTTCATTAAAATGCAAATAATTGTGTTCGCTACGATCAATTGTTCAGAAGTTATAAGCAGTTCAAGTTGATTTTCGCGGGCGGGCCAATATGCTTCTCAACCAACAACTAATGAAATCGATATATTCTTGTAGCATGCAACATGCTGATTAAGATTCAAAATTATTAAGCTCTCTACGATCATTTGTTCAGAAGTTATAAGGAGTTGAAGTAATTTTGGCGGGCGGGACAAAGAGGTTCTCAAACAATAATTATTGAAACCGACATATTCTTGTAGTATACAACATGTTTCATTGAAATGCAAATAATTGTGTTCTCTACGATCAATTGTTCAGAAGTTATAAGCAGTTCTATTTAATTTTCGAGGGCGGGCCAATATGGTTCTCAACCAACAACTAGTGAAATGGATATATTCTTGTAGCATGCAATATGCTGATTAATATGCAAAATTATTACGCTCACTACGATCATTTGTTCAGAAGTTATAAACAGTTCAAGTTAATACTCGCGTACGGGCCAAAATGGTTTTCTAAAAAACTAGTGAGACCGACATATTCTTGTAGCAATCAACATGTTTCATTAAAATGCAAATATTTGTGTTCTCTACGATCAATTGTTCAGGAGTTATAAGCAGTTCAAGTTGATTTTCGCGATCGGGCCAATATGGTTCTCAAACAACAACTAGTGAAAACGATATATTCTTGTAGCATTCAACATGTTTCATTAAAATGCAAATAATTGTGCTCTCTACGATCAATTGTTCAGGAGTTATAAGCAGTTCAAGTTGATTTTCGCGGGCGGGCCAATATGGTTCTCAAATAACAACTAGTGAAACTGACATAATCTTGTAGCATTCGACATGTTTCATTAAAATGCAAATAATTGTGCTCTCTACGATCAATTGTTCAGGAGTTATAAGCTGTTCAAGTTGATTTTCGCGAGCGGGCCAATATGGTTCTCAACCAACAACTAGTGAAATCGATATATTCTTGTTGCATGCAACATGCTGATTAATATGCAAAATTATAACGCTCTCTACGATCATTTGTTCAGAAGTTATAAGGATTTGAAGTTAGTTTTGGCGGGCGGGCCAAAATGGTTCTCAAACAATAACTAGTGAAACCCACATATTCTTGTAGCATACAACATGTTAGATTAAAATGATAATAATTGTGATCTCTACGATAAATTGTTCAGAAGTTATCAGCAGTTCAAGTTAATTTTCGCGGGCGGGCCAATATGGTTCTCAACCATCAACCAATGAAATCGATATATTCTTGTAGCATGCAACATGCTGATTAATATGCAAAATTATAACGCTCTCTACGATCATTTGTTCAGAAGTTATAAGGAGTTGAAGTTAGTTTTGGCGGGCGGGCCAAAATGGTCCTCAAACAATAACTAGTCAAACGACATATTCTTGTAGCATACAACATGTTAGATTAAAATGATATGAATTGTGATCTCTACGATCAATTGTTCAGAAGTTATAAACAGTTCAAGTTGATTTTCGCGGGCGGGCCAATGTGTTTTTCAACCAACAACTAGTGAAATCGATATATTCTTGTAGCATGCAACATGCTGATTAATATGCACATTTATTACGCTCTCTAAGATCATTTGTTCAGAAGTTATAAGCAGTTCCAATTAATTTTCGCGGGCGGGCCAATATGTTTCTCATCCAACAACTAGTGAAATCGATATATTCTTGTAGCATTCAACATGCTGATTAATATGAAAATTTATTACGCTCTCTAAGATCATTTGTTCAGAAGTTATAAGCATTTCAATTTAATACCCGCTGGCGGACCAATATGGTTCTCAAACGACAACCAGTGAAACCGACATAATCTTGAAGCATTCAACATGTTTCATTAAAATGCAAATAATTGTGTTCGCTACGATCAATTGTTCAGAAGTTATAAGCAGTTCAATTTAATTTTCGCGGGCTGGCCAATATGGTTCTCAACCAGCAACCAATGAAATCGATATATTCTTGTAGCATGCAACTTGCTGATTAATATGCGAAATTTATTACGCTCTCTACGATCATTTGTTCAGAAGTTATAAGCAGTTCTATTTAATTTTCGAGGGCGGGCCAATATGGTTCTCAACCAACAACTAGTGAAATGGATATAATCTTGTAGCATGCAATATGCTGATTAATATGCAAAATTATTACGCTCACTACGATCATTTGTTCAGAAGTTATAAACAGTTCAAGTTAATACTCGCGTACGGGCCAAAATGGTTTTCTAAAAAACTAGTGAGACCGACATATTCTTGTAGCAATCAACATGTTTCATTAAAATGCAAATAATTGTGTTCTCTACGATCAATTGTTCAGGACTTATAAGCAGTTCAAGTTGATTTTCGCGAGCGGGCCAATATGGTTCTCAAACAACAACTAGTGAAAACGATATATTCTTGTAGCATTCAACATGTTTCATTAAAATGCAAATAACTGTGCTCTCTACGATCAATTGTTCAGGAGTTATAAGCAGTTCAAGTTGATTCTCGCGGGCGGGCCAATATGGTTCTCAAATAACAACTAGTGAAACTGACATATTCTTGTAGCATTCGACATGTTTCATTAAAATGCAAATAATTGTGCTCTCTACGATCAATTGTTCAGGAGTTATAAGCAGTTCAAGTTGATTTTCGCGAGCGGGCCAATATGGTTCTCAACCAACAACTAGTGAAATCGATATATTCTTGTTGCATGCAACATGCTGATTAATATGCAAAATTATAACGCTCTCTACGATCATTTGTTCAGAAGTTATAAGGATTTGAAGTTAGTTTTGGCGGGCGGGCCAAAATGGTTCTCAAACAATAACTAGTGAAACCCACATATTCTTGTAGCATACAACATGTTAGATTAAAATGATAATAATTGTGATCTCTACGATAAATTGTTCAGAAGTTATCAGCAGTTCAAGTTAATTTTCGCGGGCGGGCCAATATGGTTCTCAACCAACAACCAATGAAATCGATATATTCTTGTAGCATGCAACATGCTGATTAATATGCAAAATTATAACGCTCTCTACGATCATTTGTTCAGAAGTTATAAGGAGTTCAAGTTAGTTTTGGCGGGCGGGCCAAAATGGTCCTCAAACAATAACTAGTCAAACGACATATTCTTGTAGCATACAACATGTTAGATTAAAATGATATGAATTGTGATCTCTACGATCAATTGTTCAGAAGTTATAAACAGTTCAAGTTGATTTTCGCGGGCGGGCCAATGTGTTTTTCAACCAACAACTAGTGAAATCGATATATTCTTGTAGCATGCAACATGCTGATTAATATGCACATTTATTACGCTCTCTAAGATCATTTGTTCAGAAGTTATAAGCAGTTCCAATTAATTTTCGCGGGCGGGCCAATATGTTTCTCATCCAACAACTAGTGAAATCGATATATTCTTGTAGCATTCAACATGCTGATTAATATGAAAATTTATTACGCTCTCTAAGATCATTTGTTCAGAAGTTATAAGCATTTCAATTTAATACCCGCTGGCGGACCAATATGGTTCTTAAACAACAACCAGTGAAACCGACATAATCTTGAAACATTCAACATGTTTCATTAAAATGCAAATAATTGTGTTCGCTACGACCAATTGTTCAGAAGTTATAAGCAGTTCAATTTAATTTTCGCGGGCTGGCCAATATGGTTCTCATCCAGCAACCAATGAAATCGATATATTCTTGTAGCATGCAACATGCTGATTAATATGCGAAATTATAACGCTCTTTACGATCATTTGTTCAGAAGTTATAAGGAGTTGAAGTTAGTTTTGGCGGGCCTGCCAAAATGGTTCTCAAACAATAACTAGTGAAAGCGACATATTCTTGTAGCATACAACATGTTTGATTGAAATGCAAATAATTGTGTTCTCTACGATCAATTGTTCAGAAGTTATAAACAGTTCAAGTTAACACTCGCGGGCGGGCCAATTAGGTTTTCTAAAAACAACTAGTGAAACCGACATATTCTTGTAGCATTCAACATGTTTCATTAAAATGCAAATAATTGTGTTCTCTACGATCAATTTTTCAGGAGTTATAAGCAGTTCAAGTTGATTTTCAGGGGCGGGCCAATATGGTTCTCAACCAACTAGTGAAATCGATATATTCTTGTAGCATGCAACATGCTGATTAATATGCAAATTTATTACGTTCTCTAGGATCATTTGTTCAGAAGTTATAAACAGTTCAAGTTAATACTCTCGGACGGGCCAATATGGTTTTCTAAAAACAACTAGTGAAACCGACATATTCTTGTAGCATTCAACATGTTTCATTAAAATGCAAATAATTGTGATCTCTACGATTAATTGTTCTGGAGTTATAAGCAGTTCAAGTTGATTTTCGCGGGCGGGCCAATATGGTTCTCAACCAACAACTAGTGAAATCCATATATTCTTGTAGCATGCAGCATGCTGAATAATATGCAAAATTATTACGCTTTCTACGATCAATTGTTCAGAAGTAATAAGGAGTTGAAATTAGTTTTAGCGGGCGCGCCAAAATGGTTTTCTAAAAACAACTAATGAAACCGACATATTTTTGTAGCATTCAACATGTTTCATTAAAATGCAAATAATTGTTTTCTACTATCAATTGTTCAGGAGTTATAAGCAGTTCAAGTTGATTTTCGCGGGCGGGCCAATATGGATCTCAACCAACAACTTGTGAAATCGATATATTCTTGAAGCATTCAACATGTTCCATTAAAATGCAAATAATTGTGTTCGCTACGATCAATTGTTCAGAAGTTATAAGCAGTTCAATTTAATTTCCGCGGGCGGGCCAATATGGTTCTCAACCAACAACTAGTGAAATCGATATATTCTTGTAGCATGCAACATGCTGATTAATATGCAAATTTATTACGCTCTCTAAGATCATTTGTTCAGAAGTTATAAGAAGTTCAATTTAATATTCGCGGGCGGGCCAATATGGTTCTCAAACAATAACTATTGAAACCGACATATGTTTGTAGCATTCAACATGTTTCATTAAAATGCAAATAATTGTGTTCGCTACGATCAATTGTTCAGAAGTTATAAGCAGTTCAAGTTGATTTTCGCGGGCGGGCCAATATGGTTCTCAACCAACAACTAGTGAAATCGATATATTCTTGTAGCATGCAACATGCTGATTAATATGCAAAATTATAACGCTTTCTACGATAATTTGTTCAGAAGTTATAAGCAGTTCAAATTAATTTTCGCGGGCGGGCCAATATGGTTCTCAACCATCAACTAGTGAAATCGATATATTCTTGTAGCATGCAACATGCTGATTAATATGCAAATTTATTACGCTCTCTAAGATCATTTGTTCAGAAGTTATAAGAAGTTCAATTTAATATTCGCGGGCGGGCCAATATGGTTCTCAAACAACAACTAGTGAAACCGACATATTCTTGAAGCATTCAACATGTTCCATTAAAATGCAAATAATTGTGTTCGCTACGATCAATTGTTCAGAAGTTATAAGCAGTTCAATTTAATTTCCGCGGGCGGGCCAATATGGTTCTCAACCAACAACTAGTGAAATCGATATATTCTTGTAGCATGCAACATGCTGATTAATATGCAAATTTATTACGCTCTCTAAGATCATTTGTTCAGAAGTTATAAGAAGTTCAATTTAATATTCGCGGGCGGGCCAATATGGTTCTCAAACAATAACTATTGAAACCGACATATTCTTGTAGTATACAACATGTTTCATGGAAATGCAAATAATTGTGTTCTCTACGATCAATTGTTCAGAAGTTATAAGCAGTTCTATTTAATTTTCGAGGGCGGGCCAATATGGTTCTCAACCAACAACTAGTGAAATGGATATATTCTTGTAGCATGCAATATGCTGATTAATATGCAAAATTATTACGCTCACTACGATCATTTGTTCAGAAGTTATAAACAGTTCAAGTTAATACTCGCGGACGGGCCAAAATGGTTTTCTAAAAAACTAGTGAGACCGACATATTCTTGTAGCAATCAACATGTTTCATTAAAATGCAAATAATTGTGTTCTCTACGATCAATTGTTCAGGAGTTATAAGCAGTTCAAATTGATTTTCGCGGGCGGGCCAATATGGTCCTCAAACAACAACTAGTGAAAACGATATATTCTTGTAGCATTCAACATGTTTCATTAAAATGCAAATAATTGTGCTCTCTACGATCAATTGTTCAGGAGTTATAAGCAGTTCAAGTTGATTAGAAAACCATATTGGCCCGTCCGAGAGTATTAACTTGAACTGTTTATAACTTCTGAACAAATGATCCTAGAGACCGTAATAAACTTGCTTATTAATCAGCATGTTGCATGCTACAAGAATATATCGATTTCTCTAGTTGTTGGTTGAGAACCATATTGGCCCGCCCGCGAAAATCAACTTGAACTGCTTATAACTCCTGAACAATTGATCGTAGAGAGCACAATTATTTGCATTTTAATGAAACTTGTTGAATGCTACAAGAATATGTCGGTTTCACTAGTTGTTTTTAGAAAATCATATTGGCCCGCCCGCGAAAATTAACTTGAACTGTTTATAACTTCTGAACAATTGATCGTAGCGAACACAATTATTTGCATTTTTATGAAACATGTTGAATGCTTCAAGAACATGTCGGTTTCACTAATTGTTGTTTGAGAACGATATTGGATCGCCCGCGAATATGAAATTGAACTGCTTATAACTTCTGAACAAATGATCTTAGAGAGCGTAATAAATTTGCATATTAATCAGCATGTTTCATGCTACAAGAATATATCGATATCACTAGTTGTTGGTTGAGAACCATATTGGCCCGCCCGCGAAAATTAATTTGAACTGCTTATAACTACTGAACAAATAATCGTAGAAAGTGTAATAATTTTTCATATTAATCAGCATGTTGCATGCTACAAGAATATATCGATTTCATTGGTTGTAGGTTGAGAACCATATTGGCCCGCCCCCGAAAATCAACTTGAACTGCTTATAACTCCTGAACAATTGATCGTAGAGACCACAATTAATAGCATTTTAATCAAACATGTTGTTTGCAACAAGAATATGTCGGTTTCACTAGTTGTTTTTAGAAAACCATATTGGCCCGCCCACGAGTATTAACTTGAACTGTTTATAACTTCTGAACAAATGATCCTAGAGAGCGTAATAAATTTGCATATTAATCAGCATGTTGCATGCTACAAGAATATATCGATTTCACTAGTTGTAGGTTGAGAACCATATTGGCCCGCCCGATAAAAACAACTTGAATAACTTATTACTCCTGAACAATTGATCGTAGAGACCACAATTATTTGCATTTTAATGAAACATGTTGAATGCAACAAGAATATGTCGTTTTCACTAGTTATTGTTTGAGAACCATTTTGGCCCGCCCGCCAAAACTAACTTCAACTCCTTATAACTTCTGAACAAATGATCGTAAAGAGCGTTATAATTTTGCATATTAATCAGCATGTTGCATGCTACAAGAATATTTCGATTTCATTGGTTGTTGGTTGAGAACCATATTGGCCCGCCCGAAAAAAATAACTTGAACTGCTTATAACTTCTGAACAATTGATCGTAGCGAACACAATTATTTGCATTTCAATCAAACATGTTGTATACTACAAGAATATGTCGGTTTCACTAGTTATTGTTTGATAACCTTTTTGTCCTGCCCGCAAAACTAACTTCAACTCCTTATAACTTCTCAACAAATTATCGTAGAGAGCGCAATAACTTTGCATATTAATCAACATGTTGCATGCTACAAGAATATATCGATTTCATTAGTTGTTGGTTGAGAACCATATTGGCCCGCCCGCGGAAATTAACTTGAACTGCTTATAACTTCTGAAAAATTGATCGTAGCGAACACAATTATTTGCATTTTAATGAAACATGTTGAATGCTTCAAGAATATATCGGTTTCACTAGTTGTTGTTTGAGAACCATATTGGCCCGCCCGCGAGTATTAAATTGAATTGCTTATAACTTCTGAACAAATGATCTTAAAGAGCGTAATAAATTTGCATATTAATAAGCATGTTGCATGCTACAAGAATATATCGATTTCACTAGTTGTTGGTTGAGAACCATATTGGCCCGCCCGCGAAAATTATTTTGAACTGCTTATAACTTCTGAACAAATAATCGTAGAAAACGTAATAATTTTGCATATTAATCAGCATGTTGCATGCTACAAGAATATATCGATTTCACTAGTTGTTGTTTGAGAAATATATTGGCCTGCCCGCGAAAATTAACTTGAACTGCTTATAACTTCTGAACAATTGATCGTAGAGAACACAATTATTTGCATTTCAACCAAACATGTTGTATACTTCAAGAATATGTCGGTTTCACTAGTTATTGTTTGATAACTTTTTGTCCCGCCCGCCAAAACTAACTTCAACTCCTTATAACTTCTGAACAAATGTTAGTAGAGAGCTTAATAATTTTGCATATTAATCAGCATGTTGCATGCTACAAAAATATGTCGGTTTCACTAGTTGTTGGTTGAGAACCATATTGGCCCGCCCGCGAAAATTAATTTGAACTGCTTATAACTTCTGAATAAATAATCGTAGAAAGCGTAATAATTTTGCATATTAATCAGCATGTTGCATGCTACAAGAATATGTCGGTTTCACTAGTTGTTATTAGAAAACCATTTTGGCCCACCTGCCAAAACTAATTTCAACTCCTTATAACTTCTGAACAATTGATCGTAGAAAGCGTAATAATTTTGCATATTAAACAGCATGTTGCATGCTTCAAGAATATATCGATTTCATTAGTTTTTGGTTGAGAACCATATTAGCCCGCCCGCGAAAATCAATTTGAACTGCTTATAACTCCTTAACAATTGATCGTAGAGCACACAATTATTTGAATTTTAATGAAACATGTTGAATGCTACAAGAATATGTCGGTTTCACTAGTTGTTTTTAGAAAACCATATTGGCCCGTCCGAGAGTATTAACTTGAACTGTTTATAACTTCTGAACAAATGATCCTAGAGACCGTAATAAACTTGCTTATTAATCAGCATGTTGCATGCTACAAGAATATATCGATTTCACTAGTTTTTGGTTGAGAACCATATTGGCCCGCCCGCGAAAATCAACTTGAACTGCTTATAACTCCTGAACAATTGATCGTAGAGAGCACAATTATTTGCATTTTATTGAAACTTGTTGAATGCTACAAGAATATGTCGGTTTCACTAGTTGTTTTTAGAAAATCATATTGGCCCGCCCGCGAGTATTAATTTGAACAGTTTATAACTTCTGAACAAATGATCGTAGAGAGCGTAATAAATTTGCATATTAATCAGCATGTAGCATGCTACAAGAATATATCGATTTCACTTGTTGTTGGTTGAGAACCATATTAGCCCGCCCGCGAAAATTAACTTGAACTTTTTATAACTTCTGAACAATTGATCGTATCGAACACAATTATTTGCATTTTTATGAAACATGTTGAATGCTTCAAGAACATGTCGGTTTCACTAATTGTTGTTTGAGAACCATATTGGATCGCCCGCGAATATGAAATTGAACTGCTTATAACTTCTGAACAAATGATCTTAGAGAGCGTAATAAATTTGCATATTAATCAGCATGTTTCATGCTACAAGAATATATCGATATCACTAGTTGTTGGTTTAGAACCTAATTGGCCCGCCCGCGAAAATTAATTTGAACTGCTTATAACTACTGAACAAATAATCGTAGAAAGTGTAATAATTTTTCATATTAATCAGCATGTTGCATGCTACAAGAATATGTCGGTTTCACTAGTTATTGTTTGAGAACCATTTTGGCCAGCCCGCCAAAACTAAATTCAACTCCTTATAACTTCTGAACAAATGATCGTAGAGAGCGTAATAATTTTGCATATCAATCAGCATGTTGCGTGCTACAAGAATATATCGATTTCATTGGTTGTTGGTTGAGAACCATATTGGCCCTCCGCGAAAATCAACTTGAACTTCTTATAACTCCTGAACAATTGATCGTAGAGACCACAATTAATAGCATTTTAATCAAACATGTTGTATGCAACAAGAATATGTCGGTTTCACTAGTTGTTTTTAGAAAACCATATTGGCCCGCCCACGAGTATTAACTTGAACTGTTTATAACTTCTGAACAAATGATCCTAGAGAGCGTAATAAATTTGCATATTAATCAGCATGTTGCATGCTACAAGAATATATCGATTTCACTAGTTGTAGGTTGAGAACCATATTGGCCCGCCCGCGAAAAACAACTTGAACTACTTATAACTCCTGAACAATTGATCGGAGAGACCACAATTATTTGCATTTTAATTAAACATGTTGAATGCAACAAGAATATGTCGGTTTCACTAGTTATTGTTTGAGAACCATTTTGGCCCGCCCGCCAAAACTAACTTCAACTCCTTATAACTTCTGAACAAATGATCGTAAAGAGCGTTATAATTTTGCATATTAATCAGCATGTTGCATGCTACAAGAATATTTCGATTTCATTGGTTGTTGGTTGAGAACCATATTGGCCCGCCCGAAAAAAATAACTTGAACTGCTTATAACTTCTGAACAATTGATCGTAGCGAAGACAATTATTTGCATTTCAATCAAACATGTTGTATACTACAAGAATATGTCGGTTTCACTAGTTATTGTTTGATAACCTTTTTGTCCTGCCCGCAAAACTAACTTCAACTCCTTATAACTTCTCAACAAATTATGGTAGAGAGCGCAATAACTTTGCATATTAATCAACATGTTGCATGCTACAAGAATATATCGATTTCATTAGTTGTTGGTTGAGAACCATATTGGCCCGCCCGCGGAAATTAACTTGAACTGCTTATAACTTCTGAACAATTGATCGTAGCGAACACAATTATTTGCATTTTAATGAAACATGTTGAATGCTTCAAGAATATATCGGTTTCACTAGTTGTTGTTTGAGAACCATATTGGCCCGCCCGCGAGTATTAAATTGAACTGCTTATAACTTCTGAACAAATGATCTTAAAGAGCGTAATAAATTTGCATATTAATCAGCATGTTGCATGCTACAAGAATATATCGATTTCACTAGTTGTTGGTTGAGAACCATATTGGCCCGCCCGCGAAAATTATTTTGAACTGCTTATAACTTCTGAACAAATAATCGTAGAAAGCGTAATAATTTTGCATATTAATCAGCATGTTGCATGCTACAACAATATATCGATTTCATTGGTTGTTGGTTGAGAACCATATTGTCCCGCCCGCGAAAATCAACTTGAACTGCTTATAACTCCTGAACAATTGATCGTAGAGACCATAATTAATAGCATTTCAATCAAACATGTTGTATGCAACAAGAATATGTCGGTTTCTCTAGTTGCTTTTAGAAAACCATATTGGCCTGCCCGCGAGTATTAACTTGAACTGTTTATAACTTCTGAACAAATGATCCTAGAGAGCGTATTAAATTTGCATATTAATCAGCATGTTGCATGCTACAAGAATATATCGATTTCATTAGTTGTTGGTTGAGAACCATATTGGCCCGCCCTCGAAAATTAACTTGAACTGCTAATAACTTCTGAACAATTGATCGTAGCGAACACAATTATTTGCATTTTAATGAAACATGTTGAATGCTTCAAGAATATGACGGTTTCACTTGTTGTTTTTTGAGAACCATATTGGCCCGCCCGCGAGTATTAAAATGAACTGCTTATAACTTCTGAACAAATGATCCTAGAGAGCGTAATAAATTTGCATATTTATCAGCATGTTGCATGCTACAAGAATATATCGATTTCACAAGTTGTTGGATGAGATCCATATTTTCCCGGCCGCGAAAATCAACTTGAACTGCTTATAACTCCTGAAAAATTGAATGTAGAAAACACAATTATTTGCATTTTAATGAAACATGTTGATTGCTACAAGAATATGTCGGTTTCACTAGTTTTTTTAGAAAACCATTTTGGCCCGCCCGCGAGTATTAACTTGAACTGTTTATAACTTCTGAACAAATGATCGTAGTGAGCGTAATAATTTTGCATATTAATCAGCATGTTGCATGCTACAAGAATATATCCATTTCACAAGTTGTTGGTTGAGAACCATATTGGCCCGCCCTCGAAAATTAACTTGAACTGCTTATAACTTCTGAACAATTGATCGTAGAGAACACAATTATTTGCATTTCAACCAAACATGTTGTATACTTCAAGAATATGTCGGTTTCACTAGTTATTGTTTGATAACTTTTTGTCCCGCCCGCCAAAACTAACTTCAACTCCTTATAACTTCTGAACAAATGTTAGTAGAGAGCTTAGTAATTTTGCATATTAATCAGCATGTTGCATGCTACAAAAATATGTCGGTTTCACTAGTTGTTGGTTGAGAACCATATTGGCCCGCCCGCGAAAATTAATTTGAACTGCTTATAACTTCTGAATAAATAATCGTAGAAAGCGTAATAATTTTGCATATTAATCAGCATGTTGCATGCTACAAGAATATGTCGGTTTCACTAGTTGTTATTAGAAAACCATTTTGGCCCACCTGCCAAAACTAATTTCAACTCCTTATAACTTCTGAACAATTGATCGTAGAAAGCGTAATAATTTTGCATATTAAACAGCATGTTGCATGCTTCAAGAATATATCGATTTCATTAGTTTTTGGTTGAGAACCATATTAGCCCGCCCGCGAAAATCAATTTGAACTGCTTATAACTCCTTAACAATTGATCGTAGAGCACACAATTATTTGAATTTTAATGAAACATGTTGAATGCTACAAGAATATGTCGGTTTCACTAGTTGTTTTTAGAAAACCATATTGGCCCGTCCGAGAGTATTAACTTGAACTGTTTATAACTTCTGAACAAATGATCCTAGAGACCGTAATAAATTTGCATATTAATCAGCATGTAGCATGCTACAAGAATATATCGATTTCACTTGTTGTTGGTTGAGAACCATATTAGCCCGCCCGCGAAAATTAACTTGAACTTTTTATAACTTCTGAACAATTGATCGTAGCGAACACAATTATTTGCATTTTTATGAAACATGTTGAATGCTTCAAGAATATATCGGTTTCACTAGTTGTTGTTTGAGAACCATATTGGCCCGCCCGCGAGTATTAAATTGAATTGCTTATAACTTCTGAACAAATGATCTTAAAGAGCGTAATAAATTTGCATATTAATAAGCATGTTGCATGCTACAAGAATATATCGATTTCACTAGTTGTTGGTTGAGAACCATATTGGCCCGCCCGCGAAAATTATTTTGAACTGCTTATAACTTCTGAACAAATAATCGTAGAAAGCGTAATAATTTTGCATATTAATCAGCATGTTGCATGCTACAAGAATATATCGATTTCACTAGTTGTTGTTTGAGAAATATATTGGCCTGCCCGCGAAAATTAACTTGAACTGCTTATAACTTCTGAACAATTGATCGTAGAGCACACAATTATTTGCATTTTAAAGAAAAATTTTGAATGCTACAAGAATATGTCGGTTTCACTAGTTGTTTATAGAAAAACTTATTAGCCCGCGAGTATTAACTTGAACCATTTATAACTTCTGAACAAATGATCCAAGAGAGCGTAATAAATTTGCATATTAATCAGCATGTTGCATGCTACAAGAATATATCGATTTCACTTGTTGTTGGTTGAGAACAATGTTGGCCCGCCCGCGAAAATCAACTTGAACTGCTTATAACTCCTGAACAATTGATCGTAGAGACCACAATTATTTGCACTTTCATGAAACTTGTTGAATGCAACAAGAATCTGTCGGTTTCACTAGTTGTTTTTAGAAAACCACATTGGCCCGCCCGCGAGTATTAACTTGAACTGTTTATGACTTCTGAACAAATGATCCTAGAGAGCGTAATAAATTTGCATATTAATCAGCATGTTGCATGCTACAAGAATATATCGATTTCACTAGTTGTTGGTTGAGAACCATATTGTCCCGACCGCGAAAATCAACTTGGATTGCTTATAACTCCTGAACAATTGATCGTAGAGACTACAATTATTTGCACTTTAATGAAACATATTGAATGTTACAAGAATATGTCGGTTTCACTAGTTGTTTTTAGAAAACCATATTGGCCCGCCCGCGAGTATTAAGATGAACTGTTTATAACTTCTGAACAATTGATCGCAGAGAACACAATTATTTGCATTTCGATCAAACATATTGTATGCTACAAGAATATGTCGGTTTCACTAGTTATTGTTTGAGAACCATTTTGGCCCGCCCGCCAAAACTAACTTCAACTCCTTATAACTTCTGAACAAATGATCGTAGAGAGCGTAATAATTTTGCATATTAATCAGCATGTTGCATGCTACAACAATATATCGATTTCATTGGTTGTTGGTTGAGAACCATATTGTCCCGCCCGCGAAAATCAACTTGAACTGCTTATAACTCCTGAACAATTGATCGTAGAGACCATAATTAATAGCATTTCAATCAAACATGTTGTATGCAACAAGAATATGTCGGTTTCTCTAGTTGCTTTTAGAAAACCATATTGGCCTGCCCGCGAGTATTAACTTGAACTGTTTATAACTTCTGAACAAATGATCCTAGAGAGCGTATTAAATTTGCATATTAATCAGCATGTTGCATGCTACAAGAATATATCGATTTCATTAGTTGTTGGTTGAGAACCATATTGGCCCGCCCGCGAAAATTAACTTGAACTGCTAATAACTTCTGAACAATTGATCGTAGCGAACACAATTATTTGCATTTTAATGAAACATGTTGAATGCTTCAAGAATATGACGGTTTCACTTGTTGTTTTTTGAGAACCATATTGGCCCGCCCGCGAGTATTAAAATGAACTGCTTATAACTTCTGAACAAATGATCCTAGAGAGCGTAATAAATTTGCATATTTATCAGCATGTTGCATGCTACAAGAATATATCGATTTCACAAGTTGTTGGATGAGATCCATATTTTCCCGGCCGCGAAAATCAACTTGAACTGCTTATAACTCCTGAACAATTGAATGTAGAAAACACAATTATTTGCATTTTAATGAAACATGTTGATTGCTACAAGAATATGTCGGTTTCACTAGTTTTTTTAGAAAACCATTTTGGCCCGCCCGCGAGTATTAACTTGAACTGTTTATAACTTCTGAACAAATGATCGTAGTGAGCGTAATAATTTTGCATATTAATCAGCATGTTGCATGCTACAAGAATATATCCATTTCACAAGTTGTTGGTTGAGAACCATATTGGCCCGCCCTCGAAAATTAACTTGAACTGCTTATAACTTCTGAACAATTGATCGTAGAGAACACAATTATTTGCATTTCAACCAAACATGTTGTATACTTCAAGAATATGTCGGTTTCACTAGTTATTGTTTGATAACTTTTTGTCCCGCCCGCCAAAACTAACTTCAACTCCTTATAACTTCTGAACAAATGTTAGTAGAGAGCTTAATAATTTTGCATATTAATCAGCATGTTGCATGCTACAAAAATATGTCGGTTTCACTAGTTGTTGGTTGAGAACCATATTGGCCCGCCCGCGAAAATTAATTTGAACTGCTTATAACTTCTGAATAAATAATCGTAGAAAGCGTAATAATTTTGCATATTAATCAGCATGTTGCATGCTACAAGAATATGTCGGTTTCACTAGTTGTTATTAGAAAACCATTTTGGCCCACCTGCCAAAACTAATTTCAACTCCTTATAACTTCTGAACAATTGATCGTAGAAAGCGTAATAATTTTGCATATTAAACAGCATGTTGCATGCTTCAAGAATATATCGATTTCATTAGTTTTTGGTTGAGAACCATATTAGCCCGCCCGTGAAAATCAATTTGAACTGCTTATAACTCCTTAACAATTGATCGTAGAGCACACAATTATTTGAATTTTAATGAAACATGTTTAATGCTACAAGAATATGTCGGTTTCACTAGTTGTTTTTAGAAAACCATATTGGCCCGTCCGAGAGTATTAACTTGAACTGTTTATAACTTCTGAACAAATGATCCTAGAGACCGTAATAAACTTGCTTATTAATCAGCATGTTGCATGCTACAAGAATATATCGATTTCACTAGTTTTTGGTTGAGAACCATATTGGCCCGCCCGCGAAAATCAACTTGAACTGCTTATAACTCCTGAACAATTGATCGTAGAGAGCACAATTATTTGCATTTTATTGAAACTTGTTGAATGCTACAAGAATATGTCGGTTTCACTAGTTGTTTTTAGAAAATCATATTGGCCCGCCCGCGAGTATTAATTTGAACTGTTTATAACTTCTGAACAAATGATCGTAGAGAGCGTAATAAATTTGCATATTAATCAGCATGTAGCATGCTACAAGAATATATCGATTTCACTTGTTGTTGGTTGAGAACCATATTAGCCCGCCCGCGAAAATTAACTTGAACTTTTTATAACTTCTGAACAATTGATCGTATCGAACACAATTATTTGCATTTTTATGAAACATGTTGAATGCTTCAAGAACATGTCGGTTTCACTAATTGTTGTTTGAGAACCATATTGGATCGCCCGCGAATATGAAATTGAACTGCTTATAACTTCTGAACAAATGATCTTAGAGAGCGTAATAAATTTGCATATTAATCAGCATGTTTCATGCTACAAGAATATATCGATATCACTAGTTGTTGGTTTAGAACCATATTGGCCCGCCCGCGAAAATTAATTTGAACTGCTTATAACTACTGAACAAATAATCGTAGAAAGTGTAATAATTTTTCATATTAATCAGCATGTTGCATGCTACAAGAATATATAGATTTCACTAGTTGTTGTTTGAGAAGTATATTGGCCTGCCCGCGAAAATTAACTTGAACTGCTTATAACTTCTGAACAATTGATTGTAGAGCACAAAATTATATGCATTTCAATCAAACATGTTGTATGCTACAAGAATATGTCGGTTTCACTAGTTATTGTTTGAGAACCATTTTGGCCAGCCCGCCAAAACTAACTTCAACTCCTTATAACTTCTGAACAAATGATCGTAGAGAGCGTAATAATTTTGCATATCAATCAGCATGTTGCATGCTACAAGAATATATCGATTTCATTGGTTGTTGGTTGAGAACCATATTGGCCCTCCGCGAAAATCAACTTGAACTGCTTATAACTCCTGAACAATTGATCGTAGAGACCACAATTAATAGCATTTTAATCAAACATGTTGTATGCAACAAGAATATGTCGGTTTCACTAGTTGTTTTTAGAAAACCATATTGGCCCGCCCACGAGTATTAACTTGAACTGTTTATAACTTCTGAACAAATGATCCTAGAGAGCGTAATAAATTTGCATATTAATCAGCATGTTGCATGCTACAAGAATATATCGATTTCACTAGTTGTAGGTTGAGAACCATATTGGCCCGCCCGCGAAAAACAACTTGAACTACTTATAACTCCTGAACAATTGATCGGAGAGACCACAATTATTTGCATTTTAATTAAACATGTTGAATGCAACAAGAATATGTCGGTTTCACTAGTTATTGTTTGAGAACCATTTTGGCCCGCCCGCCAAAACTAACTTCAACTCCTTATAACTTCTGAACAAATGATCGTAAAGAGCGTTATAATTTTGCATATTAATCAGCATGTTGCATGCTACAAGAATATTTCGATTTCATTGGTTGTTGGTTGAGAACCATATTGGCCCGCCCGAAAAAAATAACTTGAACTGCTTATAACTTCTGAACAATTGATCGTAGCGAAGACAATTATTTGCATTTCAATCAAACATGTTGTATACTACAAGAATATGTCGGTTTCACTAGTTATTGTTTGATAACCTTTTTGTCCTGCCCGCAAAACTAACTTCAACTCCTTATAACTTCTCAACAAATTATGGTAGAGAGCGCAATAACTTTGCATATTAATCAACATGTTGCATGCTACAAGAATATATCGATTTCATTAGTTGTTGGTTGAGAACCATATTGGCCCGCCCGCGGAAATTAACTTGAACTGCTTATAACTTCTGAACAATTGATCGTAGCGAACACAATTATTTGCATTTTAATGAAACATGTTGAATGCTTCAAGAATATATCGGTTTCACTAGTTGTTGTTTGAGAACCATATTGGCCCGCCCGCGAGTATTAAATTGAACTGCTTATAACTTCTGAACAAATGATCTTAAAGAGCGTAATAAATTTGCATATTAATCAGCATGTTGCATGCTACAAGAATATATCGATTTCACTAGTTGTTGGTTGAGAACCATATTGGCCCGCCCGCGAAAATTATTTTGAACTGCTTATAACTTCTGAACAAATAATCGTAGAAAGCGTAATAATTTTGCATATTAATCAGCATGTTGCATGCTACAAGAATATATCGATTTCACTAGTTGTTGTTTGAGAAATATATTGGCCTGCCCGCGAAAATTAACTTGATCTGCTTATAAATTCTGAACAATTGATCGTAGAGCACACAATTATTTGCATTTTAAAGAAAAATTTTGAATGCTACAAGAATATGTCGGTTTCACTAGTTGTTTATAGAAAAACTTATTAGCCCGCGAGTATTAACTTGAACCATTTATAACTTCTGAACAAATGATCCATGAGAGCGTAATAAATTTGCATATTAATCAGCATGTTGCATGCTACAAGAATATATCGATTTCACTTCTTGTTGGTTGAGAACAATATTGGCCCGCCCGCGAAAATCAACTTGAACTGCTTATAACTCCTGAACAATTGATCGTAGAGACCACAATTATTTGCACTTTCATGAAACTTGTTGAATGCAACAAGAATATGTCGGTTTCACTAGTTGTTTTTAGAAAACCACATTGGCCCGCCCGCGAGTATTAACTTGAACTGTTTATGACTTCTGAACAAATGATCCTAGAGAGCGTAATAAATTTGCATATTAATCACCATGTTGCATGCTACAAGAATATATCGATTTCACTAGTTGTTGGTTGAGAACCATATTGGCCCGCCCGCGAAAATCAACTTGGATAGCTTATAACTCCTGAACAATTGATCGTAGAGACTACAATTATTTGCACTTTAATGAAACATATTGAATGCTACAAGAATATGTCGGTTTCACTAGTTGTTTTTAGAAAACCATATTGGCCCGCCCGTGAGTATTAAGATGAACTGTTTATAACTTCTGAACAATTGATCGCAGAGAACACAATTATTTGCATTTCGATCAAACATATTGTATGCTACAAGAATATGTCGGTTTCACTTGTTATTATTTGAGAACCATTTTGACCCGCCCGCCAAAACTAACTTCTACTCCTTATAACTTCTGAACAAATGATCGTAGAGAGCGTAATAATTTTGCATATTAATCAGCATGTTGCATGCTACAACAATATATCGATTTCATTGGTTGTTGGTTGAGAACCATATTGTCCCGCCCGCGAAAATCAACTTGAACTGCTTATAACTTCTGAACAATTGATCGTAGAGACCATAATTAATAGCATTTCAATCAAACATGTTGTATGCAACAAGAATATGTCGGTTTCTCTAGTTGCTTTTAGAAAACCATATTGGCCTGCCCGCGAGTATTAACTTGAACTGTTTATAACTTGTGAACAAATGATCCTAGAGAGCGTAATAAATTTGCATATTAATCAGCATGTTGCATGCTACAAGAATATATCGAATTCATTAGTTGTTGGTTGAGAACCATATTGGCCCGCCCGCGAAAATTAACTTGAACTGCTAATAACTTCTGAACAATTGATCGTAGCGAACACAATTATTTGCATTTTAATGAAACATGTTGAATGCTTCAAGAATATGACGGTTTCACTTGTTGTTTTTTGAGAACCATATTGGCCCGCCCGCGAGTATTAAAATGAACTGCTTATAACTTCTGAACAAATGATTCTAGTGAGCGTAATAAATTTGCATATTTATCAGCATGTTGCATGCTACAAGAATATATGGATTTTACAAGTTGTTGGATGAGATCCATATTTTCCCGGCCGCGAAAATCAACTTGAACTGCTTATAACTCCTGAACAATTGATCGTAGAAAACACAATTATTTGCATTTTAATGAAACATGTTGATTGCTACAAGAATATGTCGGTTTCACTAGTTTTTTTAGAAAACCATTTTGGTCCGCCCGCGAGTATTAACTTGAACTGTTTATAACTTCTGAACAAATGATCGTAGTGAGCGTAATAATTTTGCATATTAATCAGCATGTTGCATGCTACAAGAATATATCCATTTCACAAGTTGTTGGTTGAGAACCATATTGGCCCGCCCTCGAAAATTAACTTGAACTGCTTATAACTTCTGAACAATTGATCGTAGAGAACACAATTATTTGCATTTCAATCAAACATGTTGTATACTACAAGAATATGTCGGTTTCACTAGTTGTTATTAGAAAACCATTTTGGCCCACCTGAAAAAAATAATTTCAACTCCTTATAACTTCTGAACAATTGATCGTAGAAAGCGTAATAATTTTGCATATTAAACAGCATGTTGCATGCTTCAAGAATATATCGATTTCATTAGTTTTTGGTTGAGAACCATATTAGCCCGCCCGCGAAAATCAATTTGAACTGCTTATAACTCCTTAACAATTGATCGTAGAGCACACAATTATTTGAATTTTAATGAAACATGTTGAATGCTACAAGAATATGTCGGTTTCACTAGTTGTTTTTAGAAAACCATATTGGCCCGTCCGAGAGTATTAACTTGAACTGTTTATAACTTCTGAACAAATGATCCTAGAGACCGTAATAAACTTGCATATTAATCAGCATGTTGCATGCTACAAGAATATATCGATTTCACTAGTTGTTGGTTGAGAACCATATTGGCCCGCCCGCGAAAATCAACTTGAACTGCTTATAACTCCTGAACAATTGATCGTAGAGAGCACAATTATTTGCATTTTAATGAAACTTGTTGAATGCTACAAGAATATGTCGGTTTCACTAGTTGTTTTTAGAAAATCATATTGGCCCGCCCGCGAGTATTAATTTAAACTGTTTATAACTTCTGAAGAAATGATCGTAGAGAGCGTAATAAATTTGCATATTAATCAGCATGTTGCATGCTACAAGAATATATCGATTTCACTTGTTGTTGGTTGAGATCCATATTAGCCCGCCCGCGAAAATTAACTTGAACTTTTTATAACTTCTGAACAATTGATCGTAGCGAACACAATTATTTGCATTTTTATGAAACATGTTGAATGCTTCAAGAACATGTCGGTTTCACTAATTGTTGTTTGAGAACCATATTGGATCGCCCGCGAATATGAAATTGAACTGCTTATAACTTCTGAACAAATGATCTTAGAGAGCGTAATAAATTTGCATATTAATCAGCATGCTTCATGCTACAAGAATATATCGATATCACTAGTTGTTGGTTGAGAACCATATTGGCCCACCCGCGAAAATTAATTTGAACTGCTTATAACTTCTGAACAAATGATCTTAGAGAGAGTAATAAATTTGCATATTAATCAGCATGTTTCATGCTACAAGAATATATCGATATCACTAGTTGTTGGTTGAGAACCATATTGGCCCGCCCGCGAAAATTAATTTGAACTCCTTATAACTTCTGAATAAATGATCGTAGAGAGCGTAATAATTTTGCATATCAATCAGCATGTTGCATGCTACAAGAACATATCGATTTCATTGGTTGTTGGTTGAGAACCATATTGGCCCGCCCGCGAAAATTAACTTGAACTGCTGATAACTTCTGAACAATTGATCGTAGCGAACACAATTATTTGCATTTTAATGAAACATGTTGAATGCTTCAAGAATATGACGGTTTCACTTGTTGTTTTTTGAGAAACATATTGGCCCGCCCGCGAGTATTAAAATGAACTGCTTATAACTTCTGAACAAATGATTCTAGAGAGCGTAATAAATTTGCATATTTATCAGCATGTTGCATGCTACAAGAATATATGGATTTCACAAGTTGTTGGATGAGATCCATATTTTCCCGGCCGCGAAAATCAACTTGAACTGTTTATAACTCCTGAACAATTGATCGTAGAAAACACAATTATTTGCATTTAAATGAAACATGTTGATTGCTACAAGAATATGTCGGTTTCACTAGTTTTTTTAGAAAACCATTTTAGTCCGCCCGCGAGTATTAACTTGAACTGTTTATAACTTCTGAACAAATGATCGTAGTGAGCGTAATAATTTTGCATATTAATCAGCATGTTGCATGCTTCAAGAATATATCGATTTCATTAGTTTTTGGTTGAGAACCATATTAGCCCGCCCGCGAAAATCTATTTGAACTGCTTATAACTCCTTAACAATTGATCGTAGAGCACACAATTATTTGAATTTTAATGAAACATGTTGAATGCTACAAGAATATGTCGGTTTCACTAGTTGTTTTTAGAAAATCATATTGGCCCGCCCGCGAGTATTAATTTGAACTGATTATAACTTCTGAAGAAATGATCGTAGAGAGCGTAATAAATTTGCATATTAATCAGCATGTTGCATGCTACAAGAATATATCGATTTCACTTGTTGTTGGTTGAGAACCATATTAGCCCGCCCGCGAAAATCAACTTGAACTGCTTATAACTCCTGAACAATTGATCGTAAACAACACAATTATTTGCATTTTAATGAAACATGTTGTTTGCTACAAGAATATGTCAGTTTCACTAGTTGTTATTTGAGAACCATATTGGCCCGCCCGCGAGTATTAAATTGAACTGCTTATAACTTCTGAACAAATGATCGTAGAGAGCGTAATAAATTTGCATATTAATCAGCATGTTGCATGCTACAAGAATTTATCGATTTCACTAGTTGTTTGTTGAGAACCATATTGGCCCGCCCGCGAAAATTAATTTGAACTGCTTATAACTTCTGAACAATATTGTAGAGCACACAATTATTTGCATTTCAATCAAACATGTTGTATGCTACAAGAATATGTCGGTTTCACTAGTTATTGTTTGAGAACCATTTTGGCCCGCCCGCCAAAACTAACTTCAACTCCTTCTAACTTCTGAACAAATGATCGTAGAGAGCGTTATAATTTTGCATATCAATCAGCATGTTGCATGCTACAAGATTATATCGATTTCACAAGTTGTTGGTTGAGAACCATATTGGCCCGCCCCTGAAAATCAACTTGAACTGCTTATAACTCCTGAAAAATTGATCGTAGAGAAGACAATTATTTGCATTTTAATGAAACATGTTGAATGCTAAAAGAATATGTCGGTTTCACTAGTTGTTTTTAGAAAACCACATTGGCCCGCCCGCGAGTAATAACTTGAACTGTTTATAACTTCTGAACAATTGATCGCAGAGAACACAATTATTTGCATTTCAATCAAACATGTTGTATGCTACAAGAATGTCTCGGTTTCACTAGTCATTGTTTGAGAACCATTTTGGCCCGCCCGCCAAAACTAACAACAACTCCTTATATATTCTGAACAAATGATCGTAGAGAGCGTAATAATTTTGCATATTAATCAGCATGTTGCATGCTACAACAACATATCGATTTCATTGGTTGTTGGTTGAGAACCATATTGGCCCGCCCGCGAAAATCAACTTGAACTGCTTATAACTCCTGAACAATTGATCGTAGAGACCACAATTAATAGCATTTTAATCAAACATGTTGTATGCAACAAGAATATGTCGGTTTTACTAGTTGTTTTTAGAAAACCATATTGGCCTGTCCGCGAGTATTAACTTGAACTGTTTATAACTTCTGAACAAATGATCCTAGAGAGCGTAATAAATTTGCATATTAATCAGCATGTTGCATGCTACAAGAATATATCGATTCCACTAGTTGTTGGTTGAGAACCATATTGGCCCGCCCGCGAAAATCAACTTGAACTGCTTATAACTCCTGAACAATTGATCGTAGAGACCACAATTATTTGCATTTTAATGAAACATGTTGAATGCAACAAGAATATGTCGGTTTCACTAGTTGTTTTTAGAAAACCACATTGGCCCGCCCGCGAGTATTAACTTGAACTGTTTATGACTACTGAACAAATGATCCTAGAGAGCGTAATAAATTTGCATATTAATCAGCATGTTGCATGCTACAAGAATATATCGATTTCACTAGTTGTAGGATGAGAACCATATTAGCCCGCCCCTGAAAATCAACTTGAACTGCTTATAACTCCTGAAAAATTGATCGTAGAGAACACAATTATTTGCATTTTAAAGAAACATGTTGAATGCTACAAGAATATGTCGGTTTCACTAGTTGTTTTTAGAAAACCATATTGGCCCGCCCGCGAGTATTAACTTGAACTGTTTATAACTTCGGAACAAATGATCCTCGAGAGCGCAATAAATTTGCATATTAATCAGCATGTTGCATGCTACAAGAATATATCGATTTCACTAGTTTTTGGTTGAGAACCATATTGGCCCGCCCGCGAAAATCAACTTGAACAGCTTATAACTTCTGAACAATTGATCGTAGAGAACACAATTATTTGCATTTTAATGAAACATGTTGAATGCTACAAGAATATGTCGGTTTCACTAGTTGTTATTTGAGAACAATATTGGCCCGTCCGCGAGTATTAGATTGAACTGCTTATAAGTTCTGAACAAATGATCGTAGAAAGCTCGATTGTTTTGCATATTAATAAAGATGTAGCTAGCTACAAGAATATATAGATTTCACTAGTTATTGTTTGATAACCATGTTGGCCCACCCGCGAAAACTAATTCAACTGCTTACAATTTCTGAACAAACGATCGTAGAGAACACAATTATTTGCATTTTAATGAAACATGTTGTATGCTACAAGAATATGTCGGTTTTACTATTTGTTTTTAGAACCATATTGGCCCGCCCGCGAGTATTGACTTGTTCTGCTTATAACGTCTGAACAAATGATCGTAGTGAGCGTAATAGTTTTGCATATTAATCAGCATTTTGCATGCTACAAGAATATATCGATTTCACTATTTGTTGATTGAGAACCATATTGGCCCGCCCGCGAGTATTAAATTGAACTGCTTATAACTTCAGAACAAATGATCTTTGAGAGCGTAATAAATTTTCATATTAATCCGCATGTTGCATGCTACAAGAATATATCGATTTCACTAGTTGTTGGTTGAGAACCATATTGGCCCGCCCGCGAAAATTAATTTGAACTGCTTATAACTACTGAACAAATAATCGTAGAAAGTGTAATAATTTTTCATATTAATCAGCATGTTGCATGCTACAAGAATATATCGATTTCACTAGTTGTTGTTTGAGAAGTATATTGGCCTGCCCGCGAAAATCAACTTGAACTGCTTATAACTCCTGAACAATTGATCGTAGAGAGCACAATTATTTGCATTTTAATGAAACTTGTTGAATGCTACAAGAATATGTCGGTTTCACTAGTTGTTTTTAGAAAATCATATTGGCCCGCCCGCGAGTATTAATTTTAACTGTTTATAACTTCTGAACAAATGATCGTAGAGAGCGTAATAAATTTGCATATTAATCAGCATGTTGCATGCTACAAGAATATATCGATTTCACTTGTTGTTGGTTGAGAACCATATTAGCCCGCCCGCGAAAATTAACTTGAACTTTTTATAACTTCTGAACAATTGATCGTAGCGAACACAATTATTGGCATTTTTATGAAACATGTTGAATGCTTCAAGAACATGTCGGTTTCACTAATTGTTGTTTGAGAACCATATTGGATCGCCCGCGAATATGAAATTGAACTGCTTATAACTTCTGAACAAATGATCTTAGAGAGCGTAATAAATTTGCATATTAATCAGCATGCTTCATGCTACAAGAATATATCGATATCACTAGTTGTTGGTTGAGAACCATATTGGCCCACCCGCGAAAATTAATTTGAACTGCTTATAACTTCTGAACAAATGATCTTAGAGAGAGTAATAAATTTGCATATTAATCAGCATGTTTCATGCTACAAGAATATATCGATATCACTAGTTGTTGGTTGAGAACCATATTGGCCCGCCCGCGAAAATTAATTTGAACTCCTTATAACTTCTGAATAAATGATCGTAGAGAGCGTAATAATTTTGCATATCAATCAGCATGTTGCATGCTACAAGAACATATCGATTTCATTGGTTGTTGGTTGAGAACCATATTGGCCCGCCCGCGAAAATTAACTTGAACTGCTGATAACTTCTGAACAATTGATCGTAGCGAACACAATTATTTGCATTTTAATGAAACATGTTGAATGCTTCAAGAATATGACGGTTTCACTTGTTGTTTTTTGAGAAACATATTGGCCCGCCCGCGAGTATTAAAATGAACTGCTTATAACTTCTGAACAAATGATTCTAGAGAGCGTAATAAATTTGCATATTTATCAGCATGTTGCATGCTACAAGAATATATGGATTTCACAAGTTGTTGGATGAGATCCATATTTTCCCGGCCGCGAAAATCAACTTGAACTGTTTATAACTCCTGAACAATTGATCGTAGAAAACACAATTATTTGCATTTAAATGAAACATGTTGATTGCTACAAGAATATGTCGGTTTCACTAGTTTTTTTAGAAAAACATTTTAGTCCGCCCGCGAGTATTAACTTGAACTGTTTATAACTTCTGAACAAATGATCGTAGTGAGCGTAATAATTTTGCATATTAATCAGCATGTTGCATGCTTCAAGAATATATCGATTTCATTAGTTTTTGGTTGAGAACCATATTAGCCCGCCCGCGAAAATCTATTTGAACTGCTTATAACTCCTTAACAATTGATCGTAGAGCACACAATTATTTGAATTTTAATGAAACATGTTGAATGCTACAAGAATATGTCGGTTTCACTAGTTGTTTTTAGAAAATCATATTGGCCCGCCCGCGAGTATTAATTTGAACTGATTATAACTTCTGAAGAAATGATCGTAGAGAGCGTAATAAATTTGCATATTAATCAGCATGTTGCATGCTACAAGAATATATCGATTTCACTTGTTGTTGGTTGAGAACCATATTAGCCCGCCCGCGAAAATCAACTTGAACTGCTTATAACTCCTGAACAATTGATCGTAAACAACACAATTATTTGCATTTTAATGAAACATGTTGTTTGCTACAAGAATATGTCAGTTTCACTAGTTGTTATTTGAGAACCATATTGGCCCGCCCGCGAGTATTAAATTGAACTGCTTATAACTTCTGAACAAATGATCGTAGAGAGCGTAATAAATTTGCATATTAATCAGCATGTTGCATGCTACAAGAATTTATCGATTTCACTAGTTGTTTGTTGAGAACCATATTGGCCCGCCCGCGAAAATTAATTTGAACTGCTTATAACTTCTGAACAATATTGTAGAGCACACAATTATTTGCATTTCAATCAAACATGTTGTATGCTACAAGAATATGTCGGTTTCACTAGTTATTGTTTGAGAACCATTTTGGCCCGCCCGCCAAAACTAACTTCAACTCCTTCTAACTTCTGAACAAATGATCGTAGAGAGCGTTATAATTTTGCATATCAATCAGCATGTTGCATGCTACAAGATTATATCGATTTCACAAGTTGTTGGTTGAGAACCATATTGGTCCGCCCCTGAAAATCAACTTGAACTGCTTATAACTCCTGAAAAATTGATCGTAGAGAAGACAATTATTTGCATTTTAATGAAACATGTTGAATGCTAAAAGAATATGTCGGTTTCACTAGTTGTTTTTAGAAAACCACATTGGCCCGCCCGCGAGTAATAACTTGAACTGTTTATAACTTCTGAACAATTGATCGCAGAGAACACAATTATTTGCATTTCAATCAAACATGTTGTATGCTACAAGAATGTCTCGGTTTCACTAGTCATTGTTTGAGAACCATTTTGGCCCGCCCGCCAAAACTAACAACAACTCCTTATATATTCTGAACAAATGATCGTAGAGAGCGTAATAATTTTGCATATTAATCAGCATGTTGCATGCTACAACAATATATCGATTTCATTGGTTGTTGGTTGAGAACCATATTGGCCCGCCCGCGAAAATCAACTTGAACTGCTTATAACTCCTGAACAATTGATCGTAGAGACCACAATTAATAGCATTTTAATCAAACATGTTGTATGCAACAAGAATATGTCGGTTTTACTAGTTGTTTTTAGAAAACCATATTGGCCTGTCCGCGAGTATTAACTTGAACTGTTTATAACTTCTGAACAAATGATCCTAGAGAGCGTAATAAATTTGCATATTAATCAGCATGTTGCATGCTACAAGAATATATCGATTCCACTAGTTGTTGGTTGAGAACCATATTGGCCCGCCCGCGAAAATCAACTTGAACTGCTTATAACTCCTGAACAATTGATCGTAGAGACCACAATTATTTGCATTTTAATGAAACATGTTGAATGCAACAAGAATATGTCGGTTTCACTAGTTGTTTTTAGAAAACCACATTGGCCCGCCCGCGAGTATTAACTTGAACTGTTTATGACTACTGAACAAATGATCCTAGAGAGCGTAATAAATTTGCATATTAATCAGCATGTTGCATGCTACAAGAATATATCGATTTCACTAGTTGTAGGATGAGAACCATATTAGCCCGCCCCTGAAAATCAACTTGAACTGCTTATAACTCCTGAAAAATTGATCGTAGAGAACACAATTATTTGCATTTTAAAGAAACATGTTGAATGCTACAAGAATATGTCGGTTTCACTAGTTGTTTTTAGAAAACCATATTGGCCCGCCCGCGAGTATTAACTTGAACTGTTTATAACTTCGGAACAAATGATCCTCGAGAGCGTAATAAATTTGCATATTAATCAGCATGTTGCATGCTACAAGAATATATCGATTTCACTAGTTTTTGGTTGAGAACCATATTGGCCCGCCCGCGAAAATCAACTTGAACAGCTTATAACTTCTGAACAATTGATCGTAGAGAACACAATTATTTGCATTTTAATGAAACATGTTGAATGCTACAAGAATATGTCGGTTTCACTAGTTGTTATTTGAGAACAATATTGGCCCGTCCGCGAGTATTAGATTGAACTGCTTATAAGTTCTGAACAAATGATCGTAGAAAGCTCGATTGTTTTGCATATTAATAAAGATGTAGCTAGCTACAAGAATATATAGATTTCACTAGTTATTGTTTGATAACCATGTTGGCCCACCCGCGAAAACTAATTCAACTGCTTACAATTTCTGAACAAACGATCGTAGAGAACACAATTATTTGCATTTTAATGAAACATGTTGTATGCTACAAGAATATGTCGGTTTTACTATTTGTTTTTAGAACCATATTGGCCCGCCCGCGAGTATTGACTTGTTCTGCTTATAACGTCTGAACAAATGATCGTAGTGAGCGTAATAGTTTTGCATATTAATCAGCATTTTGCATGCTACAAGAATATATCGATTTCACTATTTGTTGATTGAGAACCATATTGGCCCGCCCGCGAGTATTAAATTGAACTGCTTATAACTTCAGAACAAATGATCTTTGAGAGCGTAATAAATTTTCATATTAATCCGCATGTTGCATGCTACAAGAATATATCGATTTCACTAGTTGTTGGTTGAGAACCATATTCGCCCGCCCGCGGAAATTAATTTGAACTGCTTATAACTTCTGAACAAATAATCGTAGAAAGCGTAAAAATTTTTCATATTAATCAGCATGTTGCATGCTACAAGAATATATCGATTTCACTAGTTGTTGTTTGAGAAATATATTGTCCTGCCCTCGAAAATTAACTTGAACTGCTTATAACTTCTGAACAATTGATCGTAGAGCACACAATTATTTGCATTTTAATGAAACATGTTGAATGCAACAAGAATATGTCGGTTTCAGTAGTTATTGTTTGAGAACCATTTTGGCCCGCCCGCCAAAACTAACTTCAACTCCTCATATATTCTGAACAAATGATCGTAGAGAGCGTAATAATTTTGCATATTAATCAGCATGTTGCATGCTACAACAATATATCGATTTCATTAGTTGTTGGTTGAGAACCATATTGGCCGGCCCGCGAGTATTAAAATGAACTGCTTATAACTTCTGAACAAATGATCCTAGAGAGCGTAATAAATTTGCATATTAATCAGCATGTTGCATGCTTCAAGAATATATCGATTTCACTAGTTGTTGGTTGAGAACCATATTAGCCCGCCACTGAAAATCAACTTGAACTGCTTATAACTTCTGAACAATTGATCGTAGAGAACACAATTATTTGCATTTTAATGAAACATGTTGAATGCTACAAGAATATGTCGGTTTCACTAGTTGTTATTTGAGAACAATATTGGCCCGTCCGCGAGTATTAAATTGAACTCCTTATAAGTTCTGAACAGATGATCGTAGAAAGCTCGATTGTTTTGCATATTAATAAACATGTAGCTAGCTACAAGAATATATAGATTTCACTAGTTATTGTTTGAGAACCATGTTGGCCCACCCGCGAAAACTAATGCAACTGCTTACAATTTCTGAACAAATGATCGTAGAGAACACAATTATTTGCATTTTAATGAAACATGTTGAATGCTTCAAGAATATATCGGTTTCACTAGTTATTGTTTGAGAACCATTTTGGCCCGCCCGCCAAAACTAACTTCAACTCCTTATAACTTCTGAACAAATGATCGTAAAGAGCGTTATAATTTTGCATATTAATCTGCATGTTGCATGCTACAAGAATATTTCGATTTCATTGGTTGTTGGTTGAGAACCATATTGGCCCGCCCGAAAAAAATAACTTGAACTGCTTATAACTTCTGAACAATTGATCGTAGCGAACACAATTATTTGCATTTCAATCAAACATGTTGTATACTACAAGAATATGTCGGTTTCACTAGTTATTGTTTGATAACCTTTTTGTCCCGCCCGCAAAACTAACTTCAACTCCTTATAACTTCTCAACAAATTATCGTAGAGAGCGCAATAATTTTGCATATTAATCAACATGTTGCATGCTACAAGAATATATCGATTTCATTAGTTGTTGGTTGAGAACCATATTGGCCCGCCCGCGGAAATTAACTTGAACTGCTTATAACTTCTGAACAACTGATCGTAGGGAACACAATTATTTGCATTTTAATGAAACATGTTGAATGCTTCAAGAATATATCGGTTTCACTAGTTGTTTTTAGAAAACCACATTGGCCCGCCCGCGAGTATTAACTTGAACAGTTTATGACTTCTGAACAAATGATCCTAGAGAGCGTAATAAATTTGCATATTAATCAGCATGTTGCATGCTACAAGAATATATCGATTTCACTAGTTGTTGGTTGAGAACAATATTGGCCCGCCAGCGAAAATCAACTTGAACTGCTTATAACTTCTGAACAAATAATCGTAGAAAGCGTAATAATTTTGCATATTAATCAGCATGTTGCATGCTACAAGAATATATCGATTTCACTAGTTGTTGTTTGAGAAATATATTGGCCTGCCCGCGAAAATTAACTTGAACTGCTTATAACTTCTGAACAATTGATCGTAGAGCACACAATTATTTGCAATTTAAAGAAAAATTTTGAATGCTACAAGAATTTGTCGGTTTCACTAGTTGTTTATAGAAAACCATATTAGCCAGCGAGTATTAACTTGAACCATTTATAACTTCTGAACAAATGATCTAAGAGAGCGTAATAAATTTGCATATTAATCAGCATGTTGCATGCTACAAGAATATATCGATTTCACTTGTTGTTGGTTGAAAACAATATTGGCCCGCCAGCGAAAATCAACTTGAACTGCTTATAACTCCTGAACAATTGATCGTAGAGACCACAATTATTTGCACTTTCATGAAACTTGTTGAATGCAACAAGAATATGTCGGTTTCACTAGTTGTTTTTAGAAAACCACATTGGCCCGCCCGCGAGTATTAACTTGAACAGTTTATGACTTCTGAACAAATGATCCTAGAGAGCGTAATAAATTTGCATATTAATCAGCATGTTGCATGCTACAAGAATATATCGATTTCACTAGTTGTTGGTTGAGAACCATATTGGCCCGCCCGCGAAAATCAACTTGGATTGCTTATAACTCCTGAACAATTGATCGTAGAGACTACAATTATTTGCACTTTAATGAAACATATTGAATGCTACAAGAATATGTCGGTTTCACTAGTTGTTTTTAGAAAACCACATTGGCCCGCCCGCGAGTATTAAGATGAACTGTTTATAACTTCTGAACAATTGATCGCAGAGAACACAATTATTTGCATTTCAATCAAACATATTGTATGCTACAAGAAAATGTCGGTTTCACTAGTTATTGTTTGAGAACCATTTTGGCCCGCCCGCCAAAACTAACTTCAACTCCTTATAACTTCTGAACAAATGATCGTAGAGAGCGTAATAATTTTGCATATTAATCAGCATGTTGCATGCTACAACAATATATCGATTTCATTGGTTGTTGGTTGAGAACCATATTGTACCGCCCGCGAAAATCAACTTGAACTGCTTATAACTCCTGAACAATTTATCGTAGAGACCATAATTAATAGCATTTCAATCAAACATGTTGTATGCAACAAGAATATGTCGGTTTCACTAGTTGCTTTTAGAAAACCATATTGGCCTGCCCGCGAGTATTAACTTGAACTGTTTATAACTTCTGAACAAATGATCCTAGAGAGCGTAATAAATTTGCATATTAATCAGCATGTTGAATGCTACAAGAATATATCGATTTCACTAGTTGTTGGTTGAGAACCATATTGGCCCGCCCGCGAAAATCAACTTGGATTGCTTATAACTCCTGAACAATTGATCGTAGAGACCACAATTTTTTGCCTTTTAATGAAACATGTTGAATGCAACAAGAATATGTCGGTTTCACTAGTTGTTTTTAGAAAACCACATTGGCCCGCCCGCGAGTATTAACTTGAACTGTTTATGACTTCTGAACAAATGATCCTAGAGAGCGTAATAAATTTGCATATTAATCAGCATGTTGCATGCTACAAGAATATATCAATTTCACTAGTTTTTGGTTGAGAACCATATTGGCCCGCCCACGAAAATCAACTTGAACTGCTTATAACTTCTGAAAAATTGATCGTAGAGAACACAATTATTTGCATTTTAATGAAACATGTAGAATGCTACAAGAATATGTCGGTTTCACTAGTTGTTATTTGAGAACAATATTGGCCCGTCCGCGAGTATTAAATTGAACTGCTTATAAGTTCTGAACAAATGATCGTAGAAAGCTCGATTGTTTTGCATATTAATAAACATGTAGCTAGCTACAAAATTATATAGATTTCACTAGTTATTGTTTGAGAACCATGTTGGCCCACCCGCGAAAACTAATTCAACTACTTACAATTTGTGAACAAATGATCGTAGAGAACACAATTATTTGCATTTTAATGAAACACGTTGTATGCTACAAGAATATGTCGGTTTTACTATTTGTTTTTTAGAACCATATTGGCCCGGCCTCGAGTATTGACTTGTTCTGCTTATAATGTCTGAACAAATGATCGTATTGAGCGTAATAGTTTTGCATATTAATCAGCATTTTGCATGCTACAAGAATATATCGATTGCACAAGTTGTTGGTTGAGAACCATATTGGTCCGCCCTCGAAAATTAACTTGAACTGCTTATAACTTCTGAACAATTGATCGTAGAGAACACAATTATTTGCATTTCAATCAAACATGTTGTATGCTACAAGAATGTGTCGGTTTCACTAGTTATTGTTTGAGAACCATTTTGGCCCGCCCGCCAAAACTAACTTCAACTCCTTATAACTTCTGAACAAATGATCGTAGAGAGCTTAATAATTTTGCATATTAATCAGCATGTTTCATGCTACAAGAATATATCGATTTCATTAGTTGTTGGTTGAGAACCATATTGGCCCGCCCGCGAAAATTAACTTGAACTGCTAATAACTTCTGAACAATTGATCGTAGCGAACACAATTATTTGCATTTTAATGAAACATGTTGAATGCTTCAAGAATATGACGGTTTCACTTGTTGTTGTTTGAGAACCATATTGGCCCGCCCGCGAGTATTAAAATGAACTGCTTATAACTCCTGAACAATTGATCGTAAAAATCACAATTATTTGCATTTTAATGAAACATGTTGAATGCTACAAAAATATGTCGGTTTCTCTAGTTGTTTTTAGAAAACCTTTTTGGCCCGCCTGCTAAAACTAACTTCAGCTCCTTATAACTTCTGAACAATTGATCGTAGAAAGCGTAATAATTTTGCAAATTAATCAGCATGTTGCATTCTACAAGAATATATCGATTTCATTAGTTGTTGGTTGAGAACCATATTGGCCCGTCCGAGAGTATTAACTTGAACTGTTTATAACTTGTGAACAAATGAACCTAGAGAGAATAATAAATTTGCATATTAATCAGCATGTTGCATGCTACAAGAATATATCAATTTCACTAGTTGTTGGTTGAGAACCATATTGGCCCGCCCGCGAAAATCAACTTGAACTGCTTATAACTCCTGAACAATTGATCGTAGAGAGCACAATTATTTGCATTTTAATGAAACATGTTGAATGCTACAAGAATATGTCGGTTTCACTAGTTGTTTTTAGAAAACCATTTTGGCCCACCCGCCAAAACTAATTTGAACTCCTTATAACTTCTGAACAATTGATCGTAGAAAGCGTAATAGTTTTGCATATTAAACAGCATGTTGCATGCTACAAGAATATATCGATTTCATTAGTTTTTGGTGGAGAACCATATTGGCCCGACTGCGAAAATCAATTTGAACTGCTTATAACTCCTGAACAATTGATCGTAGAGCACACAATTATTTGCATTTTAATGAAACATGTTGAATGCTACAAGAATCTGTCAGTTTCACTAGTTGTTTTTAGAAAACCATATTGGCCCGTCCGAGAGTATTAACTTGAACTGTTTATAACTTCTGAACAAATGATCCTAGAGAGCGTAATAAATTTGCACATTAATCAGCATGTTGCATGCTACAAGAATATATCGATTTCACTAGTTGTTGGTTGAGAACCACATTGGCCGGCCGCGAAAATCAACTTTAACTGCTTATAACTCCTGAACAATTGATCGTAAACAACACAATTATTTGCATTTTAATGAAACATGTTGTTTGCTACAAGAATATGTCAGTTTCACTAGTTGTTATTTGAGAACCATATTGGCCCGCCCGCGAGTATTAAATTGAACTGCATATAACTTCTGAACAAATGATCGTAGAGAACGTAATAAATTTGCATATTAATCAGCATGTTGCATGCTACAAGAATTTATCGATTTCACTAGTTGTTTGTTGAGAACCATATTGGCCCGCCCGCGAAAATTAATTTGAACTGCTTATAACTTCTGAACAAATAATCGTAGAAAGCGTAATAATTTTTCATATTAATTAGCATGTTGCATGCTACAAGAATATATCGATTTCACTAGTTGTTTGTTGAGAACCATATTGGCCCGCCCGCGAAAATTAATTTGAACTGCTTATAACTTCTGAACAAATAATCGTAGAAAGCGTAATAATTTTTCATATTAATTAGCATGTTGCATGCTACAAGAATATATCGATTTCACTAGTTATTGTTTGAGAACCATTTTGGCCCGCCCGCCAAAACTAACTTCAACTCCTTATAACTTCTGAACAAATGATCGTAGAGAGCGCTATAATTTTGCATATCAATCAGCATGTTGCATGCTACAAGATTATATCGATTTCACAAGTTGTTGGTTGAGAACCATATTGGCCCGCCCCTGAAAATCAACTTGAACTGCTTATAACTCCTGAAAAATTGATCGTAGAGAACACAATTATTTGCATTTTAATGAAACATGTTGAATGCTAAAAGAATATGTCGGTTTCACTAGTTGTTTTTAGAAATCCACATTGGCCCGCCCGCGAGTAATAACTTGAACTGTTTATAACTTCTGAACAATTGATCGTAGAGAACACAATTATTTGCATTTCAATCAAACATGTTGTATGCTACAAGAATGTCTCGGTTTCACTAGTTATTGTTTGAGAACCATTTTGGCCCGCCCGCCAAAACTAACAACAACTCCTTATATATTCTGAACAAATGATCGTAGAGAGCGTAATAATTTTGCATATTAATCAGCATGTTGCATGCTACAACAATATATCGATTTCATTGGTTGTTGGTTGAGAACCATATTGTCCGCCCGCGAAAATCAACTTGAACTGCTTATAACTCCTGAACAATTGATCGTAGAGACCACAATTAATAGCATTTTAGTCAAACATGTTGTTTGCAACAAGAATATGTCGGTTTCACTAGTTGTTTTTAGAAAACCATATTGGCCTGCCCGCGAGTATTAACTTTAACTGTTTATAACTTCTGAACAAATGATCCTAGAGAGCGTAATAAATTTGCATATTAATCAGCATGTTGCATGCTACAAGAATATATCGATTCCACTAGTTGTTGGTTGAGAACCATATTGGCCCGCCCGCGAAAATCAACTTGAACTGCTTATAACTCCTGAACAATTGATCGTAGAGACCACAATTATTTGCATTTTAATGAAACATGTTGAATGCAACAAGAATATGTCGGTTTCACTAGTTGTTTTTAGAAAACCACATTGGCCCGCCCGCGAGTATTAACTTGAACTGTTTATGACTACTGAACAAATGATCCTAGAGAGCGTAATAAATTTGCATATTAATCAGCATGTTGCATGCAACAAGAATATATCGATTTCACTAGTTGTAGGTTGAGAACCATATTAGCCCGCCCCTGAAAATCAACTTGAACTGCTTATAACTCCTGAAAAATTGATCGTAGAGAACACAATTATTTGCATTTTAAAGAAACATGTTGAATGCTACAAGAATATGTCGGTTTCACTAGTTGTTTTTAGAAAACCATATTGGCCCGCCCGCGAGTATTAACTTGAACTGTTTATAACTTCGGAACAAATGATCCTAGAGAGCGTAATAAATTTGCATATTAATCAGCATGTTGCATGCTACAAGAATATATCGATTTCACTAGTTTTTGGTTGAGAACCATATTGGCCAGCCCGCGAAAATCAACTTGAACAGCATATAACTTCTGAACAATTGATCGTAGAGAACACAATTATTTGCATTTTAATGAAACATGTTGAATGCTACAAGAATATGTCGGTTTCACTAGTTGTTATTTGAGAACAATATTGGCCCGTCCGCGAGTATTAAATTGAACTGCTTATAAGTTCTGAACAAATGATCGTAGAAAGCTCGATTGTTTTGCATATTAATAAAGATGTAGCTAGCTACAAGAATATATAGATTTCACTAGTTATTGTTTGATAATCATGTTGGCCCACCCGCGAAAACTAATTCAACTGCTTACAATTTCTGAACAAACGATCGTAGAGAACACAATTATTTGCATTTTAATGAAACATGTTGTATGCTACAAGAATATGTCGGTTTTACTATTTGTTTTTAGAACCATATTGGCCCGCCCGCGAGTATTGACTTGTTCTGCTTATAACGTCTGAACAAATGATCAAAGTGAGCGTAATAGTATTGCATATTAATCAGCATGTTGCATGCTACCAGAATATATCGATTTCACTATTTGTTTGTTTGAGAACCATGTTGGCCTGTCCGCGAGTATTAAATTGAACTGCTTATAACTTCAGAAACAATTGATCTTTGAGAGCGTAATAAATTTTCATATTAATCCGCATGTTGCATGCTACAAGAATATATCGATTTCACTAGTTGTTGGTTGAGAACCATATTGGCCCGCCCGCGGAAATTAATTTGAACTGCTTATAACTTCTGAACAAATAATCGTAGAAAGCGTAATAATTTTTCATATTAATCAGCATGTTGCATGCTACAAGAATATATCGATTTCACTAGTTGTTGTTTTAGAACCATATTGGCCCGCCCGCGAAAATCAACTTGAACTGCTTATAACTCCTGAACAATTGATCGTAGAGACCACAATTATTTGCATTTTAATGAAACATGTTGAATGCAACAAGAATATGTCGGTTTCACTAGTTGTTTTTAGAAAACCACATTGGCCCGCCCGCGAGTATTGACTTGTTCTGGTTATAACGTCTGAACAAATGATCGTAGTGAGCGTAATAGTTTTGCATATTAATCAGCATTTTGCATGCTACAAGAATATATCGATTTCACAAGTTGTTGGATGAGATCCATATTGGCCCGCCCGCGAAAATCAACTTGAACTGCTTATAACTCCTGAACAATTGATCGTAGAGCACACAATTATTTGCATTTCAATCAAACATTTTGTATGCTACAAGAATATGTCGGTTTCACTAGTTATTGTTTGAGAACCATTTTTGCCCGCCCGCCAAAAATAACTTCAACTCCTTATATATTCTGAAAAAATGATCGTAGAGAGCGTAATAATTTTGCTTATTAATCAGCATGTTGCATGCTACAACAATATATCCATTTCATTGGTTGTTGGTTGAGAACCATATTGGCCCGCCCGCGAAAATCAACTTGAACTGCTTATAACTCCTGAACAATTGATCGTAGAGACCACAATTATTTGCATTTTAATGAAACATGTTGAATGCAACAAGAATATGTCGGTTTCACTAGTTGTTTTTAGAAAACCACATTTGCCCGTCCGCGAATATTAACTTGAACTGTTTATGACTTCTGAACAAATGATCCTAGAGAGCGTAATAAATTTGCATATTAATCAGCATGTTGCATCCTACAAGAATATATCGATTTCACTAGTTTTTGGTTGAGAACCATATTGGCCCGCCCTCGAAAATCAACTTGAACTGCGTATAACTTCTGAACAATTGATCGTAGAGAACACAATTATTTGCATTTTAATGAAACATGTTGAATGCTACAAGAATATGTCGGTTTCACTAGTTGTTATTAGAGAACAATATTGGCCCGTCCGCGAGTATTAAATTGAACTGCTTATAAGTTCTGACAAATGACCGTAGAAAGCTCGATTGTTTTGCATATTAATAAACATGTAGCTAGCTACAAGAATATATAGATTTCACTAGATATTGTTTGAGAACCATGTTGGCCCACCCGCGAAAACTAATTCAACTGCTTACAATTTCTGAACAAATGATCGTTGAGAACACAATTATTTGCATTTTAATGAAACATGTTGAATGTTACAAGAATTTGTCGGTTTTACTATTTGTTTTTTAGAACCATTTTGGCTCGCCCGCCGAAACTAACTTCAACTCCTTATAACTTCTGAACAAATGATCGTAGAGAGCGCAATAATTTTGCATATTAATCAGCATATTTCATGCTACAAGAATATATCGATTTCATTAGTTGTTGGTTGAGAACCATATTGGCCCGCCCGCGGAAATTAACTTGAACTGCTTATAACTTCTGAACAATTGATCGTAGAGAACACAATTATTTGCATTTCAATCAAACATGTTGTATGCTACAAGAATATGTCGGTTTCACTAGCTATTGTTTGAGAACCATTTTGGCCCGCCCGCCAAAACTAATTTCAACTCCTTATAACTTCTGAACAAATGATCGTAGAGAGCGCAATAATTTTGCATATTAATCAGCATATTTCATGCTACAAGAATATATCGATTTCATTAGTTGTTGGTTGAGAACCATATTGGCCCGCCCGCGGAAATTAACTTGAACTGCTTATAACTTCTGAACAATTGATCGTAGAGAGCTTAATAATTTTGCATATTAATCAGCATGTTGCATGCTACAAGAATATATCCATTTCACTAGTTGTTGGTTGAGAACCACATTGGCCCGCCCTCGAAAATTAACTTGAACTGCTTATAACTTCTGAACAATTGATCGTAGAGAACACAATTATTTGCATTTCAATCAAACATGTTGTATGCTACAAGAATATGTTGGCTTCACTAGCTATTGTTTGAGAACCATTTTGGCCCGCCCGCCAAAACTAACTTCAAATCCTTATAACTTCTGAACAAATGATCGTAGAGAGCGCAATAATTTTGCATATTAATCAGCATGTTTCATGCTACAAGAATATATCGATTTCATTAGTTGTTGGTTGAGAACCATAATAGCCCGCCCGCGGAAATTAACTTGAACTGCATATAACTTCTGAACAATTGATCGTAGAGAGCTTAATAATTTTGCATATTAATCAGCATGTTGCATGCTACAAGAATATATCCATTTCACTAGATGTTGGTTGAGAACCACATTGGCCCGTCCTCGAAAATTAACTTGAACTGCTTATAACTTCTGAACAAATAATCATAGAAAGCGTAAAAATTTTGCATATTAATCAGCATGTTGCATGCTACAAGAATATATCGATTTCATTAGTTGTTGGTTGAGAACCATATTGGCCCGCCGCGAAAATTAAATTGAACTGCTTATAACATCTGAACAAATACTCTTAGAAAGCGTAATAAATTTGCATATTAATCAGCATGTTGCATGCTACAAGAATATATCGATTTCACTAGTTGTTGTTTGAGAAATATATTGGCCTACCCCCGAAAATTAACTTGAACTGCTTATAACTTCTGAACAATTGATCGTAGAGCACACAATTATTTGCATTTTAATGAAACATTTTGAATGCTACAAGAATATGTCGGTTTCACTAGTTGTTTTTAGAAAACCATTTTGGCCCACCCGCCAAAACTAATTTCAACTCCTTATAACTTCTGAACATTTGATCGTAGAAAGCGTAATAATTTTGAATATTAAACAGCATGTTGCATGCTACAAGAATATATAGATTTCACTAGTTATTGTTTGAGAACCATGTTGGCCCACCCGCGAAAACTAATACAACTGCTTACAATTTCTGAACAAATGATCATAGAGAACACAATTATTTGCATTTTAATGAAACATGTTGTATGCTACAAGAATTTGTCGGTTTTACTATTTGTTTTTTAGAACCATTTTGGCTCGCCCGCCAAAACTAATTTCAACTCCTTATAACTTCTGAACAAATGATCGTAGAGAGCGCAATAATTTTGCATATTAATCAGCATATTTCATGCTACAAGAATATATCGATTTCATTAGTTGTTGGTTGAGAACCATATTGGCCCGCCCGCGGAAATTAACTTGAACTGCTTATAACGTCTGAACAAATGATCGTAGTGAGCGTAATAGTTTTGCGTATTAATCAGCATTTTGCATGCTACAAGAATATATCGATTTCACTAGTTGTTGGTTGAGAACCATATTGGTCCGCCCTCGAAAATTAACTTGAACTGCTTATAACTTCTGAACAATTGATCGTAGAGAACACAATTATTTGCATTTCAATCAAACATGTTGTATGCTACAAGAATATGTCGGTTTCACTAGTTATTGTTTGAGAACCATTTTGGCCCGCCCGCCAAAACTAACTTCAACTCCTTATAACTTCTGAACAAATGATCGTAGAGAGCGCAATAATTTTGCATATTAATCAGCATATTTCATGCTTCAAGAATATATCGATTTCATTAGTTGTTGGTTGAGAACCATATTGGCCCGCCCGCGGAAATTAACTTGAACTGCTTATAACTTCTGAACAATTGATCGTAGAGAGCTTAATAATTTTGCATATTAATCAGCATGTTGCATGCTACAAGAATATATCCATTTCACTAGTTGTTGGTTGAGAACCACATTGGCCCGCCCTCGAAAATTAACTTGAACTGCTTATAACTTCTGAACAATTGATCGTAGAGAACACAATTATTTGCATTTCGATCAAACATGTCGTATACTACAAGAATATGTCGGTTCCACTAGTTATTGTTTGATAACCTTTTTGTCCCGCCCGCCAAAACTAACTTCAACTCCTTATAACTTCTGAACAAATGATCGTAGAGAGCTTAATAATTTTGCATATTAATCAGCATGTTGCATGCTACAAGAATATATCGATTTCATTAGTTGTTGGTTGAGAACCATATTGGCCCGCCCGCGGAAATTAACTTGAACTGCTTATAACTTTTGAACAATTGATCGTAGCGAACACAATTATTTGCATTTTAATGAAACATGTTGAATGCTTCAAGAATATGTCGGTTTCACTAGTTGTTTTTAGAAAACCACATTGGCCCGCCCGCGAGTATTAATTTGAACTGCTTATAACTTATGAACAAATAATCGTAGAAAGCTAAAAAATTTTGCATATTAATCAGCATGTTGCATGCTACAAGAATATATCGATTTCATTAGTTGTTGGTTGAGAACCATATTGGCCCGCCGGGAAAATTAATTTGAACTGCTTATAACATCTGAACAAATAATCTTAGAAAGCGTAATAAATTTGCATATTAATCAGCATGTTGCATGCTACAAGAATATATCGATTTCACTAGTTGTTGTTTGAGAAATATATTGGCCTGCCCCCGAAAATTAACTTGAACTGCTTATAACTTCTGAACAATTGATCGTAGAGCACACAATTATTTGCATTTTAATGAAACATTTTGAATGCTAGAAGAATATGTCGGTTTCACTAGTTGTTTTTAGAAAACCATTTTGGCCCACCCGCCAAAACTAATTTCAACTCCTTATAACTTCTGAACATTTGATCGTAGAAAGCGTGATAATTTTGCATATTAAATAGCATGTTGCATGCTACAAGAATATATCGATTTCATTAGTTTTTGGTTGAGAACCATATTGGCCGCCCGCGAAAATCAACTTGAACTGCTTATAACTCCTGAACAATTGATCGTAGAGCACACAATTATTTGCATTTTAATGAAACGTGTTGAATGCTACAAGAATATGTCAGTTTCACTAGTTGTTTTTAGAAAACTATATTGGCCCGTCCGCGAGTATTAACTTGAACTGTTTATAACTTCTGAACAAATGATCCTAGAGAACGTAATAAATTTGCATATTAATCAACATGTTGCATGCTACAAGAATATATTGATTTCACTAGTTGTTGGTTGAGAACCATATTGGCCCGCCCGCGAAAATCAAATTGAACTGCTTATAACTCCTGAACAATTGATCGTAGAGACCACAATTATTTGCATTTTAATGAAACATGTTGAATGTAACAAGAATATGTCGGTTTCACTAGTTGTTTTTAGAAAACCACATTGGCCCGCCCGCGAGTATTAACTTGAACTGTTTATGACTTCTTAACAAATGATCCAAGATAGCGTAATAAATTTGCATATTAATCAGCATGTTGCATGCTACAAGAATATATCGATTTCAATAGTTGTTGGTTGAGAACCATATTAGCCCGCCCCTGAAAATCAACTTGAACTGCTTATAACTACTGAAAAATTGATCGTAGAGAACACAATTATTTTCATTTTAAAGAAACATGTTGAATGATACAAGAATATGTCGGTTTCACTAGTTGTTTTTAGAAAACCATATTGGCCCGCCCGCGAGTATTAACTTGAACTGTTTATAACTTCGGAACAAATGATCCTAGAGAGCGTAATAAATTTGCATATTATTCAGCATGTTGCATGCTACAAGAATATATCGATTTCACTAGTTTTTGGTTGTGAACCATATTGGCCCGCCCGCGAAAATCAACTTGAACTGCTTATAACTTCTGAACAATTGATCGTAGAGAACACAATTATTTGCATTTTAATGAAACATGTTGAATGCTACAAGAATATGTCGGTTTCACTAGTTGTTATTTGAGAACAATATTGGCCCGTCCGCGAGTATTAAATTGAACTGCTTATAAGTTCTGAACAAATGATCGTAGAAAGCTCGATTGTTTTGCATATTAATAAACATGTAGCTAGCTATAAGAATATATAGATTTCACTAGTTATTGTTTGAGAACCATGTTGGCCCACCCGCGAAAACTAATTCAACTGCTTACAATTTCTGAACAAGTGATCGTAGAGAACACAATTATTTGCATTTTAATGAAACATGTTGTAAGCTACAAGAATATGTCGGTTTTACTATTTGTTTTTTAGCACCATATTGGCCCGCCCGCGAGTATTGACTTGTTCTGGTTATAACGTCTGAACAAATGATCGTAGTGAGCGCAATAATTTTGCATATTAATCAGCATGTTTCATGTTACAAGAATATATCGATTTCACAAGTTGTTGGATGAGATCCATATTGGCCCGCCCGCGAAAAAAACTTGAACTGCTTATAACTCCTGAACAATTGATCGTAGAGCGCACAATTATTTGCATTTCAATCAAACATTTTGTATGCTACAAGAATATGTCGGTTTCACTAGTTATTGTTTGAGAACCATTTTGGCCCGCCCGCCAAAAATAACTTCAACTCCTTATATATTCTAAAAAATGATCGTAGAGAGCGTAATAATTTTGCTTATTAATCAGCATGTTGCATGCTACAACAATATATCGATTTCATTGGTTGTTGGTTGAGAACCATGTTGGCCCGCCCGCGAAAATTAACTTGAACTGCTTATAACTTCTGAACAATTGATCGTAGAGAACACAATTATTTGCATTTCAATCAAACATATTGTATGCTACAAGAATATGTCGGTTTCACTAGCTATTGTTTGAGAACCATTTTTGCCCGCCCGCCAAAACTAACTTCAACTCCTTATAACTTCTGAACAAATGATCGTAGAGAGCGCAATAATTTTGCATATTAATCAGCATGTTTCATGCTACAAGAATATATCGATTTCATTAGTTGTTGGTTGAGAACCATATTGGCCCGCCCGCGGAAATTAACTTGAACTGCTTATAACTTCTGAACAATTGATCGTAGAGAGCTTAATAATTTTGCAAATTAATCAGCATGTACAAGAATATATCGATTTCATTAGTTTTTGGTTGAGAACTATATTGGCCCGCCCTCGAAAATCAACTTGAACTGCGTATAACTTCTGAACAATTGATCGTAGAGCACACAATTATTTGCATTTTAAAGAAAAATTTTGAATGCTACAAGAATATGTCGGTTTCACTAGTTGTTTATAGAAAACCATATTAGCCCGCGAGTATTAACTTGAACCATTTATAACTTCTGAACAAATGATCCAACAAGCGTAATAAATTTGCATATTAATCAGCATGTTGCATGCTACAAGAATATATCGATTTCACTTGTTGTTGGTTGAGAGCAATATTGGCCCGCCCGCGAAAATCAACTTGAACTGCTTATAACTCCTGAACAATTGATCGTAGAGACCACAATTATTTGCACTTTCATGAAACTTGTTGAATGCAACAAGAATATGTCGGTTTCACTAGTTGTTTTTAGAAAACCACATTGCCCGCCCGCGAGTATTAACTTGAACTGTTTATGACTTCTGAACAAATGATCCTAGAGAGCGAAATAAATTTGCATATTTATCAGCATGTTGCATGCTACAAGAATATATCGATTTCACTAGTTGTTGGTTGAGAACCATATTGGCCCGCCCGCGAAAATCAACTTGGATTGCTTATAACTCCTGAACAATTGATCGTAGAGACTACAATTATTTGCACTTTAATGAAACATATTGAATGCTACAAGAATATGTCGGTTTCACTAGTTGTTTTTAGAAAACCATATTGGCCCGCCCGCGAGTATTAAGATGAACTGTTTATAACTTCTGAACAATTGATCGCAGAGAACACATTTATTTGCATTTCAATCAAACATATTGTATGCTACAAGAAAATGTCGGTATCACTAGTTATTGTTTGAGAACCATTTTGGCCCGCCCGCCAAAACTAACTTCAACTCCTTATAACTTCTGAACAATGATCGTAGAGAGCGTAATAATTTTGCATATTAATCAGCATGTTGCATGCTACAAGAATATATCGATTTCATTGGTTGTTGGTTGAGAACCATATTGTCCCGCCCGCGAAAATCAACTTGAACTGCTTATAACTCCTGAACATTTGATCGTAGAGACCATAATTAATAGCATTTCAATCAAACATGTTGTATGCAACAAGAATATGTCGGTTTCACTAGTTGCTTTTAGAAAACCATATTGGCCAGCCCGCGAGTATTAACTTGAACTGTTTATAACTTGTGAACAAATGATCCTAGAGAGCGTAATAAATTTGCATATTAATCAGCATGTTGCATGCTACAAGAATATGTCGGTTTCACTATCTGTTATTAGAAAACCATTTTGGCCCACCTGCCAAAACTAATTTCAACTCCTTATAACTTCTGAACAATTGATCGTAGAAAGCGTAATAATTTTGCATATTAAACAGCATGTTGCATGCTTCAAGAATATATCGATTTCATTAGTTTTTGGTTGAGAACCATATTAGCCCGCCCGCGAAAATCAATTTGAACTGCTTATAACTCCTTAACAATTGATAGTAGAGCACACAATTATTTGAATTTTAATGAAACATGTTGAATGCTACAAGAATATGTCGGTTTCACTAGTTGTTTTTAGAAAACCATATTGGCCCGTCCGAGAGTATTAACTTGAACTGTTTATAACTTCTGAACAAATGATCCTAGAGACCGTAATAAACTTGCATATTAATCAGCATGTTGCATGCTACAAGAATATATCGATTTCACTAGTTGTTGGTTGAGAACCATATTGGCCCGCCCGCGAAAATCAACTTGAACTGCTTATAACTCCTGAACAATTGATCGTAGAGAGCACAATTATTTGCATTTTAATGAAACTTGTTGAATGCTACAAGAATATGTCGGTTTCACTAGTTGTTTTTAGAAAATCATATTGGCCCGCCCGCGAGTATTAATTTGAACTGTTTATAACTTCTGAACAAATGATCGTAGAGAGCGTAATAAATTTGCATATTAATCAGCATGTTGCATGCTACAAGAATATATCGATTTCACTTGTTGGTTGAGAACCATATTAGCCCGCCCGCGAAAATTAACTTGAACTTTTTATAACTTCTGAACAATTGATCGTAGCGAACACAATTATTTGCATTTTTATGAAACATGTTGAATGCTTCAAGAACATGTCGGTTTCACTAATTGTTGTTTGAGAACAATATTGGATCGCCCGCGAATATGAAATTGAACTGCTTATAACTTCTGAACAAATGATCTTAGAGAGCGTAATAAATTTGCATATTAATCAGCATGTTTCATGCTACAAGAATATATCGATAATACTAGTTGTTGGTTGAGAACCATATTGGCCCGCCCGCGAAAATTAATTTGAACTGCTTATAACTACTGAACAAATAATCGTCGAAAGTGTAATAATTTTTCATATTAATCAGCATGTTGCATGCTACAAGAATATATCGATTTCACTAGTTGTTGTTTGAGAAGTATATTGGCCTGCAGGCGAAAATTAACTTGAACTGCTTATAACTTCTGAACAATTGATTGTAGAGCACAAAATTATTTGCATTTCAATCAAACATGTTGTATGCTACAAGAATATGTCGGTTTCACTAGTTATTGTTTGAGAACCATTTTGGCCAGCCCGCCAAAACTAACTTCAACTCCTTATAACTTCTGAACAATAGATCGTAGAGATCGTAATAATTTTGCATATCAATCAGAATGTTGCATGCTACAAGAATATATCGATTTCATTGGTTGTTGGTTGAGAACCATATTGGCCCGCCCGCGGAAATTAACTTGAACTGCTTATAACTTCTGAACAATTGATCGTAGAGAGCTTAATAATTTTGCATATTAATCAGCATGTTGCATGCTACAAGAATATATCCATTTCACTAGTTGTTGGTTGAGAACCACATTGGCCCGCCCTCGAAAATTAACTTGAACTGCTTATAACTTCTGAACAATTGATCTTAGAGAACACAATTATTTGCATTTCAATCAAACATGTTGTATGCTACAAGAATATGTTGGTTTCACTAGCTATTGTTTGAGAACCATTTTCCCCCGCACGCCAAAACTAACTACAACTCCTTATAACTTCTGAACAAATGATCGTAGAGAGCGCAATAATTTTGCATATTAATCAGCATGTTTCATGCTACAAGAATATATCGATTTCATTAGTTGTTGGTTGAGAACCATATTGGCAAGCCCGCGGAAATTAACTTGAACTGCTTATAACTTCTGAACAATTGATCGTAGAGAGCTTAATAATTTTGCATATTAATCAGCATGTTGCATGCTACAAGAATATATCCATTTCACTAGATGTTGGTTGAGAACCACATTGGCCCGCCCTCGAAAATTAACTTGAACTGCTTATAACTTCTGAACAATTGATCGTAGAGAACACAATTATTTGCATTTCGATCAAACATGTCGTATACTACAAGAATATGTCGGTTCCACTAGTTATTGTTTGATAACCTTTTTGTCCCGCCCGCCAAAACTAACTTCAACTCCTTATAACTTCTGAACAAACGATCGTAGAGAGCTTAATAATTTTGCATATTAATCAGCATGTTGCATGCTACAAGAATATATCGATTTCATTAGTTGTTGGTTGAGAACCATATTGGCCCGCCCGCGGAAATTAACTTGAACTGCTTATAACTTTTGAACAATTGATCGTAGCGAACACAATTATTTGCATTTTAATGAAACATGTTGAATGCTTCAAGAATATGTCGGTTTCACTAGTTGTTTTTAGAAAACCACATTGGCCCGCCCTCGAGTATTAATTTGAACTGCTTATAACTTATGAACAAATAATCGTAGAAAGCTAAAAAATTTTGCATATTAATCAGCATGTTGCATGCTACAAGAATATATCGATTTCATTAGTTGTTGGTTGAGAACCATATTGGCCCGCCGGGAAAATTAATTTGAACTGCTTATAACATCTGAACAAATAATCTTAGAAAGCGTAATAAATTTGCATATTAATCAGCATGTTGCATGCTACAAGAATATATCGATTTCACTAGTTGTTGTTTGAGAAATATATTGGCCTGCCCCCGAAAATTAACTTGAACTGCTTATAACTTCTGAACATTTGATCGTAGAAAGCATGATAATTTTGCATATTAAACAGCATGTTGCATGCTACAAGAATATATCGATTTCATTAGTTTTTGGTTGAGAACCATATTGGCCGCCCGCGAAAATCAACTTGAACTGCTTATAACTCCTGAACAATTGATCGTAGAGCACACAATTATTTGCATTTTAATGAAACGTGTTGAATGCTACAAGAATATGTCAGTTTCACTAGTTGTTTTTAGAAAACTATATTGGCCCGTCCGCGAGTATTAACTTGAACTGTTTATAACTTCTGAACAAATGATCCTAGAGAACGTAATAAATTTGCATATTAATCAACATGTTGCATGCTACAAGAATATATTGATTTCACTAGTTGTTGGTTGAGAACCATATTGGCCCGCCCGCGAAAATCAACTTGAACTGCTTATAACTCCTGAACAATTGATCGTAGAGACCACAATTATTTGCATTTTAATGAAACATGTTGAATGCAACAAGAATATGTCGGTTTCACTAGTTGTTTTTAGAAAACCACTTTGGCCCGCCCGCGAGTATTAACTTGAACTGTTTATGACTTCTTAACAAATGATCCAAGATAGCGTAATAAATTTGCATATTAATCAGCATGTTGCATGCTACAAGAATATATCGATTTCAATAGTTGTTGGTTGAGAACCATATTAGCCCGCCCCTGAAAATCAACTTGAACTGCTTATAACTCCTGAAAAATTGATCGTAGAGAACACAATTATTTTCATTTTAAAGAAACATGTTGAATGATACAAGAATATGTCGGTTTCACTAGTTGTTTTTAGAAAACCATATTGGCCCGCCCGCGAGTATTAACTTGAACTGTTTATAACTTCGGAACAAATGATCCTAGAGAGCGTAATAAATTTGCATATTATTCAGCATGTTGCATGCTACAAGAATATATCGATTTTACTAGTTTTTGGTTGTGAACCATATTGGCCCGCCCGCGAAAATCAACTTGAACTGCTTATAACTTCTGAACAATTGATCGTAGAGAACACAATTATTTGCATTTTAATGAAACATGTTGAATGCTACAAGAATATGTCGGTTTCACTAGTTGTTATTTGAGAACAATATTGGCCCGTCCGCGAGTATTAAATTGAACTGCTTATAAGTTCTGAACAAAAGATCGTAGAAAGCTCGATTGTTTTGCATATTAATAAACATGTAGCTAGCTATAAGAATATATAGATTTCACTAGTTATTGTTTGAGAACCATGTTGGCCCACCCGCGAAAACTAATTCAACTGCTTACAATTTCTGAACAAATGATCGTAGAGAACACAATTATTTGCATTTTAATGAAACATGTTGTAAGCTACAAGAATATATCGGTTTTACTATTTGTTTTTTAGCACCATATTGGCCCGCCCGCGAGTATTGATTTGTTCTGGTTATAACGTCTGAACAAATGATCGTAGTGAGCGCAATAATTTTGCATATTAATCAGCATGTTTCATGCTACAAGAATATATCGATTTCACAAGTTGTTGGATGAGATCCATATTGGCCCGCCCGCGAAAAAAACTTTAACTGCTTATAACTCCTGAACAATTGATCGTAGAGCGCACAATTATTTGCATTTCAATCAAACATTTTGTATGCTACAAGAATATGTCGGTTTCACTAGTTATTGTTTGAGAACCATTTTGGCCCGCCCGCCAAAAATAACTTCAACTCCTTATATATTCTAAAAAATGATCGTAGAGAGCGTAATAATTTTGCTTATTAATCAGCATGTTGCATGCTACAACAATATATCGATTTCATTGGTTGTTGGTTGAGAACCATGTTGGCCCGCCCGCGAAAATTAACTTGAACTGCTTATAACTTCTGAACAATTGATCGTAGAGAACACAATTATTTGCATTTCAATCAAACATATTGTATGCTACAAGAATATGTCGGTTTCACTAGCTATTGTTTGAGAACCATTTTTGCCCGCCCGCCAAAACTAACTTCAACTCCTTATAACTTCTGAACAAATGATCGTAGAGAGCGCAATAATTTTGCATATTAATCAGCATGTTTCATGCTACAAGAATATATCGATTTCATTAGTTGTTGGTTGAGAACCATATTGGCCCGCCCGCGGAAATTAACTTGAACTGCTTATAACTTCTGAACAATTGATCGTAGAGAGCTTAATAATTTTGCAAATTAATCAGCATGTACAAGAATATATCGATTTCATTAGTTTTTGGTTGAGAACTATATTGGCCCGCCCTCGAAAATCAACTTGAACTGCGTATAACTTCTGAACAATTGTTCGTAGAGCACACAATTATTTGCATTTTAAAGAAAAATTTTGAATGCTACAAGAATATGTCGGTTTCACTAGTTGTTTATAGAAAACCATATTAGCCCGCGAGTATTAACTTGAACCATTTATAACTTCTGAACAAATGATCCAACAAGCGTAATAAATTTGCATATTAATCAGCATGTTGCATGCTACAAGAATATATCGATTTCACTTGTTGTTGGTTGAGAGCAATATTGGCCCGCCCGCGAAAATCAACTTGAACTGCTTATAACTCCTGAACAATTGATCGTAGAGACCACAATTATTTGCACTTTCATGAAACTTGTTGAATGCAACAAGAATATGTCGGTTTCACTAGTTGTTTTTAGAAAACCACATTGGCCCGCCCGCGAGTATTAACTTGAACTGTTTATGACTTCTGAACAAATGATCCTAGAGAGCGAAATAAATTTGCATATTTATCAGCATGTTGCATGCTACAAGAATATATCGATTTCACTAGTTGTTGGTTGAGAACCATATTGGCCCGCCCGCGAAAATCAACTTGGATTGCTTATAACTCCTGAACAATTGATCGTAGAGACTACAATTATTTGCACTTTAATGAAACATATTGAATGCTACAAGAATATGTCGGTTTCACTAGTTGTTTTTAGAAAACCATATTGGCCCGCCCGCGAGTATTAAGATGAACTGTTTATAACTTCTGAACAATTGATCGCAGAGAACACATTTATTTGCATTTCAATCAAACATATTGTATGCTACAAGAAAATGTCGGTATCACTAGTTATTGTTTGAGAACCATTTTGGCCCGCCCGCCAAAACTAACTTCAACTCCTTATAACTTCTGAACAATGATCGTAGAGAGCGTAATAATTTTGCATATTAATCAGCATGTTGCATGCTACAACAATATATCGATTTCATTGGTTGTTGGTTGAGAACCATATTGTCCCGCCCGCGAAAATCAACTTGAGCTGCTTATAACTCCTGAACATTTGATCGTAGAGACCATAATTAATAGCATTTCAATCAAACATGTTGTATGCAACAAGAATATGTCGGTTTCACTAGTTGCTTTTAGAAAACCATATTGGCCAGCCCGCGAGTATTAACTTGAACTGTTTATAACTTGTGAACAAATGATCCTAGAGAACGTAATAAATTTGCATATTAATCAGCATGTTGCATGCTACAAGAATATGTCGGTTTCACTATCTGTTATTAGAAAACCATTTTGGCCCACCTGCCAAAACTAATTTCAACTCCTTATAACTTCTGAACAATTGATCGTAGAAAGCGTAATAATTTTGCATATTAAACAGCATGTTGCATGCTTCAAGAATATATCGATTTCATTAGTTTTTGGTTGAGAACCATATTAGCCCGCCCGCGAAAATCAATTTGAACTGCTTATAACTCCTTAACAATTGATCGTAGAGCACACAATTATTTGAATTTTAATGAAACATGTTGAATGTTACAAGTATATGTCGGTTTCACTAGTTGTTTTTAGAAAACCATATTGGCCCGTCCGAGAGTATTAACTTGAACTGTTTATAACTTCTGAACAAATGATCCTAGAGACCGTAATAAACTTGCATATTAATCAGCATGTTGCATGCTACAAGAATATATCGATTTCACTAGTTGTTGGTTGAGAACCATATTGGCCCGCCCGCGAAAATCAACTTGAACTGCTTATAACTCCTGAACAATTGATCGTAGAGAGCACAATTATTTGCATTTTAATGAAACTTGTTGAATGCTACAAGAATATGTCGGTTTCACTAGTTGTTTTTAGAAAATCATATTGGCCCGCCCGCGAGTATTAATTTGAACTGTTTATAACTTCTGAACAAATGATCGTAGAGAGCGTAATAAATTTGCATATTAATCAGCATGTTGCATGCTACAAGAATATATCGATTTCACTAGTTGTAGGTTGAGAACCATATTGGACCGCCCGCGAAAATCAACTTGAACTACTTATAACTCCTGAACAATTGATCGTAGAGACCACAATTATTTGCATTTTAATGAAACATGTTGAATGCAACAAGAATATGTCGGTTTCACTAGTTATTGTTTGAGAACCATTTTGGCCCGCCCCCCAAAACAAACTTCAACTCCTTATAACTTCTGAACAAATGATCGTAAAGAGCGTTATAATTTTGCATATTAATCTGCATGTTGCATGCTACAAGAATATTTCGATTTCATTGGTTGTTGGTTGAGAACCATATTGGCCCGCCCGAAAAAAATAACTTGAACTGCTTATAACTTCTGAACAATTGTTCGTAGAGCACACAATTATTTGCATTTTAAAGAAAAATTTTGAATGCTACAAGAATATGTCGGTTTCACTAGTTGTTTATAGAAAACCATATTAGCCCGCGAGTATTAACTTGAACCATTTATAACTTCTGAACAAATGATCCAACAAGCGTAATAAATTTGCATATTAATCAGCATGTTGCATGCTACAAGAATATATCGATTTCACTTGTTGTTGGTTGAGAGCAATATTGGCCCGCCCGCGAAAATCAACTTGAACTGCTTATAACTCCTGAACAATTGATCGTAGAGACCACAATTATTTGCACTTTCATGAAACTTGTTGAATGCAACAAGAATATGTCGGTTTCACTAGTTGTTTTTAGAAAACCACATTGGCCCGCCCGCGAGTATTAACTTGAACTGTTTATGACTTCTGAACAAATGATCCTAGAGAGCGAAATAAATTTGCATATTTATCAGCATGTTGCATGCTACAAGAATATATCGATTTCACTAGTTGTTGGTTGAGAACCATATTGGCCCGCCCGCGAAAATCAACTTGGATTGCTTATAACTCCTGAACAATTGATCGTAGAGACTACAATTATTTGCACTTTAATGAAACATATTGAATGCTACAAGAATATGTCGGTTTCACTAGTTGTTTTTAGAAAACCATATTGGCCCGCCCGCGAGTATTAAGATGAACTGTTTATAACTTCTGAACAATTGATCGCAGAGAACACATTTATTTGCATTTCAATCAAACATATTGTATGCTACAAGAAAATGTCGGTATCACTAGTTATTGTTTGAGAACCATTTTGGCCCGCCCGCCAAAACTAACTTCAACTCCTTATAACTTCTGAACAATGATCGTAGAGAGCGTAATAATTTTGCATATTAATCAGCATGTTGCATGCTACAACAATATATCGATTTCATTGGTTGTTGGTTGAGAACCATATTGTCCCGCCCGCGAAAATCAACTTGAGCTGCTTATAACTCCTGAACATTTGATCGTAGAGACCATAATTAATAGCATTTCAATCAAACATGTTGTATGCAACAAGAATATGTCGGTTTCACTAGTTGCTTTTAGAAAACCATATTGGCCAGCCCGCGAGTATTAACTTGAACTGTTTATAACTTGTGAACAAATGATCCTAGAGAACGTAATAAATTTGCATATTAATCAGCATGTTGCATGCTACAAGAATATGTCGGTTTCACTATCTGTTATTAGAAAACCATTTTGGCCCACCTGCCAAAACTAATTTCAACTCCTTATAACTTCTGAACAATTGATCGTAGAAAGCGTAATAATTTTGCATATTAAACAGCATGTTGCATGCTTCAAGAATATATCGATTTCATTAGTTTTTGGTTGAGAACCATATTAGCCCGCCCGCGAAAATCAATTTGAACTGCTTATAACTCCTTAACAATTGATCGTAGAGCACACAATTATTTGAATTTTAATGAAACATGTTGAATGCTACAAGTATATGTCGGTTTCACTAGTTGTTTTTAGAAAACCATATTGGCCCGTCCGAGAGTATTAACTTGAACTGTTTATAACTTCTGAACAAATGATCCTAGAGACCGTAATAAACTTGCATATTAATCAGCATGTTGCATGCTACAAGAATATATCGATTTCACTAGTTGTTGGTTGAGAACCATATTGGCCCGCCCGCGAAAATCAACTTGAACTGCTTATAACTCCTGAACAATTGATCGTAGAGAGCACAATTATTTGCATTTTAATGAAACTTGTTGAATGCTACAAGAATATGTCGGTTTCACTAGTTGTTTTTAGAAAATCATATTGGCCCGCCCGCGAGTATTAATTTGAACTGTTTATAACTTCTGAACAAATGATCGTAGAGAGCGTAATAAATTTGCATATTAATCAGCATGTTGCATGCTACAAGAATATATCGATTTCACTAGTTGTAGGTTGAGAACCATATTGGACCGCCCGCGAAAATCAACTTGAACTACTTATAACTCCTGAACAATTGATCGTAGAGACCACAATTATTTGCATTTTAATGAAACATGTTGAATGCAACAAGAATATGTCGGTTTCACTAGTTATTGTTTGAGAACCATTTTGGCCCGCCCCCCAAAACAAACTTCAACTCCTTATAACTTCTGAACAAATGATCGTAAAGAGCGTTATAATTTTGCATATTAATCTGCATGTTGCATGCTACAAGAATATTTCGATTTCATTGGTTGTTGGTTGAGAACCATATTGGCCCGCCCGAAAAAAATAACTTGAACTGCTTATAACTTCTGAACAATTGATCGTAGCGAACACAATTATTTGCATTTCAATCAAACATGTTGTATACTACAAGAATATGTCGGTTTCACTAGTTATTGTTTGATAACCTTTTTGTCCCGCCCGCAAAACTAACTTCAACCCCTTATAACTTCTCAACAAATTATCGTAGAGAGCGCAATAATTTTGCATATTAATCAACATGTTGCATGCTACAAGAATATATCGGTTTCACTAGTTGTTGTTTGAGAACCATGTTGGCCCGCCCGCGAGTATTAAATTGAACTGCTTATAACTTCTGAACAAATGATCTTAAAGAGCGTAATAAATTTGCATATTAATCAGCATGTTGCATGCTAGAAGAATATATCGATTTCACTAGTTGTTGGTTGAGAACCATATTGGCCCGCCCGCGAAAATTATTTTGAACTGCTTATAACTTCTGAACAAATAATCGTAGAAAGCGTAATAATTTTGCATATTAATCAGCATGTTGCATGCTACAAGAATATATCGATTTCACTAGTTGTTGTTTGAGAAATATATTGGCCTGCCCGCGAAAATTAACTTGAACTGCTTATAACTTCTGAACAATTGATCGTAGAGCACACAATTATTTGCATTTTAAAGAAAAATTTTGAATGCTACAAGAATATGTCGGTTACACTAGTTGTTTATAGAAAACCATATTAGCCCGCGAGTATTAACTTGAACCATTTATAACTTCTGAACAAATGATCTAAGAGAGCGTAACAAATTTGCATATTAATCACCATGTTGCATGCTAAAAGAATATATCGATTTCACTTGTTGTTGGTTGAGAACAATATTGGCCCGCCCGCGAGAATCAACTTGAACTGCTTATAACTCCTGAACAATTGATCGTAGAGACCACAATTATTTGCACTTTCATGAAACTTGTTGAATGCAACAAGAATATGTCGGTTTCACTAGTTGTTTTTAGAAAACCACATTGGCCCGCCCGCGAGTATTAACTTGAACTGTTTATGACTTCTGAACAAATGATCCTAGAGAGCGTAATAAATTTGCATATTAATCAGCATGTTGCATGCTAAAAGAATATATCGATTTCACTAGTTGTTGGTTGAGAACCATATTGGCCCGCCCGCGAAAATCAACTTGGATTGCTTATAACTCCTGAACAATTGATCGTAGAGACTACAATTATTTGCACTTTAATGAAACATATTGAATGCTACAAGAATATGTCGGTTTCACTAGTTGTTTTTAGAAAACCATATTGGCCCGCCCGCGAGTATTAAGATGAACTGTTTATAACTTCTGAACATTTGATCGCAGAGAACACAATTATTTGCATTTCAATCAAACATATTGTATGCTACAAGAAAATTTCGGTTTCACTAGTTATTGTTTGAGGACCATTTTGGCCCGCCCGCCAAAACTAACTTCAACTCCTTATAACTTCTGAACAAATGATCGTAGAGAGCGTAATAATTTTGCATATTAATCAGCATGTTGCATGCTACAACAATATATCGATTTCATTGGTTGTTGGTTGAGAACCATATTGTCCCGCCCGCGAAAATCAACTTGAACTGCTTATAACTCCTGAACAATTGATCGTAGAGACCATAATTAATAGCATTTCAATCAAACATGTTGTATGCAACAAGAATATGTCGGTTTCACTAGTTGCTTTTAGAAAACCATATTGGCCTGCCCGCGAGTATTAACTTGAACTGTTTATAACTTCTGAACAAATGATCGTAGTGAGCGTAATAGTTTTGCATATTAATCAGCATTTTGCATGCTACAAGAATATATCGATTTCACAAGTTGTTGGTTGAGAACCATATTGGTCCGCCCTCGAAAATTAACTTGAACTGCTTATAACTTCTGAACAATTGATCGTAGAGAACACAATTATTTGCATTTCAATCAAACATGTTGTATGCTACAAGAATGTGTCGGTTTCACTAGTTATTGTTTGAGAACCATTTTGGCCCGCCCGCCAAAACTAACTTCAACTCCTTATAACTTCTGAACAAATGGTCGTAGAGAGCGCAATAATTTTGCATATTAATCAGCATGTTTCATGCTACAAGAATATATCGATTTCATTAGTTGTTGGTTGAGAACCATATTGGCCCGCCCGCGAAAATTAACTTGAACTGCTAATAACTTCTGAACAATTGATCGTAGCGAACACAATTATTTGCATTTTAATGAAACATGTTGAATGCTTCAAGAATATGACGGTTTCACTTGTTGTTGTTTGAGAACCATATTGGCCCGCCCGCGAGTATTAAAATGAACTGCTTATAACTTCTGAACAAATGATCCTAGAGAGCGTAATAAATTTGCATATTATCAGCATGTTGCATGCTACAAGAATATATCGATTTCACAAGTTGTTGGATGAGATCCATATTGGCCCGGCCGCGAAAATCAACTTGAACTGCTTATAACTCCTGAACAATTGATCGTAAAAATCACAATTATTTGCATTTTAATGAAACATGTTGAATGCTACAAAAATATGTCGGTTTCACTAGTTGCTTTTAGAAAACCTTTTTGGCCCGCCTGCTAAAACTAACATCAACTCCTTATAACTTCTGAACAATTGATCGTAGAAAGCGTAATAATTTTGCAAATTAATCAGCATGTTGCATGCTACAAGAATATATCGATTTCATTAGTTGTTGGTTGAGAACCATATTGGCCCGTCCGAGAGTATTAACTTGAACTGTTTATAACTTGTGAACAAATGAACCTAGAGAGAATAATAAATTTGCATATTAATCAGCATGTTGCATGCTACAAGAATATATCAATTTCACTAGTTGTTGGTTGAGAACCATATTGGCCCGCCCGCGAAAATCAACTTGAACTGCTTATAACTCCTGAACAATTGATCGTAAAGAGCACAATTATTTGCATTTTAATGAAACATGTTGAATGCTACAAGAATATGTCGGTTTCACTAGTTGTTTTTAGAAAACCATTTTGGCCCACCTGCCAAAACTAATTTCAACTCCTTATAACTTCTGAACAATTGATCGTAGAAAGCGTAATAGTTTTGCATATTAATCAGCATGTTGCATGCTACAAGAATATATCGATTTCATTAGTTTTTGGTTGAGAACCATATTGGCCCGCCTGCGAAAATCAACTTGAACTGCTTATAACTCCTGAACAATTGATCGTAGAGCACACAATTATTTGCATTTTAATGAAACATGTTGAATGCTACAAGAATCTGCCAGTTTCACTAGTTGTTTTTAGAAAACCATATTGGCCCGTCCGAGAGTATTCACTTGAACTGTTTATAACTTCTGAACAAATGATTCTAGAGAGCGTAATAAATTTGCATATTAATCAGCATGTTGCATGCCACAAGAATATATCGATTTCACTAGTTGTTGGTTGAGAACCACATTGGCCGGCCGCGAAAATCAACTTTAACTGCTTATAACTTATGAACAATTGATCGTAAACAACACAATTATTTGCATTTTAATGAAACATGTTGTTTGCTACAAGAATATGTCAGTTTCACTAGTTGTTATTTGAGAACCATATTGGCCCGCCCGCGAGTATTAAATTGAACTGCTTATAACTTCTGAACAAATGATCGTAGAGAGCGTAATAAATTTGCATATTAATCAGCATGTTGCATGCTACAAGAATTTATCGATTTCACTAGTTGTTTGTTGAGAACCATATTGGCCCGCCCGCGAAAATTAATTTGAACTGCTTATAACTTCTGAACAAATAATCGTAGAAAGCGTAATAATTTTTCATATTAATTAGCATGTTGCATGCTACAAGAATATATCGATTTCACTAGTTGTTGTTTGAGAAATTTATTGGCCTGCCCGCGAAAATTAACTTGAACTGCTTATAACTTCTGAACAATATTGTAGAGCACACAATTATTTGCATTTCATTCAAACATGTTGTATGCTACAAGAATATGTCGGTTTCACTAGTTATTGTTTGAGAACCATTTTGGCCCGCCCGCCAAAACTAACTTCAAATCCTTATAACTTCTGAACAAATGATCGTAGAGAGCGTTATAATTTTGCATATCAATCAGCATGTTGCATGCTACAAGATTATATCGATTTCACAAGTTGTTGGTTGAGAACCATATTGGCCCGCCCCTGAAAATCAACTTGAACTGCTTATAACTCCTGAAAAATTGATCGTAGAGACCACAATTGTTTGCATTTTAATGAAACATGTTGAATGCTAAAAGAATATGTCGGTTTCACTAGTTGTTTTTAGAAAACCACATTGGCCCGCCCGCGAGTAATAACTTGAACTGTTTATAACTTCTGAACAATTGATCGTAGAGAACACAATTTTTTGCATTTCAATCAAACATGTTGTATGCTACAAGAATGTCTCGGTTTCACTAGTTATTGTTTGAGAACCATTTTGGCCCGCCCGCCAAAACTAACAACAACTCCTTATATATTCTGAACAAATGATCGTAGAGAGCGTAATAATTTTGCATGTTAATCAGCATGTTGCATGCTACAACAATATATCGATTTCATTGGTTGTTAGTTGAGAACCATATTAGCCCGCCCGCGAAAATCAACTTGAACTGCTTATAACTCCTGAACAATTGATCGTAGAGACCACAATTAATAGCATTTTAATCAAACATGTTGTATGCAACAAGAATATGTCGGTTTCACTAGTTGTTTTTAGAAAACCATATTGGCCTGCCCGCGAGTATTAACTTGAACTGTTTATAACTTCTGAACAAATGATCCTAGAGAGCGTAATAAATTTGCATATTAATCAGCATGTTGCATGCTACAAGAATATAACGATTCCACTAGTTGTTGGTTGAGAACCATATTGGCCCGCCCGCGAAAATCAACTTGAACTGCTTATAACTCCTGAACAATTGATCGTAGAGACCACAATTATTTGCATTTTAATGAAACATGTTGAATGCAACAAGAATATGTCGGTTTCACTAGTTGTTTTTAGAAAACCACATTGGCCCGCCCACGAGTATTAACTTGAACTGTTTATGACTACTGAACAAATGATCCTAGAGAGCGTAATAAATTTGCATATTAATCAGCATGTTGCATGCTACAAGAATATATCGATTTCACTAGTTGTAGGTTGAGAACCATATTAGCCCGCAACTGAAAATCAACTTGAACTGCTTATAACTCCTGAAAAATTGATCGTAGAGAACACAATTATTTGCATTTTAAAGAAACATGTTGAATGCTACAAGAATATGTCGGTTTCACTAGTTGTTTTTAGAAAACCATATTGGCCCGCCCGCGAGTATTAACTTGAACTGTTTATAACTTCGGAACAAATGATCCTAGAGTGCGTAATAAATTTGCATATTAATCAGCATGTTGCATGCTACAAGAATATATCGATTTCACTAGTTTTTGGTTGAGAACCATATTGGCCCGCCCGCGAAAATCAACTTGAACAGCTTATAACTTCTGAACAATTGATCGTAGAGAACACAATTATTTGCATTTTACTGAAACATGTTGAATGCTACAAGAATATGTCGGTTTCACTAGTTGTTATTTGAGAACAATATTGGCCCGTCCGCGAGTATTAAATTGAACTGCTTATAAGTTCTGAACAAATGATCGTAGAAAGCTCGATTGTTTTGCATATTAATAAAGATGTAGCTAGCTACAAGAATATATAGATTTCACTAGTTATTGTTTGATAACCATGTTGGCCCACCCGCGAAAACTAATTCAACTGCTTACAATTTCTGAACAAACGATCGTAGAGAACACAATTATTTGCATTTTAATGAAACATGTTGTATGCTACAAGAATATGTCGGTTTTACTATTTGTTTTTAGAACCATATTGGCCCGCCCGCGAGTATTGACTTGTTCTGCTTATAACGTCTGAACAAATGATCGTAGTGAGCGTAATAGTTTTGCATATTAATCAGCATTTTGCATGCTACAAGAATATATCCATTTCACTATTTGTTGGTTGAGAACCATATTGGCCCGCCCGCGAGTATTAAATTGAACTGCTTATAACTTCAGAACAAATGATCTTTGAGAGCGTAATAAATTTTCATATTAATCCGCATGTTGCATGCTACAAGAATATATCGATTTCACTAGTTGTTGGTTGAGAACCATATTGGCCCGCCCGCGGAAATTAATTTGAACTGCTTATAACTTCTGAACAAATAATCGTAGAAAGCGTAATAATTTTTCATATTAATCAGCATGTTGCATGCTACAAGAATATATCGATTTCACTAGTTGTTGTTTGAGAAATATATTGGCCTGCCCGCGAAATTTAACTTGAACTGCTTATAACTTCTGAACAATTGATCGTAGAGCACACAATTATTTGCATTTTAATGAAACATGTTGAATGCAACAAGAATATGTCGGTTTCAGTAGTTATTGTTTGAGAACCATTTTGGCCCGCCCGCCAAAACTAACTTCAACTCCTTATATATTCTGAACAAATGATCGTAGAGAGCCTAATAATTTTGCATATTAAACAGCATGTTGCATGCTACAACAATATATCGATTTCATTAGTTGTTCGTTGAGAACCATATTGGCCCGCCCGCGGAAATTAACTTGAACTGCTTATAACGTCTGAACAAATGATCGTAGTGAGCGTAATAGTTTTGCATATTAATCAGCATTTTGCATGCTACAAGAATATATCGATTTCACTAGTTGTTGGTTGAGAACCATATTGGTCCGCCCTCGAAAATTAACTTGAACTGCTTATAACTTCTGAACAATTGATCGTAGAGAACACAATTATTTGCATTTCAATCAAACATGTTGTATGCTACAAGAATATGTCGGTTTCACTAGCTATTGTTTGAGAACCATTTTGGCCCGCCCGCCAAAACTAACTTCAACTCCTTATAACTTCTGAACAAATGATCGTAGAGAGCGCAATAATTTTTCATATTAATCAGCATATTTCATGCTACAAGAATATATCGATTTCATTAGTTGTTGGTTGAGAACCATATTGGCCCGCCCGCGGAAATTAACTTGAACTGCTTATAACTTCTGAACAATTGATCGTAGAGAGCTTAATAATTTGGCATATTAATCAGCATGTTGCATGCTACAAGAATATATCCATTTCACTAGTTGTTGGTTGAGAACCACATTGGCCCGCCCTCGAAAATTAACTTGAACTGCTTATAACTTCTGAACAATTGATCGTAGAGAACACAATTATTTGCATTTCAATCAAACATGTTGTATGCTACTAGAATATGTAGGTTTCACTAGCTATTGTTTGAGAACCATTTTGGCCCGCCCGCCAAAACTAACTTCAACTCCTTATAACTTCTGAACAAATGATCGTAGAGAGCGCAATAATTTTGCATATTAATCAGCATGTTTCATGCTACAAGAACATATCGATTTCATTAGTTGTTGGTTGAGAACCATATTGGCCCGCCCGCGGATATTAACTTGAACTGCTTATAACTTCTGAACAATTGATCGTAGAAAGCGTAATAATTTTGCATATTAAACAGCATGTTGCATGCTACAAGAATATATCCATTTCAATAGTTTTTGGTTGAGAACCATATTGGCCCGCCTGCGAAAATCAACTTGAACTGCTTATAACTCCTGAACAATTGATCGTAGAGCACACAATTATTTGCATTTTAATGAAACATGTTGAATGCTACAAGAATCTGTCAGTTTCACTAGTTGTTTTTAGAAAACCATATTGGCCCGTCCGAGAGTATTAACTTGAACTGTTTATAACTTCTGAACAAATGATCCTAGAGAGCGTAATAAATTTGCATATTAATCAGCATGTTGCATGCTACAAGAATATATCGATTTCACTAGTTGTTGGTTGAGAACCACATTGGCCGGCCGCGAAAATCAACTTTAACTGCTTATAACTCCTGAACAATTGATCGTAAACAACACAATTATTTGCATTTTAATGAAACATGTTGTTTGCTACAAGAATATGTCAGTTTCACTAGTTGTTATTTGAGAACCATTTTGGCCCGCCCGCCAAAACTAACTTCAACTCCTTATAACTTCTGAACAAATGATCGTACAGAGCGTTATAATTTTGCATATCAATCAGCATGTTGCATGCTACAAGATTATATCGATTTCATTGGTTGTTGGTTGAGAACCATATTGGCCCGCCCGCGAAAATCAATTTGAACAGCTTATAACTCCTGAACAATTGATCGTAGAGACCACAATTAATAGCATTTTAATCAAACATGTTGTATGCAACAAGAATATGTCGGTTTCACTAGTTGTTTTTAGAAAACCATATTGGCCTGCCCGCGAGTATTAACTTGAACTGTTTATAACTTCTGAACAAATGATCCTAGAGAGCGTAATAAATTTGCATATTAATCAGCATGTTGCATGCTACAAGAATATATCGATTCCACTAGTTGTTGGTTGAGAACCATATTGGCCCGCCCGCGAAAATCAACTTGAACTGCTTATAACTCCTGAACAATTGATCGTAGAGACCACAATTATTTGCCTTTTAATGAAACATGTTGAATGCAACAAGAATATGTCGGTTTCACTAGTTGTTTTTAGAAAACCACATTGGCCCGCCCGCGAGTATTAACTTGAACTGTTTATGACTACTGAACAAATGATCCTAGAGAGCGTAATAAATTTGCATATTAATCAGCATGTTGCATGCTACAAGAATATATCGATTTCACTAGTTGTAGGTTGAGAACCATATTAGCCCGCCCCTGAAAATCAACTTGAACTGCTTATAACTCCTGAAAAATTGATCGCAGAGAACACAATTATTTGCATTTTAAAGAAACATGTTGAATGCTACAAGAATATGTCGGTTTCACTAGTTGTTTTTAGAAAACCATATTGGCCCGCCCGCGAGTATTAACTTGAACTGTTTATAACTTCGGAACAAATGATCCTAGAGAGCGTAATAAATTTGCATATTAATCAGCATGTTGCATGCTACAAGAATATATCGATTTCATTAGTTGTTGGTTGAGAACCATATTGGCCCGCCCGCGGAAATTAACTTGAACTGCTTATAACTTCTGAACAATTGATCGTAGAGAGCTTAATAATTTTGCATATTAATCAGCATGTTGCAGGCTACAAGAATATATCCATTTCACTAGTTGTTGGTTGAGAACCACATTGGCCCGCCCTCGAAAATTAACTTGAACTGCTTATAACTTCTGAACAATTGATCGTAGAGAACACAATTATTTGCATTTTAATGAAACATGTTGAATGCTACAAGAATATGTCGGTTTCACTAGTTGTTATTTGAGAACAATATTGGCCCGTCCGCGAGTATTAAATTGAACTCCTTATAAGTTCTGAACAAATGATCGTAGAAAGCTCGATTGTTTTGCATATTAATAAACATGTAGCTAGCTACAAGAATATATAGATTTCACTAGTTATTGTTTGGTAACCATGTTGGCCCACCCGCGAAAACTAATTCAACTGCTTACAAATTCTGAACAAATGAACGTAGAGAACACAATTATTTGCATTTTAATGAAACATGTTGTATGCTACAAGAATATGTCGGTTTTACTATTTGTTTTTTAGAACCATATTGGCCCGCCCGCGAGTATTGACTTGGTCTGGTTATAACGTCTGAACAAATGATCGTAGTGAGCGTAATAGTTTTGCATATTAATCAATATGTTGCATGTTACAAGAATATATAGATTTCACTAGTTATTGTTTGATAACCATGTTGGCCCACCCGCGAAAACTTATTCAACTGCTTACAATTTTTGAACAAATGATCGTAGAGAACACAATTATTTGCATTTTAATGAAACATGTTGTATGCTACAAGAATATGTCGGTTTTACTATTTGTTTTTTAGAACCATATTGGCCCGCCCGCGAGTATTGACTTGGTCTGCTTATAACTTCTGAACAAATGATCTTTGAGAGCGTAATAAATTTTCATATTAATCAGCATGATGCATGCTACAAGAATATATCGATTTCACTAGTTGTTGGTTGAGAACCATATTGGCAAGCCCACGGAAATTAATTTGAACTGCTTATAACATCTGAACAAATAATCGTAGAAAGCGTAATAATTTTTCATATTAATCAGCATGTTGCATGCTACAAGAATATATCGATTTCAGTAGTTGTTGTTTGAGAAATATATTGGCCTGCCCGCGAAAATTAACTTGAACTGCTTATAACTTCTGAACAATTGATCGTAGAGCACACAATTATTTGCATTTCAATCAAACATGTTGTATGCTACAAAAATATGTCGGTTTCACTAGTTGTTTTTAGAAAACCATATTGGCCTGCCCGCGAGTATTAACAAGAACTGTTTATAACTTCTGAACAAATGATCCTAGAGAGCGTAATAAATTTGCATATTAATCAGCATGTTGCATGCTACAAGAATATATCGATTTCACTAGTTGTTGGTTGAGAACCATATTGGCCCGCCCGCGAAAATCAACTTGAACTGCTTATAACTCCTGAACAATTGATCGTAGAGAACACAATTATTTGCATTTTAATGAAACATGTTGAATGCAACAAGAATATGTCGGTTTCACTAGTTGTTTTTAGAAAACCACATTGGCCAGCCCGCGAGTATTAAGTTGAACTGTTTATGACTTCTTAACAAATGATCCTAGAGAGCGTAATAAATTTGCATATTAATCAGCATGTTGCATCCTACAAGAATATATCGATTTCACTAGTTTTTGGTTGAGAACCATATTGGCCCGCCCTCGAAAATCAACTTGAACTGCGTATAACTTCTGAACAATTGATCGTAGAGAACACAATTATTTGCATTTTAATGAAACATGTTGAATGCTACAAGAATATGTCGGTTTCACTAGTTGTTATTAGAGAACAATATTGGCCCGTCCGCGAGTATTAAATTGAACTGCTTATAAGTTCTGACAAATGACCGTAGAAAGCTCGATTGTTTTGCATATTAATAAACATATAGCTAGCTACAAGAATATATAGATTTCACTAGTTATTGTTTGAGAACCATGTTGGCCCACCCGCGAAAACTAATTCAACTGCTTACAATTTCTGAACAAATGATCGTAGAGAACACAATTATTTGCATTTTAATGAAACATGTTGTATGCTACAAGAATTTGTCGGTTTTACTATTTGTTTTTTAGAACCATATTGGCCCGCCCGCGAGTATTGAATTGTTCTGCTTATAACGTCTGAACAAATGATCGTAGTGAGCGTAATAGTTTTGCATATTAATCAGCATTTTGCATGCTACAAGAATATATCGATTTCACTAGTTGTTTGTTGAGCACCATATTGGTCCGCCCTCGAAAATTAACTTGAACTGCTTATAACTTCTGAACAATTGATCGTAGAGAACACAATTATTTGCATTTCAATCAAACATGTTGTATGCTACAAGAATATGTCGGTTTCACTAGCTATTGTTTGAGAACCATTTTGGCCCGCCCGCCAAAACTAATTTCAACTCCTTATAACTTCTGAACAAATGATCGTAGAGAGCGTTATAATTTTGCATATTAATCAGCATATTTCATGCTACAAGAATATATCGATTTCATTAGTTGTTGGTTGAGAACCATATTGGCCCGCCCGCGGAAATTAACTTGAACTGCTTATAACTTCTGAACAATTGATCGTAGAGAGCTTAATAATTTTGCATATTAATCAGCATGTTGCATGCTACAAGAATATATCCATTTCACTAGTTGTTGGTTGAGAACCACATTGGCCCGCCCTCGAAAATTAACTTGAACTGCTTATAACTTCTGAACAATTGATCGTAGAGAACACAATTATTTGCATTTCAATCAAACATGTTGTATACTACAAGAATATGTCGGTTTCACTAGTTATTGTTTGAGAACCTTTTTGTCCCGCCCGCCAAAACTAACTTCAACTCCTTATAACTTCTGAACAAATGATCGTAGAGAGCTTAATAATTTTGCATATTAATCAGCATGTTGCATGCTACAAGAATATATCGATTTCATTAGTTTTTGGTTGAGAACCATATTGGCCCGCCCTCGAAAATCAACTTGAACTGCGTATAACTTCTGAACAATTGATCGTAGAGAACACAAATATTTGCATTTTAATGAAACATGTTGAATGCTACAAGAATATGTCGGTTTCACTAGTTGTTATTTGAGAACAATATTGGCCCGTCCGCGAGTATTAAATTGAACTGCTTATAAGTTCTGAACAAATGATCGTAGAAAGCTCGATTGTTTTGCATATTAATAAACATGTAGCTAGCTACAAGAATATGTAGATTTCACTAGTTATTGTTTGAGAACCATGTTGGCCCACCCGCGATAACTAATGCAACTGCTTACAATTTCTGAACAAATGATCGTAGAGAACACAATTATTTGCATTTTAATGAAACATGTTGTATGCTTCAAGAATTTGTCGGTTTTGCTATTTGTTTTTTAGAACCATATTGGCCCGCCCGCGAGAATTGACTTGTTCTGCTTATAACGTCTGAACAAATGATCGTAGTGACCGTAATAGTTTTGCATATTAATCAGCATTTTGCATGCTACAAGAATATATCGATTTCACTAGTTGTTGGTTGAGAACCATATTGGTCCGCCCTCGAAAATTAACTTGAACTGTTTATAACTTCTGAACAATTGATCGTAGAGAACACAATTATTTGCATTTCAATCAAACATGTTGTATGCTACAAGAATATGTTGGTTTCACTAGCTATTGTTTGAGAACCATTTTGGCCCGCCCGCCAAAACTAACTTCAACTCCTTATAACTTCTGAACAAATGATCGTAGAGAGCGCAATAATTTTGCATATTAATCAGCATGTTTCATGCTACAAGAATATATCGATTTCATTAGTTGTTGGTTGAGAACCATATTGGCCCGCCCGCGGAAATTAACTTGAACTGCTTATAACTTCTGAACAATTGATCGTAGAGAGCTTAATAATTTTGCATATTAATCAGCATGTTGCATGCTACAAGAATATATCCATTTCACTAGATGTTGGTTGAGAACCACATTGGCCCGCCCTCGAAAATTAACTTGAACTGCTTATAACTTCTGAACAATTGATCGTAGAGACCACAATTATTTGCATTTTAATGAAACATGTTGAATGCAACAAGAATATGTCGGTTTCACTAGTTGTTTTTAGAAAACCACATTTGCCCGTCCGCGAGTATTAACTTGAACTGTTTATGACTTCTGAACAAATGATCCTAGAGGGCGTAATAAATTTGCATATTAATCAGCATGTTGCATCCTACAAGAATATATCGATTTCACTAGTTTTTGGTTGAGAACCATATTGGCCCGCCCTCGAAAATCAATTTGAACTGCGTATAACTTCTGAACAATTGATCGTAGAGAACACAATTATTTGCATTTTAATGAAACATGTTGAATGCTACAAGAATATGTCGGTTTCACTAGTTGTTATTAGAGAACAATATTGGCCCGTCCGCGAGTATTAAATTGAACTGCTTATAAGTTCTCACAAATGACCGTAGAAAGCTCGATTGTTTTTGCATATTAATAAACATGCAGCTAGCTACAAGAATATATATAAATTTCACTAGTTTTTGTTTGAGAACCATGTTGGCCCACCCGCGAAAACTAATTCAACTGCTTACAATTTCTGAACAAATGATCGTAGAGAACACAATTATTTGCATTTTAATGAAACATGTTGTATGCTACAAGAATTTGTCGGTTTTACTATTTGTTTTTTAGAACCATATTGGCCCGCCCGCGAGTATTGAATTGTTCTGCTTATAACGTCTGAACAAATGATCGTAGTGAGCGTAATAGTTTTGCATATTAATCAGCATTTTGCATGCTACAAGAATATATCGATTTCACTAGTTGTTGGTTGAGAACCATATTGGTCCGCCCTCGAAAATTAACTTGAACTGCTTATAACTTCTGAACAATTGATCGTAGAGAACACAATTATTTGCATTTCAATCAAACATGTTGTATGCTACAAGAATATGTCGGTTTCACTAGCTATTGTTTGAGAACCATTTTGGCCCGCCCGCCAAAACTAACTTCAACTCCTTATAACTTCTGAACAAATGATCGTAGAGAGCGCAATAATTTTGCATATTAATCAGCATATTTCATGCTACAAGAATATATCGATTTCATTAGTTGTTGGTTGAGAACCATATTGGCCCGCCCGCGGAAATTAACTTGAACTGCTTATAACTTCTGAACAATTGATCGTAGAGAGCTTAATAATTTTGCATATTAATCAGCATGTTGCAGGCTACAAGAATATATCCATTTCACTAGTTGTTGGTTGAGAACCACATTGGCCCGCCCTCGAAAATTAACTTGAACTGCTTATAACTTCTGAACAATTGATCGTAGAGAACACAATTATTTGCATTTTAATGAAACATGTTGAATGCTACAAGAATATGTCGGTTTCACTAGTTGTTATTTGAGAACAATATTGGCCCGTCCGCGAGTATTAAATTGAACTCCTTATAAGTTCTGAACAAATGATCGTAGAAAGCTCGATTGTTTTGCATATTAATAAACATGTAGCTAGCTACAAGAATATATAGATTTCACTAGTTATTGTTTGGTAACCATGTTGGCCCACCCGCGAAAACTAATTCAACTGCTTACAAATTCTGAACAAATGAACGTAGAGAACACAATTATTTGCATTTTAATGAAACATGTTTTATGCTACAAGAATATGTCGGTTTTACTATTTGTTTTTTAGAACCATATTGGCCCGCCCGTGAGTATTGACTTGGTCTGCTTATAACGTCTTAACAAATGATCGTAGTGAGCGTAATAGTTTTGAATATTAATCAATATGTTGCATGCTACAAGAATATATAGATTTCACTAGTTATTGTTTGATAACCATGTTGGCCCACCCGCGAAAACTTATTCAACTGCTTACAATTTTTGAACAAATGATCGTAGAGAACACAATTATTTGCATTTTAATGAAACATGTTGTATGCTACAAGAATATGTCGGTTTTACTATTTGTTTTTTAGAACCATATTGGCCCGCCCGCGAGTATTGACTTGGTCTGCTTATAACTTCTGAACAAATGATCTTTGAGAGCGTAATAAATTTTCATATTAATCAGCATGATGCATGCTACAAGAATATATCGATTTCACTAGTTGTTGGTTGAGAACCATATTGGCCCGCCCACGGAAATTAATTTGAACTGCTTATAACATCTGAACAAATAATCGTAGAAAGCGTAATAATTTTTCATATTAATCAGCATGTTGCATGCTACAAGAATATATTGATTTCAGTAGTTGTTGTTTGAGAAATATATTGGCCTGCCCGCGAAAATTAACTTGAACTGCTTATAACTTCTGAACAATTGATCGTAGAGCACACAATTATTTGCATTTCAATCAATTTTGTTGTATGCTACAAGAATATGTCGGTTTCACTAGTTGTTTTTAGAAAACCATATTGGCCTGCCCGCGAGTATTAACTTGAACTGTTTATAACTTCTGAACAAATGATCCTAGAGAGCGTAATAAATTTGCATATTAATCAGCATGTTGCATGCTACAAGAATATATCGATTTCACTAGTTGTTGGTTGAGAACCATATTGGCCCGCCCGCGAAAATCAACTTGAGCTGCTTATAACTCCTGAACAATTGATCGTAGATACCACAATTATTTGCATTTTAATGAAACATGTTGAATGCAACAAGAATATGTCGGTTTCACTAGTTGTTTTTAGAAAACCACATTGGCCAGCCCGCGAGTATTAAGTTGAACTGTTTATGACTTCTTATCAAATGATCCAAGATAGCGTAATAAATTTGCATATTAATCAGCATGTTGCATGCTACAAGAATATATCGATTTCACTAGTTGTTGGTTGAGAACCATATTAGCCCGCCCCTGAAAATCAACTTGAACTGCTTATAACTCCTGAAAAATTGATCGTAGAGAACACAATTATTTGCATTTTAAAGAAACATGTTGAATGATACAAGAATATGTCGGTTTCACTAGTTGTTTTTAGAAAACCATATTGGCCCGCCCGCGAGTATTGACTTGTTCTGGTTATAACGTCTGAACAAATGATCGTAGTGAGCGTAATAGTTTTGCATATTAATCAGCATTTTGCATGCTACAAGAATATATCCATTTCACTAGTTGTTGGTTGAGAACCACATTGGCCCGCCCTCGAAAATTAACTTGAACTGCTTATAACTTCTGAACAATTGATCGTAGAGAACACAATTATTTGCATTTTAATGAAACGTGTTGAGTGCTACAAGAATATGTCGGTTTCACTAGTTGTTATTTGAGAACAATATTGGCCCGTCCGCGAGTATTAAATTGAACTCCTTATAAGTTCTGAACAAATGATCGTAGAAAGCTCGATTGTTTTGCATATTAATAAACATGTAGCTAGCTACAAGAATATATAGATTTCACTAGTTATTGTTTGGTAACCATGTTGGCCCACCCGCGAAAACTAATTCAACTGCTTACAAATTCTGAACAAATGAACGTAGAGAACACAATTATTTGCATTTTAATGAAACATGTTGTATGCTACAAGAATATGTCGGTTTTACTATTTGTTTTTTAGAACCATATTGGCCCGCCCGTGAGTATTGACTTGGTCTGCTTATAACGTCTTAACAAATGATCGTAGTGAGCGTAATAGTTTTGAATATTAATCAATATGTTGCATGCTACAAGAATATATAGATTTCACTAGTTATTGTTTGATAACCATGTTGGCCCACCCGCGAAAACTTATTCAACTGCTTACAATTTTTGAACAAATGATCGTAGAGAACACAATTATTTGCATTTTAATGAAACATGTTGTATGCTACAAGAATATGTCGGTTTTACTATTTGTTTTTTAGAACCATATTGGCCCGCCCGCGAGTATTGACTTGGTCTGCTTATAACTTCTGAACAAATGATCTTTGAGAGCGTAATAAATTTTCATATTAATCAGCATGATGCATGCTACAAGAATATATCGATTTCACTAGTTGTTGGTTGAGAACCATATTGGCCCGCCCACGGAAATTAATTTGAACTGCTTATAACATCTGAACAAATAATCGTAGAAAGCGTAATAATTTTTCATATTAATCAGCATGTTGCATGCTACAAGAATATATTGATTTCAGTAGTTGTTGTTTGAGAAATATATTGGCCTGCCCGCGAAAATTAACTTGAACTGCTTATAACTTCTGAACAATTGATCGTAGAGCACACAATTATTTGCATTTCAATCAATTTTGTTGTATGCTACAAGAATATGTCGGTTTCACTAGTTGTTTTTAGAAAACCATATTGGCCTGCCCGCGAGTATTAACTTGAACTGTTTATAACTTCTGAACAAATGATCCTAGAGAGCGTAATAAATTTGCATATTAATCAGCATGTTGCATGCTACAAGAATATATCGATTTCACTAGTTGTTGGTTGAGAACCATATTGGCCCGCCCGTGAAAATCAACTTGAGCTGCTTATAACTCCTGAACAATTGATCGTAGATACCACAATTATTTGCATTTTAATGAAACATGTTGAATGCAACAAGAATATGTCGGTTTCACTATTGTTTTTAGAAAACCACATTGGCCAGCCCGCGAGTATTAAGTTGAACTGTTTATGACTTCTTATCAAATGATCCAAGATAGCGTAATAAATTTGCATATTAATCAGCATGTTGCATGCTACAAGAATATATCGATTTCACTAGTTGTTGGTTGAGAACCATATTAGCCCGCCCCTGAAAATCAACTTGAACTGCTTATAACTCCTGAAAAATTGATCGTAGAGAACACAATTATTTGCATTTTAAAGAAACATGTTGAATGATACAAGAATATGTCGGTTTCACTAGTTGTTTTTAGAAAACCATATTGGCCCGCCCGCGAGTATTGACTTGTTCTGGTTATAACGTCTGAACAAATGATCGTAGTGAGCGTAATAGTTTTGCATATTAATCAGCATTTTGCATGCTACAAGAATATATCGATTTCACAAGTTGTTGGATGAGATCCATATTGGCCCGCCCGCGAAAATCAACTTTAACTGCTTATAACTCCTGAACAATTGATCGTAGAGACCACAATTATTTGCATTTTAATGAAACATGTTGAATGCAACAAGAATATGTCAATTTCACTAGTTGTTTTTAGAAAACCACATTTGCCCGTCCGCGAGTATTAACTTGAACTGTTTATGACTTCTGAACAAATGATCCTAGAGAGCGTAATAAATTTGCATATTAATCAGCATGTTGCATCCTACAAGAATATATCGATTTCACTAGTTTTTGGTTGAAAACCATATTGGCCCGCCCTCGAAAATCAACTTGAACTGCGTATAACTTCTGAACAATTGATCGTAGAGAACACAATTATTTGCATTTTAATGAAACATGTTGAATGCTACAAGAATATGTCGGTTTCACTAGTTGTTATTAGAGAACAATATTGGCCCGTCCGCGAGAATTAAATTGAACTGCTTATAAGTTCTGACAAATGACCGTAGAAAGCTCGATTGTTTTGCATATTAATAAACATGTAGCTAGCTACAAGAATATATAGATTTCACTAGTTATTGTTTGAGAACCATGTTGGCCCACCCGCGAAAACTAATTCAACTGCTTACAATTTCTGAACAAATGATCGTAGAGAACACAATTATTTGCATTTTAATGAAACATGTTGTATGCTACAAGAATTTGTCGGTTTTACTATTTGTTTTTTAGAACCATATTGGCCCGCCCGCGAGTATTGAATTGTTCTGCTTATAACGTCTGAACAAATGATCGTAGTGAGCGTAATAGTTTTGCATATTAATCAGCATTTTGCATGCTACAAGAATATATCGATTTCACTAGTTGTTGGTTGAGAACCATATTGGTCCGCCCTCGAAAATTAACTTGAACTGCTTATAACTTCTGAACAATTGATCGTAGAGAACACAATTATTTGCATTTCAATCAAACATGTTGTATGCTACAAGAATATGTCGGTTTCACTAGCTATTGTTTGAGAACCATTTTGGCCCGCCCGCCAAAACTAACTTCAACTCCTTATAACTTCTGAACAAATGATCGTAGAGAGCGTTATAATTTTGCATATTAATCAGCATATTTCATGCTACAAGAATATATCGATTTCATTAGTTGTTGGTTGAGAACCATATTGGCCCGCCCGCGGAAATTAACTTGAACTGCTTATAACTTCTGAACAATTGATCGTAGAGAGCTTAATAATTTTGCATATTAATCAGCATGTTGCATGCTACAAGAATATATCCATTTCACTAGTTGTTGGTTGAGAACCACATTGGCCCGCCCTCGAAAATTAACTTGAACTGCTTATAACTTCTGAACAATTGATCGTTGAGAACACAATTATTTGCATTTCAATCAAACATGTTGTATACTACAAGAATATGTCGGTTTCACTAGTTATTGTTTGAGAACCTTTTTGTCCCGCCCGCCAAAACTAACTTCAACTCCTTATAACTTCTGAACAAATGATCGTAGAGAGCTTAATAATTTTGCATATTAATCAGCACGTTGCATGCTACAGGAATATATCGATTTCATTAGTTTTTGGTTGAGAACCATATTGGCCCGCCCTCGAAAATCAACTTGAACTGCGTATAACTTCTGAACAATTGATCGTAGAGAACACAATTATTTGCATTTTAATGAAACATGTTGAATGCTACAAGAATATGTCGGTTTCACTAGTTGTTATTTGAGAACAATATTGGCCCGTCCGCGAGTATTAAATTGAACTGCTTATAAGTTCTGAACAAATGATCGTAGAAAGCTCGATTGTTTTGCATATTAATAAACATGTAGCTAGCTACAAGAATATATAGATTTCACTAGTTATTGTTTGAGAACCATGTTGGCCCACCCGCGAAAACTAATGCAACTGCTTACAATTTCTGAACAAATGATCGTAGAGAACACAATTATTTGCATTTTAATGAAACATGTTGTATGCTTCAAGAATTTGTCGGTTTTGCTATTTGTTTTTTAGAACCATATTGGCCCGCCCGCGAGTATTGACTTGTTCTGCTTATAACGTCTGAACAAATGATCCTAGTGAGCGTAATAGTTTTGCATATTAATCAGCATTTTGCATGCTACAAGAATATATCGAATTCACTAGTTGTTGGTTGAGAACCATATTGGTCCGCCCTCGAAAATTAACTTGAACTGTTTATAACTTCTGAACAATTGATCGTAGAGAACACAATTATTTGCATTTCAATCAAACATGTTGTATGCTACAAGAATATGTTGGTTTCACTAGCTATTGTTTGAGAACCATTTTGGCCCGCCCGCCAAAACTAACTTCAACTCCATATAACTTCTGAACAAATGATCGTAGAGAGCGCAATAATTTTGCATATTAATCAGCATGTTTCATGCTACAAGAATATATCGATTTCATTAGTTGTTGGTTGAGAACCATATTGGCCCGCCCGCGGAAATTAACTTGAACTGCTTATAACTTCTGAACAATTGATCGTAGAGAGCTTAATAATTTTGCATATTAATCAGCATGTTGCATGCTACAAGAATATATCCATTTCACTAGATGTTGGTTGAGAACCACATTGGCCCGCCCTCGAAAATTAAATTGAACTGCTTATAACTTCTGAACAATTGATCGTAGAGACCACAATTATTTGCATTTTAATGAAACATGTTGAATGCAACAAGAATATGTCGGTTTCACTAGTTGTTTTTAGAAAACCACATTTGCCCGTCCGCGAGTATTAACTTGAATTGCTTATGACTTCTGAACAAATGATCCTAGAGGGCGTAATAAATTTGCATATTAATCAGCATGTTGCATCCTACAAGAATATATCGATTTCACTAGATTTTGGTTGAGAACCATATTGGCCCGCCCTCGAAAATCAACTTGAACTGCGTATAACTTCTGAACAATTGATCGTAGAGAACACAATTATTTGCATTTTAATGAAACATGTTGAATGCTACAAGAATATGTCGGTTTCACTAGTTTTTATTAGAGAACAATATTGGCCTGTCCGCGAGTATTAAATTGAACTGCTTATAAGTTCTGACAAATGACCGTAGAAAGCTCGATTGTTTTGCTTATTAATAGACATGTAGCTAGCTACATGAATTTATATAAATTTCACTAGTTATTGTTTGAGAACCATGTTGGCCCACCCGCGAAAACTAATTCAACTGCTTACAATTTCTGAACAAATGATCGTAGAGAACACAATTATTTGCATTTTAATGAAACATGATGTATGCTACAAGAATTTGTCGGTTTTACTATTTGTTTTTTAGAACCATATTGGCCCGCCCGCGAGTATTGAATTGTTCTGCTTATAACGTCTGAACAAATGATCGTAGTGAGCGTAATAGTTTTGCATATTAATCAGCATTTTGCATGCTACAAGAATATATCGATTTCACTAGTTGTTGGTTGAGAACCATATTGGTCCGCCCTCGAAAATTAACTTGAAATGCTTATAACTTCTGAACAATTGATCGTAGAGAACACAATTATTTGCATTTCAATCAAACATGTTGTATGCTACAAGAATATGTCGGTTTCACTAGCTATTGTTTGAGAACCATTTTGGCCCGCCCGCCAAAACTAACTTCAACTCCTTATAACTTCTGAACAAATGATCGTAGAGAGCGCAATAATTTTGCATATTAATCAGCATATTTCATGCTACAAGAATATATCGATTTCATTAGTTGTTGGTTGAGAACCATATTGGCCCGCCCGCGGAAATTAACTTGAACTGCTTATAACTTCTGAACAATTGATCGTAGAGAGCTTAATAATTTTGCATATTAATCAGCATGTTGCATGCTACAAGAATATATCCATTTCACTAGTTGTTGGTTGAGAACCACATTGGCCCGCCCTCGAAAATTAACTTGAACTGCTTATAACTTCTGAACAATTGATCGTAGAGAACACAATTATTTGCATTTCAATCAAACATGTTGTATACTACAAGAATATGTCGGTTTCACTAGTTATTGTTTGAGAACCTTTTTGTCCCGCCCGCCAAAACTAACTTCAACTCCTTATAACTTCTGAACAAATGATCGTAGAGAGCTTAATAATTTTGCATATTAATCAGCATGTTGCATGCTACAAGAATATATCGATTTCATTAGTTTTTGGTTGAGAACCATATTGGCCCGCACTCGAAAATCAACTTGAACTGCGTATAACTTCTGAACAATTGATCGTAGAGAACACAATTATTTGCATTTTAATGAAACATGTTGAATGCTACAAGAATATGTCGGTTTCACTAGTTGTTGTTTGAGAACAATATTGGCCCGTCCGCGAGTATTAAATTGAACTGCTTATAAGTTCTGAACAAATGATCGTAGAAAGCTCGATTGTTTTGCATATTAATAAACATGTAGCTAGCTACAAGAATATATAGATTTCACTAGTTATTGTTTGAGAACCATGATGGCCCACCCGCGAAAACTAATGCAACTGCTTACAATTTCTGAACAAATGATCGTAGAGAACACAATTATTTGCATTTTAATGAAACATGTTGTATGCTTCAAGAATTTGTCGGTTTTGCTATTTGTTTTTTAGAACCATATTGGCCCGCCCGCGAGTATTGACTTGTTCTGCTTATAACGTCTGAACAAATTATCGTAGTGAGCGTAATAGTTTTGCATATTAATCAGCATTTTGCATGCTACAAGAATATATCGATTTCACTAGTTGTTGGTTGAGAACCATATTGGTCCGCCCTCGAAAATTAACTTGAACTGTTTATAACTTCTGAACAATTGATCGTAGAGAGCTTAATAATTTTGCATTTCAATCAAACATGTTGTATGCTACAAGAATATGTTGGTTTCACTAGCTATTGTTTGAGAACCATTTTGGCCCGCCCGCCAAAACTAACTTCATCTCCTTATAACTTCTGAACAAATGATCGTAGAGAGCGCAATAATTTTGCATATTAATCAGCATGTTTCATGCTACAAGAATATATCGATTTCATTAGTTGTTGGTTGAGAACCATATTGGCCCGCCCGCGGAAATTAACTTGAACTGCATATAACTTCTGAACAATTGATCGTAGAGAGCTTAATAATTTTGCATATTAATCAGCATGTTGCATGCTACAAGAATATATCCATTTCACTAGATGTTGGTTGAGAACCACATTGGCCCGCCCTCGAAAATTAACTTGAACTGCTTATAACTTCTGAACAATTGATCGTAGAGAACACAATTATTTGCATTTCAATCAAACATGTTGTATACTACAAGAATATGTCGGTTTCACTAGTTATTGTTTGATAACCTTTTTGTCCCGCCCGCCAAAACTAACTTCAACTCCTTATAACTTCTGAACAAATGATCGTAGAGAGCTTAATAATTTTGCATATTAATCAGCATGTTGCATGCTACAAGAATATATCGATTTCATTCGTTGTTTTTTGAGAACCATATTGGCCCGCCAGCGGAAATTAACTTGAACTGTTTATAACTTCTGAACAATTAATCGTAGCGAACACAATTATTTGCATTTTAATGAAACATGTTGAATGCTTCAAGAATATGTCGGTTTCACTAGTTGTTGTTTGAGAACCATATTGGCCCGCCCGCGAGTAATAAATTGAACTTCTTATAACTTCTGAACAAATGATCTTAGAGAGCGTAATAAATTTGCATAGTAATCAGAATGTTGCATGCAACAAGAATATATCGATTTCACTAGTTGTTGGTTGAGAACCATATTGGCCCGCCCGCGAAAATTAATTTGAACTGCTTATAACTTCTGAACAAATAATCGTAGAAAGCGTAATAATTTTGCATATTAATCAGCATGTTGCATGCTTCAAGAATATATCGATTTCATTAGTTTTTGGTTGAGAACCATATTGGCCGCCCGCGAAAATCAATTTTAACTTCTTATAACTCCTGAACAATTGATCGTAGAGCACACAATTATTTGCATTTTAATGAAACATGTTGAATGCTACAAGAATATGTCAGTTTCACTAGTTGTTTTTAGAAAATCATATTGGCCCGTCCGAGAGTATTAACTTGAACTGTTTATAAGTTCTGAACAAATGATCCTAGAGAACGTAATAATTTTGCATATTAATCAGCATGTTGCATGCTACAAGAATATATCGATTTCACTAGTTGTTGGTTGAGAACCATATTGGCCCGCCCGCGAAAATCAATTTGAAATGCTTATAACTCCTGAACAATTGATCGTAGAGACCACAATTATTTGCATTTTAATGAAACATGTTGAATGCAACAAGAATATGTCGGTTTCACTAGTTGTTTTTAGAAAACCACATTGGCCCGCCCGCGAGTATTAACTTGAACTGTTTATGACTTCTTAACAAATGATCCAAGATAGCGTAATAAATTTGCATATTAATCAGCATGTTGCATGCTACAAGAATATATCGATTTCACTAGTTGTTGGTTGAGAACCATATTAGCCCGCCCCTGAAAATCAACTTGAACTGCTTATAACTCCTGAAAAATTGATCGTAGAGAACACAATTATTTGCATTTTAAAGAAACATATTGAATGATACAAGAATATGTCGGTTTCACTAGTTGTTTTTAGAAAACCATATTGGCCCGCCCGCGAGTATTAACTTGAACTGTTTATAACTTCGGAACAAATGATCCTAGAGAGCGTAATAAATTTGCATATTATTCAGCATGTTGCATGCTACAAGAATATATCGATTTCACAAGTTTTTGGTTGTGAACCATATTGGCCCGCCCGCGAAAATCAACTTGAACTGCTTATAACTTCTGAACAATTGATCGTAGAGAACACAATTATTTGCATTTTAATGAAACATGTTGAATGCTACAAGAATATGTCGGTTTCACTAGTTGTTATTTGAGAACAATATTGGCCCGTCCGCGAGTATTAAATTGAACTGCTTATAAGTTCTGAACAAATGATCGTAGAAAGCTCGATTGTTTTGCACATTAATAAACATGTAGCTAGCTACAAGAATATATAGATTTCACTAGTTATTGTTTGAGAACCATGTTGGCCCACCCGCGAAAACTAATTCAACTGCTTACAATTTCTCAACAAATGATCGTAGAGAACACAATTATTTGCATTTTAATGAAACATGTTGTAAGCTACAAGAATATTTCGGTTTTACTATTTGTTTTTTAGAACCATATTGGCCCGCCCGCGAGTATTGACTTGTTCTGGTTATAACGTCTGAACAAATGATCGTAGTGAGCGTAATAATTTTGCATATTAATCAGCATTTTGCATGCTACAAGAATATGTCGATTTCACTAGTTCTTGGTTGAGAACCATTTAGGTCCGCCCTCGAAAATTAACTTGAACTGCTTATAAATTCTGAAAAATTGATCGTAGAGAACACAATTATTTGCGTTTCAATCAAACATGTTGTATGCTACAAGAATATGTCGGTTTCACTAGTTATTGTTTGAGAACCATTTTGGCCCGCCCGCCAAACTTACTTCAACTCCTTATAACTTCTAAACAAATGATCGTAGAGAGCGTAATAATTTTGCTTATTAATCAGCATGTAGCATGCTACAACAATATATCGATTTCATTGGTTGTTGGTTGAGAACCATGTTGGCCCGCCCGCGAAAATTAACTTGAACTGCTTATAACTTCTGAACAATTGATCGTAGAGAACACAATTATTTGCATTTCAATCAAACATGTTGTATGCTACAAGAATATGTCGGTTTCACTAGCTATTGTTTGAGAACCATTTTGGCCCGCCCGCCAAAACTAAATTCAACTCCTTATAACTTCTGAACAAATGATCGTAGAGAGCGCAATAATTTTGCATATTAATCAGCATGTTTCATGCTACAAGAATATATCGATTTCATTAGTTGTTGGTTGAGAACCATATTGGCCCGCCCGCGGAAATTAACTTGAACTGCTTATAACTTCTGAACAATTGATCGTAGAGAGCTTAATAATTTTGTATATTAATCAGCTTGTTGCATGCTACAAGAATATATCCATTTCACTAGTTGTTGGTTGAGAACCACATTGGGCCGCCCTCGAAAATTAACTTGAACTGCTTATAACTTCTGAACTATTGATCGTAGAGAACACAATTATTTGCATTTCAATCAAACATGTTGTATCCTACAAGAATATGTCGGTTTCACTAGTTATTGTTTGAGAACCTTTTTGTCCCGCCCGCCAAAACTAACTGCAACTCCTTATAACTTCTGAACAAATGATCGTAGAGAGCTTAATAATTTTGCATATTAATCAGCATGTTTCATGCTACAAGAATATATCGATTTCATTAGTTTTTGGTTGAGAACCATATTGGCCCGCCCTCGAAAATCAACTTGAACTGCGTATAACTTCTGAACAATTGATCGTAGAGAACACAATTATTTGCATTTTTATGAAACATGTTGAATGCTACAAGAATATGTCGGTTTCACTAGTTGTTATTTGAGAACAATATTTTCCCGTTCGCGAGTATTAAATTGAACTGCTTATAAGTTCTGAACAAATGATCGTAGAAAGCTCGATTGTTTTGCATATTAATAAACATGTAGCTAGCTACAAGAATATATAGATTTCACTAGTTATTGTTTGAGAACCATGTAAGCCCACCCGTGAAAACTAATGCAACTGCTTACAATTTCTGAACAAATGATCGTAGAGAACACAATTATTTGCATTTTTATGAAACATGTTGTATGCTTCAAGAATTTGTCGGTTTTGCTATTTGTTTTTTAGAATCATATTGGCCCGCCCGCGAGTATTGACTTGTTCTGCTTATAACGTCTGAACAAATGATCGTAGTGAGCGTAATAGTTTTGCATATTAATCAGCATTTTGCATGCTACAGGAATATATCGATTTCACTAGTTGTTGGTTGAGAACCATATTGGTCCGCCCTCGAAAATTAACTTGAACTGTTTATAACTTCTGAACAATTGATCGTAGAGAACACAATTATTTGCATTTCAATCAAACATGTTGTATGCTACAAGAATATGTTGGTTTCACTAGCTATTGTTTGAGAACCATTTTGGCCCGCCCGCCAAAACTAACTTCAACTCCTTATAACTTCTGAACAAATGATCGTAGAGAGCGCAATAATTTTGAATATTAATCAGCATGTTTCATGCTACAAGAATATATCGATTTCATTAGTTGTTGGTTGAGAACCATATTGGCCCGCCCGCGGAAATTAACTTGAACTGCTTATAACTTCTGAACAATTGATCGTAGAGAGCTTAATAATTTTGCATATTAATCAGCATGTTGCATGCTACAAGAATATATCCATTTCACTAGTTGTTGGATGAGAACCACATTGGCCCGCCCTCGAAAATTAACTTGAACTGCTTATAACTTCTGAACAATTGATCGTAGAGAACACAATTATTTGCATTTCAATCAAACATGATGTATACTACAAGAATATGTCGGTTTCACTAGTTATTGTTTGATAACCTTTTTGTCCCGCCCGCCAAAACTAACTTCAACTCCTTATAACTTCTGAACAAATGATCGTAGAGAGCTTAATAATTTTGCATATTAATCAGCATGTTGCATGCTACAAGAATATATCGATTTCATTAGTTGTTGGTTGAGAACCATATTGGCCCGCCCGCGGAAATTAACTTGAACTGCTTATAACTTCTGAACAATTGATCGTAGCGAACACAATTATTTGCATTTTAATGAAACATGTTGAATGCTTCAAGAATATGTCTGTTTCACTAGTTGTTGTTTGAGAACCATATTGGCCCGCCCGCGAGTAATAAATTGAACTTCTTATAACTTCTGAACAAATGATCTTAGAGATCGTAATAAATTTGCATATTAATCAGCATGTTGCATGCTACAAGAATATATCGATTTCACTAGTTGTTGGTTGAGAACCATATTGGCCCGCCCGCGAAAATTAATTCGAACTGCTTATAACTTCTGAACAAATAATCGTAGAAAGCGTAATAATTTTGCATATTAATCAGCATGTTGCATGCTACAAGATTATATCGATTTCATTAGTTGTTGGTTGAGAACCATATTGGCCCGCCGCGAAAATTAATTAGAACTGCTTATAACATCTGAACAAATAATCTTAGAAAGCGTAATAAATTTGCATATTAATCAGCATGTTGCATGCTACAAGAATATATCGATTTCACTAGTTGTTGTTTGAGAAATATATTGGCCCGCCCGCCAAAACTAACTTCAACTCCTTATAACTTCTGAACAAATGATCGTAGAGAGCGTTATAATTTTGCATATCAATCAGCATGTTGCATGCTACAAGAATATATCGATTTCATTTGTTGTTGGTTGAGAACCATATTGGCCCGCCCGCGAAAATCAACTTTAACTGCTTATAACTCCTGAATAATTGATCGTAGAGACCACAATTAATAGCATTTTAATCAAACATGTTGTATGCAACAAGAATATGTCGGTTTCACTAGTTGTTTTTAGAAAACCATATTGGCCCGCCCGCGAGTATTAACTTGAACTGTTTATAACTTCTGAACAAATGATCCTAGAGAGCGTAATAAATTTGCATATTAATCACCATGTTGCATGCTACAAGAATATATCGATTTCACTAGTTGTTGGTTGAGAACCATATTGGCCCGCCCCTGAAAATCAACTTGAACTGCTTATAACTCCTGAAAAATTTATCGTAGAGAACACAATTATTTGCATTTTAATGAAACATGTTGAATGCTACAAGAATATGTAGGTTTCACTAGTTGTTTTTAGAAAACCATATTGGCCCGCCCGCGAGTAATAACTTGAACTGTTTATAACTTCTGAACAATTGATCGTAGCGAACACAATTATTTGCATTTTAATAAAACATGTTGAATGCTTCTAGAATATGTCGGTTTCACTAGTTGTTGTTTGAGAACCATATTGGCCCGCCCGCAAGTATTAAAATGAACTGCTTATAACTTCTGAACAAATGATCCTAGAGAGCGTAATAAATTTGTATATTAATCAGCATGTTGCATGCTACAAGAATATATCGATTTCACAAGTTGTTGGATGAAATCCATATTTGCCCGCCCGCGAAAATAAATTTGAACTGCTTATAACTCCTGAACAAATGATCGTAGAAAACACAATTATTTGCATTTTAATGAAACATGTTGAATGCTACAAAAATATGTCGGTTTCACTAGTTGTTTTTAGAAAACCATTTTGGCCCGCCCGCTAAAACTAACTTCAATTCCTTATAACTTCTGAACAATCGATCGTAGAAAGCGTAATAATTTTGCATTTTAATAAGCATGTTGCATGTTCAAGAATATATCGATTTCAGTAGTTGTTGGTTGAGAACCATATTGGCCTGTCCGAGAGTATTAACTTGAACTGTTTATAACTTCTGAACAAATGAACCTAGAGAGCATAATAAATTTGCATATTAATCAGCATGTTGCATGCTACAAGAATATATCGATTTCAATAGTTGTTGTTTGAGAACCATATTGGCCCGCCCGCGAAAATCAACTTGAACTGCTTATAACTCCTGAACAATTGATCGTAGAGAACACAATTATTTGCATTTTAATGAAACATGTTGATTGCTACAAGAATATGTCGGTTTCACTAGTTTTTTTTAGAAAATCATTTTGGCCCGCCCGCGAGTATTAACTTGAACTGTTTATAACTTCTGAACAAATGATCGTAGTGAGCGTAATAATTTTGCATATTAATCAGCATGTTGCATGCTACAAGAATATATCCATTTCATTAGTTGTTGGTTGAGAACCATATTGGCCCGCCCTCGAAAATTAACTTGAACTGCTTATAACTTCTGAAAAATTGATCGTAGAGAACACAATTATTTTCATTTCAATCAAACATGTTGTATGCTACAAGAATGTGTCGGTTTCACTAGTTATTGTTTGAGAAACATTTTGGCCCGCCCGCGGAAATTAAATTGAACTGCTTATAACTTCTGAACAAATAATCGTAGAAAGCGTAATAATTTTTCATATTAATCAGCTTGTTGCATGCTACAAGAATATATCGATTTCATTAGTTGTTGTTTGAGAAATATATTGGCCTGCCCGCGAAAATTAACTTGAACTGCTTATAACTTCTGAACAATTGATCGTAGAGCACACAATTATTTGCATTTCAATCAAACATGTTGTATGCTACAAGAATATGTCGGTTTCACTAGTTATTGTTTGAGAACCATTTTGGCCCGCCCGCCAAAACTAACTTCAACTCCTTATATATTCTGAACAAATGATCGTAGAGAGCGTAATAATTTTGCATATTAATCAGCATGTTGCATGCTACAACAATATATCGATTTGATTGCTTGTTGTTTGAGAACCATATTGGTCCGCCCGCGAGTATTAAATTGAACTGCTTATAACTTCTGAACAAATGATCTTTGAGAGCGTAATAAATTTTCATATTAATCAGCATGTTGCATGCTACAAGAATATTTCGATTTCACTAGTTGTTGCTTGAGAACCATATTGGCCCGCCCGCGGAAATTAAATTGAACTGCTTATAACTTCTGAACAAATAATCGTAGAAAGCGTAATAATTTTTCATATTAATCAGCATGTTGCATGCTACAAGAATATATCGATTTCATTAGTTGTTGTTTGAGAAATATATTGGCCTGCCCGCGAAAATTAACTTGAACTGCTTATAACTTCTGAACAATTGATCGTAGAGCACACAATTATTTGCATTTCAATCAAACATGTTGTATGCTACAAGAATATGTCGGTTTCACTAGTTATTGTTTGAGAACCATTTTGGCCCGCCCGCCAAAACTAACTTCAACTCCTTATATATTCTGAACAAATGATCGTAGAGAGCGTAATAATTTTGCATATTAATCAGCATGTTGCATGCTACAACAATATATCGATTTCATTGGTTGTTGGTTGAGAACCATATTGGCCTGCCCGCGAAAATCAACTTAAACTGTTTATAACTCCTGAACATTTGATCGTAGAGACCACAATTATTTGCATTTTAATGAAACATGTTGAATGCAACAAGAATATGTCGGTTTCATTTGTTGTTTTTAGAAAACCACATTGGCCCGCCCGCGAGTATTAACTTGAACTGTTTATGACTTCTGAACAAATGATCCTAGAGAACGTAATAAATTTGCATATTTATCAGCATGTTGCATGATACAAGAATATATCGATTTCACTAGTTGTTGGTTGAGAACCATATTAGCCCGCCCCTGAAAATAAACTTGAACTGCTTATAACTCCTGAAAAATTGATCGTAGAGAACACAATTATTTGCATTTTAAAGAAACATGTTGAATGCTACAAGAATATGTCGGTTTCACTAGTTGTTTTTAGAAAACCATATTGGCCCGCCCGCGAGTATTAACTTGAACTGTTGATAACTTCGGAACAAATGATCCTAGGGAGCGTAATAAATTTGCATATTAATCAGCATGTTGCGTGCTACAAGAATATATCGATTTCACTAGTTTTTGGTTGAGAACCATATTGGCCCGCCCGCGAAAATCAACTTGAACTGCTTATAACTTCTGAACAATTGATCGTAGAGAACACAATTATTTGCATTTTAATGAAACATGTTGAATGCTATAAGAATATGTCGGTTTCACTAGTTGTTATTTGAGAACAATATTGGCCCGTCCGCGAGTATTAAATTGAACTGATTATAAGTTCTGAACAAATGATCGTAGAAAGCTCGATTGTTTTGCATATTAATAAACATGTAGCTAGCTACAAGAATATATAGATTTCGCTAGTTATTGTTTGATAACCATGTTGGCCCACCCGCGAAAACTAATTCAACTGCTTACAATTTTTGAACAAATGATCGTAGAGAACACAATTATTTGCATTATAATGAAACATGTTGTATGCTACAAGAATATGTCGGTTTTACTATTTGCTTTTTGGAACCATATTGGACCGCCCGCGAGTATTGACTTGTTCTGCTTATAACGTCTGAACAAATGATCGTAGTGAGCGTAATAGTTTTGCATATTAATCAGCATTTTGCATGCTACAAGAATATATCGATTTCACTAGTTGGTGGTTGAGAACCATATTGGTCCGCCCTCGAAAATTAACTTGAACTGCTTATAATTTCTGAAAAATTTATCGTAGAGAACACAATTATTTGCATTTTAATGAAACATGTTGAATGCTACAAGAATATGTAGGTTTCACTAGTTGTTTTTAGAAAACCATATTGGCCCGCCCGCGAGTAATAAATTGAACTGTTTAAAACTTCTGAACAATTGATCGTAGCGAACACAATTATTTGCATTTTAATAAAACATGTTGAATGCTTCTAGAATATGTCGGTTTCACTAGTTGTTGTTTGAGAACCATATTGGCCCGCCCGCAAGTATTAAAATGAACTGCTTATAACTTCTGAACAAATGATCCTAGAGAGCGTAATAAATTTGTATATTAATCAGCATGTTGCATGCTACAAGAATATATCGATTTCACAAGTTGTTGGATGAAATCCATATTTGCCCGCCCGCGAAAATAAATTTGAACTGCTTATAACTCCTGAACAAATGATCGTAGAAAACACAATTATTTGCATTTCAATCAAACATGTTGTATGCTACAAAAATATGTCGGTTTCACTAGTTATTGTTTGAGAACCATTTTGGCCCGCCCGCCAAAACTAACTTCAACTCCTTATATATTCTGAACAAATGATCGTAGAGAGCGTAATAATTTTGCATATTAATCAGCATGTTGCATGCTACAACAATATATCGATTTCATTGGTTGTTGGTTGAGAACCATATTGGCCTGCCCGCGAAAATCAACTTAAACTGTTTATAACTCCTGAACATTTGATCGTAGAGACCACAATTATTTGCATTTTAATGAAACATGTTGAATGCAACAAGAATATGTCGGTTTCATTTGTTGTTTTTAGAAAACCACATTGGCCCGCCCGCGAGTATTAACTTGAACTGTTTATGACTTCTGAACAAATGATCCTAGAGAACGTAATAAATTTGCATATTTATCAGCATGTTGCATGATACAAGAATATATCGATTTCACTAGTTGTTGGTTGAGAACCATATTAGCCCGCCCCTGAAAATAAACTTGAACTGCTTATAACTCCTGAAAAATTGATCGTAGAGAACACAATTATTTGCATTTTAAAGAAACATGTTGAATGCTACAAGAATATGTCGGTTTCACTAGTTGTTTTTAGAAAACCATATTGGCCCGCCCGCGAGTATTAACTTGAACTGTTGATAACTTCGGAACAAATGATCCTAGGGAGCGTAATAAATTTGCATATTAATCAGCATGTTGCGTGCTACAAGAATATATCGATTTCACTAGTTTTTGGTTGAGAACCATATTGGCCCGCCCGCGAAAATCAACTTGAACTGCTTATAACTTCTGAACAATTGATCGTAGAGAACACAATTATTTGCATTTTAATGAAACATGTTGAATGCTATAAGAATATGTCGGTTTCACTAGTTGTTATTTGAGAACAATATTGGCCCGTCCGCGAGTATTAAATTGAACTGATTATAAGTTCTGAACAAATGATCGTAGAAAGCTCGATTGTTTTGCATATTAATAAACATGTAGCTAGCTACAAGAATATATAGATTTCGCTAGTTATTGTTTGATAACCATGTTGGCCCACCCGCGAAAACTAATTCAACTGCTTACAATTTTTGAACAAATGATCGTAGAGAACACAATTATTTGCATTATAATGAAACATGTTGTATGCTACAAGAATATGTCGGTTTTACTATTTGCTTTTTGGAACCATATTGGCCCGCCCGCGAGTATTGACTTGTTCTGCTTATAACGTCTGAACAAATGATCGTAGTGAGCGTAATAGTTTTGCATATTAATCAGCATTTTGCATGCTACAAGAATATATCGATTTCACTAGTTGGTGGTTGAGAACCATATTGGTCCGCCCTCGAAAATTAACTTGAACTGCTTATAATTTCTGAAAAATTTATCGTAGAGAACACAATTATTTGCATTTTAATGAAACATGTTGAATGCTACAAGAATATGTAGGTTTCACTAGTTGTTTTTAGAAAACCATATTGGCCCGCCCGCGAGTAATAACTTGAACTGTTTAAAACTTCTGAACAATTGATCGTAGCGAACACAATTATTTGCATTTTAATAAAACATGTTGAATGCTTCTAGAATATGTCGGTTTCACTAGTTGTTGTTTGAGAACCATATTGGCCCGCCCGCAAGTATTAAAATGAACTGCTTATAACTTCTGAACAAATGATCCTAGAGAGCGTAATAAATTTGTATATTAATCAGCATGTTGCATGCTACAAGAATATATCGATTTCACAAGTTGTTGGATGAAATCCATATTTGCCCGCCCGCGAAAATAAATTTGAACTGCTTATAACTCCTGAACAATCGATCGTAGAAAGCGTAATAATTTTGCATATTAATAAGCATGTTGCATGTTCAAGAATATATCGATTTCAGTAGTTGTTGGTTGAGAACCATATTGGCCTGTCCGAGAGTATTAACTTGAACTGTTTATAACTTCTGAACAAATGAACCTAGAGAGCATAATAAATTTGAATATTAATCAGCATGTTGCATGCTACAAGAATATATCGATTTCAATAGTTGTTGTTTGAGAACCATATTGGCTCGCCCGCGAAAATCAACTTGAACTGCTTATAACTCCTGAACAATTGATCGTAGAGAACACAATTATTTGCATTTTAATGAAACATGTTGATTGCTACAAGAATATGTCGGTTTCACTAGTTTTTTTAGAAAATCATTTTGGCCCGCCCGCGAGTATTAACTTGAACTGTTTATAACTTCTGAACAAATGATCGTAGTGAGCGTAATAATTTTGCATATTAATCAGCATGTTGCATGCTACAAGAATATATCCATTTCATTAGTTGTTGGTTGAGAACCATATTGGCCCGCCCTCGAAAATTAACTTGAACTGCTTATAACTTCTGAAAAATTGATCGTAGAGAACACAATTATTTTCATTTCAATCAAACATGTTGTATGCTACAAGAATGTGTCGGTTTCACTAGTTATTGTTTGAGAAACATTTTGGCCCGCCCGCCAAAAATAACTTCAACTCCTTATAACTTCTGATCAAATTATCGTAGAGAGCGTTATAATTTTGCATATTAATCAGCATGTTGCATGCTACAAGAATATATCGATTTGATTGCTTGTTGTTTGAGAACCATATTGGTCCGCCCGCGAGTATTAAATTGAACTGCTTATAACTTCTGAACAAATGATCTTTGAGAGCGTAATAAATTTTCATATTAATCAGCATGTTGCATGCTACAAGAATATTTCGATTTCACTAGTTGTTGCTTGAGAACCATATTGGCCCGCCCGCGGAAATTAAATTGAACTGCTTATAACTTCTGAACAAATAATCGTAGAAAGCGTAATAATTTTTCATATTAATCAGCATGTTGCATGCTACAAGAATATATCGATTTCATTAGTTGTTGTTTGAGAAATATATTGGCCTGCCCGCGAAAATTAACTTGAACTGCTTATAACTTCTGAACAATTGATCGTAGAGCACACAATTATTTGCATTTCAATCAAACATGTTGTATGCTACAAGAATATGTCGGTTTCACTAGTTATTGTTTGAGAACCATTTTGGCCCGCCCGCCAAAACTAACTTCAACTCCTTATATATTCTGAACAAATGATCGTAGAGAGCGTAATAATTTTGCATATTAATCAGCATGTTGCATGCTACAACAATATATCGATTTCATTGGTTGTTGGTTGAGAACCATATTGGCCTGCCCGCGAAAATCAACTTAAACTGTTTATAACTCCTGAACATTTGATCGTAGAGACCACAATTATTTGCATTTTAATGAAACATGTTGAATGCAACAAGAATATGTCGGTTTCACTTGTTGTTTTTAGAAAACCACATTGGCCCGCCCGCGAGTATTAACTTGAACTGTTTATGACTTCTGAACAAATGATCCTAGAGAGCGTAATAAATTTGCATATTAATCAGCATGTTGCATGATACAAGAATATATCGATTTCACTAGTTGTTGGTTGAGAACCATATTAGCCCGCCCCTGAAAATAAACTTGAACTGCTTATAACTCCTGAAAAATTGATCGTAGAGAACACAATTATTTGCATTTTAAAGAAACATGTTGAATGCTACAAGAATATGTCGGTTTCACTAGTTGTTTTTAGAAAACCATATTGGCCCGCCCGCGAGTATTAACTTGAACTGTTGATAACTTCGGAACAAATGATCCTAGAGAGCGTAATAAATTTGCATATTAATCAGCATGTTGCGTGCTACAAGAATATATCGATTTCACTAGTTTTTGGTTGAGAACCATATTGGCCCGCCCGCGAAAATCAACTTGAACTGCTTATAACTTCTGAACAATTGATCGTAGAGAACACAATTATTTGCATTTTAATGAAACATGTTGAATGCTATAAGAATATGTCGGTTTCACTAGTTGTTATTTGAGAACAATATTGGCCCGTCCGCGAGTATTAAATTGAACTGATTATAAGTTCTGAACAAATGATCGTAGAAAGCTCGATTGTTTTGCATATTAATAAACATGTAGCTAGCTACAAGAATATATAGATTTCGCTAGTTATTGTTTGATAACCATGTTGGCCCACCCGCGAAAACTAATTCAACTGCTTACAATTTTTGAACAAATGATCGTAGAAAACACAATTATTTGCATTATAATGAAACATGTTGTATGCTACAAGAATATGTCGGTTTTACTATTTGCTTTTTGGAACCATATTGGCCCGCCCGCGAGTATTGACTTGTTCTGCTTATAACGTCTGAACAAATGATCGTAGTGAGCGTAATAGTTTTGCATATTAATCAGCATTTTGCATGCTACAAGAATATATCGATTTCACTAGTTGGTGGTTGAGAACCATATTGGTCCGCCCTCGAAAATTAACTTGAACTGCTTATAATTTCTGAACAATTTATCGTAGAGAACACAATTATTTGCATTTTAATGAAACATGTTGAATGCTACAAGAATATGTAGGTTTCACTAGTTGTTTTTAGAAAACCATATTGGCCCGCCCGCGAGTAATAACTTGAACTGTTTATATTTTCTGAACAATTGATCGTAGCGAACACAATTATTTGCATTTTAATAAAACATGTTGAATGCTTCTAGAATATGTCGGTTTCACTAGTTGTTGTTTGAGAACCATATTGGCCCGCCCGCAAGTATTAAAATGAACTGCTAATAACTTCTGAACAAATGATCCTAGAGAGCGTAATAAGTTTGTATATTAATCAGCATGTTGCATGCTACAAGAATATATCGATTTCACAAGTTGTTGGATGAAATCCATATTTGCCCGCCCGCGAAAATAAATTTGAACTGCTTATAACTCCTGAACAAATGATCGTAGAAAACACAATTATTTGCATTTTAATGAAACATGTTGAATGCTACAAAAATATGTCGGTTTCACTAGTTGTTTTTAGAAAACCATTTTGGCCCGCCCGCTAAAACTAACTTCAATTCCTTATAACTTCTGAACAATCGATCGTAGAAAGCGTAATAATTTTGCATATTAATAAGCATGTTGCATGCTACAAGAATATATCGATTTCATTGGTTGTTGGTTGAGAACCATATTGGCCCGCCCGCGGAAATTAACTTGAACTGCTTATAACTTCTGAACAATTGATCGTAGAGAGCTTAATAATTTTGCATATTAATCAGCATGTTGCATGCTACAAGAATATATCCATTTCACTAGTTGTTGGTTGAGAACCACATTGGCCCGCCCTCGAAAATTAACTTGAACTGCTTATAACTTCTGAACAATTGATCTTAGAGAACACAATTATTTGCATTTCAATCAAACATGTTGTATGCTACAAGAATATGTTGGTTTCACTAGCTATTGTTTGAGAACCATTTTCCCCCGCACGCCAAAACTAACTACAACTCCTTATAACTTCTGAACAAATGATCGTAGAGAGCGCAATAATTTTGCATATTAATCAGCATGTTTCATGCTACAAGAATATATCGATTTCATTAGTTGTTGGTTGAGAACCATATTGGCAAGCCCGCGGAAATTAACTTGAACTGCTTATAACTTCTGAACAATTGATCGTAGAGAGCTTAATAATTTTGCATATTAATCAGCATGTTGCATGCTACAAGAATATATCTATTTCACTAGATGTTGGTTGAGAACCACATTGGCCCGCCCTCGAAAATTAACTTGAACTGCTTATAACTTCTGAACAATTGATCGTAGAGAACACAATTATTTGCATTTCGATCAAACATGTCGTATACTACAAGAATATGTCGGTTCCACTAGTTATTGTTTGATAACCTTTTTGTCCCGCCCGCCAAAACTAACTTCAACTCCTTATAACTTCTGAACAAATGATCGTAGAGAGCTTAATAATTTTGCATATTAATCAGCATGTTGCATGCTACAAGAATATATCGATTTCATTAGTTGTTGGTTGAGAACCATATTGGCCCGCCCGCGGAAATTAACTTGAACTGCTTATAACTTTTGAACAATTGATCGTAGCGAACACAATTATTTGCATTTTAATGAAACATGTTGAATGCTTCAAGAATATGTCGGTTTCACTAGTTGTTTTTAGAAAACCACATTGGCCCGCCCGCGAGTATTAATTTGAACTGCTTATAACTTATGAACAAATAATCGTAGAAAGCTAAAAAATTTTGCATATTAATCAGCATGTTGCATGCTACAAGAATATAAAGATTTCATTAGTTGTTGGTTGAGAACCATATTGGCCCGCCGGGAAAATTAATTTGAACTGCTTATAACATCTGAACAAATAATCTTAGAAAGCGTAATAAATTTGCATATTAATCAGCATGTTGCATGCTACAAGAATATATCGATTTCACTAGTTGTTGTTTGAGAAATATATTGGCCTGCCCCCGAAAATTAACTTGAACTGCTTATAACTTCTGAACAATTGATCGTAGAGCACACAATTATTTGCATTTTAATGAAACATTTTGAATGCTAGAAGAATATGTCGGTTTCACTAGTTGTTTTTAGAAAACCATTTTGGCCCACCCGCCAAAACTAATTTCAACTCCTTATAACTTCTGAACATTTGATCGTAGAAAGCATGATAATTTTGCATATTAAACAGCATGTTGCATGCTACAAGAATATATCGATTTCATTAGTTTTTGGTTGAGAACCATATTGGCCGCCCGCGAAAATCAACTTGAACTGCTTATAACTCCTGAACAATTGATCGTAGAGCACACAATTATTTGCATTTTAATGAAACGTGTTGAATGCTACAAGAATATGTCAGTTTCACTAGTTGTTTTTAGAAAACTATATTGGCCCGTCCGCGAGTATTAACTTGAACTGTTTATAACTTCTGAACAAATGATCCTAGAGAACGTAATAAATTTGCATATTAATCAACATGTTGCATGCTACAAGAATATATTGATTTCACTAGTTGTTGGTTGAGAACCATATTGGCCCGCCCGCGAAAATCAACTTGAACTGCTTATAACTCCTGAACAATTGATCGTAGAGACCACAATTATTTGCATTTTAATGAAACATGTTGAATGCAACAAGAATATGTCGGTTTCACTAGTTGTTTTTAGAAAACCACATTGGCCCGCCCGCGAGTATTAACTTGAACTGTTTATGACTTCTTAACAAATGATCCAAGATAGCGTAATAAATTTGCATATTAATCAGCATGTTGCATGCTACAAGAATATATCGATTTCAATAGTTGTTGGTTGAGAACCATATTAACCCGCCCCTGAAAATCAACTTGAACTGCTTATAACTCCTGAAAAATTGATCGTAGAGAACACAATTATTTTCATTTTAAAGAAACATGTTGAATGATACAAGAATATGTCGGTTTCACTAGTTGTTTTTAGAAAACCATATTGGCCCGCCCGCGAGTATTAACTTGAACTGTTTATAACTTCGGAACAAATGATCCTAGAGAGCGTAATAAATTTGCATATTATTCAGCATGTTGCATGCTACAAGAATATATCGATTTCACTAGTTTTTGGTTGTGAACCATATTGGCCCGCCCGCGAAAATCAACTTGAACTGCTTATAACTTCTGAACAATTGATCGTAGAGAACACAATTATTTGCATTTTAATGAAACATGTTGAATGCTACAAGAATATGTCGGTTTCACTAGTTGTTATTTGAGAACAATATTGGCCCGTCCGCGAGTATTAAATTGAACTGCTTATAAGTTCTGAACAAATGATCGTAGAAAGCTCGATTGTTTTGCATATTAATAAACATGTAGCTAGCTATAAGAATATATAGATTTCACTAGTTATTGTTTGAGAACCATGTTGGCCCACCCGCGAAAACTAATTCAACTGCTTACAATTTCTGAACAAATGATCGTAGAGAACACAATTATTTGCATTTTAATGAAACATGTTGTAAGCTACAAGAATATGTCGGTTTTACTATTTGTTTTTTAGCACCATATTGGCCCGCCCGCGAGTATTGATTTGTTCTGGTTATAACGTCTGAACAAATGATCGTAGTGAGCGCAATAATTTTGCATATTAATCAGCATGTTTCATGCTACAAGAATATATCGATTTCACAAGTTGTTGGATGAGATCCATATTATCCCGCCCGCGAAAAAAACTTTAACTGCTTATAACTCCTGAACAATTGATCGTAGAGCGCACAATTATTTGCATTTCAATCAAACATTTTGTATGCTACAAGAATATGTCGGTTTCACTAGTTATTGTTTGAGAACCATTTTGGCCCGCCCGCCAAAAATAACTTCAACTCCTTATATATTCTAAAAAATGATCGTAGAGAGCGTAATAATTTTGCTTATTAATCAGCATGTTGCATGCTACAACAATATATCGATTTCATTGGTTGTTGGTTGAGAACCATGTTGGCCCGCCCGCGAAAATTAACTTGAACTGCTTATAACTTCTGAACAATTGATCGTAGAGAACACAATTATTTGCATTTCAATCAAACATATTGTATGCTACAAGAATATGTCGGTTTCACTAGCTATTGTTTGAGAACCATTTTTGCCCGCCCGCCAAAACTAACTTCAACTCCTTATAACTTCTGAACAAATGATCGTAGAGAGCGCAATAATTTTGCATATTAATCAGCATGTTTCATGCTACAAGAATATATCGATTTCATTAGTTGTTGGTTGAGAACCATATTGGCCCGCCCGCGGAAATTAACTTGAACTCCTTATAACTTCTGAACAATTGATCGTAGAGAGCTTAATAATTTTGCAAATTAATCAGCATGTACAAGAATATATCGATTTCATTAGTTTTTGGTTGAGAACTATATTGGCCCGCCCTCGAAAATCAACTTGAACTGCGTATAACTTCTGAACAATTGATCGTAGAGCACACAATTATTTGCATTTTAAAGAAAAATTTTGAATGCTACAAGAATATGTCGGTTTCACTAGTTGTTTATAGAAAACCATATTAGCCCGCGAGTATTAACTTGAACCATTTATAACTTCTGAACAAATGATCCAACAAGCGTAATAAATTTGCATATTAATCAGCATGTTGCATGCTACAAGAATATATCGATTTCACTTGTTGTTGGTTGAGAGCAATATTGGCCCGCCCGCGAAAATCAACTTGAACTGCTTATAACTCCTGAACAATTGATCGTAGAGACCACAATTATTTGCACTTTCATGAAACTTGTTGAATGCAACAAGAATATGTCTGTTTCACTAGTTGTTTTTAGAAAACCACATTGGCCCGCCCGCGAGTATTAACTTGAACTGTTTATGACTTCTGAACAAATGATCCTAGAGAGCGAAATAAATTTGCATATTTATCAGCATGTTGCATGCTACAAGAATATATCGATTTCACTAGTTGTTGGTTGAGAACCATATTGGCCCGCCCGCGAAAATCAACTTGGATTGCTTATAACTCCTGAACAATTGATCGTAGAGACTACAATTATTTGCACTTTAATGAAACATATTGAATGTTACAAGAATATGTCGGTTTCACTAGTTGTTTTTAGAAAACCATATTAGCCCGCCCGCGAGTATTAAGATGAACTGTTTATAACTTCTGAACAATTGATCGCAGAGAACACATTTATTTGCATTTCAATCAAACATATTGTATGCTACAAGAAAATGTCGGTATCACTAGTTATTGTTTGAGAACCATTTTGGCCCGCCCGCCAAAACTAACTTCAACTCCTTATAACTTCTGAACAATGATCGTAGAGAGCGTAATAATTTTGCATATTAATCAGCATGTTGCATGCTACAACAATATATCGATTTCATTGGTTGTTGGTTGAGAACCATATTGTCCCGCCCGCGAAAATCAACTTGAACTGCTTATAACTCCTGAACATTTGATCGTAGAGACCATAATTAATAGCATTTCAATCAAACATGTTGTATGCAACAAGAATATGTCGGTTTCACTAGTTGCTTTTAGAAAACCATATTGGCCAGCCCGCGAGTATTAACTTGAACTGTTTATAACTTGTGAACAAATGATCCTAGAGAGCGTAATAAATTTGCATATTAATCAGCATGTTGCATGCTACAAGAATATGTCGGTTTCACTATCTGTTATTAGAAAACCATTTTGGCCCACCTGCCAAAACTAATTTCAACTCCTTATAACTTCTGAACAATTGATCGTAGAAAGCGTAATAATTTTGCATATTAAACAGCATGTTGCATGCTTCAAGAATATATCGATTTCATTAGTTTTTGGTTGAGAACCATATTAGCCCGCCCGCGAAAATCAATTTGAACTGCTTATAACTCCTTAACAATTGATCGTAGAGCACACAATTATTTGAATTTTAATGAAACATGTTGAATGCTACAAGTATATGTCGGTTTCACTAGTTGTTTTTAGAAAACCATATTGGCCCGTCCGAGAGTATTAACTTGAACTGTTTATAACTTCTGAACAAATGATCCTAGAGACCGTAATAAACTTGCATATTAATCAGCATGTTGCATGCTACAAGAATATATCGATTTCACTAGTTGTTGGTTGAGAACCATATTGGCCCGCCCGCGAAAATCAACTTGAACTGCTTATAACTCCTGAACAATTGATCGTAGAGAGCACAATTATTTGCATTTTAATGAAACTTGTTGAATGCTACAAGAATATGTCGGTTTCACTAGTTGTTTTTAGAAAATCATATTGGCCCGCCCGCGAGTATTAATTTGAACTGTTTATAACTTCTGAACAAATGATCGTAGAGAGCGTAATAAATTTGCATATTAATCAGCATGTTGCATGCTACAAGAATATATCGATTTCACTAGTTGTAGGTTGAGAACCATATTGGACCGCCCGCGAAAATCAACTTGAACTACTTATAACTCCTGAACAATTGATCGTAGAGACCACAATTATTTGCATTTTAATGAAACATGTTGAATGCAACAAGAATATGTCGGTTTCACTAGTTATTGTTTGAGAACCATTTTGGCCCGCCCCCCAAAACAAACTTCAACTCCTTATAACTTCTGAACAAATGATCGTAAAGAGCGTTATAATTTTGCATATTAATCTGCATGTTGCATGCTACAAGAATATTTCGATTTCATTGGTTGTTGGTTGAGAACCATATTGGCCCGCCCGAAAAAAATAACTTGAACTGCTTATAACTTCTGAACAATTGATCGTAGCGAACACAATTATTTGCATTTCAATCAAACATGTTGTATACTACAAGAATATGTCGGTTTCACTAGTTATTGTTTGATAACCTTTTTGTCCCGCCCGCAAAACTAACTTCAACCCCTTATAACTTCTCAACAAATTATCGTAGAGAGCGCAATAATTTTGCATATTAATCAACATGTTGCATGCTACAAGAATATATCGATTTCATTAGTTGTTGGTTGAGAACCATATTGGCCCGCCCGCGGAAATTAACTTGAACTGCTTATAACTTCTGAACAATTGATCGTAGCGAACACAATTATTTGCATTTTAATGAAACATGTTGAATGCTTCAAGAATATATCGGTTTCACTAGTTGTTGTTTGAGAACCATGTTGGTCCGCCCGCGAGTATTAAATTGAACTGCTTATAACTTCTGAACAAATGATCTTAAAGAGCGTAATAAATTTGCATATTAATCAGCATGTTGCATGCTAGAAGAATATATCGATTTCACTAGTTGTTGGTTGAGAACCATATTGGCCCGCCCGCGAAAATTATTTTGAACTGCTTATAACTTCTGAACAAATAATCGTAGAAAGCGTAATAATTTTGCATATTAATCAGCATGTTGCATGCTACAAGAATATATCGATTTCACTAGTTGTTGTTTGAGAAATATATTGGCCTGCCCGCGAAAATTAACTTGAACTGCTTATAACTTCTGAACAATTGATCGTAGAGCACACAATTATTTGCATTTTAAAGAAAAATTTTGAATGCTACAAGAATATGTCGGTTTCACTAGTTGTTTATAGAAAACCATATTAGCCCGCGAGTATTAACTTGAACCATTTATAACTTCTGAACAAATGATCTAAGAGAGCGTAACAAATTTGCATATTAATCAGCATGTTGCATGCTAAAAGAATATATCGATTTCACTTGTTGTTGGTTGAGAACAATATTGGCCCGGCCGCGATAATCAACTTGAACTGCTTATAACTCCTGAACAATTGATCGTAGAGACCACAATTATTTGCACTTTCATGAAACTTGTTGAATGCAACAAGAATATGTCGGTTTCACTAGTTGTTTTTAGAAAACCACATTGGCCCGCCCGCGAGTATTAACTTGAACTGTTTATGACTTCTGAACAAATGATCCTAGAGAGCGTAATAAATTTGCATATTAATCAGCATGTTGCATGCTAAAAGAATATATCGATTTCACTAGTTGTTGGTTGAGAACCATATTGGCCCGCCCGCGAAAATCAACTTGGATTGCTTATAACTCCTGAACAATTGATCGTAGAGACTACAATTATTTGCACTTTAATGAAACATATTGAATGCTACAAGAATATGTCGGTTTCACTAGTTGTTTTTAGAAAACCATATTGGCCCGCCCGCGAGTATTAAGATGAACTGTTTATAACTTCTGAACATTTGATCGCAGAGAACACAATTATTTGCATTTCAATCAAACATATTGTATGCTACAAGAAAATGTCGGTTTCACTAGTTATTGTTTGAGGACCATTTTGGCCCGCCCGCCAAAACTAACTTCAACTCCTTATAACTTCTGAACAAATGATCGTAGAGAGCGTAATAATTTTGCATATTAATCAGCATGTTGCATGCTACAACAATATATCGATTTCATTGGTTGTTGGTTGAGAACCATATTGTCCCGCCCGCGAAAATCAACTTGAACTGCTTATAACTCCTGAACAATTGATCGTAGAGACCATAATTAATAGCATTTCAATCAAACATGTTGTATGCAACAAGAATATGTCGGTTTCACTAGTTGCTTTTAGAAAACCATATTGGCCTGCCCGCGAGTATTAACTTGAACTGTTTATAACTTCTGAACAAATGATCGTAGTGAGCGTAATAGTTTTGCATATTAATCAGCATTTTGCATGCTACAAGAATATATCGATTTCACAAGTTGTTGGTTGAGAACCATATTGGTCCGCCCTCGAAAATTAACTTGAACTGCTTATAACTTCTGAACAATTGATCGTAGAGAACACAATTATTTGCATTTCAATCAAACATGTTGTATGCTACAAGAATGTGTCGGTTTCACTAGTTATTGTTTGAGAACCATTTTGGCCCGCCCGCCAAAACTAACTTCAACTCCTTATAACTTCTGAACAAATGGTCGTAGAGAGCGCAATAATTTTGCATATTAATCAGCATGTTTCATGCTACAAGAATATATCGATTTCATTAGTTGTTGGTTGAGAACCATATTGGCCCGCCCGCGAAAATTAACTTGAACTGCTAATAACTTCTGAACAATTGATCGTAGCGAACACAATTATTTGCATTTTAATGAAACATGTTGAATGCTTCAAGAATATGACGGTTTCACTTGTTGTTGTTTGAGAACCATATTGGCCCGCCCGCGAGTATTAAAATGAACTGCTTATAACTTCTGAACAAATGATCCTAGAGAGCGTAATAAATTTGCATATTATCAGCATGTTGCATGCTACAAGAATATATCGATTTCACAAGTTGTTGGATGAGATCCATATTGGCCCGGCCGCGAAAATCAACTTGAACTGCTTATAACTCCTGAACAATTGATCGTAAAAATCACATTTATTTGCATTTTAATGAAACATGTTGAATGCTACAAAAATATGTCGGTTTCACTAGTTGCTTTTAGAAAACCTTTTTGGCCCGCCTGCTAAAACTAACTTCAACTCCTTATAACTTCTGAACAATTGATCGTAGAAAGCGTAATAATTTTGCAAATTAATCAGCATGTTGCATGCTACAAGAATATATCGATTTCATTAGTTGTTGGTTGAGAACCATATTGGCCCGTCCGAGAGTATTAACTTGAACTGTTTATAACTTGTGAACAAATGAACCTAGAGAGAATAATAAATTTGCATATTAATCAGCATGTTGCATGCTACAAGAATATATCAATTTCACTAGTTGTTGGTTGAGAACCATATTGGCCCGCCCGCGAAAATCAACTTGAACTGCTTATAACTCCTGAACAATTGATCGTAAAGAGCACAATTATTTGCATTTTAATGAAACATGTTGAATGCTACAAGAATATGTCGGTTTCACTAGTTGTTTTAGAAAACCATTTTGGCCCACCTGCCAAAACTAATTTCAACTCCTTATAACTTCTGAACAATTGATCGTAGAAAGCGTAATAGTTTTGCATATTAAACAGCATGTTGCATGCTACAAGAATATATCGATTTCATTAGTTTTTGGTTGAGAACCATATTGGCCCGCCTGCGAAAATCAACTTGAACTGCTTATAACTCCTGAACAATTGATCGTAGAGCACACAATTATTTGCATTTTAATGAAACATGTTGAATGCTACAAGAATCTGCCAGTTTCACTAGTTGTTTTTAGAAAACCATATTGGCCCGTCCGAGAGTATTCACTTGAACTGTTTATAACTTCTGAACAAATGATCCTAGAGAGCGTAATAAATTTGCATATTAATCAGCATGTTGCATGCCACAAGAATATATCGATTTCACTAGTTGTTGGTTGAGAACCACATTGGCCGGCCGCGAAAATCAACTTTAACTGCTTATAACTTATGAACAATTGATCGTAAACAACACAAATATTTGCATTTTAATGAAACATGTTGTTTGCTACAAGAATATGTCAGTTTCACTAGTTGTTATTTGAGAACCATATTGGCCCGCCCGCGAGTATTAAATTGAACTGCTTATAACTTCTGAACAAATGATCGTAGAGAGCGTAATAAATTTGCATATTAATCAGCATGTTGCATGCTACAAGAATTTATCGATTTCACTAGTTGTTTGTTGAGAACCATATTGGCCCGCCCGCGAAAATTAATTTGAACTGCTTATAACTTCTGAACAAATAATCGTAGAAAGCGTAATAATTTTTCATATTAATTAGCATGTTGCATGCTACAAGAATATATCGATTTCACTAGTTGTTGTTTGAGAAATTTATTGGCCTGCCCGCGAAAATTAACTTGAACTGCTTATAACTTCTGAACAATATTGTAGAGCACACAATTATTTGCATTTCATTCAAACATGTTGTATGCTACAAGAATATGTCGGTTGCACTAGTTATTGTTTGAGAACCATTTTGGCCCGCCCGCCAAAACTAACTTCAAATCCTTATAACTTCTGAACAAATGATCGTAGAGAGCGTTATAATTTTGCATATCAATCAGCATGTTGCATGCTACAAGATTATATCGATTTCACAAGTTGTTGGTTGAGAACCATATTGGCCCGCCCCTGAAAATCAACTTGAACTGCTTATAACTCCTGAAAAATTGATCGTAGAGACCACAATTGTTTGCATTTTAATGAAACATGTTGAATGCTAAAAGAATATGTCGGTTTCACTAGTTGTTTTTAGAAAACCACATTGGCCCGCCCGCGAGTAATAACTTGAACTGTTTATAACTTCTGAACAATTGATCGTAGAGAACACAATTTTTTGCATTTCAATCAAACATGTTGTATGCTACAAGAATGTCTCGGTTTCACTAGTTATTGTTTGAGAACCATTTTGGCCCGCCCGCCAAAACTAACAACAACTCCTTATATATTCTGAACAAATGATCGTAGAGAGCGTAATAATTTTGCATGTTAATCAGCATGTTGCATGCTACAACAATATATCGATTTCATTGGTTGTTAGTTGAGAACCATATTAGCCCGCCCGCGAAAATCAACTTGAACTGCTTATAACTCCTGAACAATTGATCGTAGAGACCACAATTAATAGCATTTTAATCAAACATGTTGTATGCAACAAGAATATGTCGGTTTCACTAGTTGTTTTTAGAAAACCATATTGGCCTGCCCGCGAGTATTAACTTGAACTGTTTATAACTTCTGAACAAATGATCCTAGAGAGCGTAATAAATTTGCATATTAATCAGCATGTTGCATGCTACAAGAATATAACGATTCCACTAGTTGTTGGTTGAGAACCATATTGGCCCGCCCGCGAAAATCAACTTGAACTGCTTATAACTCCTGAACAATTGATCGTAGAGACCACAATTATTTGCATTTTAATGAAACATGTTGAATGCAACAAGAATATGTCGGTTTCACTAGTTGTTTTTAGAAAACCACATTGGCCCGCCCGCGAGTATTAACTTGAACTGTTTATGACTACTGAACAAATGATCCTAGAGAGCGTAATAAATTTGCATATTAATCAGCATGTTGCATGCTACAAGAATATATCGATTTCACTAGTTGTAGGTTGAGAACCATATAAGCCCGCAACTGAAAATCAACTTGAACTGCTTATAACTCCTGAAAATTTGATCGTAGAGAACACAATTATTTGCATTTTAAGGAAACATGTTGAATGCTACAAGAATATGTCGGTTTCACTAGTTGTTTTTAGAAAACCATATTGGCCTGCCCGCGAGTATTAACTTGAACTGTTTATAACTTCTGAACAAATGATCCTAGAGAGCGTAATAATTTTGCATATTAAACAGCATGTTGCATGCTACAACAATATATCGATTTCATTAGTTGTTCGTTGAGAACCATATTGGCCCGCCCGCGGAAATTAACTTGAACTGCTTATAACGTCTGAACAAATGATCGTAGTGAGCGTAATAGTTTTGCATATTAATCAGCATTTTGCATGCTACAAGAATATATCGATTTCACTAGTTGTTGGTTGAGAACCATATTGGTCCGCCCTCGAAAATTAACTTGAACTGCTTATAACTTCTGAACAATTGATCGTAGAGAACACAATTATTTGCATTTCAATCAAACATGTTGTATGCTACAAGAATATGTCGGTTTCACTAGCTATTGTTTGAGAACCATTTTGGCCCGCCCGCCAAAACTAACTTCAACTCCTTATAACTTCTGAACAAATGATCGTAGAGAGCGCAATAATTTTGCATATTAATCAGCATATTTCATGCTACAAGAATATATCGATTTCATTAGTTGTTGGTTGAGAACCATATTGGCCCGCCCGCGGAAATTAACTTGAACTGCTTATAACTTCTGAACAATTGATCGTAGAGAGCTTAATAATTTTGCATATTAATCAGCATGTTGCATGCTACAAGAATATATCCATTTCACTAGTTGTTGGTTGAGAACCACATTGGCCCGCCCTCGAAAATTAACTTGAACTGCTTATAACTTCTGAACAATTGATCGTAGAGAACACAATTATTTGCATTTCAATCAAACATGTTGTATGCTACAAGAATATGTTGGTTTCACTAGCTATTGTTTGAGAACCATTTTGGCCCGCCCGCCAAAACTAACTTCAACTCCTTATAACTTCTGAACAAATGATCGTAGAGAGCGCAATAATTTTGCATATTAATCAGCATGTTTCATGCTACAAGAACATATCGATTTCATTAGTTGTTGGTTGAGAACCATATTGGCCCGCCCGCGGATATTAACTTGAACTGCTTATAACTTCTGAACAATTGATCGTAGAAAGCGTAATAATTTTGCATATTAAACAGCATGTTGCATGCTACAAGAATATATCGATTTCAATAGTTTTTGGTTGAGAACCATATTGGCCCGCCTGCGAAAATCAACTTGAACTGCTTATAACTCCTGAACAATTGATCGTAGAGCACACAATTATTTGCATTTTAATGAAACATGTTGAATGCTACAAGAATCTGTCAGTTTCACTAGTTGTTTTTAGAAAACCATATTGGCCCGTCCGAGAGTATTAACTTGAACTGTTTATAACTTCTGAACAAATGATCCTAGAGAGCGTAATAAATTTGCATATTAATCAGCATGTTGCATGCTACAAGAATATATCGATTTCACTAGTTGTTGGTTGAGAACCACATTGGCCGGCCGCGAAAATCAACTTTAACTGCTTATAACTCCTGAACAATTGATCGTAAACAACACAATTATTTGCATTTTAATGAAACATGTTGTTTGCTACAAGAATATGTCAGTTTCACTAGTTGTTATTTGAGAACCATTTTGGCCCGCCCGCCAAAAACTAACTTCAACTCCTTATAACTTCTGAACAAATGATCGTAGAGAGCGTTATAATTTTGCATATCAATCAGCATGTTGCATGCTACAAGATTATATCGATTTCATTGGTTGTTGGTTGAGAACCATATTGGCCCGCCCGCGAAAATCAATTTGAACTGCTTATAACTCCTGAACAATTGATCGTAGAGACCACAATTAATAGCATTTTAATCAAACATGTTGTATGCAACAAGAATATGTCGGTTTCACTAGTTGTTTTTAGAAAACCATATTGGCCTGCCCGCGAGTATTAACTTGAACTGTTTATAACTTCTGAACAAATGATCCTAGAGAGCGTAATAATTTTTCATATTAATTAGCATGTTGCATGCTACAAGAATATATCGATTTCACTAGTTGTTGTTTGAGAAATTTATTGGCCTGCCCGCGAAAATTAACTTGAACTGCTTATAACTTCTGAACAATATTGTAGAGCACACAATTATTTGCATTTCATTCAAACATGTTGTATGCTACAAGAATATGTCGGTTGCACTAGTTATTGTTTGAGAACCATTTTGGCCCGCCCGCCAAAACTAACTTCAAATCCTTATAACTTCTGAACAAATGATCGTAGAGAGCGTTATAATTTTGCATATCAATCAGCATGTTGCATGCTACAAGATTATATCGATTTCACAAGTTGTTGGTTGAGAACCATATTGGCCCGCCCCTGAAAATCAACTTGAACTGCTTATAACTCCTGAAAAATTGATCGTAGAGACCACAATTGTTTGCATTTTAATGAAACATGTTGAATGCTAAAAGAATATGTCGGTTTCACTAGTTGTTTTTAGAAAACCACATTGGCCCGCCCGCGAGTAATAACTTGAACTGTTTATAACTTCTGAACAATTGATCGTAGAGAACACAATTTTTTGCATTTCAATCAAACATGTTGTATGCTACAAGAATGTCTCGGTTTCACTAGTTATTGTTTGAGAACCATTTTGGCCCGCCCGCCAAAACTAACAACAACTCCTTATATATTCTGAACAAATGATCGTAGAGAGCGTAATAATTTTGCATGTTAATCAGCATGTTGCATGCTACAACAATATATCGATTTCATTGGTTGTTAGTTGAGAACCATATTAGCCCGCCCGCGAAAATCAACTTGAACTGCTTATAACTCCTGAACAATTGATCGTAGAGACCACAATTAATAGCATTTTAATCAAACATGTTGTATGCAACAAGAATATGTCGGTTTCACTAGTTGTTTTTAGAAAACCATATTGGCCTGCCCGCGAGTATTAACTTGAACTGTTTATAACTTCTGAACAAATGATCCTAGAGAGCGTAATAAATTTGCATATTAATCAGCATGTTGCATGCTACAAGAATATAACGATTCCACTAGTTGTTGGTTGAGAACCATATTGGCCCGCCCGCGAAAATCAACTTGAACTGCTTATAACTCCTGAACAATTGATCGTAGAGACCACAATTATTTGCATTTTAATGAAACATGTTGAATGCAACAAGAATATGTCGGTTTCACTAGTTGTTTTTAGAAAACCACATTGGCCCGCCCGCGAGTATTAACTTGAACTGTTTATGACTACTGAACAAATGATCCTAGAGAGCGTAATAAATTTGCATATTAATCAGCATGTTGCATGCTACAAGAATATATCGATTTCACTAGTTGTAGGTTGAGAACCATATAAGCCCGCAACTGAAAATCAACTTGAACTGCTTATAACTCCTGAAAATTTGATCGTAGAGAACACAATTATTTGCATTTTAAGGAAACATGTTGAATGCTACAAGAATATGTCGGTTTCACTAGTTGTTTTTAGAAAACCATATTGGCCTGCCCGCGAGTATTAACTTGAACTGTTTATAACTTCTGAACAAATGATCCTAGAGAGCGTAATAATTTTGCATATTAAACAGCATGTTGCATGCTACAACAATATATCGATTTCATTAGTTGTTCGTTGAGAACCATATTGGCCCGCCCGCGGAAATTAACTTGAACTGCTTATAACGTCTGAACAAATGATCGTAGTGAGCGTAATAGTTTTGCATATTAATCAGCATTTTGCATGCTACAAGAATATATCGATTTCACTAGTTGTTGGTTGAGAACCATATTGGTCCGCCCTCGAAAATTAACTTGAACTGCTTATAACTTCTGAACAATTGATCGTAGAGAACACAATTATTTGCATTTCAATCAAACATGTTGTATGCTACAAGAATATGTCGGTTTCACTAGCTATTGTTTGAGAACCATTTTGGCCCGCCCGCCAAAACTAACTTCAACTCCTTATAACTTCTGAACAAATGATCGTAGAGAGCGCAATAATTTTGCATATTAATCAGCATATTTCATGCTACAAGAATATATCGATTTCATTAGTTGTTGGTTGAGAACCATATTGGCCCGCCCGCGGAAATTAACTTGAACTGCTTATAACTTCTGAACAATTGATCGTAGAGAGCTTAATAATTTTGCATATTAATCAGCATGTTGCATGCTACAAGAATATATCCATTTCACTAGTTGTTGGTTGAGAACCACATTGGCCCGCCCTCGAAAATTAACTTGAACTGCTTATAACTTCTGAACAATTGATCGTAGAGAACACAATTATTTGCATTTCAATCAAACATGTTGTATGCTACAAGAATATGTTGGTTTCACTAGCTATTGTTTGAGAACCATTTTGGCCCGCCCGCCAAAACTAACTTCAACTCCTTATAACTTCTGAACAAATGATCGTAGAGAGCGCAATAATTTTGCATATTAATCAGCATGTTTCATGCTACAAGAACATATCGATTTCATTAGTTGTTGGTTGAGAACCATATTGGCCCGCCCGCGGATATTAACTTGAACTGCTTATAACTTCTGAACAATTGATCGTAGAAAGCGTAATAATTTTGCATATTAAACAGCATGTTGCATGCTACAAGAATATATCGATTTCAATAGTTTTTTGTTGAGAACCATATTGGCCCGCCTGCGAAAATCAACTTGAACTGCTTATAACTCCTGAACAATTGATCGTAGAGCACACAATTATTTGCATTTTAATGAAACATGTTGAATGCTACAAGAATCTGTCAGTTTCACTAGTTGTTTTTAGAAAACCATATTGGCCCGTCCGAGAGTATTAACTTGAACTGTTTATAACTTCTGAACAAATGATCCTAGAGAGCGTAATAAATTTGCATATTAATCAGCATGTTGCATGCTACAAGAATATATCGATTTCACTAGTTGTTGGTTGAGAACCACATTGGCCGGCCGCGAAAATCAACTTTAACTGCTTATAACTCCTGAACAATTGATCGTAAACAACACAATTATTTGCATTTTAATGAAACATGTTGTTTGCTACAAGAATATGTCAGTTTCACTAGTTGTTATTTGAGAACCATTTTGGCCCGCCCGCCAAAACTAACTTCAACTCCTTATAACTTCTGAACAAATGATCGTAGAGAGCGTTATAATTTTGCATATCAATCAGCATGTTGCATGCTACAAGATTATATCGATTTCATTGGTTGTTGGTTGAGAACCATATTGGCCCGCCCGCGAAAATCAATTTGAACTGCTTATAACTCCTGAACAATTGATCGTAGAGACCACAATTAATAGCATTTTAATCAAACATGTTGTATGCAACAAGAATATGTCGGTTTCACTAGTTGTTTTTAGAAAACCATATTGGCCTGCCCGCGAGTATTAACTTGAACTGTTTATAACTTCTGAACAAATGATCCTAGAGAGCGTAATAAATTTGCATATTAATCAGCATGTTGCATGCTACAAGAATATATCGATTCCACTAGTTGTTGGTTGAGAACCATATTGGACCGCCCGCGAAAATCAACTTGAACTGCTTATAACTCCTGAACAATTGATCGTAGAGACCACAATTATTTGCCTTTTAATGAAACATGTTGAATGCAACAAGAATATGTCGGTTTCACTAGTTGTTTTTAGAAAACCACATTGGCCCGCCCGCGAGTATTAACTTGAACTGTTTATGACTACTGAACAAATGATCCTAGAGAGCGTAATAAATTTGCATATTAATCAGCATGTTGCATGCTACAAGAATATATCGATTTCACTAGTTGTAGGTTGAGAACCATATTAGCCCGCCCCTGAAAATCAACTTGAACTGCTTATAACTCCTGAAAAATTGATCGCAGAGAACACAATTATTTGCATTTTAAAGAAACATGTTGAATGCTACAAGAATATGTCGGTTTCACTAGTTGTTTTTAGAAAACCATATTGGCCCGCCCGCGAGTATTAACTTGAACTGTTTATAACTTCGGAACAAATGATCCTAGAGAGCGTAATAAATTTGCATATTAATCAGCATGTTGCATGCTACAAGAATATATCGATTTCACTAGTTTTTGGTTGAGAACCATATTGGCCCGCCCGCGAAAATCAACTTGAACAGCTTATAACTTCTGAACAATTGATCGTAGAGAACACAATTATTTGCATTTTAATGAAACATGTTGCATGCTACAAGAATATATCCATTTCACTAGTTGTTGGTTGAGAACCACATTGGCCCGCCCTCGAAAATTAACTTGAACTGCTTATAACTTCTGAACAATTGATCGTAGAGAACACAATTATTTGCATTTCAATCAAACATGTTGTATACTACAAGAATATGTCGGTTTCACTAGTTATTGTTAGAGAACCTTTTTGTCCCGCCCGCCAAAACTAACTTCAACTCCTTATAACTTCTGAACAAATGATCGTAGAGAGCTTAATAATTTTGCATATTAATCAGCATGTTGCATGCTACAAGAATATATCGATTTCATTAGTTTTTGGTTGAGAACCATATTGGCCCGCCCTCGAAAATCAACTTGAACTGCGTATAACTTCTGAACAAATGATCGTAGAGAACACAATTATTTGCATTTTAATGAAACATGTTGAATGCTACAAGAATATGTCGGTTTCACTAGTTGTTATTTGAGAACAATATTGGCCCGTCCGCGAGTATTAAATTGAACTGCTTATAAGTTCTGAACAAATGATCGTAGAAAGCTCGATTGTTTTGCATATTAATAAACATGTAGCTAGCTACAAGAATATGTAGATTTCACTAGTTATTGTTTGAGAACCATGTTGGCCCACCCGCGAAAACTAATGAAACTGCTTACAATTTCTGAACAAATGATCGTAGAGAACACAATTATTTGCATTTTAATGAAACATGTTGTATGCTTCAAGAATTTGTCGGTTTTGCTATTTGTTTTTTAGAACCATATTGGCCCGCCCGCGAGAATTGACTTGTTCTGCTTATAACGTCTGAACAAATGATCGTAGTGAGCGTAATAGTTTTGCATATTAATCAGCATTTTGCATGCTACAAGAATATATCGATTTCACTAGTTGTTGGTTGAGAACCATATTGGTCCGCCCTCGAAAATTAACTTGAACTGTTTATAACTTCTGAACAATTGATCGTAGAGAACACAATTATTTGCATTTCAATCAAACATGTTGTATGCTACAAGAATATGTTGGTTTCACTAGCTATTGTTTGAGAACCATTTTGGCCCGCCCGCCAAAACTAACTTCAACTCCTTATAACTTCTGAACAAATGATCGTAGAGAGCGCAATAATTTTGCATATTAATCAGCATGTTTCATGCTACAAGAATATATCGATTTCACAAGTTGTTGGATGAGATCCATATTGGCCCGCCCGCGGAAATTAACTTGAACTGCTTATAACTTCTGAACAATTGATCGTAGAGAGCTTAATAATTTTGCATATTAATCAGCATGTTGCATGCTACAAGAATATATCCATTTCACTAGTTGTTGGTTGAGAACCACATTGGCCCGCCCTCGAAAATTAACTTGAACTGCTTATAACTTCTGAACAATTGATCGTAGAGAACACAATTATTTGCATTTTAATGAAACATGTTGAATGCTACAAGAATATGTCGGTTTCACTAGTTGTTATTTGAGAACACTATTGGCCCGTCCGCGAGTATTAAATTGAACTCCTTATAAGTTCTGAACAAATGATCGTAGAAAGCTCGATTGTTTTGCATATTAATAAACATGTAGCTAGCTACAAGAATATATAGATTTCACTAGTTATTGTTTGGTAACCATGTTGGCCCACCCGCGAAAACTAATTCAACTGCTTACAAATTCTGAACAAATGAACGTAGAGAACACAATTATTTGCATTTTAATGAAACATGTTGTATGCTACAAGAATATGTCGGTTTTACTATTTGTTTTTTAGAACCATATTGGCCCGCCCGCGAGTATTGACTTGGTCTGGTTATAACGTCTAAACAAATGATCGTAGTGAGCGTAATAGTTTTGCATATTAATCAATATGTTGCATGTTACAAGAATATATAGATTTCACTAGTTATTGTTTGATAACCATGTTGGCCCACCCGCGAAAACTTATTCAACTGCTTACAATTTTTGAACAAATGATCGTAGAGAACACAATTATTTGCATTTTAATGAAACATGTTGTATGCTACAAGAATATGTCGGTTTTACTATTTGTTTTTTAGAACCATATTGGCCCGCCCGCGAGTATTGACTTGGTCTGCTTATAACTTCTGAACAAATGATCTTTGAGAGCGTAATAAATTTTCATATTAATCAGCATGATGCATGCTACAAGAATATATCGATTTCACTAGTTGTTGGTTGAGAACCATATTGGCAAGCCCACGGAAATTAATTTGAACTGCTTATAACATCTGAACAAATAATCGTAGAAAGCGTAATAATTTTTCATATTAATCAGCATGTTGCATGCTACAAGAATATATCGATTTCAGTAGTTGTTGTTTGAGAAATATATTGGCCTGCCCGCGAAAATTAACTTGAACTGCTTATAACTTCTGAACAATTGATCGTAGAGCACACAATTATTTGCATTTCAATCAAACATGTTGTATGCTACAAGAATATGTCGGTTTCACTAGTTGTTTTTAGAAAACCATATTGGCCTGCCCGCGAGTATTAACAAGAACTGTTTATAACTTCTGAACAAATGATCCTAGAGAGCGTAATAAATTTGCATATTAATCAGCATGTTGCATGCTACAAGAATATATCGATTTCACTAGTTGTTGGTTGAGAACCATATTGGCCCGCCCGCGAAAATCAACTTGAACTGCTTATAACTCCTGAACAATTGATCGTAGAGAACACAATTATTTGCATTTTAATGAAACATGTTGAATGCAACAAGAATATGTCGGTTTCACTAGTTGTTTTTAGAAAACCACATTGGCCAGCCCGCGAGTATTAAGTTGAACTGTTTATGACTTCTTAACAAATGATCCTAGAGAGCGTAATAAATTTGCATATTAATCAGCATGTTGCATCCTACAAGAATATATCGATTTCACTAGTTTTTGGTTGAGAACCATATTGGCCCGCCCTCGAAAATCAACTTGAACTGCGTATAACTTCTGAACAATTGATCGTAGAGAACACAATTATTTGCATTTTAATGAAACATGTTGAATGCTACAAGAATATGTCGGTTTCACTAGTTGTTATTAGAGAACAATATTGGCCCGTCCGCGAGTATTAAATTGAACTGCTTATAAGTTCTGACAAATGACCGTAGAAAGCTCGATTGTTTTGCAAATTAATAAACATATAGCTAGCTACAAGAATATATAGATTTCACTAGTTATTGTTTGAGAACCATGTTGGCCCACCCGCGAAAACTAATTCAACTGCTTACAATTTCTGAACAAATGATCGTAGAGAACACAATTATTTGCATTTTAATGAAACATGTTGTATGCTACAAGAATTTGTCGGTTTTACTATTTGTTTTTTAGAACCATATTGGCCCGCCCGCGAGTATTGAATTGTTCTGCTTATAACGTCTGAACAAATGATCGTAGTGAGCGTAATAGTTTTGCATATTAATCAGCATTTTGCATGCTACAAGAATATATCGATTTCACTAGTTGTTGGTTGAGCACCATATTGGTCCGCCCTCGAAAATTAACTTGAACTGCTTATAACTTCTGAACAATTGATCGTAGAGAACACAATTATTTGCATTTCAATCAAACATGTTGTATGCTACAAGAATATGTTGCTTTCACTAGCTATTGTTTGAGAACCATTTTGGCCCGCCCGCCAAAACTAACTTCAACTCCATATAACTTCTGAACAAATGATCGTAGAGAGCGCAATAATTTTGCATATTAATCAGCATGTTTCATGCTACAAGAATATATCGATTTCATTAGTTGTTGGTTGAGAACCATATTGGCCCGCCCGCGGAAATTAACTTGAACTGCTTATAACTTCTGAACAATTGATCGTAGAGAGCTTAATAATTTTGCATATTAATCAGCATGTTGCATGCTACAAGAATATATCCATTTCACTAGATGTTGGTTGAGAACCACATTGGCCCGCCCTCGAAAATTAAATTGAACTGCTTATAACTTCTGAACAATTGATCGTAGAGACCACAATTATTTGCATTTTAATGAAACATGTTGAATGCAACAAGAATATGTCGGTTTCACTAGTTGTTTTTAGAAAACCACATTTGCCCGTCCGCGAGTATTAACTTGAATTGCTTATGACTTCTGAACAAATGATCCTAGAGGGCGTAATAAATTTGCATATTAATCAGCATGTTGCATCCTACAAGAATATATCGATTTCACTAGATTTTGGTTGAGAACCATATTGGCCCGCCCTCGAAAATCAACTTGAACTGCGTATAACTTCTGAACAATTGATCGTAGAGAACACAATTATTTGCATTTTAATGAAACATGTTGAATGCTACAAGAATATGTCGGTTTCACTAGTTTTTATTAGAGAACAATATTGGCCCGTCCGCGAGTATTAAATTGAACTGCTTATAAGTTCTGACAAATGACCGTAGAAAGCTCGATTGTTTTGCTTATTAATAGACATGTAGCTAGCTACAAGAATTTATATAAATTTCACTAGTTATTGTTTGAGAACCATGTTGGCCCACCCGCGAAAACTAATTCAACTGCTTACAATTTCTGAACAAATGATCGTAGAGAACACAATTATTTGCATTTTAATGAAACATGATGTATGCTACAAGAATTTGTCGGTTTTACTATTTGTTTTTTAGAACCATATTGGCCCGCCCGCGAGTATTGAATTGTTCTGCTTATAACGTCTGAACAAATGATCGTAGTGAGCGTAATAGTTTTGCATATTAATCAGCATTTTGCATGCTACAAGAATATATCGATTTCACTAGTTGTTGGTTGAGAACCATATTGGTCCGCCCTCGAAAATTAACTTGAACTGCTTATAACTTCTGAACAATTGATCGTAGAGAACACAAATATTTGCATTTCAATCAAACATGTTGTATGCTACAAGAATATGTCGGTTTCACTAGCTATTGTTTGAGAACCATTTTGGCCCGCCCGCCAAAACTAACTTCAACTCCTTATAACTTCTGAACAAATGATCGTAGAGAGCGCAATAATTTTGCATATTAATCAGCATATTTCATGCTACAAAAATATATCGATTTCATTAGTTGTTGGTTGAGAACCATATTGGCCCGCCCGCGGAAATTAACTTGAACTGCATATAACTTCTGAACAATTGATCGTAGAGAGCTTAATAATTTTGCATATTAATCAGCATGTTGCATGCTACAAGAATATATCCATTTCACTAGTTGTTGGTTGAGAACCACATTGGCCCGCCCTCGAAAATTAACTTGAACTGCTTATAACTTCTGAACAATTGATCGTAGAGAACACAATTATTTGCATTTCAATCAAACATGTTGTATACTACAAGAATATGTCGGTTTCACTAGTTATTGTTTGAGAACCTTTTTGTCCCGCCCGCCAAAACTAACTTCAACTCCTTATAACTTCTGAACAAATGATCGTAGAGAGCTTAATAATTTTGCATATTAATCAGCATGTTGCATGCTACAAGAATATATCGATTTCATTAGTTTTTGGTTGAGAACCATATTGGCCCGCCCTCGAAAATCAACTTGAACTGCGTATAACTTCTGAACAATTGATCGTAGAGAACACAATTATTTGCATTTTAATGAAACATGTTGAATGCTACAAGAATATGTCGGTTTCACTAGTTGTTATTTGAGAACAATATTGGCCCGTCCGCGAGTATTAAATTGAACTGCTTATAAGTTCTGAACAAATGATCGTAGAAAGCTCGATTGTTTTGCATATTAATAAACATGTAGCTAGCTACAAGAATATATAGATTTCACTAGTTATTGTTTGAGAACCATGATGGCCCACCCGCGAAAACTAATGCAACTGCTTACAATTTCTGAACAAATGATCGTAGAGAACACAATTATTTGCATTTTAATGAAACATGTTGTATGCTTCAAGAATTTGTCGGTTTTGCTATTTGTTTTTTAGAACCATATTGGCCCGCCCGCGAGTATTGACTTGTTCTGCTTATAACGTCTGAACAAATTATCGTAGTGAGCGTAATAGTTTTGCATATTAATCAGCATTTTGCATGCTACAAGAATATATCGATTTCACTAGTTGTTGGTTGAGAACCATATTGGTCCGCCCTCGAAAATTAACTTGAACTGTTTATAACTTCTGAACAATTGATCGTAGAGAACACAATTATTTGCATTTCAATCAAACAGGTAGTATGCTACAAGAATATGTTGGTTTCACTAGCTATTGTTTGAGAACCATTTTGGCCCGCCCGCCAAAACTAACTTCAACTCCTTATAACTTCTGAACAAATGATCGTAGAGAGCGCAATAATTTTGCATATTAATCAGCATGTTTCATGCTACAAGAATATATCGATTTCATTAGTTGTTGGTTGAGAACCATATTGGCCCGCCCGCGGAAATTAACTTGAACTGCATATAACTTCTGAACAATTGATCGTAGAGAGCTTAATAATTTTGCATATTAATCAGCTTGTTGCATGCTACAAGAATATATCCATTTCACTAGATGTTGGTTGAGAACCACATTGGCCCGCCCTCGAAAATTAACTTGAACTGCTTATAACTTCTGAACAATTGATCGTAGAGAACACAATTATTTGCATTTCAATCAAACATGTTGTATACTACAAGAATATGTCGGTTTCACTAGTTATTGTTTGATAACCTTTTTGTCCCGCCCGCCAAAACTAACTTCAACTCCTTATAACTTCTGAACAAATGATCGTAGAGAGCTTAATAATTTTGCATATTAATCAGCATGTTGCATGCTACAAGAATATATCGATTTCATTCGTTGTTTTTTGAGAACCATATTGGCCCGCCCGCGGAAATTAACTTGAACTGTTTATAACTTCTGAACAATTAATCGTAGCGAACACAATTTTTTGCATTTTAATGAAACATGTTGAATGCTTCAAGAATATGTCGGTTTCACTAGTTGTTGTTTGAGAACCATATTGGCCCGCCCGCGAGTAATAAATTGAACTTCTTATAACTTCTAAACAAATGATCTTAGAGAGCGTAATAAATTTGCATATTAATCAGAATGTTGCATGCTACAAGAATATATCGATTTCACTAGTTGTTGGTTGAGAACCATATTGGCCCGCCCGCGAAAATTAATTTGAACTGCTTATAACTTCTGAACAAATAATCGTAGAAAGCGTAATAATTTTGCATATTAATCAGCATGTTGCATGCTTCAAGAATATATCGATTTCATTAGTTTTTGGTTGAGAACCATATTGGCCGCCCGCGAAAATCAATTTTAACTTCTTATAACTCCTGAACAATTGATCGTAGAGCACACAATTATTTGCATTTTAATGAAACATGTTGAATGCTACAAGAATATGTCAGTTTCACTAGTTGTTTTTAGAAAATCATATTGGCCCGTCCGAGAGTATTAACTTGAACTGTTTATAAGTTCTGAACAAATGATCCTAGAGAACGTAATAATTTTGCATATTAATCAGCATGTTGCATGCTACAAGAATATATCGATTTCACTAGTTGTTGGTTGAGAACCATATTGGCCCGCCCGCGAAAATCAATTTGAAATGCTTATAACTCCTGAACAATTGATCGTAGAGACCACAATTATTTGCATTTTAATGAAACATGTTGAATGCAACAAGAATATGTCGGTTTCACTAGTTGTTTTTAGAAAACCACATTGGCCCGCCCGCGAGTATTAACTTGAACTGTTTATGACTTCTTAACAAATGATCCAAGATAGCGTAATAAATTTGCATATTAATCAGCATGTTGCATGTTACAAGAATATATCGATTTCACTAGTTGTTGGTTGAGAACCATATTAGCCCGCCCCTGAAAATCAACTTGAACTGCTTATAACTCCTGAAAAATTGATCGTAGAGAACACAATTATTTGCATTTTAAAGAAACATATTGAATGATACAAGAATATGTCGGTTTCACTAGTTGTTTTTAGAAAACCATATTGGCCCGCCCGCGAGTATTAACTTGAACTGTTTATAACTTCGGAACAAATGATCCTAGAGAGCGTAATAAATTTGCATATTATTCAGCATGTTGCATGCTACAAGAATATATCGATTTCACTAGTTTTTGGTTGTGAACCATATTGGCCCGCCCGCGAAAATCAACTTGAACTGCTTATAACTTCTGAACAATTGATCGTAGAGAACACAATTATTTGCATTTTAATGGAACATGTTGAATGCTACAAGAATATGTCGGTTTCACTAGTTGTTATTTGAGAACAATATTGGCCCGTCCGCGAGTATTAAATTGAACTGCTTATAAGTTCTGAACAAATGATCGTAGAGAGCTCGATTGTTTTGCACATTAATAAACATGTAGCTAGCTACAAGAATATATAGATTTCACTAGTTATTGTTTGAGAACCATGTTGGCCCACCCGCGAAAACTAATGCAACTGCTTACAATTTCTGAACAAATGATCGTAGAGAACACAATTATTTGCATTTTTATGAAACATGTTGTATGCTTCAAGAATTTGTCGGTTTTGCTATTTGTTTTTTAGAATCATATTGGCCCGCCCGCGAGTATTGACTTGTTCTGCTTATAACGTCTGAACAAATGATCGTAGTGAGCGTAATAGTTTTGCATATTAATCAGCATTTTGCATGCTACAGGAATATATCGATTTCACTAGTTCTTGGTTGAGAACCATTTAGGTCCGCCCTCGAAAATTAACTTGAACTGCTTATAAATTCTGAAAAATTGATCGTAGAGAACACAATTATTTGCGTTTCAATCAAACATGTTGTATGCTACAAGAATATGTCGGTTTCACTAGTTATTGTTTGAGAACCATTTTGGCCCGCCCGCCAAACTAACTTCAACTCCTTATAACTTCTAAACAAATGATCGTAGAGAGCGTAATAATTTTGCTTATTAATCAGCATGTAGCATGCTACAACAATATATCGATTTCATTGGTTGTTGGTTGAGAACCATGTTGGCCCGCCCGCGAAAATTAACTTGAACTGCTTATAACTTCTGAACAATTGATCGTAGAGAACACAATTATTTGCATTTCAATCAAACATGTTGTATGCTACAAGAATATGTCGGTTTCACTAGCTATTGTTTGAGAACCATTTTGGCCCGCCCGCCAAAACTAACTTCAACTCCTTATAACTTCTGAACAAATGATCGTAGAGAGCGTTATAATTTTGCATATTAATCAGCTTGTTGCATGCTACAAGAATATATCCATTTCACTAGTTGTTGGTTGAGAACCACATTGGCCCGCCCTCGAAAATTAATTTGAACTGCTTATAACTTCTGAACTATTGATCGTAGAGAACACAATTATTTGCATTTCAATCAAACATGTTGTATCCTACAAGAATATGTCGGTTTCACTAGTTATTGTTTGAGAACCTTTTTGTCCCGCCCGACAAAACTAACTTCAACTCCTTATAACTTCTGAACAAATGATCGTAGAGAGCTTAATAATTTTGCATATTAATCAGCATGTTGCATGCTACAAGAATATATCGATTTCATTAGTTTTTGGTTGAGAACCATATTGGCCCGCCCTCGAAAATCAACTTGAACTGCGTATAACTTCTGAACAATTGATCGTAGAGAACACAATTATTTGCATTTTTATGAAACATGTTGAATGCTACAAGAATATGTCGGTTTCACTAGTTGTTATTTGAGAACAATATTTTCCCGTTCGCGAGTATTAAATTGAACTGCTTATAAGTTCTGAACAAATGATCGTAGAAAGCTCGATTGTTTTGCATATTAATAAACATGTAGCTAGCTACAAGAATATATAGATTTCACTAGTTATTGTTTGAGAACCATGTAAGCCCACCCGCGAAAACTAATGCAACTGCTTACAATTTCTGAACAAATGATCGTAGAGAACACAATTATTTGCATTTTTATGAAACATGTTGTATGCTTCAAGAATTTGTCGGTTTTGCTATTTGTTTTTTAGAATCATATTGGCCCGCCCGCGAGTATTGACTTGTTCTGCTTATAACGTCTGAACAAATGATCGTAGTGAGCGTAATAGTTTTGCATATTAATCAGCATTTTGCATGCTACAGGAATATATCGATTTCACTAGTTGTTGGTTGAGAACCATATTGGTCCGCCCTCGAAAATTAACTTGAACTGTTTATAACTTCTGAACAATTGATCGTAGAGAACACAATTATTTGCATTTCAATCAAACATGTTGTATGCTACAAGAATATGTTGGTTTCACTAGCTATTGTTTGAGAACCATTTTGGCCCGCCCGCCAAAACTAAATTCAACTCCTTATAACTTCTGAACAAATGATCGTAGAGAGCGCAATAATTTTGAATATTAATCAGCATGTTTTATGCTACAAGAATATATCGATTTCATTAGTTGTTGGTTGAGAACCATATTGGCCCGCCCGCGGAAATTAACTTGAACTGCTTATAACTTCTGAACAATTGATCGTAGAGAGCTTAATAATTTTGCATATTAATCAGCATGTTGCATGCTACAAGAATATATCCATTTCACTAGTTGTTGGTTGAGAACCACATTGGCCCGCCCTCGAAAATTAACTTGAACTGCTTATAACTTCTGAACAATTGATCGTAGAGAACACAATTATTTGCATTTCAATCAAACATGTTGTATACTACAAGAATATGTCGGTTTCACTAGTTATTGTTTGATAACCTTTTTGTCCCGCCCGCCAAAACTAACTTCAACTCCTTATAACTTCTGAACAAATGATCGTAGAGAGCTTAATAATTTTGCATATTAATCAGCATGTTGCATGCTACAAGAATATATCGATTTCATTAGTTGTTGGTTGAGAACCATATTGGCCCGCCCGCGGAAATTAACTTGAACTGCTTATAACTTCTGAACAATTGATCGTAGCGAACACAATTATTTGCATTTTAATGAAACATGTTGAATGCTTCAAGAATATGTCGGTTTCACTAGTTGTTGTTTGAGAACCATATTGGCCCGCCCGCGAGTAATAAATTGAACTTCTTATAACTTCTGAACAAATGATCTTAGAGATCGTAATAAATTTGCATATTAATCAGCATGTTGCATGCTACAAGAATATATCGATTTCACTAGTTGTTGGTTGAGAACAATATTGGCCCGCCCGCGAAAATTAATTCGAACTGCTTATAACTTCTGAACAAATAATCGTAGAAAGCGTAATAATTTTGCATATTAATCAGCATGTTGCATGCTACAAGATTATATCGATTTCATTAGTTGTTGGTTGAGAACCATATTGGCCCGCCCGCGAAAATCAACTTTAACTGCTTATAACTCCTGAATAATTGATCGTAGAGACCACAATTAATAGCATTTTAATCAAACATGTTGTATGCAACAAGAATATGTCGGTTTCACTAGTTGCTTTTAGAAAACCATATTGGCCCGCCCGCGAGTATTAACTTGAACTGTTTATAACTTCTGAACAAATGATCCTAGAGAGCGTAATAAATTTGCATATTAATCACCATGTTGCATGCTACAAGAATATATCGATTTCACTAGTTGTTGGTTGAGAACCATATTGGCCCGCCCCTGAAAATCAACTTGAACTGCTTATAACTCCTGAAAAATTTATCGTAGAGAACACAATTATTTGCATTTTAATGAAACATGTTGAATGCTACAAGAATATGTAGGTTTCACTAGTTGTTTTTAGAAAACCATATTGGCCCGCCCGCGAGTAATAACTTGAACTGTTTATAACTTCTGAACAATTGATCGTAGCGAACACAATTATTTGCATTTTAATAAAACATGTTGAATGCTTCTAGAATATGTCGGTTTCACTAGTTGTTGTTTGAGAACCATATTGGCCCGCCCGCAAGTATTAAAATGAACTGCTTATAACTTCTGAACAAATGATCCTAGAGAGCGTAATAAATTTGTATATTAATCAGCATGTTGCATGCTACAAGAATATATCGATTTCACAAGTTGTTGGATGAAATCCATATTTGCCCGCCCGCGAAAATAAATTTGAACTGCTTATAACTCCTGAACAAATGATCGTAGAAAACACAATTATTTGCATTTTAATGAAACATGTTGAATGCTACAAAAATATGTCGGTTTCACTAGTTGTTTTTAGAAAACCATTTTGGCCCGCCCGCTAAAACTAACTTCAATTCCTTATAACTTCTGAACAATCGATCGTAGAAAGCGTAATAATTTTGCATTTTAATAAGCATGTTGCATGTTCAAGAATATATCGATTTCAGTAGTTGTTGGTTGAGAACCATATTGGCCTGTCCGAGAGTATTAACTTGAACTGTTTATAACTTCTGAACAAATGAACCTAGAGAGCATAATAAATTTGCATATTAATCAGCATGTTGCATGCTACAAGAATATATCGATTTCAATAGTTGTTGTTTGAGAACCATATTGGCCCGCCCGCGAAAATCAACTTGAACTGCTTATAACTCCTGAACAATTGATCGTAGAGAACACAATTATTTGCATTTTAATGAAACATGTTGATTGCTACAAGAATATGTCGGTTTCACTAGTTTTTTTAGAAAATCATTTTGGCCCGCCCGCGAGTATTAACTTGAACTGTTTATAACTTCTGAACAAATGATCGTAGTGAGCGTAATAAATTTGCATATTAATCAGCATGTTGCATGCTACAAGAATATATCCATTTCATTAGTTGTTGGTTGAGAACCATATTGGCCCGCCCTCGAAAATTAACTTGAACTGCTTATAACTTCTGAAAAATTGATCGTAGAGAACACAATTATTTTCATTTCAATCAAACATGTTGTATGCTACAAGAATATGTCGGTTTCACTAGTTATTGTTTGAGAACCATTTTTGCCCGCCCGCCAAAACTAACTTCAACTCCTTATATATTCTGAACAAATGATCGTAGAGAGCGTAATAATTTTGCATATTAATCAGCATGTTGCATGCTACAACAATATATCGATTTGATTGCTTGTTGTTTGAGAACCATATTGGTCTGCCCGCGAGTATTAAATTGAACTGCTTATAACTTCTGAACAAATGATCTTTGAGAGCGTAATAAATTTTCATATTAATCAGCATGTTGCATGCTACAAGAATATTTCGATTTCACTAGTTGTTTCTTGAGAACCATATTGGCCCGCCCGCGGAAATTAAATTGAACTGCTTATAACTTCTGAACAAATAATCGTAGAAAGCGTAATAATTTTTCATATTAATCAGCATGTTGCATGCTACAAGAATATATCGATTTCATTAGTTGTTGTTTGAGAAATATATTGGCCTGCCCGCGAAAATTAACTTGAACTGCTTATAACTTCTGAACAATTGATCGTAGAGCACACAATTATTTGCATTTCAATCAAACATGTTGTATGCTACAAGAATATGTCGGTTTCACTAGTTATTGTTTGAGAACCATTTTGGCCCGCCCGCCAAAACTAACTTCAACTCCTTATATATTCTGAACAAATGATCGTAGAGAGCGTAATAATTTTGCATATTAATCAGCATGTTGCATGCTACAACAATATATCGATTTCATTGGTTGTTGGTTGAGAACCATATTGGCCTGCCCGCGAAAATCAACTTAAACTGTTTATAACTCCTGAACATTTGATCGTAGAGACCACAATTATTTGCATTTTAATGAAACATGTTGAATGCAACAAGAATATGTCGGTTTCATTTGTTGTTTTTAGAAAACCACATTGGCCCGCCCGCGAGTATTAACTTGAACTGTTTATGACTTCTGAACAAATGATCCTAGAGAACGTAATAAATTTGCATATTTATCAGCATGTAGCATGATACAAGAATATATCGATTTCACTAGTTGTTGGTTGAGAACCATATTAGCCAGCCCCTGAAAATAAACTTGAACTGCTTATAACTCCTGAAAAATTGATCGTAGAGAACACAATTATTTGCATTTTAAAGAAACATGTTGAATGCTACAAGAATATGTCGGTTTCACTAGTTGTTTTTAGAAAACCATATTGGCCCGCCCGCGAGTATTAACTTGAACTGTTGATAACTTCGGAACAAATGATCCTAGGGAGCGTAATAATTTTGCATATTAATCAGCATGTTGCGTGCTACAAGAATATATCGATTTCACTAGTTTTTGGTTGAGAACCATATTGGCCCGCCCGCGAAAATCAACTTGAACTGCTTATAACTTCTGAACAATTGATCGTAGAGAACACAATTATTTGCATTTTAATGAAACATGTTGAATGCTATAAGAATATGTCGGTTTCACTAGTTGTTATTTGAGAACAATATTGGCCCGTCCGCGAGTATTAAATTGAACTGATTATAAGTTCTGAACAAATGATCGTAGAAAGCTCGATTGTTTTGCATATTAATAAACATGTAGCTAGCTACAAGAATATATAGATTTCGCTAGTTATTGTTTGATAACCATGTTGGCCCACCCGCGAAAACTAATTCAACTGCTTACAATTTTTGAACAAATGATCGTAGAGAACACAATTATTTGCATTATAATGAAACATGTTGTATGCTACAAGAATATGTCGGTTTTACTATTTGCTTTTTGGAACCATATTGGCCCGCCCGCGAGTATTGACTTGTTCTGCTTATAACGTCTGAACAAATGATCGTAGTGAGCGTAATAGTTTTGCATATTAATCAGCATTTTGCATGCTACAAGAATATATCGATTTCACTAGTTGGTGGTTGAGAACCATATTGGTCCGCCCTCGAAAATTAACTTGAACTGCTTATAATTTCTGAAAAATTTATCGTAGAGAACACAATTATTTGCATTTTAATGAAACATGTTGAATGCTACAAGAATATGTAGGTTTCACTAGTTGTTTTTAGAAAACCATATTGGCCCGCCCGCGAGTAATAACTTGAACTGTTTATAACTTCTGAACAATTGATCGTAGCGAACACAATTATTTGCATTTTAATAAAACATGTTGAATGCTTCTAGAATATGTCGGTTTCACTAGTTGTTGTTTGAGAACCATATTGGCCCGCCCGCAAGTATTAAAATGAACTGCTTATAACTTCTGAACAAATGATCCTAGAGAGCGTAATAAATTTGAATATTAATCAGCATGTTGCATGCTACAAGAATATATCGATTTCACAAGTTGTTGGATGAAATCCATATTTGCCCGCCCGCGAAAATAAATTTGAACTGCTTATAACTCCTGAACAAATGATCGTAGAAAACACAATTATTTGCATGTTAATGAAACATGTTGAATGCTACAAAAATATGTCGGTTTCACTAGTTGTTTTTAGAAAACCATTTTGGCCCGCCCGCTAAAACTAACTTCAATTCCTTATAACTTCTGAACAATCGATCGTAGAAAGCGTAATAATTTTGCATATTAATAAGCATGTTGCATGTTCAAGAATATATCGATTTCAGTAGTTGTTGGTTGAGAACCATATTGGCCTGTCCGAGAGTATTAACTTGAACTGTTTATAACTTCTGAACAAATGAACCTAGAGAGCATAATAAATTTGCATATTAATCAGCATGTTGCATGCTACAAGAATATATCGATTTCAATAGTTGTTGTTTGAGAACCATATTGGCTCGCCCGCGAAAATCAACTTGAACTGCTTATAACTCCTGAACAATTGATCGTAGAGAACACAATTATTTGCATTTTAATGAAACATGTTGATTGCTACAAGAATATGTCGGTTTCACTAGTTTTTTTAGAAAATCATTTTGGCCCGCCCGCGAGTATTAACTTGAACTGTTTATAACTTCTGAACAAATGATCGTAGTGAGCGTAATAATTTTGCATATTAATCAGCATGTTGCATGCTACAAGAATATATCCATTTCATTAGTTGTTGGTTGAGAACCATATTGGCCCGCCCTCGAAAATTAACTTGAACTGCTTATAACTTCTGAAAAATTGATCGTAGAGAACACAATTATTTTCATTTCAATCAAACATGTTGTATGCTACAAGAATGTGTCGGTTTCACTAGTTATTGTTTGAGAAACATTTTGGCCCGCCCGCCAAAACTAACTTCAACTCCTTATAACTTCTGATCAAATTATCGTAGAGAGCGTTATAATTTTGCATATTAATCAGCATGTTGCATGCTACAAGAATATATCGATTTGATTGCTTGTTGTTTGAGAACCATATTGGTCCGCCCGCGAGTATTAAATTGAACTGCTTATAACTTCTGAACAAATGATCTTTGAGAGCGTAATAAATTTTCATATTAATCAGCATGTTGCATGCTACAAGAATATTTCGATTTCACTAGTTGTTGCTTGAGAACCATATTGGCCCGCCCGCGGAAATTAAATTGAACTGCTTATAACTTCTGAACAAATAATCGTAGAAAGCGTAATAATTTTTCATATTAATCAGCATGTTGCATGCTACAAGAATATATCGATTTCATTAGTTGTTGGTTGAGAACCATATTGGCCCGTCCGCGAGTATTAACTTGAACTGTTTATAACTTCTGAACAATTGATCGTAGAGAACACAATTATTTGCATTTCAATCAAACATGTTGTATGCTACAAGAATATGTCGGTTTCACTAGTTATTGTTTGAGAACCATTTTGGCCCGCCCGCCAAAACTAACTTCAACTCCTTATAACTTCTGAACAAATGATCGTAGAGAGCGTTATAATTTTGCACATTAATCAGCATGTTGCATGCTACAAGAATTTATCTATTTCATTGGTTGCTGGTTGAGAACCATATTGGAAAGCCCGCGAAAATTAAATTGAACTGCTTATAACTCCTGAACAATTGATCGTAGCGAACACAATTATTTGCATTTTAATGAAACATTTTGAATGCTTCAAGAATATGTCGGTTTCACTAGTTGTTGTTTGAGAACCATATTGGTCCGCCAGCGGGTATTAAATTGAAATGCTTATAACTTCTGAACAAATGATCTTAGAGAGCGTAATAAATTTTCATATTAATCAGCATGTTGAATGCTACAAGAATATGTCGATTTCACTAGTTGTTGGATGAGAAACATATTGGCCCGCCCGCGAAAATTAATTGGAACTGCTTATAACTTCTGAACAAATGATTTTAGAGAGCGTAATAAATTTGCATATTAATCAGCATGTTGCATGCTACAAGAATATATCGATTTCACTAGTTGTTGTTTGAGAAATATATTGGCCTGCCCGCGAAAATTATCTTGAACTGCTTATAACTTCTGAACAATTGATCGTAGAGCACACAATTATTTGCATTTCAATCAAACATGTTGTATGCTACAAGAATATGTCGGTTTCACTAGTTATTGTTTGAGAACCATTTTGGCCCGCCCGCCAAAACTAACTTCAACTCCTTATATATTCTGAACAAATGATCGTAGAGAGCGTAATAATTTTGCATATTAATCAGCATGTTGCATGCTACAACAATATATCGATTTCATTGGTTGTTGGTTGAGAACCATATTGGCCTGCCCGCGAAAATCAACTTAAACTGTTTATAACTCCTGAACATTTGATCGTAGAGACCACAATTATTTGCATTTTAATGAAACATGTTGAATGCAACAAGAATATGTCGGTTTCACTTGTTGTTTTTAGAAAACCACATTGGCCCGCCCGCGAGTATTAACTTGAACTGTTTATGACTTCTGAACAAATGATCCTAGAGAGCGTAATAAATTTGCATATTAATCAGCATGTTGCATGATACAAGAATATATCGATTTCACTAGTTGTTGGTTGAGAACCATATTAGCCCGCCCCTGAAAATAAACTTGAACTGCTTATAACTCCTGAAAAATTGATCGTAGAGAACACAATTATTTGCATTTTAAAGAAACATGTTGAATGCTACAAGAATATGTCGGTTTCACTAGTTGTTTTTAGAAAACCATATTGGCCCGCCCGCGAGTATTAACTTGAACTGTTGATAACTTCGGAACAAATGATCCTAGAGAGCGTAATAAATTTGCATATTAATCAGCATGTTGCGTGCTACAAGAATATATCGATTTCACTAGTTTTTGGTTGAGAACCATATTGGCCCGCCCGCGAAAATTAACTTGAGCTGCTTATAACTTCTGAACAATTGATCGTAGAGAACACAATTATTTGCATTTTAATGAAACATGTTGAATGCTATAAGAATATGTCGGTTTCACTAGTTGTTATTTGAGAACAATATTGGCCTGTCCGCGAGTTATAAATTGAACTGATTATAAGTTCTGAACAAATGATCGTAGAAAGCTCGATTGTTTTGCATATTAATAAACATGTAGCTAGCTACAAGAATATATAGATTTCGCTAGTTATTGTTTGATAACCATGTTGGCCCACCCGCGAAAACTAATTCAACTGCTTACAATTTTTGAACAAATGATCGTAGAGAACACAATTATTTGCATTATAATGAAACATGTTGTATGCTACAAGAATATGTCGGTTTTACTATTTGCTTTTTGGAACCATATTGGCCCGCCCGCGAGTATTGACTTGTTCTGCTTATAACGTCTGAACAAATGATCGTAGTGAGCGTAATAGTTTTGCATATTAATCAGCATTTTGCATGCTACAAGAATATATCGATTTCACTAGTTGGTGGTTGAGAACCATATTGGTCCGCCCTCGAAAATTAACTTGAACTGCTTATAATTTCTGAAAAATTTATCGTAGAGAACACAATTATTTGCATTTTAATGAAACATGTTGAATGCTACAAGAATATGTAGGTTTCACTAGTTGTTTTTAGAAAACCATATTGGCCCGCCCGCGAGTAATAACTTGAACTGTTTATAACTTCTGAACAATTGATCGTAGCGAACACAATTATTTGCATTTTAATAAAACATGTTGAATGCTTCTAGAATATGTCGGTTTCACTAGTTGTTGTTTGAGAACCATATTGGCCCTCCCGCAAGTATTAAAATGAACTGCTTATAACTTCTGAACAAATGATCCTAGAGAGCGTAATAAATTTGTATATTAATCAGCATGTTGCATGCTACAAGAATATATCGATTTCACAAGTTGTTGGATGAAATCCATATTTGCCCGCCCGCGAAAATAAATTTGAACTGCTTATAACTCCTGAACAAATGATCGTAGAAAACACAATTATTTGCATTTTAATGAAACATGTTGAATGCTACAAAAATATGTCGGTTTCACTAGTTGTTTTTAGAAAACCATTTTGGCCCGCCCGCTAAAACTAACTTCAATTCCTTATAACTTCTGAACAATCGATCGTAGAAAGCGTAATAATTTTGCATATTAATAAGCATGTTGCATGTTCAAGAATATATCGATTTCAGTAGTTGTTGGTTGAGAACCATATTGGCCTGTCCGAGAGTATTAACTTGAACTGTTTATAACTTCTGAACAAATGAACCTAGAGAGCATAATAAATTTGCATATTTATCAGCATGTTGCATGCTACAAGAATATATCGATTTCAATAGTTGTTGTTTGAGAACCATATTGGCCCGCCCGCGAAAATCAACTTGAACTGCTTATAACTCCTGAACAATTGATCGTAGAGAACACAATTATTTGCATTTTAATGAAACATGTTGATTGCTACAAGAATATGTCGGTTTCACTAGTTTTTTTAGAAAATCATTTTGGCCCGCCCGCGAGTATTAACTTGAACTGTTTATAACTTCTGAACAAATGATCGTAGTTTGCGTAATAATTTTGCATATTAATCAGCATGTTGCATGCTACAAGAATATATCCATTTCATTAGTTGTTGGTTGAGAACCATATTGGCCCGCCCTCGAAAATTAACTTGAACTGCTTATAACTTCTGAAAAATTGATCGTAGAGAACACAATTATTTTCATTTCAATCAAACATGTTGTATGCTACAAGAATGTGTCGGTTTCACTAGTTATTGTTTGAGAAACATTTTGGCCCGCCCGCCAAAACTAACTTCAACTCCTTATAACTTCTGATCAAATTATCGTAGAGAGCGTTATAATTTTGCATATTAATCAGCATGTTGCATGCTACAAGAATATATCGATTTGATTGCTTGTTGTTTGAGAACCATATTGGTCCGCCCGCGAGTATTAAATTGAACTGCTTATAACTTCTGAACAAATGATCTTTGAGAGCGTAATAAATTTTCATATTAATCAGCATGTTGCATGCTACAAGAATATTTCGATTTCACTAGTTGTTGCTTGAGAACCATATTGGCCCGCCCGCGGAAATTAAATTGAACTGCTTATAACTTCTGAACAAATAATCGTAGAAAGCGTAATAATTTTTCATATTAATCAGCATGTTGCATGCTACAAGAATATATCGATTTCATTAGTTCTTGTTTGAGAAATATATTGGCCTGCCCGCGAAAATTAACTTGAACTGCTTATAACTTCTGAACAATTGATCGTAGAGCACACAATTATTTGCATTTCAATCAAACATGTTGTATGCTACAAGAATATGTCGGTTTCACTAGTTATTGTTTGAGAACCATTTTGGCCCGCCCGCCAAAACTAACTTCAACTCCTTATATATTCTGAACAAATGATCGTAGAGAGCGTAATAATTTTGCATATTAATCAGCATGTTGCATGCTACAACAATATATCGATTTCATTGGTTGTTGGTTGAGAACCATATTGGCCTGCCCGCGAAAATCAACTTAAACTGTTTATAACTCCTGAACATTTGATCGTAGAGACCACAATTATTTGCATTTTAATGAAACATGTTGAATGCAACAAGAATATGTCGGTTTCACTTGTTGTTTTTAGAAAACCACATTGGCCCGCCCGCGAGTATTAACTTGAACTGTTTATGACTTCTGAACAAATGATCCTAGAGAGCGTAATAAATTTGCATATTAATCAGCATGTTGCATGATACAAGAATATATATTGATTTCACTAGTTGTTGGTTGAGAACCATATTAGCCCGCCCCTGAAAATAAACTTGAACTGCTTATAACTCCTGAAAAATTGATCGTAGAGAACACAATTATTTGCATTTTAAAGAAACATGTTGAATGCTACAAGAATATGTCGGTTTCACTAGTTGTTTTTAGAAAACCATATTGGCCCGCCCGCGAGTATTAACTTGAACTGTTGATAACTTCGGAACAAATGATCCTAGAGAGCGTAATAAATTTGCATATTAATCAGCATGTTGCGTGCTACAAGAATATATCGATTTCACTAGTTTTTGGTTGAGAACCATATTGGCCCGCCCGCGAAAATCAACTTGAACTGCTTATAACTTCTGAACAATTGATCGTAGAGAACACAATTATTTGCATTTTAATGAAACATGTTGAATGCTATAAGAATATGTCGGTTTCACTAGTTGTTATTTGAGAACAATATTGGCCCGTCCGCGAATATTAAATTGAACTGATTATAAGTTCTGAACAAATGATCGAAGAAAGCTCGATTGTTTTGCATATTAATAAACATGTAGCTAGCTACAAGAATATATAGATTTCGCTAGTTATTGTTTGATAACCATGTTGGCCCACCCGCGAAAACTAATTCAACTGCTTACAATTTTTGAACAAATGATCGTAGAGAACACAATTATTTGCATTATAATGAAACATGTTGTATGCTACAAGAATATGTCGGTTTTACTATTTGCTTTTTGGAACCATATTGGCCCGCCCGCGAGTATTGATTTGTTCTGCTTATAACGTCTGAACAAATGATCGTAGTGAGCGTAATAGTTTTTCATATTAATCAGCATTTTGCATGCTACAAGAATATATCGATTTCACTAGTTGGTGGTTGAGAACCATATTGGTCCGCCCTCGAAAATTAACTTGAACTGCTTATAATTTCTGAACAATTGATCGTAGAGAACACAATTATTTGCATTTCAATGAAACATGTTGTATGCTACAAAAATATGTCGGTTTCACTAGTTATTGTTTGAGAACCATTTTGGCCCGCCCGCCAAAACTAACTTCAACTCCATAAAACTTCTGAACAAATGATCGTAGACAGCGCAATAATTTTGCATATTAATCAGCATGTTTCATGCTACAAGAATATATCGATTTCATTAGTTGTTGGTTGAGAACCATATTGGCCCGCCCGCGAAAATTAACTTGAACTGTTTATAACTACTGAACAAATGAACCTAGAGAGCATAATAAATTTGCATATTAATCAGCATGTTGCATGCTACAAGAATATATCGATTTCAATAGTTGTTGTTTGAGAACCATATTGGCCCGCCCGCGAAAATCAACTTGAACTGCTTATAACTCCTGAACAATTGATCGTAGAGAACACAATTATTTGCATTTTAATGAAACATGTTGATTGCTACAAGAATATGTCGGTTTCACTAGTTTTTTTAGAAAATCATTTTGGCCCGCCAGCGAGTATTAACTTGAACTGTTTATAACTTCTGAACAAATGATCGTAGTGAGCGTAATAATTTTGCATATTAATCAGCATGTTGCATGCTACAAGAATATATCCATTTCATTAGTTGTTGGTTGAAATCCATATTTGCCCGCCCGCGAAAATAAATTTGAACTGCTTATAACTCCTGAACAATTGATCGTAGAGAACACAATTATTTGCATTTTAATGAAACATGTTGAATGCTACAAGAATATGTCGGTTTCACTAGTTTTTTTAGAAAATCATTTTGGCCCGCCCGCGAGTATTAAAATGAACTGCTTATAACTTCTGAACAAATGATCCTAGAGAGCGTAATAAATTTGTATATTAATCAGCATGTTGCATGCTACAAGAATATATCGATTTCACAAGTTGTTGGATGAAATCCATATTTGCCCGCCCGCTAAAACTAACTTCAATTCCTTATAACTTCTGAACAATCGATCGTAGAAAGCGTAATAATTTTGCATATTAATCAGCATGTTGCATGCTTCAAGAATATATCGATTTCAGTAGTTGTTGGTTGAGAACCATATTGGCCTGTCCGAGAGTATTAACTTGAACTGTTTATAACTTCTGAACAAATGAACCTAGAGAGCATAATAAATTTGCATATTAATCAGCATGTTGCATGCTAAAAGAATATATCGATTTCAATAGTAGTTGTTTGAGAACCATATTGGCCCGCCCGCGAAAATTAACTTGAACTGCTTATAACTTCTGAACAATTGATCGTAGAGAACACAATTATTTTCATTTCAATCAAACATGTTGTATGCTACAAGAATGTGTCGGTTTCACTAGTTATTGTTTGAGAAACATTTTGGCCCGCCCGCCAAAACTAACATCAACTCCTTATAACTTCTGATCAAATTATCGTAGAGAGCGTTATAATTTTGCATATTAATCAGCATGTTGCATGCTACAAGAATATATCGATTTGATTGCTTGTTGTTTGAGAACCATATTGGTCCGCCCTCGAAAATTAACTTGAACTGCTTATAACTTCTGAACAATTGATCGTAGAGAACACAATTATTTGCATTTTAATGAAACATGTTGATTGCTACAAGAATATGTCGGTTTCACTAGTTTTTTTAGAAAATCATTTTGGCCCGCCCGCGAGTATTAACTTGAACTGTTTATAACTTCTGAACAAATGATCGTAGTGAGCGTAATAATTTTGCATATTAATCAGCATGTTGCATGCTACAAGAATATATCCATTTCATTAGTTGTTGGTTGAGAACCATATTGGCCCGCCCTCGAAAATTAACTTGAACTGCTTATAACTTCTGAACAATTGATCGTAGAGAACACAATTATTTTCATTTCAATCAAACATGTTGTATGCTACAAGAATGTGTCGGTTTCACTAGTTATTGTTTGAGAAACATTTTGGCCCGCCCGCCAAAACTAACATCAACTCCTTATAACTTCTGATCAAATTATCGTAGAGAGCGTTATAATTTTGCATATTAATCAGCATGTTGCATGCTACAAGAATATATCGATTTGATTGCTTGTTGTTTGAGAACCATATTGGTCCGCCCGCGAGTATTAAATTGAACTGCTTATAACTTCTGAACAAATGATCTTTGAGAGCGTAATAAATTTTCATATTAATCAGCATGTTGCATGCTACAAGAATATATCGATTTCACTAGTTGTTGCTTGAGAACCATATTGGCCCGCCCGCGGAAATTAATTTGAACTGCTTATAACTTCTGAACAAATAATCGTAGAAAGCGTAATAATTTTTCATATTAATCAGCATGTTGCATGCTACAAGAATATATCGATTTCATTAGTTGTTGCTTGAGAAATATATTGGCCTGCCCGCGAAAATTAACTTGAACTGCTTATAACTTCTGAACAATTGATCGTAGAGCACACAATTATTTGGATTTCAATCAAACATGTTGTATGCTACAAGAATATGTCGGTTTCACTAGTTATTGTTTGAGAACCATTTTGGCCCGCCCGCCAAAACTAACTTCAACTCCTTATATATTCTGAACAAATGATCGTAGAGAGCGTAATAATTTTGCATATTAATCAGCATGTTGCATGCTACAACAATATATCGATTTCATTGGTTGTTGGTTGAGAACCATATTGGCCTGCCCGCGAAAATCAACTTAAACTGTTTATAACTCCTGAACATTTGATCGTAGAGACCACAATTATTTGCATTTTAATGAAACATGTTGAATGCAACAAGAATATGTCGGTTTCACTTATTGTTTTTAGAAAACCACATTGGCCCGCCCGCGAGTATAAACTTGAACTGTTTATGACTTCTGAACAAATGATCCTAGAGAGCGTAATAAATTTGCATATTAATCAGCATGTTGCATGCTACAAGAATATATCGATTTCACTAGTTGTTGGTTGAGAACCATATTAGCCCGCCCCTGAAAATAAACTTGAACTGCTTATAACTCCTGAAAAATTGATCGTAGAGAACACAATTATTTGCATTTTAAAGAAACATGTTGAATTCTACAAGAATATGTCGGTTTCACTAGTTGTTTTTAGAAAACCATATTGGCCCGCCCGCGAGTATTAACTTGAACTGTTGATAACTTCGGAACAAATGATCCTAGAGAGCGTTATAAATTTGCATATTAATCAGCATGTTGCGTGCTACAAGAATATATCGATTTCACTAGTTTTTGGTTGAGAACCATATTGGCCCGCCCGCGAAAATCAACTTGAACTGCTTATAACTTCTGAACAATTGATCGTAGAGAACACAATTATTTGCATTTTAATGAAACATGTTGAATGCTACAAGAATATGTCGGTTTCACTAGTTGTTATTTGAGAACAATATTGGCCCGTCCGCGAGTATTAAATTGAACTGATTATAAGTTCTGAACAAATGATCGTAGAAAGCTCGATTGTTTTGCATATTAATAAACATGTAGCTAGCTACAAGAATATATAGATTTCGCTAGTTATTGTTTGATAACCATGTTGGCCCACCCGCGAAAACTAATTCAACTGCTTACAATTTTTGAACAAATGATCGTAGAGAACACAATTATTTGCATTATAATGAAACATGTTGTATGCTACAAGAATATGTCGGTTTTACTATTTGCTTTTTGGAACCATATTGGCCCGCCCGCGAGTATTGACTTGTTCTGCTTATAACGTCTGAACAAATGATCGTAGTGAGCGTAATAGTTTTGCATATTAATCAGCATTTTGCATGCTACAAGAATATATTGATTTCACTAGTTGGTGGTTGAGAACCATATTGGTCCGCCCTCGAAAATTAACTTGAACTGCTTATAATTTCTGAACAATTGATCGTAGAGAACACAATTATTTGCATTTCAATGAAACATGTTGTATGCTACAAGAATATGTCGGTTTCACTAGTTATTGTTTGAGAACCATTTTGGCCCGCCCGCCAAAACTAACTTCAACTCCATAAAACTTCTGAACAAATGATCGTAGAGAGCGCAATAATTTTGCATATTAATCAGCATGTTTCATGCTACAAGAATATATCGATTTCATTAGTTGTTGGTTGAGAACCATATTGGCCCGCCCGCGAAAATTAACTTGAACTGTTTATAACTTCTGAACAAATGAACCTAGAGAGCATAATAAATTTGCATATTAATCAGCATGTTGCATGCTACAAGAATATATCGATTTCAATAGTTGTTGTTTGAGAACCATATTGGCCCGCCCGCGAAAATCAACTTGAACTGCTTATAACTCCTGAACAATTGATCGTAGAGAACACAATTATTTGCATTTTAATGAAACATGTTGATTGCTACAAGAATATGTCGGTTTCACTAGTTTTTTTAGAAAATCATTTTGGCCCGCCCGCGAGTATTAACTTGAACTGTTTATAACTTCTGAACAAATGATCGTAGTGAGCGTAATAATTTTGCATATTAATCAGCATGTTGCATGCTACAAGAATATATCCATTTCATTAGTTGTTGGTTGAAATCCATATTTGCCCGCCCGCGAAAATAAATTTGAACTGCTTATAACTCCTGAACAATTGATCGTAGAGAACACAATTATTTGCATTTTAATGAAACATGTTGATTGCTACAAGAATATGTCGGTTTCACTAGTTTTTTTAGAAAATCATTTTGGCCCGCCGGCGAGTATTAAAATGACTGCTTATAACTTCTGAACAAATGATCCTAGAGAGCGTAATAAATTTGTATATTAATCAGCATGTTGCATGCTACAAGAATATATCGATTTCACAAGTTGTTGGGTGAAATCCATATTTGCCCGCCCGCGAAAATAAATTTGAACTGCTTATAACTCCTGAACAAATGATCGTAGAAAACACAATTATTTGCATTTTAATGAAACATGTTGAATGCTACAAAAATATGTCGGTTTCACTAGTTGTTTTTAGAAAACCATTTTGGCCCGCCCGCTAAAACTAACTTCAATTCCTTATAACTTCTGAACAATCGATCGTAGAAAGCGTAATAATTTTGCATATTAATCAGCATGTTGCATGCTTCAAGAATATATCGATTTCAGTAGTTGTTGGTTGAGAACCATATTGGCCTGTCCGAGAGTATTAACTTGAACTGTTTATAACTTCTGAACAAATGAACCTAGAGAGCATAATAAATTTGCATATTAATCAGCATGTTGCATGCTACAAGAATATATCGATTTCAATAGTTGTTGTTTGAGAACCATATTGGCCCGCCCGCGAAAATCAACTTGAACTGCTTATAACTCCTGAACAATTGATCGTAGAGAACACAATTATTTGCATTTTAATGAAACATGTTGATTGTTACAAGAATATGTCGGTTTCACTAGTTTTTTTAGAAAATCATTTTGGCCCGCCCGCGAGTATTAACTTGAACTGTTTATAACTTCTGAACAAATGATCGTAGTGAGCGTAATAATTTTGCATATTAATCAGCATGTTGCATGCTACAAGAATATATCCATTTCATTAGTTGTTGGTTGAGAACCATATTGGCCCGCCCTCGAAAATTAACTTGAACTGCTTATAACTTCTGAACAATTGATCGTAGAGAACACAATTATTTTCATTTCAATCAAACATGTTGTATGCTACAAGAATGTGTCGGTTTCACTAGTTATTGTTTGAGAAACATTTTGGCCCGCCCGCCAAAACTAACTTCAACTCCTTATAACTTCTGATCAAATTATCGTAGAGAGCGTTATAATTTTGCATATTAATCAGCATGTTGCATGCTACAAGAATATATCGATTTGATTGCTTGTTGTTTGAGAACAATATTGGTCCGCCCGCGAGTATTAAACTGAACTGCTTATAACTTCTGAACAAATGATCTTTGAGAGCGTAATAAATTTTCATATTAATCAGCATGTTGCATGCTACAAGAATATATCGATTTCACTAGTTGTTGCTTGAGAACCATATTGGCCCGCCCGCGGAAATTAATTTGAACTGCTTATAACTTCTGAACAAATAATCGTAGAAAGCGTAATAATTTTTCATATTAATCAGCATGTTGCATGCTACAAGAATATATCGATTTCATTAGTTGTTGTTTGAGAAATATATTGGCCTGCCCGCGAAAATTAACTTGAACTGCTTATAACTTCTGAACAATTGATCGTAGAGCACACAATTATTTGCATTTCAATCAAACATGTTGTATGCTACAAGAATATGTCGGTTTCACTAGTTATTGTTTGAGAACCATTTTGGCCCGCCCGCCAAAACTAACTTCAACTCCTTATATATTCTGAACAAATGATCGTAGAGAGCGTAATAATTTTGCATATTAATCAGCATGTTGCATGCTACAACAATATATCGATTTCATTGGTTGTTGGTTGAGAACCATATTGGCCTGCCCGCGAAAATCAACTTAAACTGTTTATAACTCCTGAACATTTGATCGTAGAGACCACAATTATTTGCATTTTAATGAAACATGTTGAATGCAACAAGAATATGTCGGTTTCACTTGTTGTTTTTAGAAAACCACATTGGCCCGCCCGCGAGTATTAACTTGAACTGTTTATGACTTCTGAACAAATGATCCTAGAGAGCGTAATAAATTTGCATATTAATCAGCATGTTGCATGATACAAGAATATATCGATTTCACTAGTTGTTGGTTGAGAACCATATTAGCCCGCCCCTGAAAATAAACTTGAACTGCTTATAACTCCTGAAAAATTGATCGTAGAGAACACAATTATTTGCATTTTAAAGAAACATGTTGAATGCTACAAGAATATGTCGGTTTCACTAGTTGTTTTTAGAAAACCATATTGGCCCGCCCGCGAGTATTAACTTGAACTGTTGATAACTTCGGAACAAATGATCCTAGAGAGCGTAATAAATTTGCATATTAATCAGCATGTTGCGTGCTACAAGAATATATCGATTTCACTAGTTTTTGGTTGAGAACCATATTGGCCCGCCCGCGAAAATCAACTTGAACTGCTTATAACTTCTGAACAATTGATCGTAGAGAACACAATTATTTGCATTTTAATGAAACATGTTGAATGCTACAAGAATATGTCGGTTTCACTAGTTGTTATTTGAGAACAATATTGGCCCGTCCGCGAGTATTAAATTGAACTGATTATAAGTTCTGAACAAATGATCGTAGAAAGCTCGATTGTTTTGCATATTAATAAACATGTAGCTAGCTACAAGAATATATAGATTTCGCTAGTTATTGTTTGATAACCATGTTGGCCCACCCGCGAAAACTAATTCAACTGCTTACAATTTTTGAACAAATGATCGAAGAGAACACAATTATTTGCATTATAATGAAACATGTTGTATGCTACAAGAATATGTCGGTTTTACTATTTGCTTTTTGGAACCATATTGGCCCGCCCGCGAGTATTGACTTGTTCTGCTTGTAACGTCTGAACAAATGATCGTAGTGAGCGTAATAGTTTTGCATATTAATCAGCATTTTGCATGCTACAAGAATATATCGATTTCACTAGTTGGTGGTTGAGAACCATATTGGTCCGCCCTCGAAAATTAACTTGAACTGCTTATAATTTCTGAACAATTGATCGTAGAGAACACAATTATTTGCATTTCAATGAAACATGTTGTATGCTACAAGAATATGTCGGTTTCACTAGTTATTGTTTGAGAACCATTTTGGCCCGCCCGCCAAAACTAACTTCAACTCCATAAAACTTCTGAACAAATGATCGTAGACAGCGCAATAATTTTGCATATTAATCAGCATGTTTCATGCTACAAGAATACATCGATTTCATTAGTTGTTGGTTGAGAACCATATTGGCCCGCCCGCGAAAATTAACTTGAACTGTTTATAACTTCTGAACAAATGAACCTAGAGAGCATAATAAATTTGCATATTAATCAGCATGTTGCATGCTACAAGAATATATCGATTTCAATAGTTGTTGTTTGAGAACCATATTGGCCCGCCCGCGAAAATCAACTTGAACTGCTTATAACTCCTGAACAATTGATCGTAGAGAACACAATTATTTGCATTTTAATGAAACATGTTGATTGCTACAAGAATATGTCGGTTTCACTAGTTTTTTTAGAAAATCATTTTGGCCCGCCAGCGAGTATTAACTTGAACTGTTTATAACTTCTGAACAAATGATCGTAGTGAGCGTAATAATTTTGCATATTAATCAGCATGTTGCATGCTACAAGAATATATCCATTTCATTAGTTGTTGGTTGAAATCCATATTTGCCCGAACGCGAAAATAAATTTGAACTGCTTATAACTCCTGAACAATTGATCGTAGAGAACACAATTATTTGCATTTTAATGAAACATGTTGAATGCTACAAGAATATGTCGGTTTCACTAGTTTTTTTAGAAAATCATTTTGGCCCGCCCGCGAGTATTAAAATGAACTGCTTATAACTTCTGAACAAATGATCCTAGAGAGCGTAATAAATTTGTATATTAATCAGCATGTTGCATGCTACAAGAATATATCGATTTCACAAGTTGTTGGATGAAATCCATATTTGCCCGCCCGCGAAAATAAATTTGAACTGCTTATAACTCCTGAACAAATGATCGTAGAAAACACAATTATTTGCATTTTAATGAAACATGTTGAATGCTACAAAAATATGTCGGTTTCACTAGTTGTTTTTAGAAAACCATTTTGGCCCGCCCGCTAAAACTAACTTCAATTCCTTATAACTTCTGAACAATCGATCGTAGAAAGCGTAATAATTTTGCATATTAATCAGCATGTTGCATGCTTCAAGAATATATCGATTTCAGTAGTTGTTGGTTGAGAACCATATTGGCCTGTCCGAGAGTATTAACTTGAACTGTTTATAACTTCTGAACAAATGAACCTAGAGAGCATAATAAATTTGCATATTAATCAGCATGTTGCATGCTAAAAGAATATATCGATTTCAATAGTTGTTGTTTGAGAACCATATTGGCCCGCCCGCGAAAATTAACTTGAACTGCTTATAACTTCTGAACAATTGATCGTAGAGAACACAATTATTTTCATTTCAATCAAACATGTTGTATGCTACAAGAATGTGTCGGTTTCACTAGTTATTGTTTGAGAAACATTTTGGCCCGCCCGCCAAAACTAACATCAACTCCTTATAACTTCTGATCAAATTATCGTAGAGAGCGTTATAATTTTGCATATTAATCAGCATGTTGCATGCTACAAGAATATATCGATTTGATTGCTTGTTGTTTGAGAACCATATTGGTCCGCCCTCGAAAATTAACTTGAACTGCTTATAACTTCTGAACAATTGATCGTAGAGAACACAATTATTTGCATTTTAATGAAACATGTTGATTGCTACAAGAATATGTCGGTTTCACTAGTTTTTTTAGAAAATCATTTTGGCCCGCCCGCGAGTATTAACTTGAACTGTTTATAACTTCTGAACAAATGATCGTAGTGAGCGTAATAATTTTGCATATTAATCAGCATGTTGCATGCTACAAGAATATATCCATTTCATTAGTTGTTGGTTGAGAACCATATTGGCCCGCCCTCGAAAATTAACTTGAACTGCTTATAACTTCTGAACAATTGATCGTAGAGAACACAATTATTTTCATTTCAATCAAACATGTTGTATGCTACAAGAATGTGTCGGTTTCACTAGTTATTGTTTGAGAAACATTTTGGCCCGCCCGCCAAAACTAACATCAACTCCTTATAACTTCTGATCAAATTATCGTAGAGAGCGTTATAATTTTGCATATTAATCAGCATGTTGCATGCTACAAGAATATATCGATTTGATTGCTTGTTGTTTGAGAACCATATTGGTCCGCCCGCGAGTATTACATTGAACTGCTTATAACTTCTGAACAAATGATCTTTGAGAGCGTAATAAATTTTCATATTAATCAGCATGTTGCATGCTACAAGAATATATCGATTTTACTAGTTGTTGCTTGAGAACCATATTGGCCCGCCCGCGGAAATTAATTTGAACTGCTTATAACTTCTGAACAAATAATCGTAGAAAGCGTAATAATTTTTCATATTAATCAGCATGTTGCATGCTACAAGAATATATCGATTTCATTAGTTGTTGTTTGAGAAATATATTGGCCTGCCCGCGAAAATTAACTTGAACTGCTTATAACTTCTGAACAATTGATCGTAGAGCACACAATTATTTGGATTTCAATCAAACATGTTGTATGCTACAAGAATATGTCGGTTTCACTAGTTATTGTTTGAGAACCATTTTGGCCCGCCCGCCAAAACTAACTTCAACTCCTTATATATTCTGAACAAATGATCGTAGAGAGCGTAATAATTTTGCATATTAATCAGCATGTTGCATGCTACAACAATATATCGATTTCATTGGTTGTTGGTTGAGAACCATATTGGCCTGCCCGCGAAAATCAACTTAAACTGTTTATAACTCCTGAACATTTGATCGTAGAGACCACAATTATTTGCATTTTAATGAAACATGTTGAATGCAACAAGAATATGTCGGTTTCACTTGTTGTTTTTAGAAAACCACATTGGCCCGCCCGCGAGTATAAACTTGAACTGTTTATGACTTCTGAACAAATGATCCTAGAGAGCGTAATAAATTTGCATATTAATCAGCATGTTGCATGCTACAAGAATATATCGATTTCACTAGTTGTTGGTTGAGAACCATATTAGCCCGCCCCTGAAAATAAACTTGAACTGCTTATAACTCCTGAAAAATTGATCGTAGAGAACACAATTATTTGCATTTTAAAGAAACATGTTGAATTCTACAAGAATATGTCGGTTTCACTAGTTGTTTTTAGAAAACCATATTGGCCCGCCCGCGAGTATTAACTTGAACTGTTGATAACTTCGGAACAAATGATCCTAGAGAGCGTTATAAATTTGCATATTAATCAGCATGTTGCGTGCTACAAGAATATATCGATTTCACTAGTTTTTGGTTGAGAACCATATTGGCCCGCCCGCGAAAATCAACTTGAACTGCTTATAACTTCTGAACAATTGATCGTAGAGAACACAATTATTTGCATTTTAATGAAACATGTTGAATGCTACAAGAATATGTCGGTTTCACTAGTTGTTATTTGAGAACAATATTGGCCCGTCCGCGAGTATTAAATTGAACTGATTATAAGTTCTGAACAAATGATCGTAGAAAGCTCGATTGTTTTGCATATTAATAAACATGTAGCTAGCTACAAGAATATATAGATTTCGCTAGTTATTGTTTGATAACCATGTTGGCCCACCCGCGAAAACTAATTCAACTGCTTACAATTTTTGAACAAATGATCGTAGAGAACACAATTATTTGCATTATAATGAAACATGTTGTATGCTACAAGAATATGTCGGTTTTACTATTTGCTTTTTGGAACCATATTGGACCGCCCGCGAGTATTGACTTGTTCTGCTTATAACGTCTGAACAAATGATCGTAGTGAGCGTAATAGTTTTGCATATTAATCAGCATTTTGCATGCTACAAGAATATATTGATTTCACTAGTTGGTGGTTGAGAACCATATTGGTCCGCCCTCGAAAATTAACTTGAACTGCTTATAATTTCTGAACAATTGATCGTAGAGAACACAATTATTTGCATTTCAATGAAACATGTTGTATGCTACAAGAATATGTCGGTTTCACTAGTTATTGTTTGAGAACCATTTTGGCCCGCCCGCCAAAACTAACTTCAACTCCATAAAACTTCTGAACAAATGATCGTAGAGAGCGCAATAATTTTGCATATTAATCAGCATGTTTCATGCTACAAGAATATATCGATTTCATTAGTTGTTGGTTGAGAACCATATTGGCCCGCCCGCGAAAATTAACTTGAACTGTTTATAACTTCTGAACAAATGAACCTAGAGAGCATAATAAATTTGCATATTAATCAGCATGTTGCATGCTACAAGAATATATCGATTTCAATAGTTGTTGTTTGAGAACCATATTGGCCCGCCCGCGAAAATCAACTTGAACTGCTTATAACTCCTGAACAATTGATCGTAGAGAACACAATTATTTGCATTTTAATGAAACATGTTGATTGCTACAAGAATATGTCGGTTTCACTAGTTTTTTTAGAAAATCATTTTGGCCCGCCCGCGAGTATTAACTTGAACTGTTTATAACTTCTGAACAAATGATCGTAGTGAGCGTAATAATTTTGCATATTAATCAGCATGTTGCATGCTACAAGAATATATCCATTTCATTAGTTGTTGGTTGAAATCCATATTTGCCCGCCCGCGAAAATAAATTTGAACTGCTTATAACTCCTGAACAATTGATCGTAGAGAACACAATTATTTGCATTTTAATGAAACATGTTGATTGCTACAAGAATATGTCGGTTTCACTAGTTTTTTTAGAAAATCATTGTGGCCCGCCGGCGAGTATTAAAATGACTGCTTATAACTTCTGAACAAATGATCCTAGAGAGCGTAATAAATTTGTATAGTAATCAGCATGTTGCATGCTACAAGAATATATCGATTTCACAAGTTGTTGGGTGAAATCCATATTTGCCCGCCCGCGAAAATAAATTTGAACTGCTTATAACTCCTGAACAAATGATCGTAGAAAACACAATTATTTGCATTTTAATGAAACATGTTGAATGCTACAAAAATATGTCGGTTTCACTAGTTGTTTTTAGAAAACCATTTTGGCCCGCCCGCTAAAACTAACTTCAATTCCTTATAACTTCTGAACAATCGATCGTAGAAAGCGTAATAATTTTGCATATTAATCAGCATGTTGCATGCTTCAAGAATATATCGATTTCAGTAGTTGTTGGTTGAGAACCATATTGGCCTGTCCGAGAGTATTAACTTGAACTGTTTATAACTTCTGAACAAATGAACCTAGAGAGCATAATAAATTTGCATATTAATCAGCATGTTGCATGCTACAAGAATATATCGATTTCAATAGTTGTTGTTTGAGAACCATATTGGCCCGCCCGCGAAAATCAACTTGAACTGCTTATAACTCCTGAACAATTGATCGTAGAGAACACAATTATTTGCATTTTAATGAAACATGTTGATTGCTACAAGAATATGTCGGTTTCACTAGTTTTTTTAGAAAATCATTTTGGCCCGCCCGCGAGTATAAACTTGAACTGTTTATAACTTCTGAACAAATGATCGTAGTGAGCGTAATAATTTTGCATATTAATCAGCATGTTGCATGCTACAAGAATATATCCATTTCATTAGTTGTTGGTTGAGAACCATATTGGCCCGCCCTCGAAAATTAACTTGAACTGCTTATAACTTCTGAACAATTGATCGTAGAGAACACAATTATTTTCATTTCAATCAAACATGTTGTATGCTACAAGAATGTGTCGGTTTCACTAGTTATTGTTTGAGAAACATTTTGGCCCGCCCGCCAAAACTAACTTCAACTCCTTATAACTTCTGATCAAATTATCGTAGAGAGCGTTATAATTTTGCATATTAATCAGCATGTTGCATGCTACAAGAATATATCGATTTGATTGCTTGTTGTTTGAGAACCATATTGGTCCGCCCGCGAGTATTAAACTGAACTGCTTATAACTTCTGAACAAATGATCTTTGAGAGCGTAATAAATTTTCATATTAATCAGCATGTTGCATGCTACAAGAATATATCGATTTCACTAGTTGTTGCTTGAGAACCATATTGGCCCGCCCGCGGAAATTAATTTGAACTGCTTATAACTTCTGAACAAATAATCGTAGAAAGCGTAATAATTTTTCATATTAATCAGCATGTTGCATGCTACAAGAATATATCGATTTCATTAGTTGTTGTTTGAGAAATATATTGGCCTGCCCGCGAAAATTAACTTGAACTGCTTATAACTTCTGAACAATTGATCGTAGAGCACACAATTATTTGCATTTCAATCAAACATGTTGTATGCTACAAGAATATGTCGGTTTCACTAGTTATTGTTTGAGAACCATTTTGGCCCGCCCGCCAAAACTAACTTCAACTCCTTATATATTCTGAACAAATGATCGTAGAGAGCGTAATAATTTTGCATATTAATCAGCATGTTGCATGCTACAACAATATATCGATTTCATTGGTTGTTGGTTGAGAACCATATTGGCCTGCCCGCGAAAATCAACTTAAACTGTTTATAACTCCTGAACATTTGATCGTAGAGACCACAATTATTTGCATTTTAATGAAACATGTTGAATGCAACAAGAATATGTCGGTTTCACTTGTTGTTTTTAGAAAACCACATTGGCCCGAACGCGAGTATTAACTTGAACTGTTTATGACTTCTGAACAAATGATCCTAGAGAGCGTAATAAATTTGCATATTAATCAGCATGTTGCATGATACAAGAATATATCGATTTCACTAGTTGTTGGTTGAGAACCATATTAGCCCGCCCCTGAAAATAAACTTGAACTGCTTATAACTCCTGAAAAATTGATCGTAGAGAACACAATTATTTGCATTTTAAAGAAACATGTTGAATGCTACAAGAATATGTCGGTTTCACTAGTTGTTTTTAGAAAACCATATTGGCCCGCCCGCGAGTATTAACTTGAACTGTTGATAACTTCGGAACAAATGATCCTAGAGAGCGTAATAAATTTGCATATTAATCAGCATGTTGCGTGCTACAAGAATATATCGATTTCACTAGTTTTTGGTTGAGAACCATATTGGCCCGCCCGCGAAAATCAACTTGAACTGCTTATAACTTCTGAACAATTGATCGTAGAGAACACAATTATTTGCATTTTAATGAAACATGTTGAATGCTACAAGAATATGTCGGTTTCACTAGTTGTTATTTGAGAACAATATTGGCCCGTCCGCGAGTATTAAATTGAACTGATTATAAGTTCTGAACAAATGATCGTAGAAAGCTCGATTGTTTTGCATATTAATAAACATGTAGCTAGCTACAAGAATATATAGATTTCGCTAGTTATTGTTTGATAACCATGTTGGCCCACCCGCGAAAACTAATTCAACTGCTTACAATTTTTGAACAAATGATCGTAGATAACACAATTATTTGCATTATAATGAAACATGTTGTATGCTACAAGAATATGTCGGTTTTACTATTTGCTTTTTGGAACCATATTGGCCCGCCCGCGAGTATTGACTTGTTCTGCTTATAACGTCTGAACAAATGATCGTAGTGAGCGTAATAGTTTTGCATATTAATCAGCATTTTGCATGCTACAAGAATATATCGATTTCACTAGTTGGTGGTTGAGAACCATATTGGTCCGCCCTCGAAAATTAACTTGAACTGCTTATAATTTCTGAACAATTGATCGTAGAGAACACAATTATTTGCATTTCAATGAAACATGTTGTATGCTACAAGAATATGTCGGTTTCACTAGTTATTGTTTGAGAACCATTTTGGCCCGCCCGCCAAAACTAACTTCAACTCCATAAAACTTCTGAACAAATGATCGTAGACAGCGCAATAATTTTGCATATTAATCAGCATGTTTCATGCTACAAGAATATATCGATTTCATTAGTTGTTGGTTGAGAACCATATTGGGCCGCCCGCGAAAATTAACTTGAACTGTTTATAACTTCTGAACAAATGAACCTAGAGAGCATAATAAATTTGCATATTAATCAGCATGTTGCATGCTACAAGAATATATCGATTTCAATAGTTGTTGTTTGAGAACCATATTGGCCCGCCCGCGAAAATCAACTTGAACTGCTTATAACTCCTGAACAATTGATCGTAGAGAACACAATTATTTGCATTTTATTGAAACATGTTGATTGCTACAAGAATATGTCGGTTTCACTAGTTTTTTTAGAAAATCATTTTGGCCCGCCAGCGAGTATTAACTTGAACTGTTTATAACTTCTGAACAAATGATCGTAGTGAGCGTAATAATTTTGCATATTAATCAGCATGTTGCATGCTACAAGAATATATCCATTTCATTAGTTGTTGGTTGAAATCCATATTTGCCCGCCCGCGAAAATAAATTTGAACTGCTTATAACTCCTGAACAATTGATCGTAGAGAACACAATTATTTGCATTTTAATGAAACATGTTGAATGCTACAAGAATATGTCGGTTTCACTAGTTTTTTTAGAAAATCATTTTGGCCCGCCCGCGAGTATTAAAATGAACTGCTTATAACTTCTGAACAAATGATCCTAGAGAGCGTAATAAATTTGTATATTAATCAGCATGTTGCATGCTACAAGAATATATCGATTTCACAAGTTGTTGGATGAAATCCATATTTGCCCGCTCGCGAAAATAAATTTGAACTGCTTATAACTCCTGAACAAATGATCGTAGAAAACACAATTATTTGCATTTTAATGAAACATGTTGAATGCTACAAAAATATGTCGGTTTCACTAGTTGTTTTTAGAAAACCATTTTGGCCCGCCCGCTAAAACTAACTTCAATTCCTTATAACTTCTGAACAATCGATCGTAGAAAGCGTAATAATTTTGCATATTAATCAGCATGTTGCATGCTTCAAGAATATATCGATTTCAGTAGTTGTTGGTTGAGAACCATATTGGCCTGTCCGAGAGTATTAACTTGAACTGTTTATAACTTCTGAACAAATGAACCTAGAGAGCATAATAAATTTGCATATTAATCAGCATGTTGCATGCTAAAAGAATATATCGATTTCAATAGTTGTTGTTTGAGAACCATATTGGCCCGCCCGCGAAAATTAACTTGAACTGCTTATAACTTCTGAACAATTGATCGTAGAGAACACAATTATTTTCATTTCAATCAAACATGTTGTATGCTACAAGAATGTGTCGGTTTCACTAGTTATTGTTTGAGAAACATTTTGGCCCGCCCGCCAAAACTAACATCAACTCCTTATAACTTCTGATCAAATTATCGTAGAGAGCGTTATAATTTTGCATATTAATCAGCATGTTGCATGCTACAAGAATATATCGATTTGATTGCTTGTTGTTTGAGAACCATATTGGTCCGCCCTCGAAAATTAACTTGAACTGCTTATAACTTCTGAACAATTGATCGTAGAGAACACAATTATTTGCATTTTAATGAAACATGTTGATTGCTACAAGAATATGTCGGTTTCACTAGTTTTTTTAGAAAATCATTTTGGCCCGCCCGCGAGTATTAACTTGAACTGTTTATAACTTCTGAACAAATGATCGTAGTGAGCGTAATAATTTTGCATATTAATCAGCATGTTGCATGCTACAAGAATATATCCATTTCATTAGTTGTTGGTTGAGAACCATATTGGCCCGCCCTCGAAAATTAACTTGAACTGCTTATAACTTCTGAACAATTGATCGTAGAGAACACAATTATTTTCATTTCAATCAAACATGTTGTATGCTACAAGAATGTGTCGGTTTCACTAGTTATTGTTTGAGAAACATTTTGGCCCGCCCGCCAAAACTAACATCAACTCCTTATAACTTCTGATCAAATTATCGTAGAGAGCGTTATAATTTTGCATATTAATCAGCATGTTGCATGCTACAAGAATATATCGATTTGATTGCTTGTTGTTTGAGAACCATATTGGTCCGCCCGCGAGTATTAAATTGAACTGCTTATAACTTCTGAACAAATGATCTTTGAGAGCGTAATAAATTTTCATATTAATCAGCATGTTGCATGCTACAAGAATATATCGATTTCACTAGTTGTTGCTTGAGAACCATATTGGCCCGCCCGCGGAAATTAATTTGAACTGCTTATAACTTCTGAACAAATAATCGTAGAAAGCGTAATAATTTTTCATATTAATCAGCATGTTGCATGCTACAAGAATATATCGATTTCATTAGTTGTTGTTTGAGAAATATATTGGCCTGCCCGCGAAAATTAACTTGAACTGCTTATAACTTCTGAACAATTGATCGTAGAGCACACAATTATTTGGATTTCAATCAAACATGTTGTATGCTACAAGAATATGTCGGTTTCACTAGTTATTGTTTGAGAACCATTTTGGCCCGCCCGCCAAAACTAACTTCAACTCCTTATATATTCTGAACAAATGATCGTAGAGAGCGTAATAATTTTGCATATTAATCAGCATGTTGCATGCTACAACAATATATCGATTTCATTGGTTGTTGGTTGAGAACCATATTGGCCTGCCCGCGAAAATCAACTTAAACTGTTTATAACTCCTGAACATTTGATCGTAGAGACCACAATTATTTGCATTTTAATGAAACATGTTGAATGCAACAAGAATATGTCGGTTTCACTTGTTGTTTTTAGAAAACCACATTGGCCCGCCCGCGAGTATAAACTTGAACTGTTTACGACTTCTGAACAAATGATCCTAGAGAGCGTAATAAATTTGCATATTAATCAGCATGTTGCATGCTACAAGAATATATCGATTTCACTAGTTGTTGGTTGAGAACCATATTAGCCCGCCCCTGAAAATAAACTTGAACTGCTTATAACTCCTGAAAAATTGATCGTAAAGAACACAATTATTTGCATTTTAAAGAAACATGTTGAATGCTACAAGAATATGTCGGTTTCACTAGTTGTTTTTAGAAAACCATATTGGCCCGCCCGCGAGTATTAACTTGAACTGTTGATAACTTCGGAACAAATGATCCTAGAGAGCGTTATAAATTTGCATATTAATCAGCATGTTGCGTGCTACAAGAATATATCGATTTCACTAGTTTTTGGTTGAGAACCATATTGGCCCGCCCGCGAAAATCAACTTGAACTGCTTATAACTTCTGAACAATTGATCGTAGAGAACACAATTATTTGCATTTTAATGAAACATGTTGAATGCTACAAGAATATGTCGGTTTCACTAGTTGTTATTTGAGAACAATATTGGCCCGTCCGCGAGTATTAAATTGAACTGATTATAAGTTCTGAACAAATGATCGTAGAAAGCTCGATTGTTTTGCATATTAATAAACATGTAGCTAGCTACAAGAATATGTAGATTTCGCTAGTTATTGTTTGATAACCATGTTGGCCCACCCGCGAAAACTAATTCAACTGCTTACAATTTTTGAACAAATGATCGTAGAGAACACAATTATTTGCATTATAATGAAACATGTTGTATGCTACAAGAATATGTCGGTTTTACTATTTGTTTTTGGAACCATATTGGCCCGCCCGCGAGTATTGACTTGTTCTGCTTATAACGTCTGAACAAATGATCGTAGTGAGCGTAATAGTTTTGCATATTAATCAGCATTTTGCATGCTACAAGAATATATTGATTTCACTAGTTGGTGGTTGAGAACCATATTGGTCCGCCCTCGAAAATTAACTTGAACTGCTTATAATTTCTGAACAATTGATCGTAGAGAACACAATTATTTGCATTTCAATGAAACATGTTGTATGCTACAAGAATATGTCGGTTTCACTGGTTATTGTTTGAGAACCATTTTGGCCCGCCCGCCAAAACTAACTTCAACTCCATAAAACTTCTGAACAAATGATCGTAGAGAGCGCAATAATTTTGCATATTAATCAGCATGTTTCATGCTACAAGAATATATCGATTTCATTAGTTGTTGGTTGAGAACCATATTGGCCCGCCCGCGAAAATTAACTTGAACTGTTTATAACTTCTGAACAAATGAACCTAGAGAGCATAATAAATTTGCATATTAATCAGCATGTTGCATGCTACAAGAATATATCGATTTCAATAGTTGTTGTTTGAGAACCATATTGGCCCGCCCGCGAAAATCAACTTGAACTGCTTATAACTCCTGAACAATTGATCGTAGAGAACACAATTATTTGCATTTTAATGAAACATGTTGATTGCTACAAGAATATGTCGGTTTCACTAGTTTTTTTAGAAAATCATTTTGGCCCGCCCGCGAGTATTAACTTGAACTGTTTATAACTTCTGAACAAATGATCGTAGTGAGCGTAATAATTTTGCATATTAATCAGCATGTTGCATGCTACAAGAATATATCCATTTCATTAGTTGTTGGTTGAAATCCATATTTGCCCGCCCGCGAAAATAAATTTGAACTGCTTATAACTCCTGAACAATTGATCGTAGAGAACACAATTATTTGCATTTTAATGAAACATGTTGATTGCTACAAGAATATGTCGGTTTCACTAGTTTTTTTAGAAAATCATTTTGGCCCGCCCGCGAGTATTAAAATGAACTGCTTATAACTTCTGAACAAATGATCCTAGAGAGCGTAATAAATTTGTATATTAATCAGCATGTTGCATGCTACAAGAATATATCGATTTCACAAGTTGTTGGATGAAATCCATATTTGCCCGCCCGCGAAAATAAATTTGAACTGCTTATAACTCCTGAACAAATGATCGTAGAAAACACAATTATTTGCATTTTAATGAAACATGTTGAATGCTACAAAAATATGTCGGTTTCACTAGTGTTTTTAGAAAACCATTTTGGCCCGCCCGCGAGTATTAACTTGAACTGTTTATAACTTCTGAACAAATGATCGTAGTGAGCGTAATAATTTTGCATATTAACCCTCGGATGCATGTGTGGGGTCATTTTGACCCCACTGGCTGTTTATTTCCCGGTATTATAATAAAATCTAAATAAATAATTATGATTTTCTGTGACATCTTACCATGCTACTACAGCTATAGGAACATGTATAAATACATTTCTTACAATTTATTTTAAATTATATTTTTAACGTTTTTTTAACAATACCCCTCCTTTCCATGTGTGGGGTCATGTTGACCCCAACCTGAAAACAGCAGGAAAACATTCATAAAGGGAAATTGATCCTACATATTATGATCAATTATGGCCAAAATTAACTAAATCATCTCAAGGTCAACCACCCACCCTGCCATGACTCACTGCAAAGTGCGCATGCGCAGATGTATTTGGCACGGATCGAGGCCAACTGAGAGAGTTGGGATGCTCCTGTTCGTGAGCTTTCTCTCAACAAATTCTCCAACCCGAAGTACAAAGCAACCTTTTGAGTAAATAGTTTCGATTTTTATCTAAAACTGTCGCAGAATCATGGTACCCGGCGCCTTTCTTACGATTGATGAACAGTTAGTGCCTTTCCGTGGGAGATGCAAGTTCGTGCAATACATACCAAGTAAACCGGCCAAATACGGCATCAAGATCTTCTGGTTGTGCGATGCTCATAACTTTTACGCCAAAGACGGTCTAATCTACTTGGGACGACAGACAGGAGAGCCAGTCCAAAGAACCTTGTCAGCAACGTCGTGAAGAAACTGTGCTACACACTGCGGAACTCTGGAAGAAATATCACAACTGACCAATTCTTCACGTCATGACTTGGCTAACGATCTCCTGTTACAAAATGTAACCATTGTCGGAACAGTAAAGAAAAACTAGCGTGAAATCCCACCTGCACTATCCAATATCAAGACAAGACAGCCTTGCACATCACAATTCGGCTTCCACAAAAATGAGATCCTGGTAAGCTACGTGCCGAAGAAAAACAAGAATGTCATTCTACTCAGCACCATGCATCATGAGATACACATAGTTGATGATGATTCTAAGAAGAAGCCAGAAATCATAAAGTTTTACAACCAAACAAAGAGTGGAGAGTGGAATGGATGCCATGGACAAACTGGTTCAAACGTACACCTGCAGAACACAAGACACTTCGATGGCCAATGGCCTGCTTCTATAATGTAATAAATGTAGGCGTTCTCAATCAATACACATGCTACTTGTCACAGCATTCTGATTACCATCCAGGCGTCAGTCACAGACGCCGTATGTTCCTTATCGAGTTGGCGAATGAGTTGATTTTTCCTCACATGCGGGTGAGGTGCCAAAGCTTGTACCTGAAGAAACCAGTAACCGAGGCAATAAAACTTTGCGGCGTAGTATTGCAGGCACAGAGACTGGAGGAAAGATCTTCAAAGAAAAGAGTAAGATGACAGGTCTGCACAAGAAAAGAGGACAGGAAAACGACGGAACGTTGCCGAAGATGTGGGAAACCTGTGTGCAGGTCCACAGCAATGTGACTGTGGTGTGCTCAGAATGCGAGTGAGGTGTATTTAATTGCCATGAGAGGCCGGCGCATTTTTTTTATTTTTATTTTTTTAAAATTTATTTGCTCTAGATAAAATAATATTTAGTGCTGTATTGTGTTATCTCTAAAATACTGTTTCTCAGGTCAACTGAAGTTCTGATAATTGCGAGAGAAGTGTAACTACAATTAATATGTAGAACAGTGAATTGTCAATAAATTGTTATTTTTGAGGGGGGCTTAAATAATAATAATAAAAAGGTAAGTGTCTCCTATGTTATATTCAGATAAATTATTGATCAATAAACCATATTAGCTGAACTATTTACTCTGTCGTACTTATTTCAATGTATAATTGCATTGGGGTCAAATTGACCCCACATATGTAAAGTTGTAAAAAAAAAGTGACATGCATCCGAGGGTTAATCAGCATGTTGCATGCTTCAAGAATATATCGATTTCAGTAGTTGTTGGTTGAGAACCATATTGGCCTGTCCGAGAGTATTAACTTGAACTGTTTATAACTTCTGAACAAATGAACCTAGAGAGCATAATAAATTTGCATATTAATCAGCATGTTGCATGCTACAAGAATATATCGATTTCAATAGTTGTTGTTTGAGAACCATATTGGCCCGCCCGCGAAAATCAACTTGAACTGCTTATAACTCCTGAACAATTGATCGTAGAGAACACAATTATTTGCATTTTAATGAAACATGTTGAATGCTACAAGAATATGTCGGTTTCACTAGTTTTTTTAGAAAATCATTTTGGCCCGCCCGCGAGTATTAACTTGAACTGTTTATAACTTCTGAACAAATGATCGTAGTGAGCGTAATAATTTTGCATATTAATCAGCATGTTGCATGCTACAAGAATATATCCATTTCATTAGTTGTTGGTTGAGAACCATATTGGCCCGCCCTCGAAAATTAACTTGAACTGCTTATAACTTCTGAACAATTGATCGTAGAGAACACAATTATTTTCATTTCAATCAAACATGTTGTATGCTACAAGAATGTGTCGGTTTCACTAGTTATTGTTTGAGAAACATTTTGGCCCGCCCGCCAAAACTAACTTCAACTCCTTATAACTTCTGATCAAATTATCGTAGAGAGCGTTATAATTTTGCATATTAATCAGCATGTTGCATGCTACAAGAATATATCAATTTGATTGCTTGTTGTTTGAGAACCATATTGGTCCGCCCGCGAGTATTAAACTGAACTGCTTATAACTTCTGAACAAATGATCTTTGAGAGCGTAATAAATTTTCATATTAATCAGCATGTTGCATGCTACAAGAATATATCGATTTCACTAGTTGTTGCTTGAGAACCATATTGGCCCGCCCGCGGAAATTAATTTTAACTGCTTATAACTTCTGAACAAATAATCGTAGAAAGCGTAATAATTTTTCATATTAATCAGCATGTTGCATGCTACAAGAATATATCGATTTCATTAGTTGTTGTTTGAGAAATATATTGGCCTGCCCGCGAAAATTAACTTGAACTGCTTATAACTTCTGAACAATTGATCGTAGAGCACACAATTATTTGCATTTCAATCAAACATGTTGTATGCTACAAGAATATGTCGGTTTCACTAGTTATTGTTTGAGAACCATTTTGGCCCGCCCGCCAAAACTAACTTCAACTCCTTATATATTCTGAACAAATGATCGTAGAGAGCGTAATAATTTTGCATATTAATCAGCATGTTGCATGCTACAACAATATATCGATTTCATTGGTTGTTGGTTGAGAACCATATTGGCCTGCCCGCGAAAATCAACTTAAACTGTTTATAACTCCTGAACATTTGATCGTAGAGACCACAATTATTTGCATTTTAATGAAACATGTTGAATGCAACAAGAATATGTCGGTTTCACTTGTTGTTTTTAGAAAACCACATTGGCCCGCCCGCGAGTATTAACTTGAACTGGTTATGACTTCTGAACAAATGATCCTAGAGAGCGTAATAAATTTGCATATTAATCAGCATGTTGCATGCTACAAGAATATATCGATTTCACTAGTTGTTGGTTGAGAACCATATTAGCCCGCCCCTGAAAATAAACTTGAACTGCTTATAACTCCTGAAAAATTGATCGTAGAGAACACAATTATTTGCATTTTAAAGAAACATGTTGAATGCTACAAGAATATGTCGGTTTCACTAGTTGTTTTTAGAAAACCATATTGGCCCGCCCGCGAGTATTAACTTGAACTGTTGATAACTTCGGAACAAATGATCCTAGAGAGCGTAATAAATTTGCATATTAATCAGCATGTTGCGTGCTACAAGAATATATCGATTTCACTAGTTTTTGGTTGAGAACCATATTGGCCCGCCCGCGAAAATCAACTTGAACTGCTTATAACTTCTGAACAATTGATCGTAGAGAACACAATTATTTGCATTTTAATGAAACATGTTGAATGCTACAAGAATATGTCGGTTTCACTAGTTGTTATTTGAGAACAATATTGGCCCGTCCGCGAGTATTAAATTGAATTGATTATAAGTTCTGAACAAATGATCGTAGAAAGCTCGATTGTTTTGCATATTAATAAACATGTAGCTAGCTACAAGAATATATAGATTTCGCTAGTTATTGTTTGATAACCATGTTGGCCCACCCGCGAAAACTAATTCAACTGCTTACAATTTTTGAACAAATGATCGTAGAGAACACAATTATTTGCATTATAATGAAACATGTTGTATGCTACAAGAATATGTCGGTTTTACTATTTGCTTTCTGGAACCATATTGGCCCGCCCGCGAGTATTGACTTGTTCTGCTTATAACGTCTGAACAAATGATCGTAGTGAGCGTAATAGTTTTGCATATTAATCAGCATTTTGCATGCTACAAGAATATGTCGGTTTCACTAGTTATTGTTTGAGAACCATTTTGGCCCGCCCGCCAAAACTAACTTCAACTCCATAAAACTTCTGAACAAATGATCGTAGAGAGCGCAATAATTTTGCATATTAATCAGCATGTTTCATGCTACAAGAATATATCGATTTCATTAATTGTTGGTTGAGAACCATATTGGCCCGCCCGCGAAAATTAACTTGAACTGCTAATAACTTCTGAACAATTGATCGTAGCGAACACAATTATTTGCATTTTAATGAAACATGTTGAATGCTTCAAGAATATGACGTTTCACTATTGTTGTTTGAGAACCATATTGGCCCGCCGGCATGTATTAAAATGAACTGCTTATAACTTCTGAACAAATGATCCTAGAGAGCGTAATAAATTTGCATATTAATCAGCATGTTGCATGCTACAAGAATATATCGATTTCACAAATTGTTGGATGAGATCCATATTGGCCCGCCCGCGAAAATCAACTTGAACTGCTTATAACTCCTGAACAATTGATCGTAGAAAACACAATTATTTGCATTTTAATGAAACATGTTGAATGCTACAAAAATATGTCGGTTTCACTAGTTGTTTTTAGAAAACCATTTTGGCCGGCCCGCTAAAACTAACTTCAACTCCTTATAACTTCTGAACAATTGATCGTAGAAAGCGTAATAATTTTGCATATTAATCAGCATGTTGCATGCTACAAGAATATATCGATTTCACTAGTTGTTGGTTTAGAACCATATTGGCCGGCCCGCGAAAATCAACTTGAACTGCTTATATCTCCTGAACAATTGATCGTAGAAAACACAATTATTTGCATTTTAATGAAACATGTTGATTGCTACAAGAATATGTCGGTTTCACTAGTTTTTTTAGAAAACCATTTTGGCCCGCCCGCGAGTATTAACTTGAACTGTTTATAACTTCTGAAGAAATGATCTTAGTGAGCGTAATAATTTTGCATATTAATCAGCAGGTTGCATGCTACAAGAATATATCCATTTCACTAGTTGTTGGTTGAGAACCATATTGGCCCGCCCTCGAAAATTAACTTGAACTGCTTTTAACTTCTGAACAATTGATCGTAGAGAACACAATTATTTGCATTTCAATCAAACATGTTGTATACTACAAGAATATGTCGGTTTCACTAGTTATTGTTTGATAACTTTTTGTCCCGCCCGCCAAAACTAACTTCAACTCCTTATAACTTCAGAACAAATGTTAGTAGAGAGCTCAATAATTTTGCATATTAATCAGCATGTTGCATGCTTCAAGAATATGTCGGTTTCACTAGTTGTTGGTTGAGAACCATATTGGCCCGCCCGCGAAAATTAATTTGAACTGCTTATAACTTCTGAACAAATAATCGTAGAAAGCGTAATAATTTTGCATATTAATCAGCATGTTGCATGATACAAGAATATGTCGGTTTCACTAGTTGTTATTAGAAAACCAATTTGGCCCACCTGCCAAAACTAATTTCAACTCCTTATAACTTCTGAACAATTGATCGTAGAAAGCGTAATAATTTTGCATATTAAACAGCATGTTGCGTGCTTCAAGAATATATCGATTTCATTAGTTTTTGGTTGAGAACCATATTAGCCCGCCCGCGAAAATCAATTTGAACTGCTTATAACTCCTTAACAATTGATCGTAGAGCACACAATTATTTGAATTTTAATGAAACATGTTGAATGCTGCAAGAATATGTCGGTTTCACTAGTTGTTTTTAGAAAATCATATTGGCCCGTCCGAGAGTATTAACTTGAACTGTTTATAACTTCTGAACAAATGATCCTAGAGACCGTAATAAACTTGCATATTAATCAGCATGTTGCATGCTACAAGTATATATCGATTTCACTAGTTGTTTTTAGAAAACCATATTGGCCAGCCCGCGAGTATTAACTTGAATTGCTTATAACTTCTGAACAAATGATCGTAGAGAGCTTAAAAAATTTGCATATTAATCAGCATGTTGCATGCTACAAGAATATATCGATTTCACTAGTTGTTGGTTGAAAAACACATTGGCCTGCCCGCGAAAAGCAACTTCAACTGCTTATAACTCCTGAACAATTGATCGTAGAGATCACAATTATTATCATTTTAATCTAACATGTTGTATGCTACAAGAATATGTCGGCGTCACTAGTTATTGTTTGAGAACCATTTTGGCCCGCCCGCCAAAACTAACTTCAATTCCTTATAACTTCTGAACAAATGATCGTAGAAAGCGTTATAATTTTGCATATTAATCAGCATGTTGCATGCTACAAGAATATATCGATTTCATTGGTTGTTGGTTGAGAACCATATTAGCCCGCCCGCGAAAATTAACTTGAACTTTTTATAACTTCTGAACAATTGATCGTAGCGAACACAATTATTTGCATTTTTATGAAACATGTTGAATGCTTCAAGAACATGTCGGTTTCACTAATTGTTGTTTGAGAACCATATTGGATCGCCCGCGAATATGAAATTGAACTGCTTATAACTTCTGAACAAATGATCTTAGAGAGCGTAATAAATTTGCATATTAATCAGCATGTTTCATGCTACAAGAATATATCGATATCACTAGTTGTTGGTTGAGAACCATATTGGCCCGCCCGCGAAAATTAATTTGAACTGCTTATAACTACTGAACAAATAATCGTAGAAAGTGTAATAATTTTTCATATTAATCAGCATGTTCCATGCTACAAGAATATATCGATTTCACTAGTTGTTGTTTGAGAAGTATATTGGCCTGCCCGCGAAAATTAACTTGAACTGCTTATAACTTCTGAACAATTGATTGTAGAGCACACAATTATTTGGATTTCAATCAAACATGTTGTATGCTACAAGAATATGTCGGTTTCACTAGTTATTGTTTGAGAATCATTTTGGCCCGCCCGCCAAAACTAACTTCAACTCCTTATAATTTCTGAACAAATGATCGTAGAGAGCGTAATAATTTTGCATATCAATCAGCATGTTGCATGCTACAAGAATATATCGATTTCATTGGTTGTTGGTTGAGAACCATATTGGCCCGCCCGCGAAAATCAACTTGAACTGCTTATAACTCCTGAACAATTGATCGTAGAGACCACAATTAATAGCATTTTAATCAAACATGTTGTATGCAACAAGAATATGTCGGTTTCACTAGTTGTTTTTAGAAAACCATATTGGCCCGCCCACGAGTATTAACTTGAACTGTTTATAACTTCTGAACAAATGATCCTAGAGAGCGTAATAAATTTGCATATTAATCAGCATGTTGCATGCTACAAGAATATATCGATTTCACTAGTTGTAGGTTGAGAACCATATTGGCCCGCCCGCGAAAATCAACTTGAACTACTTATAACTCCTGAACAATTGATCGTAGAGACCACAATTATTTGCATTTTAATGAAACATGTTGAATGCAACAAGAATATGTCGGTTTCACTAGTTATTGTTTGAGAACCTTTTTGTCCCGCCCGCAAAACTAACTTCAACTCCTTATAACTTCTGAACAAATTATCATAGAGAGCTTAATAATTTTGCATATTAATCAACATGTTGCATGCTACAAGAATATATCGATTTCATTAGTTGTTGGTTGAGAACCATATTTACCCGCCCGCGGAAATTAACTTGAACTGCTTATAACTTCTGAACAATTGATCGTAGCGAACACAATTATTTGCATTTTAATGAAACATGTTGAATGCTTCAAGAATATGTCGGTTTCACTAGTTGTTGTTTGAGAACCATATTGGCCCGCCCGCGAGTATTAAATTGAACTGCTTATAACTTCTGAACAAATGATCTTAAAGAGCGTAATACATTTGCATATTAATCAGCATGTTGCATGATACAAGAATATATCGATTTCACTAGTTGTTGGTTGAGAACCATATTGGCCCGCCCGCGAAAATTAATTTGAACTGCTTATAACTTCTGAACAAATAATCGTAGAAAGCGTAATAATTTTGCATATTAATCAGCATCTTGCATGCTACAAGAATATATCGATTTCACTAGTTGTTGTTTGAGAAATATATTGGCCTGCCCGCGAAAATTAACTTGAACTGCTTATAACTTCTGAACAATTGATCGTAGAGCACACAATTATTTGCATTTTAATGAAAAATTTTGAATGCTACAAGAATATGTCGGTTTCACTAGTTGTTTATAGAAAACCATATTAGCCCGCGAGTATTAACTTGAACTGTTTATGACTTCTGAACAAATGATCCTAGAGAGCGTAATAAATTTGCATATTAATCAGCATGTTGCATGCTACGAGAATATATCGATTTCACTTGTTGTTTGTTGAGAACCATATTGGCCCGCCCGCGAAAATCAACTTGGATTGCTTATAACTCCTGAACAATTGATCGTAGAGACTACAATTATTTGCACTTTAATGAAACATATTGAATGCTACAAGAATATGTCGGTTTCACTAGTTGTTTTTAGAAAACCATATTGGCCCGCCCGCGAGTATTAAGATGAACTGTTTATAACTTCTGAACAATTGATCGCAGAGAACACAATTATTTGCATTTCAATCAAACATATTGTATGCTACAAGAATATGTCGGTTTCACTAGTTATTGTTTGAGAACCATTTTGGCCCGTCCGCCAAAACTAACTTCAACTCCTTATAACTTCTGAAGAAATGATCGTAGAGAGCGTAATAATTTTGCATATTAATCAGCATGTTGCATGCTACAAAAATATATCGATTTCATTGGTTGTTGGTTGAGAACCATATTGTCCCGCCCGCGAAAATCAACTTGAACTGCTTATAACTCCTGAACAATTGATCGTAGAGACCACAATTAATAGCATTTCAATCAAACATGTTGTATGCAACAAGAATATGTCGGTTTCACTAGTTGCTTTTAGAAAACCATATTGGCCTGCCCGCGAGTATTAACTTGAACTGTTTATAACTTCTGAACAAATGATCCTAGAGAGCGTAATAAATTTGCATATTAATCAGCATGTTGCATGCTACAAGAATATATCGAAATCACTAGTTGTTGGTTGAGAACCATATTGGCCCGCCCGCGAAAATCAACTTGGATTGCTTATAACTCCTGAACAATTGATCGTAGAGACCACAATTATTTGCCTTTTAATGAAACATGTTGAATGCAACAAGAATATGTCGGTTTCATTAGTTGTTTTTAGAAAACCACATTGGCCCGCCCGCGAGTATTAACTTGAACTGTTTATGACTTCTGAACAAATGATCCTAGAGAGCGTAATAAATTTGCATATTAATCAGCATGTTGCATGCTACAAGAATATATCGATTTCACTAGTTGTTTGTTGAGAACCATATTGGCCCGCCCGCGAAAATCAACTTGGATTGCTTATAACTCCTGAACAGTTGATCGTAGAGACTACAATTATTTGCACTTTCATGAAACTTGTTGAATGCAACAAGAATATGTCGGTTTCACTAGTTGTTTTTAGAAAACCACATTGGCCCGCCCGCGAGTATTAACTTGAACTGTTTATGACTTCTGAACAAATGATCCTAGAGAGCGTAATAAATTTGCATATTGATCAGCATGTTGCATGCTACAAGAATATATCGATTTCACTAGTTGTTTGTTGAGAACCATATTGGCCCGCCCGCGAAAATCAACTTGGATTGCTTATAACTCCTGAACAATTGATCGTAGAGACTACAATTATTTGCACTTTAATGAAACATATTGAATGCTACAAGAATATGTCGGTTTCACTAGTTGTTTTTAGAAAACCATATTGGCCCGCCCGCGAGTATTAAGATGAACTGTTTATAACTCCTGAACAATTGATCGTAGAGACCACAATTATTTGCACTTTCATGAAACTTGTTGAATGCAACAAGAATATGTCGCTTTCACTAGTTGTTTTTAGAAAACCACATTGGCCCGCCCGCGAGTATTAACTTGAACTGTTTATGACTTCTGAACAAATGATCCTAGAGAGCGTAATAAATTTGCATATTAATCAGCATGTTGCATGCTACAAGAATATATCGATTTCACTAGTTGTTTGTTGAGAACCATATTGGCCCGCCCGCGAAAATCAACTTGGATTGCTTATAACTCCTGAACAATTGATCGTAGAGACTACAATTATTTGCAATTTAATGAAATATATTGAATGCTACAAGAATATGTCGGTTTCACTAGTTGTTTTTAGAAAACCATATTGGCCCGCCCGCGAGTATTAAGATGAACTGTTTATAACTTCTGAACAATTGATCGTAGAGACCACAATTAATAGCATTTCAATCAAACATGTTGTATGCAACAAGAATATGTCGGTTTCATTAGTTATTGTTTGAGAACCATTTTGGCCCGCCCGCCAAAACTAACTTCAACTCCTTATAACTTCTGAAGAAATGTTCGTAGAGAGCGTAATAATTTTGCATATTAATCAGCATGTTGCATGCTACAAAAAAATATCGATTTCATTGGTTGTTGGTTGAGAACCATATTGTCCCGCCCACGAAAATCAACTTGAACTGCTTATAACTCCTGAACAATTGATCGTAGAGACCACAATTAATAGCATTTCAATCAAACATGTTGAATGCTACAAGAATATGTCGGTTTCACTAGTTGTTTTTAGAAAACCATATTGGCCCGCCCGCGAGTATTAACTTGAACTGTTTATAACTTCGGAACAAATGATCCTAGAGAGCGTAATAAATTTGCATATTAATCAGCATGTTGCATGCTACAAGAATATATCGATTTCACTAGTTTTTGGTTGAGAAACATATTGGCCCGCCCGCGAAAATCAAATTGAACAGCATATAACTTCTGAACAATTGATCGTAGAGAACACAATTATTTGCATTTTAATGAAACATGTTGAATGCTACAAGAATATGTCGGTTTCACTAGTTGTTATTTGAGAACAATATTGGCCCGTCCGCGAGTATTAAATTGAACTGCTTATCAGTTCTGAACAAATGATCGTAGAAAGCTCGATTGTTTTGCATATTAATAAACATGTAGCTAGCTACAAGAATATATAGATTTCACTAGTTATTGCTTGAGAACCATGTTGGCCCACCCGCGAAACCTAATTCAACTACTTACAATTTGTGAACAAATGATCGTAGAGAACACAATTATTTGCATTTTAATGAAACACGTTGTATGCTACAAGAATATGTCGGTTTTACTATTTGTTTTTTAGAACCATATTGGCCCGGCCTCGAGTATTGACTTGTTCTGCTTATAAAGTCTGAACAAATGATCGTATTGAGCGTAATAGTTTTGCATATTAATCAGCATTTTGCATGCTAGAAGAATATATCGATTTCACAAGTTGTTGGTTGAGAACCATATTGGTCCGCCCTCGAAACTTAACTTGAACTGCTTATAACTTCTGAACAATTGATCGTAGAGAACACAATTATTTGCATTTCAATCAAACATGTTGTATGCTACAAGAATATGTCGGTTTCACTAGTTATTGTTTGAGAACCATTTTGGCCCGCCCGCCAAAACTAACTTCAACTCCTTATAACTTCTGAACAAATGATAGTAGAGAGCGCAATCATTTTGCGTATTAATCAGCATGTTTCATGCTACAAGAATATATCGATTTCATTAGTTGTTGGTTGAGAACCATATTGGCCCGCCCGCGAAAATTAACTTGAACTGCTAATAACTTCTGAACAATTGATCGTAGCGAACACAATTATTTGCATTTTAATGAAACATGTTGAATGCTTCAAGAATATGACGGTTTCACTTGTTGTTGTTTGAGAACCATATTGGCCCGCCCGCGAGTATTAAAATGAACTGCTTATAACTTCTGAACAAATGATCCTAGAGAGCGTAATAAATTTGCATATTTATCAGCATGTTGCATGCTACATGAATATATCGATTTCACAAGTTGTTGGATGAGATCCATATTGGCCCGGCCGCGAAAATCAACTTGAACTGCTTATAACTCCTGAACAATTGGTCGTAGAAAACACAATTATTTGCATTTTAATGAAACATGTTGAATGCTACAAAAATATGTCGGTTTCACTAGTAGTTTTTAGAAAACCTTTTTGGCCCGCCCGCTAAAACTAACTTCAACTCCTTATAACTTCTGAACAATTGATCGTAGAAAGCGTAATAATTTTGCAAATTAATCAGCATGTTACATGCTACAAGAATATATCGATTTCATTAGTTGTTGGTTGAGAACCATATTGGCCCGTCCGAGAGTATTAACTTGAACTGTTTATAACTCCTGAACAATAGATCGTAGAGAGCACAATTATTTGCATTTTAATGAAACATGTTGAATGCTACAAGAATATGTCGGTTTCACTAGTTGTTTTTAGAAAACCATTTTGGCCCACCCGCCAAAACTAATTTCAACTCCTTATAACTTCTGAACAATTGATCGTAGAAAGCCTAATAATTTTGCATATTAAACAGCATGTTGCATGCTACAAGAATATATCGATTTTATTAGTTTTTGGTTGAGAACCATATTGGCCCGCCTGCGAAAATCAAATTGAACTGCTTATAACTCCTGAACAATTGATCGTAGAGCACACAATTATTTGCATTTTAATGAAACATGTTGAATGCTACAAGAATCTGTCAGTTTCACTAGTTGTTTTTAGAAATCCATATTGGCCCGTCCGAGAGTATTAACTTGAACTGTTTATAACTTCTGAACAAATGATCCTAGAGAGCGTAATAAATTTGCATATTAATCAGCATGTTGCATGCTACAAGAATATATCGATTTCACTAGTTGTTGGTTGAGAACCACATTGGCCGGCCGCGAAAATCAACTTTAACTGCTTATAACTCCTGAACAATTGATCGTAAACAACACAATTATTTGCATTTTAATGAAACATGTTGTTTGCTACAAGAATATGTCAGTTTCACTAGTTGTTATTTGAGAACCGTATTTTCCCGCCCGCGAGTATTAAATTGAACTGCTTATAACTTCTGAAAAAATGATCGTAGAGAGCGTAATAAATTTGCATATTAATCAGCATGTTGCATGCTACAAGAATATATCGATTTCACTAGTTGTTGGTTGAGAACCATATTGGCCCGCCCGCGAAAATTAATTTGAACTGCTTATAACTTCTGAACAAATAATCGTAGAAAGCGTAATAATTTTTCATATTAATTAGCATGTTGCATGCTACAAGAATATATCGATTTCACTAGTTGTTGTTTGAGAAATACATTTTCCTGCCCGCGAAAATTAACTTGAACTGCTTATAACTTCTGAACAATATTGTAAAGCACACAATTATTTGCATTTCAATCAAACATGTTGGTTGCTACAAGAATATGTCGGTTTCACTAGTTATTGTTTGAGAACCATTTTCGCCCGCCCGCCAAAACTAAATTCAACTCCTTATAACTTCTGAACAAATGATCGTAGAGAGCGTTATAATTTTGCATATCAATCAGCATGTTGCATGCTACAAGATTATATCGTTTTCACAAGTTGTTGGTTGAGAACCATATTGGCCCGCCCTAGAAAATTAACTTGAACTGCTTATAACTTCTGAACAATTGATCGTAGAGACCACAATTATTTGCATTTTAATGAAACATGTTGAATGCAACAAGAATATGTCGGTTTCACTAGTTGTTTTTAGAAAACCACATTTGCCCGTCCGCGAGTATTAACTTGAACTGCTTATGACTTCTGAACAAATGATCCTAGAGGGCGTAATAAATTTGCATATTAATCAGCATGTTGCATGCTACAAGAATATATCGATTTCATTAGTTTTTGGTTGAGAACCATATTGGCCCGCCCTCGAAAATCAACTTGAACTGCGTATAACTTCTGAACAATTGATCGTAGAGAACACAATTATTTGCATTTTAATGAAACATGTTGAATGCTACAAGAATATGTCGGTTTCACTAGTTGTTATTAGAGAACAATATTGGCCCGTCCGCGAGTATTAAATTGAACTGCTTATAAGTTCTGACAAATGACCGTAGAAAGCTCGATTGTTTTGCTTATTAATAGACATGTAGCTAGCTACAAGAATATATATAAATTTCACTAGTTATTGTTTGAGAACCATGTTGGCCCACCCGCGAAAACTAATTCAACTGCTTACAATTTCTGAACAAATGATCGTAGAGAACACAATTATTTGCATTTTAATGAAACATGTTGTATGCTACAAGTATTTGTCGGTTTTACTATTTGTTTTTTAGAACCATATTGGCCCGCCCGCGAGTATTGAATTGTTCTGCTTATAACGTCTGAACAAATGATCGTAGTGAGCGTAATAGTTTTGCATATTAATCAGCATTTTGCATGCTACAAGAATATATCGATTTCACTAGTTGTTGGTTGAGAACCATATTGGTCCGCCCTCGAAAATTAACTTGAACTGCTTATAACTTCTGAACAATTGATCGTAGAGAACACAATTATTTGCATTTCAATCAAACATGTTGTATGCTACAAGAATATGTCGGTTTCACTAGCTATTGTTTGAGAACCATTTTGGCCCGCCCGCCAAAACTAACTTAAACTCCTTATAACTTCTGAACAAATGATCGTAGAGAGCGCAATAATTTTGCATATTAATCAGCATATTTCATGCTACAAGAATATATCGATTTCATTAGTTGTTGGTTGAGAACCATATTGGCCCGCCCGCGGAAATTAACTTGAACTGTTTATAACTTCTGAACAATTGATCGTAGAGAGCTTAATAATTTTGCATATTAATCAGCATGTTGCATGTTACAAGAATATATCCATTTCACTAGTTGTTGGTTGAGAACCACATTGGCCCGCCCTCGAAAATTAACTTGAACTGCTTATAACTTCTGAACAATTGATCGTAGAGAACACAATTATTTGCATTTCAATCAAACATGTTGTATACTACAAGAATATGTCGGTTTCACTAGTTATTGTTTGAGAACATTTTTGTCCCGCCCGCCAAAACTAACTTCAACTCCTTATGACTTCTGAACAAATGATCGTAGAGAGCTTAATAATTTTGCATATTAATCAGCATGTTGCATGCTACAAGAATATATCGATTTCATTAGTTTTTGGTTGAGAACCATATTGGCCCGCCCTCGAAAATCAACTTGAACTGCGTATAACTTCTGAACAATTGATCGTAGAGAACACAATTATTTGCATTTTAATGAAACATGTTGAATGCTACATGAATATGTCGGTTTCACTAGTTGTTATTAGAGAACAATATTGGCCCGTCCGCGAGTATTAAATTGAACTGCTTATAAGTTCTGACAAATGACCGTAGAAAGCTCGATTGTTTTGCATATTAATAAACATGTAGCTAGCTACAAGAATATTTAAATTTCACTAGTTATTGTTTGAGAACCATGTTGGCCCACCCGCGAAAACTAATGCAACTGCTTATAATTTCTGAACAAATGATCGTAGAGAACACAATTATTTGCATTTTAATGAAACATGTTGTATGCTTCAAGAATTTGTCGGTTTTGCTATTTGTTTTTTAGAACCATATTGGCCCGCCCGCGAGTATTGACTTGTTCTGCTTATAACGTCTGAACAAATTATCGTAGTGAGCGTAATAGTTTTGCATATTAATCAGCATTTTGCATGCTACAAGAATATATCGATTTCATTAGTTGTTGGTTGAGAACCATATTGGCCCGCCCGCGGAAATTAACTTGAACTGCTTATAACTTCTGAACAATTGATCGTAGAGAGCTTAATAATTTTGCATATTAATCAGCATGTTGCATGCTACAAGAATATATCCATTTCACTAGATGTTGGTTGAGAACCACATTGGCCCGCCCTCGAAAATTAACTTGAACTGCTTATAACTTCTGAACAATTGATCGTAGAGAACACAATTATTTGCATTTCAATCAAACATGTTGTATACTACAAGAATATGTCTATTTCACTAGTTATTGTTTGAGAACCTTTTTGTCCCGCCCGCCAAAACTAACTTCAACTCCTTATAACTTCTGAACAAATGATCGTAGAGAGCTTAATAATTTTGCATATTAATCAGCATGTTGCATGCTACAAGAATATATCGATTTCACTAGTTGTTGGTTGAGAACCATATTAGCCCGCCCCTGAAAATCAACTTGAACTGCTTATAACTCCTGAAAAATTGATCGTAGAGAACACAAATATTTGCATTTTAAAGAAACATGTTGAATGATACAAGAATATGTCGGTTTCACTAGTTGTTTTTAGAAAACCATATTGGCCCGCCCGCGAGTATTAACTTGAACTGTTTATAACTTCGGAACAAATGATCCTAGAGAGCGTAATAAATTTGCATATTATTCAGCATGTTGCATGCTACAAGAATATATCGATTTCACTAGTTTTTGGTTGTGAACCATATTGGCCCGCCCGCGAAAATCAACTTGAACTGCTTATAACTTCTGAACAATTGAAGGTAGAGAACACAATTATTTGCATTTCAATCAAACATGTTGTATCCTACAAGAATATGTCGGTTTCACTAGTTATTGTTTGAGAACCTTTTTGTCCCGCCCGCCAAAACTAACTTCAACTCCTTATAACTTCTGAACAAATGATCGTAGAGAGCTTAATAATTTTGCATATTAATCAGCATGTTCCATGCTACAAGAATATATCGATTTCATTAGTTTTTGGTTGAGAACCATATTGGCCAGCCCTCGAAAATCAACTTGAACTGCGTATAACTTCTGAACAATTGATCGTAGAGAACACAATTATTTGCATTTTTATGAAACATGTTGAATGCTACAAGAATATGTCGGTTTCACTAGTTGTTATTTGAGAACAATATTTTCCCGTTCGCGAGTATTAAATTGAACTGCTTATAAGTTCTGAACAAATGATCGTAGAAAGCTCGATTGTTTTGCATATTAATAAACATGTAGCTAGCTACAAGAATATATAGATTTCACTAGTTATTGTTTGAGAACCATGTTGGCCCACCCGCGAAAACTAATGCAACTGCTTACAATTTCTGAACAAATGATCGTAGAGAACACAATTATTTGCATTTTAATGAAACATGTTGTATGCTTCAAGAATTTGTCGGTTTTGGTATTTGTTTTTTAGAACCATATTGGCCCGCCCGCGAATATTGACTTGTTCTGTTTATAACGTCTGAACAAATGATCGTAGTGAGCGTAATAGTTTTGCATATTATTCAGCATGTTGCATGCTACAAGAATATATCGATTTCACTAGTTTTTGGTTGTGAACCATATTGGCCCGCCCGCGAAAATCAACTTGAACTGCTTATAACTTCTGAACAATTGAAGGTAGAGAACACAATTATTTGCATTTTAATGAAACATGTTGAATGCTACAAGAATATGTCGGTTTCACTAGTTGTTATTTGAGAACAATATTGGCCCGTCCGCGAGTATTAAATTGAACTGCTTATAAGTTCTGAACAAATGATCGTAGAAAGCTCGATTGTTTTGCATATTAATAAACATGTAGCTAGCTACAAGAATATATAGATTTCACTAGTTATTGTTTGAGAACCATGTTGGCCCACCCGCGAAAACTAATTCAACTGCTTACAATTTCTGAACAAATGATCGTAGAGAACACAATTATTTGCATTTTAATGAAACATGTTGTAAGCTACAAGAATATGTCGGTTTTACTATTTGTTTTTTAGAACCATATTGGCCCGCCCGCGAGTATTGACTTGTTCTGCTTATAACGTCTGAACAAATGATCGTAGCGAGCGTAATAATTTTGCATATTAATCAGCATTTTGCATGCTTCAAGAATATGTCGATTTCACTAGTTCTTGGTTGAGAACCATTTAGGTCCGCCCTCGAAAATTAACTTGAACTGCTTATAACTTCTGAAAAATTGATCGTAGATAACACAATTATTTGCATTTCAATCAAATATGTTGTATGCTACAAGAATATGTCGGTTTCACTAGTTATTGTTTGAGAACCATTTTGGCCCGCCCGCCAAAACTAACTTCAACTCCTTATAACTTCTGAACAAATGATCGTAGAGAGCGCAATAATATTGCATATTAATCAGCATGTTTCATGCTACAAGAATATATCGATTTCACAAGTTGTTGGATGAGATCCATATTGGCCCGCCCGCGAAAAAAACTTGAACTGCTTATAACTCCTGAACAATTGATCGTAGAGCACACAATTATTTGCATTTCAATCAAACATTTTGTATGCTACAAGAATATGTCGGTTTCACTAGTTATTGTTTGAGAACCATTTTGGGCCGCCCGCCAAAAATAACTTCAACTCCTTATATATTCTAAAAAATGATCGTAGAGAGCGTAATAATTTTGCTTATTAATCAGCATGTTGCATGCTACAACAATATATCGATTTCATTGGTTGTTGGTTGAGAACCATGTTGGCCCGCCCGCGAAAATTAACTTGAACTGCTTATAACTTCTGAACAATTGATCGTAGAGAACACAATTATTTGCATTTCAATCAAACATATTGTATGCTACAAGAATATGTCGGTTTCACTAGCTATTGTTTGAGAACCATTTTGGCCCGCCCGCCAAAACTAACTTCAACTCCTTATAACTTCTGAACAAATGATCGTAGAGAGCGCAATAATTTTGCATATTAATCAGCATGTTGCATGCTACAAAAATATATCGATTTCATTAGTTGTTGGTTGAGAACCATATTGGCCCGCCCACGGAAATTAACTTGAACTGCTTATAACTTCTGAACAATTGATCGTAGAGAGCTTAATAATTTTGCATATTAATCAGCATGTTGCATGCTACAAGAATATATCCATTTCACTAGTTGTTGGTTGAAAACCACATTGTCCCGCCCTCGAAAATTAACTTGAACTGCTTATAACTTCTGAACAATTGATCGTAGAGAACACAATTATTTGCATTTCAATCAAACATGTTGTATCCTACAAGAATATGTCGGTTTCACTAGTTATTGTTTGAGAACCTTTTTGTCCCGCCGCCAAAACTAACTTCAACTCCTTATAACTTCTGAACAAATGATCGTAGAGAGCTTAATAATTTTGCATATTAATCAGCATGTTCCATGCTACAAGAATATATCGATTTCATTAGTTGTTGGTTGAGAACCATATTGGCCCGCCCGCGGAAATTAACTTGAACTGCTTATAACTTCTGAACAATTGATCGTAGAGAGCTTAATAATTTTGCATATTAATCAGCACGTTGCGTGCTACAAGAATATATCCATTTCACTAGTTGTTGGTTGAGAACCACATTGGCCCGCCCTCGAAAATTAACTTGAACTGCTTATAACTTCTGAACAATTGATCGTAGAGAACACAATTATTTGCATTTCAATCAAACATGTTGTATACTACAAGAATATGTCTATTTCACTAGTTATTGTTTGAGAACCTTTTTGTCCCGCCCGCCAAAACTAAATTCAACTCCTTATAACTTCTGAACAAATGATCGTAGAGAGCTTAATAATTTTGCATATTAATCAGCATGTTGCATGCTACAAGAATATATCGATTTCATTAGTTGTTGGTTGAGAACCATATTGGCCCGCCCGCGGAAATTAACTTGAACTGCTTATAACTTCTGAACAATTGATCGTAGCGAACACAATTATTTGCATTTTAATGAAACATGTTGAATGCTTCAAGAATATGTCGGTTTCACTAGTTGTTGTTTGAGAACCATATTGGCCCGCCCGCGAGTAATAAATTGAACTTCTTATAACTTCTGAACAAATGATCTTAGAGAGCGTAATAAATTTGCATATTAATCAGCATGTTGCATGCTACAAGAATATATCGATTTCACTAGTTGTTGGTTGAGAACCATATTGGCCCGCCCGCGAAAATTAATTCGAACTGCTTATAACTTCTAAACAAATAATCGTAGAAAGCGTAATAATTTTGCATATTAATCAGCATGTTGCATGCTACAAGATTATATCGATTTCATTAGTTGTTGTTTGAGAACCATATTGGCCCGCCGCGAAAATTAATTATAACTGCTTATAACATCTGAACAAATAATCTTAGAAAGCGTAATAAATTTGCATATTAATCAGCATGTTGCATGCTACAAGAATATATCGATTTCACTAGTTGTTGCTTGAGAAATATATTGGCCTGCCCCCGAAAATTAATTTGAACTGCTTATAACTTCTGAACAATTGATCGTAGAGCACACAATTATTTGCATTTTAATGTAACATTTTGAATGCTACAAGAATATGTCGGTTTCACTAGTTGTTTTTAGAAAACCATTTTGGTCCACCCGCCAAAACTAATTTCAACTCCTTATAACTTCTGAACAATTGATCGTAGAAAGCGTAATAATTTTGCATATTAAACAGCATGTTGCATGCTACAAGAATATATCGATTTCATTAGTTTTTGGTTGAGAACCATATTGGCCGCCCGCGAAAATCAACTTGAACTGCTTATAACTCCTGAACAATTGATCGTAGAGCACACAATTATTTGCATTTTAATGAAGCATGTTGAATGCTACAAGAATATGTCGGTTTCACTAGTTGTTTTTAGAAAACCATATTGGCCCGTCCGAGAGTATTAACTTATACTGTTTATAACTTCTGAACAAATGATCGTAGAGAACGTAATAAATTTGCATATTAATCAGCATGTTGCATGCTACAAGAATATATCGATTTCACTTTTTGTTGGTTGAGAACCACTTTGGCCGGCCCCGAAAATCAACTTTAACTGCTTATAACTCCTGAACAATTGAACGTAAACAACACAATTATTTGCACTTTAATGAAACATGTTGTTTGCTACAAGAATATCTCAGTTTCACTAGTTGTTATTTGAGAACCATATTGGCCCGCCCGCGAGTATTAAATTGAACTGCTTATAACTTCTGAACAAATGATCGTAGAGAGCGTAAAAAATTTGCATATTAATCAGCATGTTGCATGCTACAAGAATATATCGATTTCACTAGTTGTTGGTTGAAAAACATATTGGCCCGTCCGCGAAAATCAACTTGAACTGCTTATAAATTCTGAACAATTGATCGTAGAGATCACAATTATTATCATTTTAATCTAACATTTTGTATGCTACAAGAATATGTCGGTTTCACTATTTATTGTTTGAGAACCATTTTGGCCCACCAACCAAAACAAACTTCAACTCCTTATAACTTCTGAACAAATGATCGTAGAGAGCGTTATAATTTTGTATATTAATCAGCATGTTGCATGCTACAAGAATATATCGATTTCATTGGTTGTTGGTTGAGAACCATAATGGCCGCCCGCGAAAATTAACTTGAACTGATTATAACTTCTGAACAAATAATCGTAGAAAGCGTAATAATTTTTCATATTAATTAGCAAGTTGCATGCTACAAGAATATATCGATTTCACTAGTTGTTGTTTGAGAAATATATTGGCCTGCCCGCAAAAATTAACTTGAACTGCTTATAACTTCTGAACAATTGATTGTAGGGCACACAATTATTTGCATTTCAATCAAACATGTTGTATGCTAAAAGAATATGTCGGTTTCACTAGTTATTGTTTGAGAACCATTTTGGCCCGCCCGAAAAAACTAACTTCAACTCCTTATAACTTCTGAACAAATGATCGTAGAGAGCGTTATAATTTTGCATATCAATCAGCATGTTGCATGCTACAAGAATATATCGATTTCATTTGTTGTTGGTTGAGAACCATATTGGCCCGCCCGCGAAAATCAACTTTAACTGCTTATAACTCCTGAATAATTGATCGTAGAGACCACAATTAATAGCATTTTAATCAAACATGTTGTATGCAACAAGAATATGTCGGTTTCACTAGTTGTTTTTAGAAAACCATATTGGCCCGCCCGCGAGTATTAACTTGAACTGTTTATAACTTCTGAACAAATGATCCTAGAGAGCGTAATAAATTTGCATATTAATCACCATGTTGCATGCTACAAGAATATATCGATTTCACTAGTTGTTGGTTGAGAACCATATTGGCCCGCCCCTGAAAATCAACTTGAACTGCTTATAACTCCTGAAAAATTTATCGTAGAGAACACAATTATTTGCATTTTAATGAAACATGTTGAATGCTACAAGAATATGTAGGTTTCACTAGTTGTTTTTAGAAAACCATATTGGAACGCCCGCGAGTAATAACTTGAACTGTTTATAACTTCTGAACAATTGATCGTAGCGAACACAATTATTTGCATTTTAATAAAACATGTTGAATGCTTCAAGAATATGTCGGTTTCACTAGTTGTTGTTTGAGAACCATATTGGCCCGCCCGCAAGTATTAAAATGAACTGCTTATAACTTCTGAACAAATGATCCTAGAGAGCGTAATAAATTTGTATATTAATCAGCATGTTGCATGCTACAAGAATATATCGATTTCACAAGTTGTTGGATGAAATCCATATTTGCCCGCCCGCGAAAATAAATTTGAACTGCTTATAACTCCTGAACAAATGATCGTAGAAAACACAATTATTTGCATTTTAATGAAACATGTTGAATGCTACAAAAATATGTCGGTTTCACTAGTTGTTTTTAGAAAACCATTTTGGCCCGCCCGCTAAATCTAACTTCAATTCCTTATAACTTCTGAACAATCGATCGTAGAAAGCGTAATAATTTTGCAAATTAATCAGCATGTTGCATGCTTCAAGAATATATCGATTTCAGTATTTGTTGGTTGAGAACCATATTGGCCTGTCCGAGAGTATTAACTTGAACTGTTTATAACTTCTGAACAAATGAACCTAGAGAGCATAATAAATTTGCATATTAATCAGCATGTTGCATGCTACAAGAATATATCGATTTCAATAGTTGTTGTTTGAGAACCATATTGGCCCGCCCGCGAAAATCAACTTGAACTGCTTATAACTCCTGAACAATTGATCGTAGAGAACACAATTATTTGCATTTTAATGAAACATGTTGATTGCTACAAGAATATGTCGGTTTCACTAGTTTTTTTAGAAAATCATTTTGGCCCGCCCGCGAGTATTAACTTGAACTGTTTATAACTTCTGAACAAATGATCGTAGTGAGCGTAATAATTTTGCATATTAATCAGCATGTTGCATGCTACAAGAATATATCCATTTCATTAGTTGTTGGTTGAGAACCATATTGGCCCGCCCTCGAAAATTAACTTGAACTGCTTATAACTTCTGAACAATTGATCGTAGAGAACACAATTATTTTCATTTCAATCAAACATGTTGTATGCTACAAGAATGTGTCGGTTTCACTAGTTATTGTTTGAGAAACATTTTGGCCAGCCCGCCTAAACTAACTTCAACTCCTTATAACTTCTGATCAAATTATCGTAGAGAGCGTTATAATTTTGCATATTAATCAGCATGTTGCATGCTACAAGAATATATCGATTTGATTGCTTGTTGTTTGAGAACCATATTGGTCCGCCCGCGAGTATTAAATTGAACTGCTTATAACTTCTGAACAAATGATCTTTGAGAGCGTAATAAATTTTCATATTAATCAGCATGTTGCATGCTACAAGAATATATCGATTTCACTAGTTGTTGCTTGAGAACCATATTTGCCCGCCCGCGGAAATTAATTTGAACTGCTTATAACTTCTGAACAAATAATCGTAGAAAGCGTAATAATTTTTCATATTAATCAGCATGTTGCATGCTACAAGAATATATCGATTTCATTAGTTGTTGTTTGAGAAATATATTGGCCTGCCCGCGAAAATTAACTTGAACTGCTTATAACTTCTGAACAATTGATCGTAGAGCACACAATTATTTGCATTTCAATCAAACATGTTGTATGCTACAAGAATATGTCGGTTTCACTAGTTATTGTTTGAGAACCATTTTGGCCCGCCCGCCAAAACTTCCTTCAACTCCTTATATATTCTGAACAAATGATCGTAGAGAGCGTAATAATTTTGCATATTAATCAGCATGTTGCATGCTACAACAATTAATCGATTTCATTGGTTGTAGGTTGAGAACCATATTGGCCTGCCCGCGAAAATCAACTTAAACTGTTTATAACTCCTGAACATTTGATCGTAGAGACCACAATTATTTGCATTTTAATGAAACATGTTGAATGCAACAAGAATATGTCGGTTTCACTTGTTGTTTTTAGAAAACCACATTGGTCCGCCCGCGAGTATTAACTTGAACTGTTTATGACTTCTGAACAAATGAACCTAGAGAGCGTAATAAATTTGCATATTAATCAGCATGTTGCATGCTACAAGAATATATCGATTTCACTAGTTGTTGGTTGAGAACCATATTAGCCCGCCCCTGAAAATAAACTTGAACTGCTTAAAATTGATCGTAGAGAACACAATTATTTGCATTTTAAAGAAACATGTTTAATGCTACAAGAATATATCGGTTTCACTAGTTGTTTTTAGAAAACCATATTGGCCCGCCCGCGAGTATTAACTTGAACTGTTGATAACTTCGGAACAAATGATCCTAGAGAGCGTAATAAATTTGCATATTAATCAGCATGTTGCGTGCTACAAGAATATATCGATTTCACTAGTTTTTGGTTGAGAACCATATTGGCCCGCCCGCGAAAATCAACTTGAACTGCTTATAACTTCTGAACAATTGATCTTAGAGAACACAATTATTTGCATTTTAATGAAACATGTTGAATGCTACAAGAATATGTCGGTTTCACTAGTTGTTATTTGAGAACAATATTGGCCCGTCCGCGAGTATTAAATTGAACTGATTATAAGTTCTGAACAACTGATCGTAGAAAGCTCGATTGTTTTGCATATTAATAAACATGTAGCTAGCTACAAGAATATATAGATTTCGCTAGTTATTGTTTGATAACCATGTTGGCCCACCCGCGAAAACTAATTCAACTGCTTACAATTTTTGAACAAATGACCGTAGAGAACACAATTATTTGCATTATAATGAAACATGTTGTATGCTACAAGAATATGTCGGTTTTACTATTTGCTTTTTGGAACCATATTGGCCCGCCCGCGAGTATTGACTTGTTCTGCTTATAACGTCTGAACAAATGATCGTAGTGAGCGTAATAGTTTTGCATATTAATCAGCATTTTGCATGCTACAAGAATATATCGATTTCACTAGTTGGTGGTTGGGAAACCATATTGGTCCGCCCTCGAAAATTAACTTGAACTGCTTATAATTTCTGAACAATTGATCGTAGAGAACACAATTATTTGCATTTCAATGAAACATGTTGTATGCTACAAGAATATGTCGGTTTCACTTGTTATTGTTTGAGAACCATTTTGGCCCGCCCGCCAAAACTAACTTCAACTCCATAAAACTTCTGAACAAATGATCGTAGAGAGCGCAATAATTTTGCATATTAATCAGCATGTTTCATGCTACAAGAATGTATCGATTTCATTAGTTGTTGGTTGAGAACCATATTGGCCCGCCCGCGAAAATTAACTTGAACTGCTAATAACTTCTGAACAATTGATCGTAGCGAACACAATTATTTGCATTTTAATGAAACATGTTGAATGCTTCAAGAATATGACGGTTTCACTATTGTTGTTTGAGAACCATATTGGCCCGCCGGCAAGTATTAAAATGAACTGCTTATAACTTCTGAACAAATGATCCTAGAGAGCGTAATAAATTTGCATATTAATCAGCATGTTGCATGCTACAAGAATATATCGATTTCACAAATTGTTGGATGAGATCCATATTGGCCCGCCCGCGAAAATCAACTTGAACTGCTTATAACTCCTGAACAATTGATCGTAGAAAACACAATTATTTGCATTTTAATGAAACATGCTGAATGCTACAAAAATATGTCGGTTTCACTAGTTGTTTTTAGAAAACCATTTTGGCCGGCCCGCTAAAACTAACTTCAACTCCTTATAACTTCTGAACAATTGATCGTAGAAAGCGTAATAATTTTGCATATTAATCAGCATGTTGCATGCTACAAGAATATATCGATTTCATTAGTTGTTGGTTGTGAACCATATTGGCTCGTCCGAGAGTATTAACTTGAACTGTTTATAACTTCTGAACAAATGAACCTAGAGAGCGTAATAAATTTGCATATTAATCAGCATGTTGCATGCTACAAGAATATATCGATTTCACTAGTTGTTGGTTTAGAACCATATTGGCCGGCCCGCGAAAATCAACTTGAACTGCTTATATCTCCTGAACAATTGATCGTAGAAACACAATTATTTGCATTTTAATGAAACATGTTGATTGCTACAAGAATATGTCGGTTTCACTAGTTTTTTAGAAAACCATTTTGGCCCACCCGCGAGTATTAACTTGAACTGTTTATAACTTCTGAACAAATGATCGTAGTGAGCGTAATAATTTTGCATATTAATCAGCAGGTTGCATGCTACAAGAATATATCCATTTCACTAGTTGTTGGTTGAGAACCATATTGGCCCGCCCTCGAAAATTAACTTGAACTGCTTTTAACTTCTGAACAATTGATCGTAGAGAACACAATTATTTGCATTTCAATCAAACATGTTGTATACTACAAGAATATGTCGGTTTCACTAGTTATTGTTTGATAACTTTTTGTCCCGCCCGCCAAAACTAACTTCAACTCCTTATAACTTCAGAACAAATGTTAGTAGAGAGCTCAATAATTTTGCATATTAATCAGCATGTTGCATGCTTCAAGAATATGTCGGTTTCACTAGTTGTTGGTTGAGAACCATATTGGCCCGCCCGCGAAAATTAATTTGAACTGCTTATAACTTCTGAACAAATAATCGTAGAAAGCGTAATAATTTTGCATATTAATCAGCATGTTGCATGATACAAGAATATGTCGGTTTCACTAGTTGTTATTAGAAAACCATTTTGGCCCACCTGCCAAAACTAATTTCAACTCCTTATAACTTCTGAACAATTAATCGTAGAAAGCGTAATAATTTTGCATATTAAACAGCATGTTGCATGCTTCAAGAATATATCGATTTCATTAGTTTTTGGTTGAGAACCATATTAGCCCGCCCGCGAAAATCAATTTGAACTGCTTATAACTCCTTAACAATTGATCGTAGAGCACACAATTATTTGAATTTTAATGAAACATGTTGAATGCTACAAGAATATGTCGGTTTCACTAGTTGTTTTTAGAAAATCATATTGGCCCGTCCGAGAGTATTAACTTGAACTGTTTATAACTTCTGAACAAATGATCGTAGAGAGCTTAAAAAATTTGCATATTAATCAGCATGTTGCATGCTACAAGAATATATCGATTTCACTAGTTGTTGGTTGAAAAACACATTGGCCCGCCCGCGAAAAGCAACTTCAACTGCTTATAACTCCTGAACAATTGATCGTAGAGATCACAATTATTATCATTTTAATCTAACATGTTGTATGCTACAAGAATATGTCGGCTTCACTAGTTATTGTTTGAGAACCATTTTGGCCCGCCCGCCAAAACTAAATTCAATTCCTTATAACTTCTGAACAAATGATCGTAGAGAGCGTTATAATTTTGCATATTAATCAGCATGTTGCATGCTACAAGAATATATCGATTTCATTGGTTGTTGGTTGAGAACCATATTAGCCCGCCCGCGAAAATTAACTTGAACTTTTTATAACTTCTGAACAATTGATCGTAGCGAACACAATTATTTGCATTTTTATGAAACATGTTGAATGCTTCAAGAACATGTCGGTTTCACTAATTGTTGTTTGAGAACCATATTGGATCGCCCGCGAATATGAAAATGAACTGCTTATAACTTCTGAACAAATGATCTTAGAGAGAGTAATAAATTTGCATATTAATCAGCATGTTTCATGCTACAAGAATATATCGATATCACTAGTTGTTGGTTGAGAACCATATTGGCCCGCCCGCGAAAATTAATTTGAACTGCTTATAACTACTGAACAAATAATCGTAGAAAGTGTAATAATTTTTCATATTAATCAGCATGTTGCATGCTACAAGAATATATCGATTTCACTAGTTGTTGTTTGAGAAGTATATTGGCCTGCCCGCGAAAATTAACTTGAACTGCTTATAACTTCTGAACAATTGATTGTAGAGCACACAATTATTTGCATTTCAATCAAACATGTTGTATGCTACAAGAATATGTCGGTTTCACTAGTTATTGTTTGAGAATCATTTTGGCCCGCCCGCCAAAACTAACTTCAACTCCTTATAATTTCTGAACAAATGATCGTAGAGAGCGTAATAATTTTGCATATCAATCAGCATGTTGCATGCTACAAGAATATATCGATTTCATTGGTTGTTGGTTGAGAACCATATTGGCCCGCCCGCGAAAATCAACTTGAACTGCTTATAACTCCTGAACAATTGATCGTAGAGACCACAATTAATAGCATTTTAATCAAACATGTTGTATGCAACAAGAATATGTCGGTTTCACTAGTTGTTTTTAGAAAACCATATTGGCCCGCCCACGAGTATTAACTTGAACTGTTTATAACATCTGAACAAATGATCCTAGAGAGCGTAATAAATTTGCATATTAATCAGCATGTTGCATGCTACAAGAATATATCGATTTCACTAGTTGTAGGTTGAGAACCATATTGGCCCGCCCGCGAAAATCAACTTGAACTACTTATAACTCCTGAACAATTGATCGTAGAGACCACAATTATTTGCATTTTAATGAAACATGTTGAATGCAACAAGAATATGTCGGTTTCACTAGTTATTGTTTGAGAACCATTTTGGCCCGCCCGCCAAAACTAACTTCAACTCCTTATAACTTCTGAACAAATGATCGTAGAGAGCGTTATAATTTTGCATATTAATCAGCATGTTGCATGCTACAAGAATATTTCGATTTCATTGGTTGTTGGTTGAGAACCATATTGGCCCGCCCGAAAATAATAACTTGAACTGCTTATAACTTTTGAACAATTGATCGTAGCGAACACAATTATTTGCATTTCAATCAAACATGTTGTATACTACAAGAATATGTCGGTTTCACTAGTTATTGTTGAGAACCTTTTTGTCCCGCCCGCAAAACTAACTTCAACTCCTTATAACTTCTGAACAATTGATCGTAGAAAGCCTAATAATTTTGCAAATTAAACAGCATGTTACATGCTACAAGAATATATCGATTTCATTAGTTGCTGGTTGAGAACCATATTGGCCCGTCCGAGAGTATTAACTTGAACTGTTTATAACTCCTGAACAATAGATCGTAGAGGGCACAATTATTTGCATTTTAATGAAACATGTTGAATGCTACAAGAATATGTCGGTTTCACTAGCTGTTTTTAGAAAACCATTTTGGCCCACCCGCCAAAACTAATTTCAACTCCTTATAACTTCTGAACAATTGATCGTAGAAAGCGTAATAATTTTGCATATTAAACAGCATGTTGCATGCTACAAGAATATATCGATTTCATTAGTTTTTGGTTGAGAACCATATTGGCCCGTCTTCGAAAATCAAATTGAACTGCTTATAACTCCTGAACAATTGATCATAGAGCACACAATTATTTGCATTTTAATGAAACATGTTGAATGCTACAAGAATCTGTCAGTTTCACTAGTTGTTTTTAGAAATCCATATTGGCCCGTCCGAGAGTATTAAATTGAACTGTTTATAACTTCTGAACAAATGATCCTAGAGAGCGTAATAAATTTGCATATTAATCAGCATGTTGCATGCTACAAGAATATATCGATTTCACTAGTTGTTGGTTGAGAACCACATTGGCCGGCCGCGAAAATCAACTTTAACTGCTTATAACTCCTGAACAATTGATCGTAAACAACACAATTATTTGCATTTTAATGAAACATGTTGTTTGCTACAAGAATATGTCAGTTTCACTAGTTGTTATTTGAGAACCATATTTTCCCGCCCGCGAGTATTAAATTGAACTGCTTATAACTTCTGAAAAAATGATCGTAGAGAGCGTAATAAATTTGCATATTAATCAGCATGTTGCATGCTACAAGAATATATCGATTTCACTAGTTGTTGGTTGAGAACCATATTGGCCCGCCCGCGAAAATTAATTTGAACTGCTTATAACTTCTGAACAATATTGTAAAGCACACAATTATTTGCATTTCAATCAAACATGTTGGTTGCTACAAGAATATGTCGGTTTCACTAGTTATTGTTTGAGAACCATTTTCGCCCGCCCGCCAAAACTAACTTCAACTCCTTATAACTTCTGAACAAATGATCGTAGAGAGCGTTATAATTTGGATATCAATCAGCATGTTGCATGCTACAAGATTATATCGTTTTCACAAGTTGTTGGTTGAGAACCATATTGGCCCGCCCCTGAAAATCAACTTGAACTGCTTATAACTCCTGAAAAATTGATCGTAGAGAACACAATTATTTGCATTTTAATGAAACATGTTGAATGCTAAAAGAATATGTCGGTTTCACTAGTTGTTTTTAGAAAACCACATTGGCCCGCCCGCGAGTAATAACTTGAACTGTTTATAACTTCTGAACAATTGATCGTAGAGAACACAATTATTTGCATTTCAATCAAACATGTTGTATGCTACAAGAATGTCTCGGTTTCACTAGTTATTGTTTGAGAACCGTTTTGGCCCGCCCGCCAAAACTAACTTCAACTCCTTATATATTCTGAACAAATGATCGTAGAGAGCGTAATAATTTTGCATATTAATCAGCATGTTGCATGCTACAACAATATATCGATTTCATTGGTTGTTGGTTGAGAACCATATTGGCCCGCCCGCGAAAATCAACTTGAACTGCTTATAACTCCTGAACAATTGATCGTAGAGACCACAATTAATAGCATTTTAATCAAACATGTTGTATGCAACAAGAATATGTCGGTTTGACTAGTTGTTTTTAGAAAACCATATTGGCCTGCCCGCGAGTATTAACTTGAACTGTTTATAACTTCTGAACAAATGATCCTAGAGAGCGTAATAAATTTGCATATTAATCAGCATGTTGCATGCTACAAGAATATATCGATTCCACTAGTTGTTGGTTGAGAACCATATTGGCCCGCCCGCGAAAATCAACTTGAACTGCTTATAACTCCTGAACAATTGATCGTAGAGACCACAATTATTTGCATTTTAATGAAACATGTTGAATGCAACAAGAATATGTCGGTTTCACTATTTGTTTTTAGAAAACCACATAGGCCCGCCCGCGAGTATTAACTTGAACTGTTTATGACTTCTGAACAAATGATCCTAGAGAGCGTAATAAATTTGCATATTAATCAGCATGTTGCATGCTACAAGAATATATCGATTTCACTAGTTGTAGGTTGAGAACCATATTAGCCCGCCCCTGAAAATCAACTTGAACTGCTTATAACTCCTGAAAAATTGATCGTAGAGAACACAAATATTTGCATTTTAAAGAAACATGTTGAATTCTACAAGAATATGTCGGTTTCACTAGTTGTTTTTAGAAAACCATATTGGCCCGCCCGCGAGTATTAACTTGAACTGTTTATAACTTCGGAACAAATGATCCTAGAGAGCGTAATAAATTTGCATATTAATCAGCATGTTGCATGCTACAAGAATATATCGATTTCACTAGTTTTTGGTTGAGAACCATATTGGCCAGCCCGCGAAATTCAACTTGAACAGCTTATAACTTCTGAAATATTGATCGTAGAGAATACAATTATTTGTATTTTAATGAAACATGTTGAATGCTACAAGAATATGTCGGTTTCACTAGTTGTTATTTCAGAACAATATTGGCCCGTCCGCGAGTATTAAATTGAACTGCTTATAAGTTCTGAACAAATGATCGTAGAAAGCTTGATTGTTTTGCATATTAATAAAGATGTAGCTAGCTACAAGAATATATAGATTTCACTAGTTATTGTTTGATAACCATGTTGGCAAACCCGCGAAAACTAATTCAACTGCTTACAATTTCTGAACAAACGATCGTAGAGAACACAATTATTTGCATTTTAATGAAACATGTTGTATGCTACAAGAATATGTCGGTTTTACTATTTGTTTTTTAGAACCATATTGGCCCGCCCGCGAGTATTGACTTGTTCTGCTTATAACGTCAGAACAAATGATCGTAGTGAGCGTAATAGTTTTGCATATTAATCAGCATTTTGCATGCTACAAGAATATATCGATTTCACTAGTTGTTGGTTGAGAACCATATTGGTCCGCCCTCGAAAATTAACTTGAACTGCTTATAACTTCTGAACAATTGATCGTAGAGAACACAATTATTTGCATTTCAATCAAACATGTTGTATGCTACAAGAATATGTCGGTTTCACTAACTATTGTTTGAGAACCATTTTGGCCCGCCCGCCAAAACTAACTTCAACTCCTTATAACTTCTGAACAAATGATCGTAGAGAGCGTTATAATTTTGCATATTAATCAGCATATTTCATGCTACAAGATTATATCGTTTTCACAAGTTGTTGGTTGAGAACCATATTGGCCCGCCCCTGAAAATCAACTTGAACTGCTTATAAATCCTGAAAAATTGATCGTAGAGAACACAATTATTTGCATTTTAATGAAACATGTTGAATTCTACAAGAATATGTCGGTTTCACTAGTTGATATTAGAAAACCATATTGGCCCGCCCGCGAGTATTAACTTGAACTGTTTATAACTTCGGAACAAATGATCCTAGAGAGCGTAATAAATTTGCATATTAATCAGCATGTTGCATGCTACAAGAATATATCGATTTCACTAGTTTTTGGTTGAGAACCATATTGGCCCGCCCGCGAAAATCAACTTGAACAGCTTATAACTTCTGAAATATTGATCATAGAGAACACAATTATTTGTATTTTAATGAAACATGTTGAATGCTACAAGAATATGTCGGTTTCAATAGTTGTTATTTGAGAACAATATTGGCCCGTCCGCGAGTATTAAATTGAACTGCTTATAAGTTCTGAACAAATGATCGTAGAAAGCTTGATTGTTTTGCATATTAATAAAGATGTAGCTAGCTACAAGAATATATAGATTTCACTAGTTATTGTTTGATAACCATGTTGGCCCACCCGCGAAAACTAATTCAACTGCTTACAATTTCTGAACAAACGATCGTAGAGAACACAATTATTTGCATTTTAATGAAACATGTTGTATGCTACATGAATATGTCGGTTTTACTATTTGTTTTTTAGAACCATATTGGCCCGCCCGCGAGTATTGACTTTTTCTGCTTATAACGTCTGAACAAATGATCGTAGTGAGCGTAATAGTTTTGCATATTAATCAGCATTTTGCATGCTACAAGAATATATCGATTTCACTAGTTGTTGGTTGAGAACCATATTGGTCCGCCCTCGAAAATTAACTTGAACTGCTTATAACTTCTGAACAATTGATCGTAGAGAACACAATTATTTGCATTTCAATCAAACATGTTGTATGCTACAAGAATATGTCGGTTTCACTAGCTATTGTTTGAGAACCATTTTGGCCCGCCCGCCAAAACTAACTTCAACTCCTTATAACTTCTGAACAAATGATCGTAGAGAGCGTTATAATTTTGCATATTAATCAGCATATTTCATGCTACAAGATTATATCTTTTTCACAAGTTGTTGGTTGAGAACCATATTGGCCCGCCCCTGAAAATCAACTTGAACTGCTTATAACTCCTGAAAAATTGATCGAAGAGAACACAATTATTTGCATTTTAATGAAACATGTTGAATGCTAAAAGAATATGTCGGTTTCACTAGTTGTTTTTAGAAAACCACATTGGCCCGCCCGCGAGTAATAACTTGAACTGTTTATAACTTCTGAACAATTGATCGTAGAGAACACAATTATTTGCATTTCAATCAAACATGTTGTATGCTACAAGAATGTCTCGGTTTCACTAGTTATTGTTTGAGAACCGTTTTGGCCCTCTCGCCAAAACTAACTTCAACTCCTTATATATTCTGAACAAATGATCGTAGAGAGCGTAATAATTTTGCATATTAATCAGCATGTTGCATGCTACAACAATATATCGATTTCATTGGTTGTTGGTTGAGAAACATATTGGCCCGCCCGCGAAAATCAACTTGAACTGCTTATAACTCCTGAACAATTGATCGTAGAGACCACAATTAATAGCATTTTAATCAAACATGTTGTATGCAACAAGAATATGTCGGTTTGACTAGTTGTTTTTAGAAAACCATATTGGCTTGCCCGCGAGTATTAACTTGAACTGTTTATAACTTCTGAACAAATGATCCTAGAGAGCGTAATAAATTTGCATATTAATCAGCATGTTGCATGCTACAAGAATATATCGATTCCACTAGTTGTTGGTTGAGAACCAAATTAGCCCGCCCCTGAAAATCAACTTGAACTGCTTATAACTCCTGAAAAATTGATCGTAGAGAACACAAATATTTGCATTTTAAAGAAACATGTTGAATTCTACAAGAATATGTCGGTTTCACTAGTTGTTTTTAGAAAACCATATTGGCCCGCCCGCGAGTATTAACTTGAACTGTTTATAACTTCGGAACAAATGATCCTAGAGAGCATAATAAATTTGCATATTAATCAGCATGTTGCATGCTACAAGAATATATCGATTTTACTATTTGTTGGTTGAGAACCATATTGGCCCGCCCGCGAGTATTAAATTGAACTGCTTATAACTTCAGAACAAATGATCTTTGAGAGCGTAATAAATTTTCATATTAATCCGCATGTTGCATGCTACAAGAATATATCGATTTCACTAGTTGTTGGTTGAAATCCATATTGGCCCGCCCGCGGAAATTAATTTGAACTGCTTATAACTTCTGAACAATTGATCGTAGAGCACACAATTATTTGCATTTCAATCAAACATGTTGTATGCAACAAGAATATGTAGGTTTCACTAGTTATTGTTTGAGAACCATTTTGGCCCGCCCGCCAAAACTAACTTCAACTCCTTATATATTCTGAACAAATGATCGTAGAGAGCGTAATAATTTTGCGTATTAATCAGTATGTTGCATGCTACAACAATATATCGATTTCATTGGTTGTTGGTTGAGAACCATATTGGCCCGCCCGCGAAAATCAACTTGAACTGCTTATAACTCCTAAACAATTGATCGTAGAGACCACAATTAATAGCATTTTAATCAAACATGTTGTATGCAACAATAATATGTCGGTTTCACTAGTTGTTTTTAGAAAACCACATTGGCCCGCCCGCAAGTATTAACTTGAACTGTTTATGACTTCTGAACAAATGATCCAAGAGAGCGTAATAAGTTTGCATATTAATCAGCATATTGCATGCTACAAAAATATATCGATTTCACTAGTTGTTGGTTGAGAACCATATTAGCCCGGCCCTGAAAATCAACTTGAACTGCTTATAACTTCTGAACAATTGATCGTAGAGAACACAATTATTTGCATTTTAATGAAACATGTTGTATGCTACAAGAATATGTCGGTTTTACTATTTGTTTTTTAGAACCATATTGGCCCGCCCTCGAGTATTGACTTGGTCTGCTTATAACGTCTGAACAAATGATCGTAGTGAGCGTAATGGTTTTGCATATTAATCAATATGTTGCATGCTACAAGAATATATAGATTACACTAGTTATTGTTTGATAACCATGTTGGCCCACCCGCGAAAACTTATTCAACTGCTTACAATTTTTGAACAAATGATCGTAGAGAACACAATTATTTGCATTTTAATGAAACATGTTGTATGCTACAAGAATATGTCGGTTTTACTATTTGTTTTTTAGAACCATATTGGCCCGCCCGCGAGTATTGACTTGTTCTGCTTATAACGTCTGAACAAATGATCGTAGTGAGCGTACAAGTTTTGCATATTAATCAGCATTTTGCATGCTACAAGAATATATCGATTTCACTAGTTGTTGGTTGAGAACCATATTGGTCCGCCCTCGAAAATTAACTTGAACTGCTTATAACTTCTGAACAATTGATCGTAGAGAACACAAATATTTGCATTTCAATGAAACATGTTGTATGCTACAAGAATATGTCGGTTTCACTAGTTATTGTTTGAGAACCATTTTGGCCCGCCCGCCAAAACTAACTTCAATTCCTTATAACTTCTGAACAAATGATCGTAGAGAGCGCAATAATTTTGCATATTAATCAGCATGTTTCATGCTACAAGAATATATCGATTTCACTAGTTGTTGGTTGAGAACCATATTGGCCCGCCCGCGAAAATTAATTTGAACTGCTTATAACTTCTGAACAAATAATCGTAGAAAGCGTAATAATTTTTCATATTAATCAGCATGTTGCATGCTACAAGAATATATCGATTTCACTAGTTGTTGTTTGAGAAATATATTGGCCTGCCCGCGAAAATTAACTTGAACTGCTTATAACTTCTGAACAATTGATCGTAGAGCACACAATTATTTGCATTTTAATGAAAAATTTTGAATGCTACAAGAATATGTCGGTTTCACTAGTTGTTTATAGAAAACCATATTAGCCCGCGAGTTTTAACTTGAACCATTTATAACTTCTGAACAAATGATCCAAGAGAGCGTAATAAATTTGCATATTAATCAGCATGTTGCATGCTACAAGAATATATCCATTTCACTTGTTGTTGGTTGAGAACAATATTGGCCCGCCCGCGAAAATCAACTTGAACTGCTTATAACTCCTGAACAATTGATCGTAGAGACCACAATTATTTGCACTTTAATGAAACATGTTGAATGCAACAAGAATATGTCGGTTTCACTAGTTGTTTTTAGAAAACCACATTGGCCCGCCCGCGAGTATTAACTTGAACTGTTTATGACTTCTGAACAAATGATCCTAGAGAGCGTAATAAATTTGCATATTAATCAGCATGTTGCATGCTACAAGAATATATCGATTTCACTAGTTGTTGGTTGAGAACCATATTGGCCCGCCCGCGAAAATCAACTTGGATTGCTTATAACTCCTGAACAATTGATCGTAGAGACTACAATTATTTGCACTTTAATGAAACATATTGAATGCTACATGAATATGTCGGTTTCACTAGTTGTTTTTAGAAAATCATATTGGCCCGCCCGCGAGTATTAAGATGAACTGTTTATAACTTCTGAACAATTGATCGCAGAGAACACAATTATTTGCATTTCAATCAAACATATTGTAAGCTACAAGAATATGTCGGTTTCACTAGTTATTGTTTGAGAACCATTTTGGCCCGCCCGCCAAAACTAACTTCAACTCCTTATAACTTCTGAACAAATGATCGTAGAGAGCGTAATAATTTTGCATATTAATCAGCATGTTGCATGCTAGTAGTATATTTAATGCTATAATAAACCCAAGAAAGGAAGAGCTCCCCTCAAGCAGGTTTGGCTATACTTAAAACAAGCTCAACATGCTTATATGAGCTTTTTGCTCTAGTGTGGAACCCTGCCTAATCCAAGATTTTTGTAAAAATGCCCTCTGGAATTTTTTGTGAAAGGAAGAGTTCCCTCAGATTGATTTGTCTATACTTAAAACTATGCTAAGTTCTCTTATCATCTTATTGCTTATAGTGTGTTTTTCTGTCAAAATCCCAGGAATCTTGAATTGATTCTGAGAGCCAGTAGAGTTTTGTGCATGGTTTTTATTGCCTTGTAATCAAAAGGCTCGGGTTTAAATCCTGGTAAAATGTGAAGCCTCCCTGATGGCAAAATGTTAATATTGTTGTTTTGTAAACAAGAGGTTCTGGGTTCGAGTCCTGATAGATTGAAATATGTGTGGCAAAATAATATTTCCATACGTGAGATTTTGAGAATAATTACTGCTAGTTGATATACAACTCCCAGATCTGAAAACCTGGTAAAAGTATTATACAACAGAGCCTAGTTAATAGCTGTTGTCTGGGTATAAAATCACATTAACTGCTGTTATATTTTTATGAAGCAAAACTCTCTGATCAATACAATAGAATAGAGGTCAAGTAAACATAATTAATTGCTTGCATGTTCTTCTAATCTTTTAATTAATCCTATGTTTTGGCCAGCAGTTAATTATGTTTGCCCGGGAAAATTATATTTCTTTTATGCCAGCAGATAAAATCTACACTGCGTCTTTTCAGAGAGAAATAACATATTATTCATCAACAAAGAGTAATTGCCTTATTTCTGTATGCCAGCAGATATAATCTATATTGTGTCTTTTCAGAGAGAAATAACATATTATTCATCATCAAAAAGTAATTGCCTTCTTTCTGTATGCCTGGGAGATTTTATCTGTTGGCTTAACATGCACTATGTTTTTTCAGAGGGAAATTACATGTCATTTGTCATAGAACTCAAAGAGAAATTCTTATCTGTACTGTACCCCCTTTCAGGGAAAATTACTTGCCATTCATCATATTGAGGAAATTCCTAGTATTGGCTTCATGGATATTTGTCATGCAAACTGAATTGCAAGTTTGGTCTTGTTGCAATAATATGGGCTCAAGTCTTTAACTTACAGAATAATTATTGCAATATTTCTGTATTTCAGCTTTTGGCAGATGTGTTGTGTTTTGGGTAGGTATAAAAGCTTTTCTGCCAAGAGCAGATGTACTATAAAATTTGGGTAAGTAATATATTTCCTGACAGCAAAATGTTGGTATTATTGTTTTATAATCAAAGGGCCTCTGTGTTTGAATCGGAGCTCTAGAATTGCTCTGTGACCCTCTCATTTCTTACATCATAAACATATGATTTTTCTCCTATGAGAATAACACTACATATGGTGTCATCAGGTAATGCCTCATGGAATTCACAGATAATTTTAATATTTGTCCTGTCATTTACCACAACTTGTTTCCTTTTTGAAGTGTTAATTACAAACATGGCTCTCTGTGCTTTGAATTCATCTGGAGTATAATACATATCAGTATTACCTGTAGTGACACGTTTGAAGGAAGAAAATGCCTCATATAATTTGAGGAAGTCATTCTTGGACATGTCTAAATTATAATTTTCTCTAGGAAATACCTCATTTCTGCCATTTTTAAGATATATGTTCTTGATGCTGCAGTTATCAAATTTACTTGAATTTTTTCCTGATTATTGTGTCTTCCAGTCTGAAACAATACTACTACAAAATCAGGCATGTCAAATTGAATACTGGAGAATGAATTTGTGGCATCAAATTCATAATATGTACCAGTTGCGGGCTTCTGTACACATTGATATGTATAAAATTGCAGAGGAATCTGTGGATTTTTTATTATATCAGCTTTGTATTTAAGAGCATAACTGGCCTCATACTCAACAACAGGGATTCTTAACTCCATAGTCTGAATAATGCATTTGCCTGCATCTGGTAGGGTATTGGGCAGAGCTTCCCCTGTAGAGTTTATTGCACTGTACCTCATCAAAGCATTGTTATCATTTGCAGCTCTTCTAAATGTGATTTTTAACCCACCCTTCCACATAATTTCTTTGTAATCTGAGAAGAATCCTGGCAATAGGCGCATGGGGAACAGCACTGTGTGGTTTTTAGATAATATCTTATCGCCAGCCTCAAATCCACCGATTTTGTAGTATGAAGCCTCTGTTTTGGATAATTTTAATGTAGCCAAAGCTGTGGAGGTAATGCCGGGATAATCAACTCTGTTTATAACAACGTCATGTTTTCTGATCTCAATTTCAGAGAATAGATGTGGCACAAAATTATCTACCAACCTTATATTTGTATTTGCCGGATAATCTGTTCCATCGAGCTTTACAACATCAAATTTGATGTATAAATCTGCTCTGTGGGGGTGTATAAATCCATCCCCTACATCAAGATCAACCTCAACCTCTGTGTTGGGTTGATTTAAATTTGCAAATGTCCTCCTGTTTGGGGGGAATGATTGCAGCTCATAACTCTCAATATTTTCCATTTTCTTCTTGTATGTATTTTTGTTTAAATGTTAATCTCTATGATAGCAGTTGTTGTGGCTCCAGCAAAATCAACTAATTCTTCTTTTTCATTAGTGACCATCAATTCAATGTAATCTATTCTATTATGGCACACAGGAAAATATAATGTTGGGGATGGATTATAGATGATTGGCTCCATGAATTCAGAATTAGGTTTGAATGTTGCAATGATCCCAGTTTGTTTGTGAGTGCCTATGCCATTTGATTTGGTGATCATACCCTCAGCCACATTACAGTGAATATTCAGAGTCTCTATGGCCAAGAATTTAGGTATATTCATAGCAGTATGTTTGATGCCTGGTTCAAGTTTTGTGTTGTTCTCAAATCCTAACAGCTCTCCTATAGTACCCAGATTCACTGTTTCTGTAGCAGATACAATTTCTACTCTGTGAGTGACAGAATTTTGACTTAACACTACACCTCTGGGTAATTGAGCATTTAGAGTGGAGAGATTATATTGCCCTGGAGTAATGACAATTTTTTCATCCCCTACTGCAATTGTGTTGTTGTGGTGTGTAATATTGGGGATTAGGTACATGCCATAAAATGCCCTGAGAGCTATTGTTTTGGGATACACTATGTCATCATGCAATTTGAGTTTCAATATTGAATTTTGGCTGGTGAGATGAAATACCCCCATGATGTTTCAGATACCACAAGGCTTTTTGAAAATCTTCAATTGATGGTTTGTTTATTTGAGACATATATCTAAGAACAGATAAACACAAATGTCCGCAATTAACATCTTTGAAATTTTGAACACGGGCATTATTGTAATAAAGATTAGCTGAATTTAGATATTTTATTAAATTTTCAGGTGGAACACCTCCAAATGAATCAAATACAAATGCCTCATTTTTTAAATATTTAAGATAACAGATCCAGTGAGTGCCCTGATTTTTGTACTTATCCAAATTAACAATGCCACACTCTTTGTTGAGTGGTTGTTCCGGTAAAGAATCAGACATGTATACACCTCTAAAATGTTTGATGCCCAGTGGCTTGATTAAAGCTTCAATATCTTGGTTTGTAAGCGGCTCTTGTTTTTTTAAACTTATTCATGGCTCTCTTAACACCTTTGCCCTGTTTCTCCATTGCCAGGTTATGGCGCCTTTGCTCATCTAATTCTGCCCTATTCTTCTTGGCATCTAACACTGTTTTTGCTATTGCAGCTGAACCCCCAGCCAAGCTCCCAACAGCCCCGAGAGCAGCTAAGATGGCAGGGATGGTAAATATAAATCCACCCACATGTGATTTTTTTCTTGATTGCTGTAATTTTTTTAATTGGGGGGTGCTAAGTAACAATTTCATACCATGCCCCTTTGCAATACAAGATTTTTTTTTCTTGCGCTGCTTTTTGGTCAAAAGACTGTCAATAGTTTTAAGAGATTTGAGACCTGCATAAGGTATTTGATACATAACACCCTTGTCCTTCATTGTAGGTTTATTATATACATATTCACAACCCCCACCCCAGTTTTTGTTTGGTGCTCATAGCTATGGTGGTTCCCAATGCTGATATTTTTTCACTCAAAGAAGCATCTTTGCTTACAAATCTGCCAAATGCAGCTTCTTCTAATTTCTTATCTGCAACATGTCTCTTGTCAAGATCAGAATGTGTGTTGTATGCAATATCATGGTCTCTACAAGCAGCATCTAAGGGATTAACACCAGGATCACCTCTGTTTAATCTATGGTCTAATTTTGTGCCTGGACCACAATATTGATAGCCTGGAATGTGTAGTTCAAATGGCACCTTGTTTATAATGTCATTAACAAGGCCCCGACCCTCAGAAATATTCCAAAATTTAGGTGGTAGAGTATTAATAATTTTTAAAAGATATCCAATCCCCTTAGTGTCATTCACTATAAAATTAGACAATTTGGTGCTTATCATGTCCATAATTCCAACTTTTTCATTGTAAAAATTGTGGTTGCCAGCATTTTCCTCCCCAGCTATCACCAATAGCCTATCTACAAGTTTCCTGACATCATCAACCCACAACAATTCTTTAGGCAGGGTGTTGTATTGTTTGATTCCACTGCCAGTCTTGATCTGTGACCATATTGGCTTGATTAAATTATTGTATTTTGCCCCACTGCTAGACTTGACTCTTTTTTGTGTGGGATCATTGTTCTGGTATAGAGCATCTGATTTTATTAATATTTCTTTGTAATCCTCATAATCTTGATCTGTATAGCTGCCAGGCCTTTTCCTAGTCATCAGTTCCCACAATCCAGGTGTGCCGGTGTACTTAACAAAAGCACCTTTTTCTCCAAGTCGAGATTCTGAATATACAATTATATCATCTCCCATAAATGTTACTCTGAAATTGCCAATTCTATGTATGATGCTGCCATCAAGCTCTGTGTCAGCATATAAGCCAAAAACCTCATCTTTATTGTCTTTAGGTGTGGTTAAATATTTTTGAGCAAGAAGACCCAATTCAATAGGATCCTGAGTAGCTTCAATTCTTCTAGGAGCAATAGGACTAGGTGTATGAATACTGGAAAGTGAGGTGAATGGATAATCTAATATGTTCCTTGCAGCTACAGGTACAAGCTCTGTGATCAAATTTTGATTTTGCTTTGTAACAGTTTTGATATTTTTACCTAAATTATTAATAGCATCAATTACAGGCTGTTCTGTTTGTTTGTGTTTTTCATAAATTCCTCGGTTCTCTGATTTCCATCCCTTAAATCTTTTTACAAGATAATCTCTTAATTTAAGATCATCAATGATTGGCCTTTTCATGTTTATTTATATATGTTTCAATGTCTAGAAAATTGTTGTTTTTATTTCTGTATTTGCCACTATTGGGTGTTCTTGTCATATCATTTGTGACAAACCCATAACTGTCCTGGTTCCAGCACTTGCTGCAAATCTTGGAAAAATCATTGTAGCTCAGGTCCCCACCTACATATTCACCATGTATGTGTTTGAGGTTGGTATGGTCTTGATGAAATACACATATAAAATTGCTGTTGTCCCGGATCAGCTGCTTGGGTATTTTTGAAAAAGTCTGTGCCAGGTAGAAGCAATCAATGTTTTTGTGCCGGCCCTGTGTAAAGAAATTCCTAACCTTGTTTTGATTATCCAGTATAATGTCATCAAACACAACAACAGAATTATCGAGACATTCATGAAGTGGCTTAACATCTGGTTCAAAAGTTGCAATATCCAATCCATCATATAGCTTCATCAGCTGCTGATATTTTAATTGTTCCAAGCTCTTAGAAAAAACATACAAGTGCCTGTTTTTCCAGTCTAACCAGTTGGGTGCCAATAAAAAATTATCAACCATTAGTGTAGTTTTACCACAAGCAGATGGCCCAACAATAAGACATCTAATATTATCAGGTAGCAATTTGCCATTTCTCTTATTCTGTTGTTCAAGTTCTGGCAGCCTTTTTATAACATCCCAGGTGTTCATATTATTATTTTGTTTGCATCGATCCAGCTGTGTTCTGGGAGTCCTAGCCATTTGACAAGTAACTTTTTGCCTTTTCTGCGGATGATTTTTTCTATGAGATATGTGTCAGGCTGTTTAGTTTTGCTGAGCTCTTGTTCATAAAACCTGCCTTTGAGAATTTCTCCTCGGTGATCCTTTATTATATATGTGTTAAGGGTCCCAGGTTTAACTTGAACCACTGTAAATAATTCAGTGCTCCAGTTTCTTGTAAAGCCTCTCTTGAATAAGTGCTTATATTTGCTGATTCTTACTTGATCACCCACCCTGTATTTGGCCTTTCTTGTTGTTGGCTAATATCTAGGATAATAAACAGTGCTGATCAATTTTTGCTCATCAGATGAAGTTACTTCAGAGGGTTTCATGTTGATTGTGGAATGGACAGAATTGTTATATTTATGTAGAAGTTCTGGAAGAATATTAATCCATTTATAATTACCCTGCAGTGTAAATTGTTTATACATAAGATTTTTTAAGGTTCTGTTGAATCTCTCTACAATTGAGGCTTTGAGATCACTGTAACTCGAATAATGTTTTATTGCCTGGCTTTTAATAAATTGTTGAAACACTGAATTATAAAATGCTTTGCCATTATCTGTTTGCAAATAGCGCGGGGATCTTCCACTCTGATTGATGATTGTCCTGAGGGCTTCTGTAACACATTTTCCAGTCTTGGATTTGAGTGGCACAGCCCAGGCAAATTTTGAAAATGTGTCTATTACAGTGAGTAGATACTTGTAGCCCTTGTTGATTTTGTCTAAGTTTTTCAACTGCCCACTTGACATTCCAATCAAGTCGCTTTGCCATAAATCATCTATGCCCTTTGTAACTACTGGGAGTCTCTTAAAATTATGTCGGGCTTGTCTGTGTAATTCATCAACAATAATTTTTCTAGACATAATATGTAAACAAGAATATTGCAACTATGGGGTGTTCAGCAGCTGAGACTGCAGGATTTTCTAAATATAATTTGTCCCCAATATGTATTTTAAATTCCAGAGAGCCATCATCTTCAGTATAGGCTGTTTCCAATGTATTGGGGTCTGTAAAATCCTCTAATTCCACACTGGTGATTTTCACTTTGTTATCAGCATTTGTTATTGATAAGGTAGGGTAGTGGTGTGCCTGTGGTTGAAGCCAATATTTGATCTTGATTGGTCTCAATGTGCCCCCAACAAAAAATTGGTAATAAAATTGTGCAGGGGACAGCATATATATTTTGCCACCTGGTGTAAATGGAGAATCATATTCTTTGTTGGGGATGCTGTACAATTCAAGAATTACTGAATGTTTTGGATTCTCGATTATGCCTGTTATTTCTTTTTCTGCTGTGAGCAATCTGCTTGTTACAGATTCAAGGTGCTCATTGATGGTCCTAACAATCTCATCGTGCCCAGGCTTGATTCTTATGTCAACAGCAAGTTTTTTGTATTGTTGCACAATTTCTTGAAGCTGGGTGGCAAAAACAGACAGAGCATTTGCTTGATTGGATTCCATGGTCCCAAGCTGTTGCTTGATATTAGCTACAATTTGTTGCAAATTTTCAACAACTGCCAATTTTGAATTTTGAGCTGTAAGATCATGGACCTGTCTTCTGATATCCTCAAACAGGGCATGCAATTCATTAATATGTTGATTGGTTGGTAGAGTGGCCACTGTCTGTGTGAGATGTTTGATCTCTGCCTGGATATTCTTGATATCTTCTGATTTCAATATCCTATTCACTGTTCTCTTAATATTTTTAAGTTCCTGTGATGTGGGCAGATTTGATACTGTATTTTGCAAAAATTCAAGTGCCAATTTCACATTGTTTAATTCAGAAGCATCAGCCACATTTTGCATAGCATTTTGGAGCAGGGCTATATCTGCCTGAGAGGGTGTGGATTGTTGTAAAATTTCAAGCTTTGTTTGGATATCATCTATCAAGTGATGAAAATGAGATAGTTCAGATTCAGTGTTGAGGTTTTCAAGCTTTGTGATTTGTTGCTGGACACTGACAAGTGTATCTACAATACCGGGCAATCTGGATTCTAGTACATTTGCCAAATCATTTTGCACTGCTGCTATTGTACCTTCAAGATGGGTTATGGAACTTTGAATTTTTCCAAAATCTTCATATGTTTCAAGTTGCAGCTTAATATTTGCTACACTCCGAGTTATTGCATTCAAAGCATCAGAAGATGGCAAATTGTTCATAAAATTTTCAAGTGTCTCAATTTTTTCTTTAACCTCGGCTATGGCATTGTTCAGAGGATCCAGATTAGGCATTTGGAGTGACTGAATCTGTTCCTTTAGAGTGGAAATCACTAGATCAAAATCTTCTTGTGATTTTATGCTTTTGACAATTGTTTGGAGCTGTGTCTGGACATTATTTATCTGCTCTTCCAATTTTTGTTTCAATTGCTCAGAGTTGTTAGCCTGGGTCTTAAATTTGGCTTGAAGAGCTGCTACAGCCTCTTCTAAACTTTGAAAATTATCAAATGTAGCCAAATCAGTATATTTCTGAAGCAATAATTTGAGTTCAGAATCAATTTTAAGAAGAGGGTCCATGCATTGCTATTGTAAATTTGTAATTTCTAATTGAAGACTGGCATTGAGAGTGGTTTGTAAAGCTTGTAAATCACTTCTTAATTTCTTGACTCTGACATCAAGCATCAGAATCTCATCACTGTGATCTTCATGTCTTGTATGGCCAAATATATCATTAGGCATTTTGTTTAGTGGTTATTTATTATTGAATATCTAATTCTTAATTCTATAAAAAAAGGTATAAGCTTGTCATAGGATCCCGGGACCTCAATATATAAGCAGCCACCAGCAGAAACAGTATAAACAGTGCCAGAAACCATGTTTGAGTGCTTAATTCTGTAAATATTTCTCCCTACTGAAATTTTAACATCACCCTCAGGAGTTGTAATAAATTGTAATTGCCCACCTACAGGTAATTGGTAATGATTTAAATTATTATTAAATATGTACAATATTTTGCCTGTTTCATCATCAACATCTGTAAATATGCTGTTCAGGTGAATAATTAACAAGCCACTTAGTTTAGACAGCATATCAGAAGAGGGTTGTGGTGTTGGCAGCTCCATAACAGCCCGTTTTTTGAACCCAAATAAGTTCATAGGCATGTTTATTTATTTCAAATCATGCTCTGTGCTTGTGCATTGTTTGCCATTTTTCAAATCACAATGACCCCATGGTAAAGTATGAATGCCACATGATAAAATGCATCTCTTATCATCATGTGGGTCCAGAGCCACTTTTCTTACAATATTGCTAGTCAATAAGTGATCCACACTCTGAATTCTGGATTCTGATGTTTTGATTAAATTCTGGGATTTGAGACAATTTTTATAATCTTCAAATTGGAGCTCTTTTTCAACAGTCACTCTGCCAATGCCCTTGGCCTTTTTGACAACAGCACTACATGTTTTAAAACTGTACATCTTGGCACTTAACCCAGCAAATTCCACAATAACATCACCAAGTGTCTCATCTTTTAACTTGCCAGGCACCTTTTTGTTGTGGTGGTGTTGAATCTTTGTATGTTCACTGGTATCAAAATATTTAAACAATTCAGGCTGGGTCATATCTTTATAAACATCTTCTGTTTTAATATCAAGAATAAAACTATCCGTGTCCATGTACATCAATTTTATATTATCACCATAAAAAGGTTTCAAGACATCATAATACAATATTGACATATGTAATTTGGCCAATTCCAATATTGTAGCCCCTACATAAATAGGTTTATCAAACTTAATTTTTGTTTTTTTCATGTTGAAAAGTGCCATATTTTCATCATAAATTCTTCTATAATTGAAATTAGGCTTTGCAACCAATTTTTTGCTCAGGCTGGGGTCAGTAATTATTTTAACATCGGTATGTTTTCTGACATTTTCAATTGTTTTGCCATATACAGAATTGACCATTAATTTAAACAAAGATTTATCAAATTGGCTCTTTGCAGATGTTCGAAGCTCTGTGTTTGTATTAATGTATGGTTTCAACCATTCTGAGTGCCTGAACCTTAAGACTTTGCCAAGTTTGGTCACTTGAACACCATGTTTCATCAGGAACTGGAGGTTTTTGTAATATATGACATAGCCTTGTTTTGGCTCCAGTGTCATCATGAGCTTCTTCTGTTTAGAGCCAGGTGAGCACTGAACCTCAGGAATTGGGGGCAGATCAGAAAATTTATTGTGCAAATCATCAGGAATTGTCAGATCAACCTCTAAGAAGAGGCCATAGTCACTGTCATCAAAGTCCTGAAGATCCTCAATATTGAAATCTTCGACCCATTCAAGCCCTGCATATGGCAGTTTTTGCATCATGGCAGAACCATAGAGGCTGTTTGCATCTACATACAGTATATAATTTGATGGCAATGCTGGATTATAATCAGGCATATATTTGTTATTTACTCTGGCATATCTCTGAGGGCATTGCACCATGCCTCCTCTTATATCTTCCTCCATAAACAGATACATATCTTGATCTTGGATAAGATCCAATTGCTTTTTAGTGTTTAAAAACATTGCATCCCATGCTAGGCCCGGGGCACTGAAAAAATATATTGGATCCAGTCTATAATTTTGCATAGAAGATTTTCTGAATGCCTGCATTATATCAGCTAAGAGGGTCACATCAAGTTTCAAATAAGCCATGTGATAATCACCAAATGTCTGGCATTTTAAATTGTTCCACATCAATTGGGCATGGTGATAATCATCATCAGTGATTCCAGATCCTCTGATTTTGCTGTAAAACTCTTCTTGTGGAGGCAGGGAACACTCATCAAATTTAGAAAAATCTGTGACATAGTCATATGGATATACACCCTTCCGCCTAATTAATTTCAGGTCCTGATTTGGAAACAAGGCACATGTGATTTTGAATTGTTCATCAGATAATTGAGTGGCCAGTGTGGCCAGGCTAGCAGATAAAATTCTGTAAGAATCAAGAAATCTTATGTGAATAGGAACACCACTAACTTTAATTATTTTGCTAATAGATATATATTTCTCATCATTTTCAGCTAAAATATTTAAATTCTGTTTGTCAAACCCCTCATATCTGATCAGATGATGGAAATCATAATTGGATGCTCCATGGCAAAATATGGGGACAAATTTTGGTCTCTTGATCTTAATATTACAGCTATTACACAGGGCCATTAAGAATTTACCATCTGTATGAGAATGGTGTTTCACTTTGATATTTGTATCTGAAAATTCAGAATCACATACCGGGCATTTTTCTGCATTGTTGAAATCTTCAATCTGTTTCTCTGTTAAAGGCAACATGGGTTTTGATTTTAATAAGATATTAGATGCTATGTCACGGCACTCAATTTCTATTCTATGTGCAAATATTTTGATGGCATCTGCTCCCATGTATGAATCTTTTTTAGTAACAACACCATCCTGTACAACCACATAATAAAAGCTGGAAGGTTCATGTAGCTGGTATGGTGTAATTGAAGATTCTTCAGGATCTGGATTGCAGAATGCAAGATGTTTGAGGATTGATTCAAAATCACAGACAATATATACTGGGTGTTCCAACAAGGCTTCAAACTTATTGAATTTTGCTTTTTCACTTGGATTAGGCATCACCATATGAACAGGTTTATGATTGCCACAATATATCAGATGTTCAATTAACTTGTTTTTAGCAATTTCTGCATTTTTTTCCTGAACCCCATTCACCATTTTTTGACCATCAAGTACAGTTAAACATCTTCTGCACAACTTAAATATTCTATTAGATTTGTCTAGTTGTGTTCTCACTAAAGCTTCAAGATTATGTATCAGAGTATAATGATATGTGCCATCCCCTTCAATTAAGAGCAAATCAATCGGAACAGCAGATTCATCATCAATTGTACTGATTCTGAGAGGTTCTATCGAGCAATTGCCAGTGGAACAAATAAATACATTAATAGATAATTGTTTGCCATTAATATCCCGGGCCTTTTTTTCAAATTTATCAATATTCTGTATAGACATTGGATATTCTAAACCCTCCATTGTTTCATCAAAATCGTGCTCATGTTGTTTGTAATAAGTTATTCTCTCAGGATGCCTTGAAACTGGATACAAAGCAGCTAAAATAAACCACAAAAAGCATTTCTGGTCGGTATTTTCAATATTAACCACGGCTCTTTTGTTTTTAATATTGTCAGGTAATGGCAGATATGTAGATCCTTGTAACGGGCAGAATTCAGATGTATTAACATATAACTTGTGTGGAGAACCGCATAGGCTCCATCCAGACTCTTTTGCTGCAAATTCAGAGTGTTTGATATTCAATTGATCTAGCAACCTGCTTATTATTGTGTCTGAATTTGCATTTGAATATACAGGTACAGTTTCTGTTTTGTGGGGCTGTGTAAATTTTGTGCCATTTGGTTTCTTATATTGAGTATACAATTTGAGGGACAACTTATAAGAGCCATTTTGTGCATTTAGAATTGCCTGCAAATCAGGATTTACACTGTTCAAAAAATTGTTAATACCACATCTTGGCTCTGATACAAACCGGTAATCCCTAAGTTGGGCATTAAAACTGCTATGGATAGGTTCATAGCGTGGCTGCTTTGCAGGTCCAGCATTAACAGGTGCTTCATGCTTTCTTTTCAGACCAGATGTGGATGGTTGTGGGGGCAATATTGATGATTGTGCAGAGCAAGTATCTTTATGTGTATATGTGAAGTATTGCATGCTGTATTTTCTATTGCATTTGGGGCAAATTTTTGTGGGAGTTCTGTATTTGTCTGGGTTACAAATCTTTTGGTGTCTGGCCCAATTAGAGCTAAATATATTTTTATTGCACTGATTGCAATATTTTTGATTTGGCATTTTTGCTGTTATTTATTATATACAATTTCCTGGGTTTCAATTCAAAACTTTATACTGAATAAAAAATATCAGTTGGGTTCAGCTGTGTGATTTGTGTGTATATATATGTGTATGTGTATGTATGTGTGTTAATATTTTTGGCTTTGGTATTTATATAAAATTTCCTGGGTTTTAAATCTAATCTCTATGCTTATCTTATGACAGGTTGTAAAGCCAATAGCCCACAAGTGGAAAAAGAGAATAAATATTCATTCACACTGACCTTCCGCAAATACCTGCACGGACATGCATGTCTAGAATGGCAATGACCCAGCACTGAGTATTATGTATTATTTTTTGTATAACAAGCTGGGACAAATATAAGCCTGACCCTAAATAAGAGTGGATTACAACAAACAAGCTAGATGTAACAAATATCAGGCAAAATATTGTATTTAATATTCATATTAAATCAAACAGGCCTGTAAGTATGAGAAGCACTGTAACAACACATCTATTCTCCTCAGCCACTCTCACAATACTGGCTGATGCAATACTCGGGAATTTCTGTAAGTACTGGCGCTGAGGAGAACATGCAAACCAAAAAATCAATACTACCGTCTCGGGATTTGCGCACATTGCCACGGAGCAATTCTAGAGGGTCTCTGCATATTACATTGTTTTAATATTAGATAAACAATTTGAACCTGGTGTCCAATTGAACTTAAACCTGAAGTAAATATGTATGGGTATAGGTGAGGGTGGCTTAATTTTAAGTGTAGCCAAAAAAATATCAATTTTTGACAAGTTTATGGACAAAAATCTGGCTGATGCAACTTTTGTAAGTATAGACAAATCAATCTGAGGGAGCTCTTCCTTTCACAACAAATTCCCGAGGGCATTTTTACAAAAATCTTGGATTAGGCAGGGTTCCACACTTGAGCAAAAAGCTCATATAAGCATGTTGAGCTTGTTTTAAGTATAGCCAAACCTGCTTGAGGGGAGCTCTTCCTTTCTTGGGTTTATTATAGCATTAAACATACTACTCATGCTACAACAATATATCGATTTCATTGGTTGTTGGTTGAGAACCATATTGTCCCGCCCGCGAAAATCAACTTGAACTGCTTATAACTCCTGAACAATTGATCGTACAGACAACAATTAATAGCATTTCAATCAAACATGTTGTATGCAACAAGAATATGTCGGTTTCACTAGCTGCTTTTAGAAAACCATATTGGCCTGCCCGCGAGTATTAACTTGAACTGTTTATAACTTCGGAACAAATGATCCTAGAGAGCGTAATAAATTTGCATATTAATCAGCATGTTGCATGCTACAAGAATATATCGATTTCACTAGTTGTTGGTTGAGAACCATATTGGCCCGCCCGCGAAAATCAACTTGAACTGCTTATAACTTCTGAAAAATTGATCGTAGAGAACACAATTATTTGCATTTTAATGAAACATGTTGAATGCTACAAGAATATGTCGGTTTCAGTAGTTGTTATTTGAGAACAATATTGGCCCGTCCGCGAGTATTAAATTGAACTGCTTATAAGTTCTGAACAAATGATCCTAGAGAGCGTAATAAATTTGCATATTTATCAGCATGTTGCATGCTACAAGAATATATCGATTTCACAAGTTGTTTGATGAGATCCATATTGGCCCGGCCGCGAAAATCAACTTGAACTGCTTATAACTCCTGAACAATAGATCGTAGAAAACACAATTATTTGCATTTTAATGAAACATGTTGAATGCTACAAGAATATGACCGTTTTACTATTTGTTTTTTAGAACCATATTGGCCCTGCCTCGAGTATTGACTTGTTCTGCTTATAATGTCTGAACAAACGATCGTATTGAGCGTAATAGTTTTGCATATTAATCAGCATTTTGCATGCTACAAGAATATATCGATTTCACAAGTTGTTGGTTGAGAACCATATTGGTCCGCCCTCGAAAATTAACTTGAACTGCTTATAACTTCTGAACAATTGATCGTAGAGAACACAATTATTTGCATTTCAATCAAACACGTTGTATGCTCCAAGAATATGTCGGTTTCACTAGTTATTGTTTGAGAACCATTTTGGCCCGCCCGCCAAAGCTAACTTCAACTCCTTATAACTTCTGAACAAATGATCGTAGAGAGCGCAATAATTTTGCATATTAATCAGCATGTTTCATGCTACAAGAATATATCGATTTCATTAGTTGTTGGTTGAGAACCATATTGGCCCGCCCGCGAAAATTAACTTGAACTGCTAATAACTTCTGAAGAATTGATCGTAGCGAACACAATTATTTGCATTTTAATGAAACATGTTGAATGCTTCAAGAATATGACGGTTTCACTTGTTGTTGTTTGAGAACCATATTGGCCCGCCCGCGAGTATTAACTTGAACTGTTTATAACTTCGGAACAAATGATCCTAGAGAGCGTAATAAATTTGCATATTAATCAGCATGTTGCATGCTACAAGAATATATCGATTTCACTAGTTTTTGGTTGAGAACCATATTGGCCCGCCCGCGAAAATCAACTTGAACAGCTTATAACTTCTGAAATATTGATCGTAGAGAACACAATTATTTGTATTTTAATGAAACATGTTGAATGCTACAAGAATATGTCGGTTTCACTAGTTGCTATTTGAGAACAATATTGGCCCGTCCGCGAGTATTAAATTGAACTGCTTATAACTTCAGAACAAATGATCTTTGAGAGCGTAATAAATTTTCATATTAATCCGCATGTTGCATGCTACAAGAATATATCGATTTCACTAGTTGTTGGTTGAAATCCATATTGGCCCGCCCGCGGAAATTAATTTGAACTGCTTATAACTTCTGAAAAAATAATCGTAGAAAGCGTAATAATTTTTCATATTAATCAGCATGTTGCATGCTACAAGAATATATCGATTTCACTAGTTGTTGTTTGAGAAATAATTTGGCCTGCCCGCGAAAATTAACTTGAACTGCTTATAACTTCTGAACAATTGATCGTAGAGCACACAATTATTTGCATTTATATCAAACATGTTGTATGCTACAAGAATATGTCGGTTTCACTAGTTATTGTTTGAGAACCATTTTGGCCCGCCCGCCAAAACTAACTTCAACTCCTTATATATTCTGAACAAATGATCGTAGAGAGCGTAATAATTTTGCATATTAATCAGTATGTTGCATGCTACAACAATATATCGATTTCATTGGTTGTTGGTTGAGAACCATATTGGCCCGCCCGCGAAAATCAACTTGAACTGCTTATAACTCCTGAACAATTGATCGTAGAGACCACAATTAATAGCATTTTAATCAAACATGTTGTATGCAACAATAATATGTCGGTTTCACTAGTTGTTTTTTCGAAAACCACATTGGCCCGCCCGCGAGTATTAACTTGAACTGTTTATGACTTCTGAACAAATGATCCTAGAGAGCGTAATAAATTTGCATATTAATCAGCATGTTGCATGCTACAAAAATATATCGATTTCACTAGTTGTTGGTTGAGAACCATATTAGCCCGGCCCTGAAAATCAACTTGAACTGCTTATAACTTCTGAACAATTGATCGTAGAGAACACAATTATTTGCATTTTAATGAAACATGTTGAATGCTACAAGAATATGTCGGTTTCACTAGTTGTTATTTGAGAACAATATTGGCCCGTCCGCGAGTATTAAATTGAACTCCTTATAAGTTCTGAACAAATGATCGTAGAAAACTCGATTGTTTTGCATATTAAAAAACATGTAGCTAGCTACAAGAATATATAGATTTCACTAGTTATTGTTTGATAACCATGTTGGCCCACCCGCGAAATTTAATTCAACTGCTTACAAATTCTGAACAAATGATCGTAGAGAACACAATTATTTGCATTTTAATGAAACATGTTGTATGCTACAAGAATATGTCGGTTTTACTATTTGTTTTTTAGAACCATATTGGCCCGCCCTCGAGTATTGACTTGGTCTGCTTATAACGTCTGAACAAATGATCGTAGTGAGCGTAATAGTTTTGCATATTTATCAATATGTTGCATGCTACAAGAATATATAGATTACACTAGTTATTGTTTGATAACCATGTTGGCCCACCCGCGAAAACTTATTCAACTGCTTACAATTTTTGAACAAATGATCGTAGAGAACACAATTATTTGCATTTTAATGAAACATGTTGTATGCTACAAGAATATGTCGGTTTTACTATTTGTTTTTTAGAACCATATTGGCCCGCCCGCGAGTATTGACTTGTTCTGCTTATAACGTCTGAACAAATGATCGTAGTGAGCGTAATAGTTTTGCATATTAATCAGCATTTTGCATGCTACAAGAATATATCGATTTCACTAGTTGTTGGTTGAGAACCATATTGGTCCGCCCTCGAAAATTAACTTGAACTGCTTATAACTTCTGAACAATTGATCGTAGAGAACACAAATATTTGCATTTCAATGAAACATGTTGTATGCTACAAGAATATGTCGGTTTCACTAGTTATTGTTTGAGAACCATTTTGGCCCGCCCGCCAAAACTAACTTCAATTCCTTATAACTTCTGAACAAATGATCGTAGAGAGCGCAATAATTTTGCATATTAATCAGCATGTTTCATGCTACAAGAATATATCGATTTCACTAGTTGTTGGTTGAGAACCATATTGGCCCGCCCGCGAAAATTAATTTGAACTGCTTATAACTTCTGAACAAATAATCGTAGAAAGCGTAATAATTTTTCATATTAATCAGCATGTTGCATGCTACAAGAATATATCGATTTCACTAGTTGTTGTTTGAGAAATATATTGGCCTGCCCGCGAAAATTAACTTGAACTGCTTATAACTTCTGAACAATTGATCGTAGAGCACACAATTATTTGCATTTTAATGAAAAATTTTGAATGCTACAAGAATATGTCGGTTTCACTAGTTGTTTATAGAAAACCATATTAGCCCGCGAGTTTTAACTTGAACCATTTATAACTTCTGAACAAATGATCTAAGAGAGCGTAATAAATTTGCATATTAATCAGCATGTTGCATGCTACAAGAATATATCCATTTCACTTGTTGTTGGTTGAGAACAATATTGGCCCGCCCGCGAAAATCAACTTGAACTGCTTATAACTCCTGAACAATTGATCGTAGAGACCACAATTATTTGCACTTTAATGAAACATGTTGAATGCAACAAGAATATGTCGGTTTCACTAGTTGTTTTTAGAAAACCACATTGGCCCGCCCGCGAGTATTAACTTGAACTGTTTATGACTTCTGAATAAATGATCCTAGAGAGCGTAATAAATTTGCATATTAATCAGCATGTTGCATGCTACAAGAATATATCGATTTCACTAGTTGTTGGTTGAGAACCATATTGGCCCGCCCGCGAAAATCAACTTGGATTGCTTATAACTCCTGAACAATTGATCGTAGAGACTACAATTATTTGCACTTTAATGAAACATATTGAATGCTACAAGAATATGTCGGTTTCACTAGTTGTTTTTAGAAAATCATATTGGCCCGCCCGCGAGTATTAAGATGAACTGTTTATAACTTCTGAACAATTGATCGCAGAGAACACAATTATTTGCATTTCAATCAAACATATTGTATGCTACAAGAATATGTCGGTTTCACTAGTTATTGTTTGAGAACCATTTTGGCCCGCCCGCCAAAACTAACTTCAACTCCTTATAACTTCTGAACAAATGATCGTAGAGAGCGTAATAATTTTGCATATTAATCAGCATGTTGCATGCTAGTAGTATATTTAATGCTATAATAAACCCAAGAAAGGAAGAGCTCCCCTCAAGCAGGTTTGGCTATACTTAAAACAAGCTCAACATGCTTATATGAGCTTTTTGCTCTAGTGTGGAACCCTGCCTAATCCAAGATTTTTGTAAAAATGCCCTCTGGAATTTTTTGTGAAAGGAAGAGTTCCCTCAGATTGATTTGTCTATACTTAAAACTATGCTAAGTTCTCTTATCATCTTATTGCTTATAGTGTGTTTTTCTGTCAAAATCCCAGGAATCTTGAATTGATTCTGAGAGCCAGTAGAGTTTTGTGCATGGTTTTTATTGCCTTGTAATCAAAAGGCTCGGGTTTAAATCCTGGTAAAATGTGAAGCCTCCCCTGATGGCAAAATGTTAATATTGTTGTTTTGTAAACAAGAGGTTCTGGGTTCGAGTCCTGATAGATTGAAATATGTGTGGCAAAATAATATTTCCATACGTGAGATTTTGAGAATAATTACTGCTAGTTGATATACAACTCCCAGATCTGAAAACCTGGTAAAAGTATTATACAACAGAGCCTAGTTAATAGCTGTTGTCTGGGTATAAAATCACATTAACTGCTGTTATATTTTTATGAAGCAAAACTCTCTGATCAATACAATAGAATAGAGGTCAAGTAAACATAATTAATTGCTTGCATGTTCTTCTAATCTTTTAATTAATCCTATGTTTTGGCCAGCAGTTAATTATGTTTGCCCGGGAAAATTATATTTCTTTTATGCCAGCAGATAAAATCTACACTGCGTCTTTTCAGAGAGAAATAACATATTATTCATCAACAAAGAGTAATTGCCTTATTTCTGTATGCCAGCAGATATAATCTATATTGTGTCTTTTCAGAGAGAAATAACATATTATTCATCATCAAAAAGTAATTGCCTTCTTTCTGTATGCCTGGGAGATTTTATCTGTTGGCTTAACATGCACTATGTTTTTTCAGAGGGAAATTACATGTCATTTGTCATAGAACTCAAAGAGAAATTCTTATCTGTACTGTACCCCCTTTCAGGGAAAATTACTTGCCATTCATCATATTGAGGAAATTCCTAGTATTGGCTTCATGGATATTTGTCATGCAAACTGAATTGCAAGTTTGGTCTTGTTGCAATAATATGGGCTCAAGTCTTTAACTTACAGAATAATTATTGCAATATTTCTGTATTTCAGCTTTTGGCAGATGTGTTGTGTTTTGGGTAGGTATAAAAGCTTTTCTGCCAAGAGCAGATGTACTATAAAATTTGGGTAAGTAATATATTTCCTGACAGCAAAATGTTGGTATTATTGTTTTATAATCAAAGGGCCTCTGTGTTTGAATCGGAGCTCTAGAATTGCTCTGTGACCCTCTCATTTCTTACATCATAAACATATGATTTTTCTCCTATGAGAATAACACTACATATGGTGTCATCAGGTAATGCCTCATGGAATTCACAGATAATTTTAATATTTGTCCTGTCATTTACCACAACTTGTTTCCTTTTTGAAGTGTTAATTACAAACATGGCTCTCTGTGCTTTGAATTCATCTGGAGTATAATACATATCAGTATTACCTGTAGTGACACGTTTGAAGGAAGAAAATGCCTCATATAATTTGAGGAAGTCATTCTTGGACATGTCTAAATTATAATTTTCTCTAGGAAATACCTCATTTCTGCCATTTTTAAGATATATGTTCTTGATGCTGCAGTTATCAAATTTACTTGAATTTTTTCCTGATTATTGTGTCTTCCAGTCTGAAACAATACTACTACAAAATCAGGCATGTCAAATTGAATACTGGAGAATGAATTTGTGGCATCAAATTCATAATATGTACCAGTTGCGGGCTTCTGTACACATTGATATGTATAAAATTGCAGAGGAATCTGTGGATTTTTTATTATATCAGCTTTGTATTTAAGAGCATAACTGGCCTCATACTCAACAACAGGGATTCTTAACTCCATAGTCTGAATAATGCATTTGCCTGCATCTGGTAGGGTATTGGGCAGAGCTTCCCCTGTAGAGTTTATTGCACTGTACCTCATCAAAGCATTGTTATCATTTGCAGCTCTTCTAAATGTGATTTTTAACCCACCCTTCCACATAATTTCTTTGTAATCTGAGAAGAATCCTGGCAATAGGCGCATGGGGAACAGCACTGTGTGGTTTTTAGATAATATCTTATCGCCAGCCTCAAATCCACCGATTTTGTAGTATGAAGCCTCTGTTTTGGATAATTTTAATGTAGCCAAAGCTGTGGAGGTAATGCCGGGATAATCCACTCTGTTTATAACAACGTCATGTTTTCTGATCTCAATTTCAGAGAATAGATGTGGCACAAAATTATCTACCAACCTTATATTTGTATTTGCCGGATAATCTGTTCCATCGAGCTTTACAACATCAAATTTGATGTATAAATCTGCTCTGTGGGGGTGTATAAATCCATCCCCTACATCAAGATCAACCTCAACCTCTGTGTTGGGTTGATTTAAATTTGCAAATGTCCTCCTGTTTGGGGGGAATGATTGCAGCTCATAACTCTCAATATTTTCCATTTTCTTCTTGTATGTATTTTTATTTAAATGTTAATCTCTATGATAGCAGTTGTTGTGGCTCCAGCAAAATCAACTAATTCTTCTTTTTCATTAGTGACCATCAATTCAATGTAATCTATTCTATTATGGCACACAGGAAAATATAATGTTGGGGATGGATTATAGATGATTGGCTCCATGAATTCAGAATTAGGTTTGAATGTTGCAATGATCCCAGTTTGTTTGTGAGTGCCTATGCCATTTGATTTGGTGATCATACCCTCAGCCACATTACAGTGAATATTCAGAGTCTCTATGGCCAAGAATTTAGGTATATTCATAGCAGTATGTTTGATGCCTGGTTCAAGTTTTGTGTTGTTCTCAAATCCTAACAGCTCTCCTATAGTACCCAGATTCACTGTTTCTGTAGCAGATACAATTTCTACTCTGTGAGTGACAGAATTTTGACTTAACACTACACCTCTGGGTAATTGAGCATTTAGAGTGGAGAGATTATATTGCCCTGGAGTAATGACAATTTTTTCATCCCCTACTGCAATTGTGTTGTTGTGGTGTGTAATATTGGGGATTAGGTACATGCCATAAAATGCCCTGAGAGCTATTGTTTTGGGATACACTATGTCATCATGCAATTTGAGTTTCAATATTGAATTTTGGCTGGTGAGATGAAATACCCCCATGATGTTTCAGATACCACAAGGCTTTTTGAAAATCTTCAATTGATGGTTTGTTTATTTGAGACATATATCTAAGAACAGATAAACACAAATGTCCGCAATTAACATCTTTGAAATTTTGAACACGGGCATTATTGTAATAAAGATTAGCTGAATTTAGATATTTTATTAAATTTTCAGGTGGAACACCTCCAAATGAATCAAATACAAATGCCTCATTTTTTAAATATTTAAGATAACAGATCCAGTGAGTGCCCTGATTTTTGTACTTATCCAAATTAACAATGCCACACTCTTTGTTGAGTGGTTGTTCCGGTAAAGAATCAGACATGTATACACCTCTAAAATGTTTGATGCCCAGTGGCTTGATTAAAGCTTCAATATCTTGGTTTGTAAGCGGCTCTTGTTTTTTTTAAACTTATTCATGGCTCTCTTAACACCTTTGCCCTGTTTCTCCATTGCCAGGTTATGGCGCCTTTGCTCATCTAATTCTGCCCTATTCTTCTTGGCATCTAACACTGTTTTTGCTATTGCAGCTGAACCCCCAGCCAAGCTCCCAACAGCCCCGAGAGCAGCTAAGATGGCAGGGATGGTAAATATAAATCCCCCCACATGTGATTTTTTTCTTGATTGCTGTAATTTTTTTTAATTGGGGGGTGCTAAGTAACAATTTCATACCATGCCCCTTTGCAATACAAGATTTTTTTTTCTTGCGCTGCTTTTTGGTCAAAAGACTGTCAATAGTTTTAAGAGATTTGAGACCTGCATAAGGTATTTGATACATAACACCCTTGTCCTTCATTGTAGGTTTATTATATACATATTCACAACCCCCACCCCAGTTTTTGTTTGGTGCTCATAGCTATGGTGGTTCCCAATGCTGCTATTTTTTCACTCAAAGAAGCATCTTTGCTTACAAATCTGCCAAATGCAGCCTCTTCTAATTTCTTATCTGCAACATGTCTCTTGTCAAGATCAGAATGTGTGTTGTATGCAATATCATGGTCTCTACAAGCAGCATCTAAGGGATTAACACCAGGATCACCTCTGTTTAATCTATGGTCTAATTTTGTGCCTGGACCACAATATTGATAGCCTGGAATGTGTAGTTCAAATGGCACCTTGTTTATAATGTCATTAACAAGGCCCCGACCCTCAGAAATATTCCAAAATTTAGGTGGTAGAGTATTAATAATTTTTAAAAGATATCCAATCCCCTTAGTGTCATTCACTATAAAATTAGACAATTTGGTGCTTATCATGTCCATAATTCCAACTTTTTCATTGTAAAAATTGTGGTTGCCAGCATTTTCCTCCCCAGCTATCACCAATAGCCTATCTACAAGTTTCCTGACATCATCAACCCACAACAATTCTTTAGGCAGGGTGTTGTATTGTTTGATTCCACTGCCAGTCTTGATCTGTGACCATATTGGCTTGATTAAATTATTGTATTTTGCCCCACTGCTAGACTTGACTCTTTTTTGTGTGGGATCATTGTTCTGGTATAGAGCATCTGATTTTATTAATATTTCTTTGTAATCCTCATAATCTTGATCTGTATAGCTGCCAGGCCTTTTCCTAGTCATCAGTTCCCACAATCCAGGTGTGCCGGTGTACTTAACAAAAGCACCTTTTTCTCCAAGTCGAGATTCTGAATATACAATTATATCATCTCCCATAAATGTTACTCTGAAATTGCCAATTCTATGTATGATGCTGCCATCAAGCTCTGTGTCAGCATATAAGCCAAAAACCTCATCTTTATTGTCTTTAGGTGTGGTTAAATATTTTTGAGCAAGAAGACCCAATTCAATAGGATCCTGAGTAGCTTCAATTCTTCTAGGAGCAATAGGACTAGGTGTATGAATACTGGAAAGTGAGGTGAATGGATAATCTAATATGTTCCTTGCAGCTACAGGTACAAGCTCTGTGATCAAATTTTGATTTTGCTCTGTAACAGTTTTGATATTTTTACCTAAATTATTAATAGCATCAATTACAGGCTGTTCTGTTTGTTTGTGTTTTTCATAAATTCCTCGGTTCTCTGATTTCCATCCCTTAAATCTTTTTACAAGATAATCTCTTAATTTAAGATCATCAATGATTGGCCTTTTCATGTTTATTTATATATGTTTCAATGTCTAGAAAATTGTTGATTTTATTTCTGTATTTGCCACTATTGGGTGTTCTTGTCATATCAATTGTGACAAACCCATAACTGTCCTGGTTCCAGCACTTGCTGCAAATCTTGGAAAAATCATTGTAGCTCAGGTCCCCACCTACATATTCACCATGTATGTGTTTGAGGTTGGTATGGTCTTGATGAAATACACATATAAAATTGCTGTTGTCCCGGATCAGCTGCTTGGGTATTTTTGAAAAAGTCTGTGCCAGGTAGAAGCAATCAATGTTTTTGTGCCGGCCCTGTGTAAAGAAATTCCTAACCTTGTTTTGATTATCCAGTATAATGTCATCAAACACAACAACAGAATTATCGAGACATTCATGAAGTGGCTTAACATCTGGTTCAAAAGTTGCAATATCCAATCCATCATATAGCTTCATCAGCTGCTGATATTTTAATTGTTCCAAGCTCTTAGAAAAAACATACAAGTGCCTGTTTTTCCAGTCTAACCAGTTGGGTGCCAATAAAAAATTATCAACCATTAGTGTAGTTTTACCACAAGCAGATGGCCCAACAATAAGACATCTAATATTATCAGGTAGCAATTTGCCATTTCTCTTATTCTGTTGTTCAGGTTCTGGCAGCCTTTTTATAACATCCCAGGTGTTCATATTATTATTTTGTTTGCATCGATCCAGCTGTGTTCTGGGAGTCCTAGCCATTTGACAAGTAACTTTTTGCCTTTTCTGCGGATGATTTTTTCTATGAGATATGTGTCAGGCTGTTTAGTTTTGCTGAGCTCTTGTTCATAAAACCTGCCTTTGAGAATTTCTCCTCGGTGATCCTTTATTATATATGTGTTAAGGGTCCCAGGTTTAACTTGAACCACTGTAAATAATTCAGTGCTCCAGTTTCTTGTAAAGCCTCTCTTGAATAAGTGCTTATATTTGCTGATTCTTACTTGATCACCCACCCTGTATTTGGCCTTTCTTGTTGTTGGCTGATATCTAGGATAATAAACAGTGCTGATCAATTTTTGCTCATCAGATGAAGTTACTTCAGAGGGTTTCATGTTGATTGTGGAATGGACAGAATTGTTATATTTATGTAGAAGTTCTGGAAGAATATTAATCCATTTATAATTACCCTGCAGTGTAAATTGTTTATACATAAGATTTTTTAAGGTTCTGTTGAATCTCTCTACAATTGAGGCTTTGAGATCACTGTAACTCGAATAATGTTTTATTGCCTGGCTTTTAATAAATTGTTGAAACACTGAATTATAAAATGCTTTGCCATTATCTGTTTGCAAATAGCGCGGGGATCTTCCACTCTGATTGATGATTGTCCTGAGGGCTTCTGTAACACATTTTCCAGTCTTGGATTTGAGTGGCACAGCCCAGGCAAATTTTGAAAATGTGTCTATTACAGTGAGTAGATACTTGTAGCCCTTGTTGATTTTGTCTAAGTTTTTCAACTGCCCACTTGACATTCCAATCAAGTCGCTTTGCCATAAATCATCTATGCCCTTTGTAACTACTGGGAGTCTCTTAAAATTATGTCGGGCTTGTCTGTGTAATTCATCAACAATAATTTTTCTAGACATAATATGTAAACAAGAATATTGCAACTATGGGGTGTTCAGCAGCTGAGACTGCAGGATTTTCTAAATATAATTTGTCCCCAATATGTATTTTAAATTCCAGAGAGCCATCATCTTCAGTATAGGCTGTTTCCAATGTATTGGGGTCTGTAAAATCCTCTAATTCCACACTGGTGATTTTCACTTTGTTATCAGCATTTGTTATTGATAAGGTAGGGTAGTGGTGTGCCTGTGGTTGAAGCCAATATTTGATCTTGATTGGTCTCAATGTGCCCCCAACAAAAAATTGGTAATAAAATTGTGCAGGGGACAGCATATATATTTTGCCACCTGGTGTAAATGGAGAATCATATTCTTTGTTGGGGATGCTGTACAATTCAAGAATTACTGAATGTTTTGGATTCTCGATTATGCCTGTTATTTCTTTTTCTGCTGTGAGCAATCTGCTTGTTACAGATTCAAGGTGCTCATTGATGGTCCTAACAATCTCATCGTGCCCAGGCTTGATTCTTATGTCAACAGCAAGTTTTTTGTATTGTTGCACAATTTCTTGAAGCTGGGTGGCAAAAACAGACAGAGCATTTGCTTGATTGGATTCCATGGTCCCAAGCTGTTGCTTGATATTAGCTACAATTTGTTGCAAATTTTCAACAACTGCCAATTTTGAATTTTGAGCTGTAAGATCATGGACCTGTCTTCTGATATCCTCAAACAGGGCATGCAATTCATTAATATGTTGATTGGTTGGTAGAGTGGCCACTGTCTGTGTGAGATGTTTGATCTCTGCCTGGATATTCTTGATATCTTCTGATTTCAATATCCTATTCACTGTTCTCTTAATATTTTTAAGTTCCTGTGATGTGGGCAGATTTGATACTGTATTTTGCAAAAATTCAAGTGCCAATTTCACATTGTTTAATTCAGAAGCATCAGCCACATTTTGCATAGCATTTTGGAGCAGGGCTATATCTGCCTGAGAGGGTGTGGATTGTTGTAAAATTTCAAGCTTTGTTTGGATATCATCTATCAAGTGATGAAAATGAGATAGTTCAGATTCAGTGTTGAGGTTTTCAAGCTTTGTGATTTGTTGCTGGACACTGACAAGTGTATCTACAATACCGGGCAATCTGGATTCTAGTACATTTGCCAAATCATTTTGCACTGCTGCTATTGTACCTTCAAGATGGGTTATGGAACTTTGAATTTTTCCAAAATCTTCATATGTTTCAAGTTGCAGCTTAATATTTGCTACACTCCGAGTTATTGCATTCAAAGCATCAGAAGATGGCAAATTGTTCATAAAATTTTCAAGTGTCTCAATTTTTTCTTTAACCTCGGCTATGGCATTGTTCAGAGGATCCAGATTAGGCATTTGGAGTGACTGAATCTGTTCCTTTAGAGTGGAAATCACTAGATCAAAATCTTCTTGTGATTTTATGCTTTTGACAATTGTTTGGAGCTGTGTCTGGACATTATTTATCTGCTCTTCCAATTTTTGTTTCAATTGCTCAGAGTTGTTAGCCTGGGTCTTAAATTTGGCTTGAAGAGCTGCTACAGCCTCTTCTAAACTTTGAAAATTATCAAATGTAGCCAAATCAGTATATTTCTGAAGCAATAATTTGAGTTCAGAATCAATTTTAAGAAGAGGGTCCATGCATTGCTATTGTAAATTTGTAATTTCTAATTGAAGACTGGCATTGAGAGTGGTTTGTAAAGCTTGTAAATCACTTCTTAATTTCTTGACTCTGACATCAAGCATCAGAATCTCATCACTGTGATCTTCATGTCTTGTATGGCCAAATATATCATTAGGCATTTTGTTTAGTGGTTATTTATTATTGAATATCTAATTCTTAATTCTATAAAAAAAGGTATAAGCTTGTCATAGGATCCCGGGACCTCAATATATAAGCAGCCACCAGCAGAAACAGTATAAACAGTGCCAGAAACCATGTTTGAGTGCTTAATTCTGTAAATATTTCTCCCTACTGAAATTTTAACATCACCCTCAGGAGTTGTAATAAATTGTAATTGCCCACCTACAGGTAATTGGTAATGATTTAAATTATTATTAAATATGTACAATATTTTGCCTGTTTCATCATCAACATCTGTAAATATGCTGTTCAGGTGAATAATTAACAAGCCACTTAGTTTAGACAGCATATCAGAAGAGGGTTGTGGTGTTGGCAGCTCCATAACAGCCCGTTTTTTGAACCCAAATAAGTTCATAGGCATGTTTATTTATTTCAAATCATGCTCTGTGCTTGTGCATTGTTTGCCATTTTTCAAATCACAATGACCCCATGGTAAAGTATGAATGCCACATGATAAAATGCATCTCTTATCATCATGTGGGTCCAGAGCCACTTTTCTTACAATATTGCTAGTCAATAAGTGATCCACACTCTGAATTCTGGATTCTGATGTTTTGATTAAATTCTGGGATTTGAGACAATTTTTATAATCTTCAAATTGGAGCTCTTTTTCAACAGTCACTCTGCCAATGCCCTTGGCCTTTTTGACAACAGCACTACATGTTTTAAAACTGTACATCTTGGCACTTAACCCAGCAAATTCCACAATAACATCACCAAGTGTCTCATCTTTTAACTTGCCAGGCACCTTTTTGTTGTGGTGGTGTTGAATCTTTGTATGTTCACTGGTATCAAAATATTTAAACAATTCAGGCTGGGTCATATCTTTATAAACATCTTCTGTTTTAATATCAAGAATAAAACTATCCGTGTCCATGTACATCAATTTTATATTATCACCATAAAAAGGTTTCAAGACATCATAATACAATATTGACATATGTAATTTGGCCAATTCCAATATTGTAGCCCCTACATAAATAGGTTTATCAAACTTAATTTTTGTTTTTTTCATGTTGAAAAGTGCCATATTTTCATCATAAATTCTTCTATAATTGAAATTAGGCTTTGCAACCAATTTTTTGCTCAGGCTGGGGTCAGTAATTATTTTAACATCGGTATGTTTTCTGACATTTTCAATTGTTTTGCCATATACAGAATTGACCATTAATTTAAACAAAGATTTATCAAATTGGCTCTTTGCAGATGTTCGAAGCTCTGTGTTTGTATTAATGTATGGTTTCAACCATTCTGAGTGCCTGAACCTTAAGACTTTGCCAAGTTTGGTCACTTGAACACCATGTTTCATCAGGAACTGGAGGTTTTTGTAATATATGACATAGCCTTGTTTTGGCTCCAGTGTCATCATGAGCTTCTTCTGTTTAGAGCCAGGTGAGCACTGAACCTCAGGAATTGGGGGCAGATCAGAAAATTTATTGTGCAAATCATCAGGAATTGTCAGATCAACCTCTAAGAAGAGGCCATAGTCACTGTCATCAAAGTCCTGAAGATCCTCAATATTGAAATCTTCGACCCATTCAAGCCCTGCATATGGCAGTTTTTGCATCATGGCAGAACCATAGAGGCTGTTTGCATCTACATACAGTATATAATTTGATGGCAATGCTGGATTATAATCAGGCATATATTTGTTATTTACTCTGGCATATCTCTGAGGGCATTGCACCATGCCTCCTCTTATATCTTCCTCCATAAACAGATACATATCTTGATCTTGGATAAGATCCAATTGCTTTTTAGTGTTTAAAAACATTGCATCCCATGCTAGGCCCGGGGCACTGAAAAAATATATTGGATCCAGTCTATAATTTTGCATAGAAGATTTTCTGAATGCCTGCATTATATCAGCTAAGAGGGTCACATCAAGTTTCAAATAAGCCATGTGATAATCACCAAATGTCTGGCATTTTAAATTGTTCCACATCAATTGGGCATGGTGATAATCATCATCAGTGATTCCAGATCCTCTGATTTTGCTGTAAAACTCTTCTTGTGGAGGCAGGGAACACTCATCAAATTTAGAAAAATCTGTGACATAGTCATATGGATATACACCCTTCCGCCTAATTAATTTCAGGTCCTGATTTGGAAACAAGGCACATGTGATTTTGAATTGTTCATCAGATAATTGAGTGGCCAGTGTGGCCAGGCTAGCAGATAAAATTCTGTAAGAATCAAGAAATCTTATGTGAATAGGAACACCACTAACTTTAATTATTTTGCTAATAGATATATATTTCTCATCATTTTCAGCTAAAATATTTAAATTCTGTTTGTCAAACCCCTCATATCTGATCAGATGATGGAAATCATAATTGGATGCTCCATGGCAAAATATGGGGACAAATTTTGGTCTCTTGATCTTAATATTACAGCTATTACACAGGGCCATTAAGAATTTACCATCTGTATGAGAATGGTGTTTCACTTTGATATTTGTATCTGAAAATTCAGAATCACATACCGGGCATTTTTCTGCATTGTTGAAATCTTCAATCTGTTTCTCTGTTAAAGGCAACATGGGTTTTGATTTTAATAAGATATTAGATGCTATGTCACGGCACTCAATTTCTATTCTATGTGCAAATATTTTGATGGCATCTGCTCCCATGTATGAATCTTTTTTAGTAACAACACCATCCTGTACAACCACATAATAAAAGCTGGAAGGTTCATGTAGCTGGTATGGTGTAATTGAAGATTCTTCAGGATCTGGATTGCAGAATGCAAGATGTTTGAGGATTGATTCAAAATCACAGACAATATATACTGGGTGTTCCAACAAGGCTTCAAACTTATTGAATTTTGCTTTTTCACTTGGATTAGGCATCACCATATGAACAGGTTTATGATTGCCACAATATATCAGATGTTCAATTAACTTGTTTTTAGCAATTTCTGCATTTTTTTCCTGAACCCCATTCACCATTTTTTGACCATCAAGTACAGTTAAACATCTTCTGCACAACTTAAATATTCTATTAGATTTGTCTAGTTGTGTTCTCACTAAAGCTTCAAGATTATGTATCAGAGTATAATGATATGTGCCATCCCCTTCAATTAAGAGCAAATCAATCGGAACAGCAGATTCATCATCAATTGTACTGATTCTGAGAGGTTCTATCGAGCAATTGCCAGTGGAACAAATAAATACATTAATAGATAATTGTTTGCCATTAATATCCCGGGCCTTTTTTTCAAATTTATCAATATTCTGTATAGACATTGGATATTCTAAACCCTCCATTGTTTCATCAAAATCGTGCTCATGTTGTTTGTAATAAGTTATTCTCTCAGGATGCCTTGAAACTGGATACAAAGCAGCTAAAATAAACCACAAAAAGCATTTCTGGTCGGTATTTTCAATATTAACCACGGCTCTTTTGTTTTTAATATTGTCAGGTAATGGCAGATATGTAGATCCTTGTAACGGGCAGAATTCAGATGTATTAACATATAACTTGTGTGGAGAACCGCATAGGCTCCATCCAGACTCTTTTGCTGCAAATTCAGAGTGTTTGATATTCAATTGATCTAGCAACCTGCTTATTATTGTGTCTGAATTTGCATTTGAATATACAGGTACAGTTTCTGTTTTGTGGGGCTGTGTAAATTTTGTGCCATTTGGTTTCTTATATTGAGTATACAATTTGAGGGACAACTTATAAGAGCCATTTTGTGCATTTAGAATTGCCTGCAAATCAGGATTTACACTGTTCAAAAAATTGTTAATACCACATCTTGGCTCTGATACAAACCGGTAATCCCTAAGTTGGGCATTAAAACTGCTATGGATAGGTTCATAGCGTGGCTGCTTTGCAGGTCCAGCATTAACAGGTGCTTCATGCTTTCTTTTCAGACCAGATGTGGATGGTTGTGGGGGCAATATTGATGATTGTGCAGAGCAAGTATCTTTATGTGTATATGTGAAGTATTGCATGCTGTATTTTCTATTGCATTTGGGGCAAATTTTTGTGGGAGTTCTGTATTTGTCTGGGTTACAAATCTTTTGGTGTCTGGCCCAATTAGAGCTAAATATATTTTTATTGCACTGATTGCAATATTTTTGATTTGGCATTTTTGCTGTTATTTATTATATACAATTTCCTGGGTTTCAATTCAAAACTTTATACTGAATAAAAAATATCAGTTGGGTTCAGCTGTGTGATTTGTGTGTATATATATGTGTATGTGTATGTATGTGTGTTAATATTTTTGGCTTTGGTATTTATATAAAATTTCCTGGGTTTTAAATCTAATCTCTATGCTTATCTTATGACAGGTTGTAAAGCCAATAGCCCACAAGTGGAAAAAGAGAATAAATATTCATTCACACTGACCTTCCGCAAATACCTGCACGGACATGCATGTCTAGAATGGCAATGACCCAGCACTGAGTATTATGTATTATTTTTTGTATAACAAGCTGGGACAAATATAAGCCTGACCCTAAATAAGAGTGGATTACAACAAACAAGCTAGATGTAACAAATATCAGGCAAAATATTGTATTTAATATTCATATTAAATCAAACAGGCCTGTAAGTATGAGAAGCACTGTAACAACACATCTATTCTCCTCAGCCACTCTCACAATACTGGCTGATGCAATACTCGGGAATTTCTGTAAGTACTGGCGCTGAGGAGAACATGCAAACCAAAAAATCAATACTACCGTCTCGGGATTTGCGCACATTGCCACGGAGCAATTCTAGAGGGTCTCTGCATATTACATTGTTTTAATATTAGATAAACAATTTGAACCTGGTGTCCAATTGAACTTAAACCTGAAGTAAATATGTATGGGTATAGGTGAGGGTGGCTTAATTTTAAGTGTAGCCAAAAAAATATCAATTTTTGACAAGTTTATGGACAAAAATCTGGCTGATGCAACTTTTGTAAGTATAGACAAATCAATCTGAGGGAGCTCTTCCTTTCACAACAAATTCCCGAGGGCATTTTTACAAAAATCTTGGATTAGGCAGGGTTCCACACTTGAGCAAAAAGCTCATATAAGCATGTTGAGCTTGTTTTAAGTATAGCCAAACCTGCTTGAGGGGAGCTCTTCCTTTCTTGGGTTTATTATAGCATTAAACATACTACTCATGCTACAACAATATATCGATTTCATTGGTTGTTGGTTGAGAACCATATTGTCCCGCCCGCGAAAATCAACTTGAACTGCTTATAACTCCTGAACAATTGATCGTACAGACAACAATTAATAGCATTTCAATCAAACATGTTGTATGCAACAAGAATATGTCGGTTTCACTAGCTGCTTTTAGAAAACCATATTGGCCTGCCCGCGAGTATTAACTTGAACTGTTTATAACTTCGGAACAAATGATCCTAGAGAGCGTAATAAATTTGCATATTAATCAGCATGTTGCATGCTACAAGAATATATCGATTTCACTAGTTGTTGGTTGAGAACCATATTGGCCCGCCCGCGAAAATCAACTTGAACTGCTTATAACTTCTGAAAAATTGATCGTAGAGAACACAATTATTTGCATTTTAATGAAACATGTTGAATGCTACAAGAATATGTCGGTTTCAGTAGTTGTTATTTGAGAACAATATTGGCCCGTCCGCGAGTATTAAATTGAACTGCTTATAAGTTCTGAACAAATGATCCTAGAGAGCGTAATAAATTTGCATATTTATCAGCATGTTGCATGCTACAAGAATATATCGATTTCACAAGTTGTTTGATGAGATCCATATTGGCCCGGCCGCGAAAATCAACTTGAACTGCTTATAACTCCTGAACAATAGATCGTAGAAAACACAATTATTTGCATTTTAATGAAACATGTTGAATGCTACAAGAATATGACCGTTTTACTATTTGTTTTTTAGAACCATATTGGCCCTGCCTCGAGTATTGACTTGTTCTGCTTATAATGTCTGAACAAACGATCGTATTGAGCGTAATAGTTTTGCATATTAATCAGCATTTTGCATGCTACAAGAATATATCGATTTCACAAGTTGTTGGTTGAGAACCATATTGGTCCGCCCTCGAAAATTAACTTGAACTGCTTATAACTTCTGAACAATTGATCGTAGAGAACACAATTATTTGCATTTCAATCAAACACGTTGTATGCTCCAAGAATATGTCGGTTTCACTAGTTATTGTTTGAGAACCATTTTGGCCCGCCCGCCAAAGCTAACTTCAACTCCTTATAACTTCTGAACAAATGATCGTAGAGAGCGCAATAATTTTGCATATTAATCAGCATGTTTCATGCTACAAGAATATATCGATTTCATTAGTTGTTGGTTGAGAACCATATTGGCCCGCCCGCGAAAATTAACTTGAACTGCTAATAACTTCTGAACAATTGATCGTAGCGAACACAATTATTTGCATTTTAATGAAACATGTTGAATGCTTCAAGAATATGACGGTTTCACTTGTTGTTGTTTGAGAACCATATTGGCCCGCCCGCGAGTATTAACTTGAACTGTTTATAACTTCGGAACAAATGATCCTAGAGAGCGTAATAAATTTGCATATTAATCAGCATGTTGCATGCTACAAGAATATATCGATTTCACTAGTTTTTGGTTGAGAACCATATTGGCCCGCCCGCGAAAATCAACTTGAACAGCTTATAACTTCTGAAATATTGATCGTAGAGAACACAATTATTTGTATTTTAATGAAACATGTTGAATGCTACAAGAATATGTCGGTTTCACTAGTTGCTATTTGAGAACAATATTGGCCCGTCCGCGAGTATTAAATTGAACTGCTTATAACTTCAGAACAAATGATCTTTGAGAGCGTAATAAATTTTCATATTAATCCGCATGTTGCATGCTACAAGAATATATCGATTTCACTAGTTGTTGGTTGAAATCCATATTGGCCCGCCCGCGGAAATTAATTTGAACTGCTTATAACTTCTGAAAAAATAATCGTAGAAAGCGTAATAATTTTTCATATTAATCAGCATGTTGCATGCTACAAGAATATATCGATTTCACTAGTTGTTGTTTGAGAAATAATTTGGCCTGCCCGCGAAAATTAACTTGAACTGCTTATAACTTCTGAACAATTGATCGTAGAGCACACAATTATTTGCATTTATATCAAACATGTTGTATGCTACAAGAATATGTCGGTTTCACTAGTTATTGTTTGAGAACCATTTTGGCCCGCCCGCCAAAACTAACTTCAACTCCTTATATATTCTGAACAAATGATCGTAGAGAGCGTAATAATTTTGCATATTAATCAGTATGTTGCATGCTACAACAATATATCGATTTCATTGGTTGTTGGTTGAGAACCATATTGGCCCGCCCGCGAAAATCAACTTGAACTGCTTATAACTCCTGAACAATTGATCGTAGAGACCACAATTAATAGCATTTTAATCAAACATGTTGTATGCAACAATAATATGTCGGTTTCACTAGTTGTTTTTTCGAAAACCACATTGGCCCGCCCGCGAGTATTAACTTGAACTGTTTATGACTTCTGAACAAATGATCCTAGAGAGCGTAATAAATTTGCATATTAATCAGCATGTTGCATGCTACAAAAATATATCGATTTCACTAGTTGTTGGTTGAGAACCATATTAGCCCGGCCCTGAAAATCAACTTGAACTGCTTATAACTTCTGAACAATTGATCGTAGAGAACACAATTATTTGCATTTTAATGAAACATGTTGAATGCTACAAGAATATGTCGGTTTCACTAGTTGTTATTTGAGAACAATATTGGCCCGTCCGCGAGTATTAAATTGAACTCCTTATAAGTTCTGAACAAATGATCGTAGAAAACTCGATTGTTTTGCATATTAAAAAACATGTAGCTAGCTACAAGAATATATAGATTTCACTAGTTATTGTTTGATAACCATGTTGGCCCACCCGCGAAATATAATTCAACTGCTTACAAATTCTGAACAAATGATCGTAGAGAACACAATTATTTGCATTTTAATGAAACATGTTGTATGCTACAAGAATATGTCGGTTTTACTATTTGTTTTTTAGAACCATATTGGCCCGCCCTCGAGTATTGACTTGGTCTGCTTATAACGTCTGAACAAATGATCGTAGTGAGCGTAATAGTTTTGCATATTTATCAATATGTTGCATGCTACAAGAATATATAGATTACACTAGTTATTGTTTGATAACCATGTTGGCCCACCCGCGAAAACTTATTCAACTGCTTACAATTTTTGAACAAATGATCGTAGAGAACACAATTATTTGCATTTTAATGAAACATGTTGTATGCTACAAGAATATGTCGGTTTTACTATTTGTTTTTTAGAACCATATTGGCCCGCCCGCGAGTATTGACTTGTTCTGCTTATAACGTCTGAACAAATGATCGTAGTGAGCGTAATAGTTTTGCATATTAATCAGCATTTTGCATGCTACAAGAATATATCGATTTCACTAGTTGTTGGTTGAGAACCATATTGGTCCGCCCTCGAAAATTAACTTGAACTGCTTATAACTTCTGAACAATTGATCGTAGAGAACACAAATATTTGCATTTCAATGAAACATGTTGTATGCTACAAGAATATGTCGGTTTCACTAGTTATTGTTTGAGAACCATTTTGGCCCGCCCGCCAAAACTAACTTCAATTCCTTATAACTTCTGAACAAATGATCGTAGAGAGCGCAATAATTTTGCATATTAATCAGCATGTTTCATGCTACAAGAATATATCGATTTCACTAGTTGTTGGTTGAGAACCATATTGGCCCGCCCGCGAAAATTAATTTGAACTGCTTATAACTTCTGAACAAATAATCGTAGAAAGCGTAATAATTTTTCATATTAATCAGCATGTTGCATGCTACAAGAATATATCGATTTCACTAGTTGTTGTTTGAGAAATATATTGGCCTGCCCGCGAAAATTAACTTGAACTGCTTATAACTTCTGAACAATTGATCGTAGAGCACACAATTATTTGCATTTTAATGAAAAATTTTGAATGCTACAAGAATATGTCGGTTTCACTAGTTGTTTATAGAAAACCATATTAGCCCGCGAGTTTTAACTTGAACCATTTATAACTTCTGAACAAATGATCTAAGAGAGCGTAATAAATTTGCATATTAATCAGCATGTTGCATGCTACAAGAATATATCCATTTCACTTGTTGTTGGTTGAGAACAATATTGGCCCGCCCGCGAAAATCAACTTGAACTGCTTATAACTCCTGAACAATTGATCGTAGAGACCACAATTATTTGCACTTTAATGAAACATGTTGAATGCAACAAGAATATGTCGGTTTCACTAGTTGTTTTTAGAAAACCACATTGGCCCGCCCGCGAGTATTAACTTGAACTGTTTATGACTTCTGAATAAATGATCCTAGAGAGCGTAATAAATTTGCATATTAATCAGCATGTTGCATGCTACAAGAATATATCGATTTCACTAGTTGTTGGTTGAGAACCATATTGGCCCGCCCGCGAAAATCAACTTGGATTGCTTATAACTCCTGAACAATTGATCGTAGAGACTACAATTATTTGCACTTTAATGAAACATATTGAATGCTACAAGAATATGTCGGTTTCACTAGTTGTTTTTAGAAAATCATATTGGCCCGCCCGCGAGTATTAAGATGAACTGTTTATAACTTCTGAACAATTGATCGCAGAGAACACAATTATTTGCATTTCAATCAAACATATTGTATGCTACAAGAATATGTCGGTTTCACTAGTTATTGTTTGAGAACCATTTTGGCCCGCCCGCCAAAACTAACTTCAACTCCTTATAACTTCTGAACAAATGATCGTAGAGAGCGTAATAATTTTGCATATTAATCAGCATGTTGCATGCTAGTAGTATATTTAATGCTATAATAAACCCAAGAAAGGAAGAGCTCCCCTCAAGCAGGTTTGGCTATACTTAAAACAAGCTCAACATGCTTATATGAGCTTTTTGCTCTAGTGTGGAACCCTGCCTAATCCAAGATTTTTGTAAAAATGCCCTCTGGAATTTTTTGTGAAAGGAAGAGTTCCCTCAGATTGATTTGTCTATACTTAAAACTATGCTAAGTTCTCTTATCATCTTATTGCTTATAGTGTGTTTTTCTGTCAAAATCCCAGGAATCTTGAATTGATTCTGAGAGCCAGTAGAGTTTTGTGCATGGTTTTTATTGCCTTGTAATCAAAAGGCTCGGGTTTAAATCCTGGTAAAATGTGAAGCCTCCCCTGATGGCAAAATGTTAATATTGTTGTTTTGTAAACAAGAGGTTCTGGGTTCGAGTCCTGATAGATTGAAATATGTGTGGCAAAATAATATTTCCATACGTGAGATTTTGAGAATAATTACTGCTAGTTGATATACAACTCCCAGATCTGAAAACCTGGTAAAAGTATTATACAACAGAGCCTAGTTAATAGCTGTTGTCTGGGTATAAAATCACATTAACTGCTGTTATATTTTTATGAAGCAAAACTCTCTGATCAATACAATAGAATAGAGGTCAAGTAAACATAATTAATTGCTTGCATGTTCTTCTAATCTTTTAATTAATCCTATGTTTTGGCCAGCAGTTAATTATGTTTGCCCGGGAAAATTATATTTCTTTTATGCCAGCAGATAAAATCTACACTGCGTCTTTTCAGAGAGAAATAACATATTATTCATCAACAAAGAGTAATTGCCTTATTTCTGTATGCCAGCAGATATAATCTATATTGTGTCTTTTCAGAGAGAAATAACATATTATTCATCATCAAAAAGTAATTGCCTTCTTTCTGTATGCCTGGGAGATTTTATCTGTTGGCTTAACATGCACTATGTTTTTTCAGAGGGAAATTACATGTCATTTGTCATAGAACTCAAAGAGAAATTCTTATCTGTACTGTACCCCCTTTCAGGGAAAATTACTTGCCATTCATCATATTGAGGAAATTCCTAGTATTGGCTTCATGGATATTTGTCATGCAAACTGAATTGCAAGTTTGGTCTTGTTGCAATAATATGGGCTCAAGTCTTTAACTTACAGAATAATTATTGCAATATTTCTGTATTTCAGCTTTTGGCAGATGTGTTGTGTTTTGGGTAGGTATAAAAGCTTTTCTGCCAAGAGCAGATGTACTATAAAATTTGGGTAAGTAATATATTTCCTGACAGCAAAATGTTGGTATTATTGTTTTATAATCAAAGGGCCTCTGTGTTTGAATCGGAGCTCTAGAATTGCTCTGTGACCCTCTCATTTCTTACATCATAAACATATGATTTTTCTCCTATGAGAATAACACTACATATGGTGTCATCAGGTAATGCCTCATGGAATTCACAGATAATTTTAATATTTGTCCTGTCATTTACCACAACTTGTTTCCTTTTTGAAGTGTTAATTACAAACATGGCTCTCTGTGCTTTGAATTCATCTGGAGTATAATACATATCAGTATTACCTGTAGTGACACGTTTGAAGGAAGAAAATGCCTCATATAATTTGAGGAAGTCATTCTTGGACATGTCTAAATTATAATTTTCTCTAGGAAATACCTCATTTCTGCCATTTTTAAGATATATGTTCTTGATGCTGCAGTTATCAAATTTACTTGAATTTTTTCCTGATTATTGTGTCTTCCAGTCTGAAACAATACTACTACAAAATCAGGCATGTCAAATTGAATACTGGAGAATGAATTTGTGGCATCAAATTCATAATATGTACCAGTTGCGGGCTTCTGTACACATTGATATGTATAAAATTGCAGAGGAATCTGTGGATTTTTTATTATATCAGCTTTGTATTTAAGAGCATAACTGGCCTCATACTCAACAACAGGGATTCTTAACTCCATAGTCTGAATAATGCATTTGCCTGCATCTGGTAGGGTATTGGGCAGAGCTTCCCCTGTAGAGTTTATTGCACTGTACCTCATCAAAGCATTGTTATCATTTGCAGCTCTTCTAAATGTGATTTTTAACCCACCCTTCCACATAATTTCTTTGTAATCTGAGAAGAATCCTGGCAATAGGCGCATGGGGAACAGCACTGTGTGGTTTTTAGATAATATCTTATCGCCAGCCTCAAATCCACCGATTTTGTAGTATGAAGCCTCTGTTTTGGATAATTTTAATGTAGCCAAAGCTGTGGAGGTAATGCCGGGATAATCCACTCTGTTTATAACAACGTCATGTTTTCTGATCTCAATTTCAGAGAATTGATGTGGCACAAAATTATCTACCAACCTTATATTTGTATTTGCCGGATAATCTGTTCCATCGAGCTTTACAACATCAAATTTGATGTATAAATCTGCTCTGTGGGGGTGTATAAATCCATCCCCTACATCAAGATCAACCTCAACCTCTGTGTTGGGTTGATTTAAATTTGCAAATGTCCTCCTGTTTGGGGGGAATGATTGCAGCTCATAACTCTCAATATTTTCCATTTTCTTCTTGTATGTATTTTTATTTAAATGTTAATCTCTATGATAGCAGTTGTTGTGGCTCCAGCAAAATCAACTAATTCTTCTTTTTCATTAGTGACCATCAATTCAATGTAATCTATTCTATTATGGCACACAGGAAAATATAATGTTGGGGATGGATTATAGATGATTGGCTCCATGAATTCAGAATTAGGTTTGAATGTTGCAATGATCCCAGTTTGTTTGTGAGTGCCTATGCCATTTGATTTGGTGATCATACCCTCAGCCACATTACAGTGAATATTCAGAGTCTCTATGGCCAAGAATTTAGGTATATTCATAGCAGTATGTTTGATGCCTGGTTCAAGTTTTGTGTTGTTCTCAAATCCTAACAGCTCTCCTATAGTACCCAGATTCACTGTTTCTGTAGCAGATACAATTTCTACTCTGTGAGTGACAGAATTTTGACTTAACACTACACCTCTGGGTAATTGAGCATTTAGAGTGGAGAGATTATATTGCCCTGGAGTAATGACAATTTTTTCATCCCCTACTGCAATTGTGTTGTTGTGGTGTGTAATATTGGGGATTAGGTACATGCCATAAAATGCCCTGAGAGCTATTGTTTTGGGATACACTATGTCATCATGCAATTTGAGTTTCAATATTGAATTTTGGCTGGTGAGATGAAATACCCCCATGATGTTTCAGATACCACAAGGCTTTTTGAAAATCTTCAATTGATGGTTTGTTTATTTGAGACATATATCTAAGAACAGATAAACACAAATGTCCGCAATTAACATCTTTGAAATTTTGAACACGGGCATTATTGTAATAAAGATTAGCTGAATTTAGATATTTTATTAAATTTTCAGGTGGAACACCTCCAAATGAATCAAATACAAATGCCTCATTTTTTAAATATTTAAGATAACAGATCCAGTGAGTGCCCTGATTTTTGTACTTATCCAAATTAACAATGCCACACTCTTTGTTGAGTGGTTGTTCCGGTAAAGAATCAGACATGTATACACCTCTAAAATGTTTGATGCCCAGTGGCTTGATTAAAGCTTCAATATCTTGGTTTGTAAGCGGCTCTTGTTTTTTTTAAACTTATTCATGGCTCTCTTAACACCTTTGCCCTGTTTCTCCATTGCCAGGTTATGGCGCCTTTGCTCATCTAATTCTGCCCTATTCTTCTTGGCATCTAACACTGTTTTTGCTATTGCAGCTGAACCCCCAGCCAAGCTCCCAACAGCCCCGAGAGCAGCTAAGATGGCAGGGATGGTAAATATAAATCCCCCCACATGTGATTTTTTTCTTGATTGCTGTAATTTTTTTTAATTGGGGGGTGCTAAGTAACAATTTCATACCATGCCCCTTTGCAATACAAGATTTTTTTTTCTTGCGCTGCTTTTTGGTCAAAAGACTGTCAATAGTTTTAAGAGATTTGAGACCTGCATAAGGTATTTGATACATAACACCCTTGTCCTTCATTGTAGGTTTATTATATACATATTCACAACCCCCACCCCAGTTTTTGTTTGGTGCTCATAGCTATGGTGGTTCCCAATGCTGCTATTTTTTCACTCAAAGAAGCATCTTTGCTTACAAATCTGCCAAATGCAGCCTCTTCTAATTTCTTATCTGCAACATGTCTCTTGTCAAGATCAGAATGTGTGTTGTATGCAATATCATGGTCTCTACAAGCAGCATCTAAGGGATTAACACCAGGATCACCTCTGTTTAATCTATGGTCTAATTTTGTGCCTGGACCACAATATTGATAGCCTGGAATGTGTAGTTCAAATGGCACCTTGTTTATAATGTCATTAACAAGGCCCCGACCCTCAGAAATATTCCAAAATTTAGGTGGTAGAGTATTAATAATTTTTAAAAGATATCCAATCCCCTTAGTGTCATTCACTATAAAATTAGACAATTTGGTGCTTATCATGTCCATAATTCCAACTTTTTCATTGTAAAAATTGTGGTTGCCAGCATTTTCCTCCCCAGCTATCACCAATAGCCTATCTACAAGTTTCCTGACATCATCAACCCACAACAATTCTTTAGGCAGGGTGTTGTATTGTTTGATTCCACTGCCAGTCTTGATCTGTGACCATATTGGCTTGATTAAATTATTGTATTTTGCCCCACTGCTAGACTTGACTCTTTTTTGTGTGGGATCATTGTTCTGGTATAGAGCATCTGATTTTATTAATATTTCTTTGTAATCCTCATAATCTTGATCTGTATAGCTGCCAGGCCTTTTCCTAGTCATCAGTTCCCACAATCCAGGTGTGCCGGTGTACTTAACAAAAGCACCTTTTTCTCCAAGTCGAGATTCTGAATATACAATTATATCATCTCCCATAAATGTTACTCTGAAATTGCCAATTCTATGTATGATGCTGCCATCAAGCTCTGTGTCAGCATATAAGCCAAAAACCTCATCTTTATTGTCTTTAGGTGTGGTTAAATATTTTTGAGCAAGAAGACCCAATTCAATAGGATCCTGAGTAGCTTCAATTCTTCTAGGAGCAATAGGACTAGGTGTATGAATACTGGAAAGTGAGGTGAATGGATAATCTAATATGTTCCTTGCAGCTACAGGTACAAGCTCTGTGATCAAATTTTGATTTTGCTCTGTAACAGTTTTGATATTTTTACCTAAATTATTAATAGCATCAATTACAGGCTGTTCTGTTTGTTTGTGTTTTTCATAAATTCCTCGGTTCTCTGATTTCCATCCCTTAAATCTTTTTACAAGATAATCTCTTAATTTAAGATCATCAATGATTGGCCTTTTCATGTTTATTTATATATGTTTCAATGTCTAGAAAATTGTTGATTTTATTTCTGTATTTGCCACTATTGGGTGTTCTTGTCATATCAATTGTGACAAACCCATAACTGTCCTGGTTCCAGCACTTGCTGCAAATCTTGGAAAAATCATTGTAGCTCAGGTCCCCACCTACATATTCACCATGTATGTGTTTGAGGTTGGTATGGTCTTGATGAAATACACATATAAAATTGCTGTTGTCCCGGATCAGCTGCTTGGGTATTTTTGAAAAAGTCTGTGCCAGGTAGAAGCAATCAATGTTTTTGTGCCGGCCCTGTGTAAAGAAATTCCTAACCTTGTTTTGATTATCCAGTATAATGTCATCAAACACAACAACAGAATTATCGAGACATTCATGAAGTGGCTTAACATCTGGTTCAAAAGTTGCAATATCCAATCCATCATATAGCTTCATCAGCTGCTGATATTTTAATTGTTCCAAGCTCTTAGAAAAAACATACAAGTGCCTGTTTTTCCAGTCTAACCAGTTGGGTGCCAATAAAAAATTATCAACCATTAGTGTAGTTTTACCACAAGCAGATGGCCCAACAATAAGACATCTAATATTATCAGGTAGCAATTTGCCATTTCTCTTATTCTGTTGTTCAGGTTCTGGCAGCCTTTTTATAACATCCCAGGTGTTCATATTATTATTTTGTTTGCATCGATCCAGCTGTGTTCTGGGAGTCCTAGCCATTTGACAAGTAACTTTTTGCCTTTTCTGCGGATGATTTTTTCTATGAGATATGTGTCAGGCTGTTTAGTTTTGCTGAGCTCTTGTTCATAAAACCTGCCTTTGAGAATTTCTCCTCGGTGATCCTTTATTATATATGTGTTAAGGGTCCCAGGTTTAACTTGAACCACTGTAAATAATTCAGTGCTCCAGTTTCTTGTAAAGCCTCTCTTGAATAAGTGCTTATATTTGCTGATTCTTACTTGATCACCCACCCTGTATTTGGCCTTTCTTGTTGTTGGCTGATATCTAGGATAATAAACAGTGCTGATCAATTTTTGCTCATCAGATGAAGTTACTTCAGAGGGTTTCATGTTGATTGTGGAATGGACAGAATTGTTATATTTATGTAGAAGTTCTGGAAGAATATTAATCCATTTATAATTACCCTGCAGTGTAAATTGTTTATACATAAGATTTTTTAAGGTTCTGTTGAATCTCTCTACAATTGAGGCTTTGAGATCACTGTAACTCGAATAATGTTTTATTGCCTGGCTTTTAATAAATTGTTGAAACACTGAATTATAAAATGCTTTGCCATTATCTGTTTGCAAATAGCGCGGGGATCTTCCACTCTGATTGATGATTGTCCTGAGGGCTTCTGTAACACATTTTCCAGTCTTGGATTTGAGTGGCACAGCCCAGGCAAATTTTGAAAATGTGTCTATTACAGTGAGTAGATACTTGTAGCCCTTGTTGATTTTGTCTAAGTTTTTCAACTGCCCACTTGACATTCCAATCAAGTCGCTTTGCCATAAATCATCTATGCCCTTTGTAACTACTGGGAGTCTCTTAAAATTATGTCGGGCTTGTCTGTGTAATTCATCAACAATAATTTTTCTAGACATAATATGTAAACAAGAATATTGCAACTATGGGGTGTTCAGCAGCTGAGACTGCAGGATTTTCTAAATATAATTTGTCCCCAATATGTATTTTAAATTCCAGAGAGCCATCATCTTCAGTATAGGCTGTTTCCAATGTATTGGGGTCTGTAAAATCCTCTAATTCCACACTGGTGATTTTCACTTTGTTATCAGCATTTGTTATTGATAAGGTAGGGTAGTGGTGTGCCTGTGGTTGAAGCCAATATTTGATCTTGATTGGTCTCAATGTGCCCCCAACAAAAAATTGGTAATAAAATTGTGCAGGGGACAGCATATATATTTTGCCACCTGGTGTAAATGGAGAATCATATTCTTTGTTGGGGATGCTGTACAATTCAAGAATTACTGAATGTTTTGGATTCTCGATTATGCCTGTTATTTCTTTTTCTGCTGTGAGCAATCTGCTTGTTACAGATTCAAGGTGCTCATTGATGGTCCTAACAATCTCATCGTGCCCAGGCTTGATTCTTATGTCAACAGCAAGTTTTTTGTATTGTTGCACAATTTCTTGAAGCTGGGTGGCAAAAACAGACAGAGCATTTGCTTGATTGGATTCCATGGTCCCAAGCTGTTGCTTGATATTAGCTACAATTTGTTGCAAATTTTCAACAACTGCCAATTTTGAATTTTGAGCTGTAAGATCATGGACCTGTCTTCTGATATCCTCAAACAGGGCATGCAATTCATTAATATGTTGATTGGTTGGTAGAGTGGCCACTGTCTGTGTGAGATGTTTGATCTCTGCCTGGATATTCTTGATATCTTCTGATTTCAATATCCTATTCACTGTTCTCTTAATATTTTTAAGTTCCTGTGATGTGGGCAGATTTGATACTGTATTTTGCAAAAATTCAAGTGCCAATTTCACATTGTTTAATTCAGAAGCATCAGCCACATTTTGCATAGCATTTTGGAGCAGGGCTATATCTGCCTGAGAGGGTGTGGATTGTTGTAAAATTTCAAGCTTTGTTTGGATATCATCTATCAAGTGATGAAAATGAGATAGTTCAGATTCAGTGTTGAGGTTTTCAAGCTTTGTGATTTGTTGCTGGACACTGACAAGTGTATCTACAATACCGGGCAATCTGGATTCTAGTACATTTGCCAAATCATTTTGCACTGCTGCTATTGTACCTTCAAGATGGGTTATGGAACTTTGAATTTTTCCAAAATCTTCATATGTTTCAAGTTGCAGCTTAATATTTGCTACACTCCGAGTTATTGCATTCAAAGCATCAGAAGATGGCAAATTGTTCATAAAATTTTCAAGTGTCTCAATTTTTTCTTTAACCTCGGCTATGGCATTGTTCAGAGGATCCAGATTAGGCATTTGGAGTGACTGAATCTGTTCCTTTAGAGTGGAAATCACTAGATCAAAATCTTCTTGTGATTTTATGCTTTTGACAATTGTTTGGAGCTGTGTCTGGACATTATTTATCTGCTCTTCCAATTTTTGTTTCAATTGCTCAGAGTTGTTAGCCTGGGTCTTAAATTTGGCTTGAAGAGCTGCTACAGCCTCTTCTAAACTTTGAAAATTATCAAATGTAGCCAAATCAGTATATTTCTGAAGCAATAATTTGAGTTCAGAATCAATTTTAAGAAGAGGGTCCATGCATTGCTATTGTAAATTTGTAATTTCTAATTGAAGACTGGCATTGAGAGTGGTTTGTAAAGCTTGTAAATCACTTCTTAATTTCTTGACTCTGACATCAAGCATCAGAATCTCATCACTGTGATCTTCATGTCTTGTATGGCCAAATATATCATTAGGCATTTTGTTTAGTGGTTATTTATTATTGAATATCTAATTCTTAATTCTATAAAAAAAGGTATAAGCTTGTCATAGGATCCCGGGACCTCAATATATAAGCAGCCACCAGCAGAAACAGTATAAACAGTGCCAGAAACCATGTTTGAGTGCTTAATTCTGTAAATATTTCTCCCTACTGAAATTTTAACATCACCCTCAGGAGTTGTAATAAATTGTAATTGCCCACCTACAGGTAATTGGTAATGATTTAAATTATTATTAAATATGTACAATATTTTGCCTGTTTCATCATCAACATCTGTAAATATGCTGTTCAGGTGAATAATTAACAAGCCACTTAGTTTAGACAGCATATCAGAAGAGGGTTGTGGTGTTGGCAGCTCCATAACAGCCCGTTTTTTGAACCCAAATAAGTTCATAGGCATGTTTATTTATTTCAAATCATGCTCTGTGCTTGTGCATTGTTTGCCATTTTTCAAATCACAATGACCCCATGGTAAAGTATGAATGCCACATGATAAAATGCATCTCTTATCATCATGTGGGTCCAGAGCCACTTTTCTTACAATATTGCTAGTCAATAAGTGATCCACACTCTGAATTCTGGATTCTGATGTTTTGATTAAATTCTGGGATTTGAGACAATTTTTATAATCTTCAAATTGGAGCTCTTTTTCAACAGTCACTCTGCCAATGCCCTTGGCCTTTTTGACAACAGCACTACATGTTTTAAAACTGTACATCTTGGCACTTAACCCAGCAAATTCCACAATAACATCACCAAGTGTCTCATCTTTTAACTTGCCAGGCACCTTTTTGTTGTGGTGGTGTTGAATCTTTGTATGTTCACTGGTATCAAAATATTTAAACAATTCAGGCTGGGTCATATCTTTATAAACATCTTCTGTTTTAATATCAAGAATAAAACTATCCGTGTCCATGTACATCAATTTTATATTATCACCATAAAAAGGTTTCAAGACATCATAATACAATATTGACATATGTAATTTGGCCAATTCCAATATTGTAGCCCCTACATAAATAGGTTTATCAAACTTAATTTTTGTTTTTTTCATGTTGAAAAGTGCCATATTTTCATCATAAATTCTTCTATAATTGAAATTAGGCTTTGCAACCAATTTTTTGCTCAGGCTGGGGTCAGTAATTATTTTAACATCGGTATGTTTTCTGACATTTTCAATTGTTTTGCCATATACAGAATTGACCATTAATTTAAACAAAGATTTATCAAATTGGCTCTTTGCAGATGTTCGAAGCTCTGTGTTTGTATTAATGTATGGTTTCAACCATTCTGAGTGCCTGAACCTTAAGACTTTGCCAAGTTTGGTCACTTGAACACCATGTTTCATCAGGAACTGGAGGTTTTTGTAATATATGACATAGCCTTGTTTTGGCTCCAGTGTCATCATGAGCTTCTTCTGTTTAGAGCCAGGTGAGCACTGAACCTCAGGAATTGGGGGCAGATCAGAAAATTTATTGTGCAAATCATCAGGAATTGTCAGATCAACCTCTAAGAAGAGGCCATAGTCACTGTCATCAAAGTCCTGAAGATCCTCAATATTGAAATCTTCGACCCATTCAAGCCCTGCATATGGCAGTTTTTGCATCATGGCAGAACCATAGAGGCTGTTTGCATCTACATACAGTATATAATTTGATGGCAATGCTGGATTATAATCAGGCATATATTTGTTATTTACTCTGGCATATCTCTGAGGGCATTGCACCATGCCTCCTCTTATATCTTCCTCCATAAACAGATACATATCTTGATCTTGGATAAGATCCAATTGCTTTTTAGTGTTTAAAAACATTGCATCCCAATCTAGGCCCGGGGCACTGAAAAAATATATTGGATCCAGTCTATAATTTTGCATAGAAGATTTTCTGAATGCCTGCATTATATCAGCTAAGAGGGTCACATCAAGTTTCAAATAAGCCATGTGATAATCACCAAATGTCTGGCATTTTAAATTGTTCCACATCAATTGGGCATGGTGATAATCATCATCAGTGATTCCAGATCCTCTGATTTTGCTGTAAAACTCTTCTTGTGGAGGCAGGGAACACTCATCAAATTTAGAAAAATCTGTGACATAGTCATATGGATATACACCCTTCCGCCTAATTAATTTCAGGTCCTGATTTGGAAACAAGGCACATGTGATTTTGAATTGATCATCAGATAATTGAGTGGCCAGTGTGGCCAGGCTAGCAGATAAAATTCTGTAAGAATCAAGAAATCTTATGTGAATAGGAACACCACTAACTTTAATTATTTTGCTAATAGATATATATTTCTCATCATTTTCAGCTAAAATATTTAAATTCTGTTTGTCAAACCCCTCATATCTGATCAGATGATGGAAATCATAATTGGATGCTCCATGGCAAAATATGGGGACAAATTTTGGTCTCTTGATCTTAATATTACAGCTATTACACAGGGCCATTAAGAATTTACCATCTGTATGAGAATGGTGTTTCACTTTGATATTTGTATCTGAAAATTCAGAATCACATACCGGGCATTTTTCTGCATTGTTGAAATCTTCAATCTGTTTCTCTGTTAAAGGCAACATGGGTTTTGATTTTAATAAGATATTAGATGCTATGTCACGGCACTCAATTTCTATTCTATGTGCAAATATTTTGATGGCATCTGCTCCCATGTATGAATCTTTTTTAGTAACAACACCATCCTGTACAACCACATAATAAAAGCTGGAAGGTTCATGTAGCTGGTATGGTGTAATTGAAGATTCTTCAGGATCTGGATTGCAGAATGCAAGATGTTTGAGGATTGATTCAAAATCACAGACAATATATACTGGGTGTTCCAACAAGGCTTCAAACTTATTGAATTTTGCTTTTTCACTTGGATTAGGCATCACCATATGAACAGGTTTATGATTGCCACAATATTTCAGATGTTCAATTAACTTGTTTTTAGCAATTTCTGCATTTTTTTCCTGAACCCCATTCACCATTTTTTGACCATCAAGTACAGTTAAACATCTTGTGCACAACTTAAATATTCTATTAGATTTGTCTAGTTGTGTTCTCACTAAAGCTTCAAGATTATGTATCAGAGTATAATGATATGTGCCATCCCCTTCAATTAAGAGCAAATCAATCGGAACAGCAGATTCATCATCAATTGTACTGATTCTGAGAGGTTCTATCGAGCAATTGCCAGTGGAACAAATAAATACATTAATAGATAATTGTTTGCCATTAATATCCCGGGCCTTTTTTTCAAATTTATCAATATTCTGTATAGACATTGGATATTCTAAACCCTCCATTGTTTCATCAAAATCGTGCTCATGTTGTTTGTAATAAGTTATTCTCTCAGGATGCCTTGAAACTGGATACAAAGCAGCTAAAATAAACCACAAAAAGCATTTCTGGTCGGTATTTTCAATATTAACCACGGCTCTTTTGTTTTTAATATTGTCAGGTAATGGCAGATATGTAGATCCTTGTAACGGGCAGAATTCAGATGTATTAACATATAACTTGTGTGGAGAACCGCATAGGCTCCATCCAGACTCTTTTGCTGCAAATTCAGAGTGTTTGATATTCAATTGATCTATCAACCTGCTTATTATTGTGTCTGAATTTGCATTTGAATATACAGGTACAGTTTCTGTTTTGTGGGGCTGTGTAAATTTTGTGCCATTTGGTTTCTTATATTGAGTATACAATTTGAGGGACAGCTTATAAGAGCCATTTTGTGCATTTAGAATTGCCTGCAAATCAGGATTTACACTGTTCAAAAAATTGTTAATACCACATCTTGGCTCTGATACAAACCGGTAATCCCTAAGTTGGGCATTAAAACTGCTATGGATAGGTTCATAGCGTGGCTGCTTTGCAGGTCCAGCATTAACAGGTGCTTCATGCTTTCTTTTCAGACCAGATGTGGATGGTTGTGGGGGCAATATTGATGATTGTGCAGAGCAAGTATCTTTATGTGTATATGTGAAGTATTGCATGCTGTATTTTCTATTGCATTTGGGGCAAATTTTTGTGGGAGTTCTGTATTTGTCTGGGTTACAAATCTTTTGGTGTCTGGCCCAATTAGAGCTAAATATATTTTTATTGCACTGATTGCAATATTTTTGATTTGGCATTTTTGCTGTTATTTATTATATACAATTTCCTGGGTTTCAATTCAAAACTTTATACTGAATAAAAAATATCAGTTGGGTTCAGCTGTGTGATTTGTGTGTATATATATGTGTATGTGTATGTATGTGTGTTAATATTTTTGGCTTTGGTATTTATATAAAATTTCCTGGGTTTTAAATCTAATCTCTATGCTTATCTTATGACAGGTTGTAAAGCCAATAGCCCACAAGTGGAAAAAGAGAATAAATATTCATTCACACTGACCTTCCGCAAATACCTGCACGGACATGCATGTCTAGAATGGCAATGACCCAGCACTGAGTATTATGTATTGATTTTTGTATAACAAGCTGGGACAAATATAAGCCTGACCCTAAATAAGAGTGGATTACAACAAACAAGCTAGATGTAACAAATATCAGGCAAAATATTGTATTTAATATTCATATTAAATCAAACAGGCCTGTAAGTATGAGAAGCACTGTAACAACACATCTATTCTCCTCAGCCACTCTCACAATACTGGCTGATGCAATACTCGGGAATTTCTGTAAGTACTGGCGCTGAGGAGAACATGCAAACCAAAAAATCAATACTACCGTCTCGGGATTTGCGCACATTGCCACGGAGCAATTCTAGAGGGTCTCTGCATATTACATTGTTTTAATATTAGATAAACAATTTGAACCTGGTGTCCAATTGAACTTAAACCTGAAGTAAATATGTATGGGTATAGGTGAGGGTGGCTTAATTTTAAGTGTAGCCAAAAAAATATCAATTTTTGACAAGTTTATGGACAAAAATCTGGCTGATGCAACTTTTGTAAGTATAGACAAATCAATCTGAGGGAGCTCTTCCTTTCACAACAAATTCCCGAGGGCATTTTTACAAAAATCTTGGATTAGGCAGGGTTCCACACTTGAGCAAAAAGCTCATATAAGCATGTTGAGCTTGTTTTAAGTATAGCCAAACCTGCTTGAGGGGAGCTCTTCCTTTCTTGGGTTTATTATAGCATTAAATATACTACTCATGCTACAACAATATATCGATTTCATTGGTTGTTGGTTGAGAACCATATTGTCCCGCCCGCGAAAATCAACTTGAACTGCTTATAACTCCTGAACAATTGATCGTACAGACAACAATTAATAGCATTTCAATCAAACATGTTGTATGCAACAAGAATATGTCGGTTTCACTAGTTGCTTTTAGAAAACCATATTGGCCTGCCCGCGAGTATTAACTTGAACTGTTTATAACTTCGGAACAAATGATCCTAGAGAGCGTAATAAATTTGCATATTAATCAGCATGTTGCATGCTACAAGAATATATCGATTTCACTAGTTGTTGGTTGAGAACCATATTGGCCCGCCCGCGAAAATCAACTTGAACTGCTTATAACTTCTGAAAAATTGATCGTAGAGAACACAATTATTTGCATTTTAATGAAACATGTTGAATGCTACAAGAATATGTCGGTTTCACTAGTTGTTATTTGAGAACAATATTGGCCCGTCCGCGAGTATTAAATTGAACTGCTTATAAGTTCTGAACAAATGATCCTAGAGAGCGTAATAAATTTGCATATTTATCAGCATGTTGCATGCTACAAGTATATATCGATTTCACAAGTTGTTTGATGAGATCCATATTGGCCCGGCCGCGAAAATCAACTTGAACTGCTTATAACTCCTGAACAATAGATCGTAGAAAACACAATTATTTGCATTTTAATGAAACATGTTGAATGCTACAAGAATATGTCCGTTTTACTATTTGTTTTTTAGAACCATATTGGCCCTGCCTCGAGTATTGACTTGTTCTGCTTATAATGTCTGAACAAACGATCGTATTGAGCGTAATAGTTTTGCATATTAATCAGCATTTTGCATGCTACAAGAATATATCGATTTCACAAGTTGTTGGTTGAGAACCATATTGGTCCGCCCTCGAAAATTAACTTGAACTGCTTATAACTTCTGAACAATTGATCGTAGAGAACACAATTATTTGCATTTCAATCAAACACGTTGTATGCTCCAAGAATATGTCGGTTTCACCTGTTATTGTTTGAGAACCATTTTGGCCCGCCCGCCAAAGCTAACTTCAACTCCTTATAACTTCTGAACAAATGATCGTAGAGAGCGCAATAATTTTGCATATTAATCAGCATGTTTCATGCTACAAGAATATATCGATTTCATTAGTTGTTGGTTGAGAACCATATTGGCCCGCCCGCGAAAATTAACTTGAACTGCTAATAACTTCTGAACAATTGATCGTAGCGAACACAATTATTTGCATTTTAATGAAACATGTAGAATGCTTCAAGAATATGACGGTTTCACTTGTTGTTGTTTGAGAACCATATTGGCCCGCCCGCGAGTATTAAAATGAACTGCTTATAACTTCTGAACAAATGATCCTAGAGAGCGTAATAAATTTGCATATTTATCAGCATGTTGCATGCTACAAGAATATATCGATTTCACAAGTTGTTGGATGAGATCCATATTGGCCCGGCCGCGAAAATCAACTTGAACTGCTTATAACTCCTGAACAATTGATCGTAGAAATCACAATTATTTGCATTTTAATGAAACATGTTGAATGCTACAAAAATATGTCGGTTTCACTAGTTGTTTTTAGAAAACCATTTTGGCCGGCCCGCTAAAACTAACTTCAACTCCTTATAACTTCTGAACAATTGATCGTAGAAAGCGTAATAATTTTGCAAATTAATCAGCATGTTGCATGCTACAAGAATATATCGATTTCATTAGTTGTTGGTTGAGAACCATATTGGCCCGTCCGAGAGAATTAACTTGAACTGTTTATAACTTGTGAACAAATAAACCTAGAGAGCGTAATAAATTTGCATATTAATCAGCATGTTGCATGCTACAAGAATATATCAATTTCACTAGTTGTTGGTTGAGAACCATATTGGCCCGCCCGCGAAAATCAACTTGAACTGCTTATAACTCCTGAACAATTGATCGTAGAGAGCACAATTATTTGCATTTTAATGAAACATGTTGAATGCTACAAGAATATGTCGGTTTCACTAGTTGTTTTTAGAAAACCATTTTGGCCCACCCGCCAAAACTAATTTCAACTCCTTATAACTACTGAACAATTGATCGTAGAAAGCGTAATAATTTTGCATATTAAACAGCATGTTGCATGCTACAAGAACATATCGATTTCATTAGTTTTTGGTTGAGAACCATATTGGCCCGCCTGCGAAAATCAACTTGAACTGCTTATAACTCCTGAACAATTGATCGTAGAGCACACAATTATTTGCATTTTAATGAATCATGTTGAATGCTACAAGAATCTGTCAGTTTCACTAGTTGTTTTTAGAAAACCATATTGGCCCGTCCGGGAGTATTAACTTGAACTGTTTATAACTTCTGAACAAATGATCCTAGAGAGCGTAATAAATTTGCATATTAATCAGCATGTTGCATGCTACAAGAATTTATCGATTTCACTAGTTGTTGGTTGAGAACCACATTGGCCGGCCGCGAAAATCAACTTGAACTGCTTATAACTCCTGAACAATTGATCGAAAACAACACAATTATTTGCATTTTAATGAAACATGTTGTTTGCTACAAGAATATGTCAGTTTCACTAGTTGTTATTTGAGAACCATATTGGCCCGCCCGCGAGTATTAAATTGAACTGCTTATAACTTCTGAACAAATGATCGTAGAGAGCGTAATAAATTTGCATATTAATCAGCATGTTGCATGCTACAAGAATATATCGATTTCACTAGTTGTTGGTTGAGAACCATATTGGCCCGCCCGCGAAAATTAATTTGAACTGCTTATAACTTCTGAACAAATAATCGTAGAAAGTGTTATAATTTTTCATATTAATTAGCATGTTGCATGCAACAAGAATATATCGATTTCACTAGTTGTTGTTTGAGAAATATATTGGCCTGCCCGCGAAAATTAACTTGAACTGCTTATAACTTCTGAACAATATTGTAGAGCACACAATTATTTGCATTTCAATCAAACATGTTGTATGCTACAAGAATATGTCGGTTTCACTAGTTATTGTTTGAGAACCATTTTGGCCCGCCCGCCAAAACTAACTTCAACTCCTTATAACTTCTGAACAAATGATCGTAGAGAGCCTTATAATTTTGCATATCAATCAGCATGTTGCATGCTACAAGATTATATCGTTTTCACAAGTTGTTGGTTGAGAACCATATTGGCCCGCCCCTGAAAATCAATTTGAACTGCTTATAACTCCTGAAAAATTGATCGTAGAGAACACAATTATTTGCATTTTAATGAAACATGTTGAATGCTAAAAGAATATGTCGGTTTCACTAGTTGATTTTAGAAAACCACATTGGCCCGCCCGCGAGTAATAACTTGAACTGTTTATAACTTCTGAACAATTGATCGTTGAGAACACAATTATTTGCATTTCAATCAAACATGTTGTATGCTACAAGAATGTCTCGGTTTCACTAGTTATTGTTTGATAACCATGTTGGCCCACCCGCGAAAACTAATTCAACTGCTTACAATTTCTGAACAAACGATCGTAGAGAACACAATTATTTCCATTTTAATGAAACATGTTGTATGCTACAAGAATATGTCGGTTTTACTATTTGTTTTTTAGAACCATATTGGCCCGCCCGCGAGTATTGACTTGTTCTGCTTATAACGTCTGAACAAATGATCGTAGTGAGCGTAATAGTTTGCATATTAATCAGCATTTTGCATGCTACAAGAATATATCGATTTCACTATTTGTTGGTTGAGAACCATATTGGCCCGCCCGCGAGTATTAAATTGAACTGCTTATAACTTCAGAACAAATGATCTTTGAGAGCGTAATACATTTTCATATTAATCCGCATGTTGCATGCTACAAGAATATATCGATTTCACTAGTTGTTGGTTGAGAACCATATTGGCCAGCCCGCGGAAATTAATTTGAACTGCTTATAACTTCTGAACAAATAATCGTAGAAAGCGTAATAATTTTTCATATTAATCAAAATGTTGCATGCTACAAGAATATATCGATTTCACTAGTTGTTGTTTGAGAAATATATTGGCCTGCCCTCGAAAATTAATTTGAACTGCTTATAACTTCTGAACAATTGATCGTAGAGCACACAATTATTTGCATTTCAATCAAACATGTTGTATGCTACAAGAATATGTCGGTTTCACTAGTTATTGTTTGAGAACCATTTTGGCCCGCCCGCCAAAACTAACTTCAACACCTTATATATTCTGAACAAATGATCGTAGAGAGCGTAATAATTTTGCATATTAATCAGCATGTTGCATGCTTCAAAAATATATCGATTTCATTGGTTGTTGGTTGAGAACCATATTGGCCCGCCCGCGAAAATCAACTTGAACTGCTTATAACTCCTGAACAATTGATCGTAGAGACCACAATTAATAGCATTTTAATCAAACATGTTGTATGCAACAAGAATATCTCGGTTTCACTAGTTGTTTTTAGAAAACCATATTGGCCTGCCCGCGAGTATTAACTTGAACTGTTTATAACTTCTGAACAAATGATCCTAGAGAGCGTAATAAATTTGCGTATTAATCAGCATGTTGCATGCTACAAGAATATATCGATTTCACTAGTTGTTGGTTGAGAACCATATTGGCCCGCCCGGGAAAATCAACTTGAACTGCTTATAACTCCTGAAAAATTGATCGTAGAGAACACAATTATTTGCATTTTAATGAAACATGTTGAATGCTACAAGAATATGTCGGTTTCACTAGTTGTTATTTGAGAACAATATTGGCCCGTCCGCGAGTATTAAATTGAACTCCTTATAAGTTCTGAACAAATGATCGTAGTGAGCGTAATAGTTTTGCATATTAATCAATATGTTGCATGCTACAAGAATATATAGATTTCACTAGTTATTGTTTGATAACCATGTTGGCCCACCCGCGAAAACTTATTCAACTGCTTACAATTTTTGAACAAATGATCGTAGAGAACACAATTATTTGCATTTAAATGAAACATGTTGTATGCTACAAGAATATGTCGGTTTTACTATTTGTTTTTTAGAACCATATTGGCCCCCCGCGAGTATTGACTTGTTCTGCTTATAACGTCTGAACAAATGATCGTAGAGAGCGCAATAATTTTGCATATTAATCAGCATGTTTCATGCTACAAGAATATATCGATTTCACTAGTTGTTGGTTGAGAACCATATTGGCCCGCCCGCGAAAATTAATTTGACTGCTTATAACTTCTGAACAAATAATCGTAGAAAGCGTAATAATTTTTCATAATAATCAGCATGTTGCATGCTACAAGAATATATCGATTTCACTAGTTGTTGTTTGAGAAATATATTGGCCTGCCAGCGAAAATTAACTTGAACTGCTTATAACTTCTGAACAATTGATCGTAGAGCACACAATTATTTTCATTTTAATGAAAAATTTTGAATGCTACAAGAACATGTCGGTTTCACTAGTTGTTTATAGAAAACCATATTAGCCCGCGAGTTTTAACTTGAACCATTTATAACTTCTGAACAAATGATCCAAGAGAGCGTAATAAATTTGCATATTAATCAGCATGTTGCATGCTACAAGAGTATATCGATTTCACTTGTTGTTGGTTGAGAACAATATTGGCCCGCCCGCGAAAATTAAATTGAACTGCTTATAACTCCTGAACAATTGATCGTAGAGACCACAATTATTTGCACTTTAATGAAACATATTGAATGCTACAAGAATATGTCGGTTTCACTAGTTATTGTTTGAGAACCATTTTGGCCCGCCCGCCAAAACTAACTTCAACTCATTATAACTTCTGAACAAATGATCGTAGAGAGCGTAATAATTTTGCATATTAATCAGCATGTTGCATGGTACAACAATATATCGATTTCACTAGTTGTTGGTTGAGAACCATATTGGCCCGCCCGCGAAAATTAATTTGACTGCTTATAACTTCTGAACAAATAATCGTAGAATGCGTAATAATTTTTCATAATAATCAGCATGTTGCATGCTACAAGAATATATCGATTTCACTAGTTGTTGTTTGAGAAATATATTGGCCTGCCCGCGAAAATTAACTTGAACTGCTTATAACTTCTGAACAATTGATCGTAGAGCACACAATTATTTTCATTTTAATGAAAAATTTTGAATGCTACAAGAATATGTCGGTTTCACTAGTTGTTTATAGAAAACCATATTAGCCCGCGAGTTTTAACTTGAACCATTTATAACTTCTGAACAAATGATCCAAGAGAGCGTAATAAATTTGCATATTAATCAGCATGTTGCATGCTACAAGAGTATATCGATTTCACTTGTTGTTGGTTGAGAACAAAAATTGGCCCGCCCGCGAAAATTAAATTGAACTGCTTATAACTCCTGAACAATTGATCGTAGAGACCACAATTATTTGCACTTTAATGAAACATGTTGAATGCAACAAGAATATGTCGGTTTCACTAGTTGTTTTTAGAAAACCACATTGGCCCGCCCGCGAGTATTAACTTGAACTGTTTATGACTTCTGAACAAATGATCGTAGAGAGCGTAATAAATTTGCATTTTAATCAGCATGTCGCATGCTACAAGAATATATCGATTTCACTAGTTGTTGGTTGAGAACCATATTGGCCCGCCCGCGAAAATCAACTTGGATTGCTTATAACTCCTGAACAATTGATCGTAGAGACTACAATTATTTGCACTTTAATGAAACATATTGAATGCTACAAGAATATGTCGGTTTCACTAGTTATTGTTTGAGAACCATTTTGGCCCGCCCGCCAAAACTAACTTCAACTCATTATAACTTCTGAACAAATGATCGTAGAGAGCGTAATAATTTTGCATATTAATCAGCATGTTGCATGGTACAACAATATATCGATTTCATTGGTTGTTGGTTGAGAACCATATTGTCCCGCCCGCGAAAATCAACTTTAACTGCTTATAACTCCTGAACAATTGATCGTAGAGACCACAATTAATACTATTTCAATCAAACATGTTGTATGCAACAAGAATATGTCGGTTTCACTAGTTGTTATTTGAGAACAATATTGGCCCGTCCGCGAGTATTAAATTGAACTGCTTATAAGTTCTGAACAAATGATCGTAGAAAGCTCGATTGTTTTGCATATTAATAAAGATGTAGCTAGCTACAAGAATATATAGATTTCACTAGTTATTGTTTGAGAACCATGTTGGCCCACCCGCGAAAACTAATTCAACTACTTACAATTTGTGAACAAATGATCGTAGAGAACACAATTATTTGCATTTTAATGAAACACGCTGTATGTTACAAGAATATGTCGGTTTTACAATTTTATTTTAGAACCATATTGGCCCACCCTCGAGTATTGACTTGTTCTGCTTATAATGTCTGAACAAATGATCGTATTGAGCGTAATAGTTTTGCGTATTAATCAGCATTTTGCATGCTACAAGAATATATCGATTTCACAAGTTGTTGGTTGAGAACCATATTGGTCCGCCCTCGAAAATTAACTTGAACTGCTTATAACTTCTGAACAATTGATCGTAGAGAACACAATTATTTGCATTTCAATCAAACATGTTGTATGCTACAAGAATATGTCGGTTTCACTAGTTATTGTTTGAGAACCATTTTGGCCCGCCCGCCAAAACTAACTTCAACTCCTTATAACTTCTGAACAAATGATCGTAGAGAGCGTAATAATTTTGCATATTAATCAGCATGTTGCATGCTACAACAATATATCGATTTCATTGGTTGTTGGTTGAGAACCATATTGGCCCGCCCGCGAAAATCAAGTTGAACTGCTTATAACTCCTGAACAATTGATCGTAGAGACCACAATTAATAGCATTTTAATCAAACATGTTGTATGCAACAAGAATATGTCGGTTTGACTAGTTGTTTTTAGAAAACCATATTGGCCTGCCCGCGAGTATTAACTTGAACTGTTTATAACTTCTGAACAAATGATCCTAGAGAGCGTAATAAATTTGCATATTAATCAGCATGTTGCATGCTACAAGAATATATCGATTCCACTAGTTGTTGGTTGAGAACCATATTGGCCCGCACGCAAAAATCAACTTGAACTGCTTATAACTCCTGAACAATTGATCGTAGAGACCACAATTATTTGCATTTTAATGAAACATGTTGAATGCAACAAGAATATGTCGGTTTTACTATTTGTTTTTTAGAACCGTATTGGCCCGCCCGCGAGTATTGACTTGTTCTGCTTATAACGTCTGAACAAATGATCGTAGTGAGCGTAATAGTTTTGCATATTAATCAGCATTTTGCATGCTACAAGAATATATCGATTTCACTAGTTGTTGGTTGAGAACCATATTGGTCCGCCCTCGAAAATTAACTTGAACTGCTTATAACTTCTGAACAATTGATCGTAGAGAACACAATTTTTTGCATTTCAATCAAACATGTTGTATGCTACAAGAATATGTCGGTTTCACTAGCTATTGTTTGAGAACCATTTTGGCCCGCCCGCCAAAACTAACTTCAACTCCTTATAACTTCTGAACAAATGATCGTAGAGAGCGTTATAATTTTGCATATTAATCAGCATATTTCATGCTACAAGATTATATCGTTTTCACAAGTTGTTGGTTGAGAACCATATTGGCCCGCCCCTGAAAATCAACTTGAACTGCTTATAACTCCTGAAAAATTGATCGTAGAGAACACAATTATTTGCATTTTAATGAAACATGTTGAATTCTACAAGAATATGTCGGTTTCACTAGTTGATATTAGAAAACCATATTGGCCCGCCCGCGAGTATTAACTTGAACTGTTTATAACTTCGGAACAAATGATTGTAGAGAGCGTAATAAATTTGCATATTAATCAGCATGTTGCATGCTACAAGAATATATCGATTTCACTAGTTTTTGGTTGAGAACCATATTGGCCCGCCCGCGAAAATCAACTTGAACAGCTTATAACTTCTGAAATATTGATCGTAGAGAACACAATTATTTGTATTTTAATGAAACATGTTGAATGCTACAAGAATATGTCGGTTTCACTAGTTGTTATTTGAGAACAATATTGGCCCGTCCGCGAGTATTAAATTGAACTGCTTATAAGTTCTAAACAAATGATCGTAGAAAGCTTGATTGTTTTGCATATTAATAAAGATGTAGCTAGCTACAAGAATATATAGATTTCACTAGTTATTGTTTGATAACCATGTTGGCCCACCCGCGAAAACTAATTCAACTGCTTACAATTTCTGAACAAACGATCGTAGAGAACACAATTATTTGCATTTTAATGAAACATGTTGTATGCTACATGAATATGTCGGTTTTACTATTTGTTTTTTAGAACCATATTGGCCCGCCCGCGAGTATTGACTTTTTCTGCTTATAACGTCTGAACAAATGATCGTAGTGAGCGTAATAGTTTTGCATATTAATCAGCATTTTGCATGCTACAAGAATATATCGATTTCACTAGTTGTTGGTTGAGAACCATATTGGTCCGCCCTCGAAAATTAACTTGAACTGCTTACAACTTCTGAACAATTGATCGTAGAGAACACAATTATTTGCATTTCAATCAAACATGTTGTATGCTACAAGAATATGTCGGTTTCACTAGCTATTGTTTGAGAACCATTTTGGCCCGCCCGCCAAAACTAACTTCAACTCCTTATAACTTCTGAACAAATGATCGTAGAGAGCGTTATAATTTTGCATATTAATCAGCATATTTCATGCTACAAGATTATATCTTTTTCACAAGTTGTTGGTTGAGAACCATATTGGCCCGCCCCTGAAAATCAACTTGAACTGCTTATAACTCCTGAAAAATTGATCGAAGAGAACACAATTATTTGCATTTTAATGAAACATGTTGAATGCTAAAAGAATATGTCGGTTTCACTAGTTGTTTTTAGAAAACCACATTGGCCCGCCCGCGAGTAATAACTTGAACTGTTTATAACTTCTGAACAATTGATCGTAGAGAACACAATTATTTGCATTTCAATCAAACATGTTGTATGCTACAAGAATGTCTCGGTTTCACTAGTTATTGTTTGAGAACCGTTTTGGCCCGCTCGCCAAAACTAACTTCAACTCCTTATATATTCTGAACAAATGATCGTAGAGAGCGTAATAATTTTGCATATTAATCAGCATGTTGCATGCTACAACAATATATCGATTTCATTGGTTGTTGGTTGAGAACCATATTGGCCCGCCCGCGAAAATCAACTTGAACTGCTTATAACTCCTGAACAATTGATCGTAGAGACCACAATTAATAGCATTTTAATCAAACATGTTGTATGCAACAAGAATATGTCGGTTTGACTAGTTGTTTTTAGAAAACCATATTGGCTTGCCCGCGAGTATTAACTTGAACTGTTTATAACTTCTGAACAAATGATCCTAGAGAGCGTAATAAATTTGCGTATTGATCAGCATGTTGCATGCTACAAGAATATATCGATTTCACTAGTTGTTGGTTGAGAACCATATTGGCCCGCCCGCGAAAATCAACTTGAACTGCTTATAACTCCTGAAAAATTGATCGTAGAGAACACAATTATTTGCATTTTAATGAAACATGTTGAATGCTACAAGAATATGTCGGTTTCACTAGTTGTTATTTGAGAACAATATTGGCCCGTCCGCGAGTATTAAATTGAACTCCTTATAAGTTCTGAACAAATGATCGTAGTGAGCGTAATAGTTTTGCATATTAATCAATATGTTGCATGCTACAAGAATATATAGATTTCACTAGTTATTGTTTGATAACCATGTTGGCCCACCCGCGAAAACTTATTCAACTGCTTACAATTTTTGAACAAATGATCGTAGAGAACACAATTATTTGCATTTTAATGAAACATGTTGTATGCTACAAGAATATGTCGGTTTTACTATTTGTTTTTTAGAACCATATTGGCCCCCCGCGAGTATTGACTTGTTCTGCTTATAACGTCTGAACAAATGATCGTAGAGAGCGCAATAATTTTGCATATTAATCAGCATGTTTCATGCTACAAGAATATATCGATTTCACTAGTTGTTGGTTGAGAACCATATTGGCCCGCCCGCGAAAATTAATTTGACTGCTTATAACTTCTGAACAAATAATCGTAGAAAGCGTAATAATTTTTCATAATAATCAGCATGTTGCATGCTACAAGAATATATCGATTTCACTAGTTGTTGTTTGAGAAATATATTGGCCTGCCCGCGAAAATTAACTTGAACTGCTTATAACTTCTGAACAATTGATCGTAGAGCACACAATTATTTTCATTTTAATGAAAAATTTTGAATGCTACAAGAATATGTCGGTTTCACTAGTTGTTTATAGAAAACCATATTAGCCCGCGAGTTTTAACTTGAACCATTTATAACTTCTGAACAAATGATCCAAGAGAGCGTAATAAATTTGCATATTAATCAGCATGTTGCATGCTACAAGAGTATATCGATTTCACTTGTTGTTGGTTGAGAACAATATTGGCCCGCCCGCGAAAATTAAATTGAACTGCTTATAACTCCTGAACAATTGATCGTAGAGACCACAATTATTTGCACTTTAATGAAACATGTTGAATGCAACAAGAATATGTCGGTTTCACTAGTTGTTTTTAGAAAACCACATTGGCCCGCCCGCGAGTATTAACTTGAACTGTTTATGACTTCTGAACAAATGATCGTAGAGAGCGTAATAAATTTGCATATTAATCAGCATGTCGCATGCTACAAGAATATATCGATTTCACTAGTTGTTGGTTGAGAACCATATTGGCCCGCCCGCGAAAATCAACTTGGATTGCTTATAACTCCTGAACAATTGATCGTAGAGACAACAATTATTTGCACTTTAATGAAACATATTGAATGCTACAAGAATATGTCGGTTTCACTAGTAATTGTTTGAGAACCATTTTGGCCCGCCCGCCAAAACTAACTTCAACTCATTATAACTTCTGAACAAATGATCGTAGAGAGCGTAATAATTTTGCATATTAATCAGCATGTTGAATGGTACAACAATATATCGATTTCATTGGTTGTTGGTTGAGAACCATATTGTCCCGCCCGCGAAAATCAACTTGAACTGCTTATAACTCCTGAACAATTGATCGTAGAGACCACAATTAATACTATTTCAATCAAACATGTTGTATGCAACAAGAATATGTCGGTATCACTAGTTGCTTTTAGAAAACCATATTGGCCTGCCCGCGAGTATTAAATTGAACTGCTTATAAGTTCTGAACAAATGATCGTAGAAAGCTCGATTGTTTTGCATATTAATAAAGATGTAGCTAGCTACAAGAATATATAGATTTCACTAGTTATTGTTTGAGAACCATGTTGGCCCACCCGCGAAAACTAATTCAACTACTTACAATTTGTGAACAAATGATCGTAGAGAACACAATTATTTGCATTTTAATGAAACACGCTGTATGTTACAAGAATATGTCGGTTTTACAATTTTATTTTAGAACCATATTGGCCCACCCTCGAGTATTGACTTGTTCTGCTTATAATGTCTGAACAAATGATCGTATTGAGCGTAATAGTGTTGCGTATTAATCAGCATTTTGCATGCTACAAGAATATATCGATTTCACAAGTTGTTGGTTGAGAACCATATTGGTCCGCCCTCGAAAATTAAATTGAACTGCTTATAACTTCTGAACAATTGATCGTAGAGAACACAATTATTTGCATTTCAATCAAACATGTTGTATGCTACAAGAATATGTCGGTTTCACTAGTTATTGTTTGAGAACCATTTTGGCCCGCCCGCCAAAACTAACTTCAACTCCTTATAACTTCTGAACAAATGATCGTAGAGAGCGTAATAATTTTGCATATTAATCAGCATGTTGCATGCTACAACAATATATCGATTTCATTGGTTGTTGGTTGAGAACCATATTGGCCCGCCCGCGAAAATCAACTTGAACTGCTTATAACTCCTGAACAATTGATCGTAGAGACCACAATTAATAGCATTTTAATCAAACATGTTGTATGCAACAAGAATATGTCGGTTTGACTAGTTGTTTTTAGAAAACCATATTGGCCTGCCCGCGAGTATTAACTTGAACTGTTTATAACTTCTGAACAAATGATCCTAGAGAGCGTAATAAATTTGCATATTAATCAGCATGTTGCATGCTACAAGAATATATCGATTTCACTAGTTGTAGGTTGAGAACCATATTAGCCCGCCCCTGAAAATCAACTTGAACTCCTTATAACTCCTGAAAAATTGATCGTAGAGAACACAAATATTTGCATTTTAAAGAAACATGTTGAATTCTACAAGAATATGTCGGTTTCACTAGTTGTTTTTAGAAAACCATATTGGCCCGCCCGCGAGTATTAACTTGAACTGTTTATAACTTCGGAACAAATGATCCTAGAGAGCGTAATAAATTTGCATATTAATCAGCATGTTGCATGCTACAAGAATATATCGATTTCACTAGTTTTTGGTTGAGAACCATATTGGCCCGCCCGCGAAAATCAACTTGAACAGCTTATAACTTCTGAAATATTGATCGTAGAGAACACAATTATTTGTATTTTAATGAAACATGTTGAATGCTACAAGAATATGTCGGTTTCACTAGTTGTTATTTGAGAACAATATTGGCCCGTCAGCGAGTATTAAATTGAACTGCTTATAAGTTCTGAACAAATGATCGTAGAAAGCTTGATTGTTTTGCATATTAATAAAGATGTAGCTAGCTACAAGAATATATAGATTTCACTAGTTATTGTTTGATAACCATGTTGGCCCACCCGCGAAAACTAATTCAACTGCTTACAATTTCTGAACAAACGATCGTAGAGAACACAATTATTTGCATTTTAATGAAACATGTTGTATGCTACAAGAATATGTCGGTTTTACTATTTGTTTTTTAGAACCATATTGGCCCGCCCGCGAGTATTGACTTGTTCTGCTTATAACGTCTGAACAAATGATCGTAGTGAGCGTAATAGTTTTGCATATTAATCAGCATTTTGCATGCTACAAGAATATATCGATTTCACTAGTTGTTGGTTGAGAACCATATTGGTCCGCCCTCGAAAATTAACTTGAACTGCTTATAACTTCTGAACAATTGATCGTAGAGAACACAATTATTTGCATTTCAATCAAACATGTTGTATGCTACAAGAATATGTCGGTTTCACTAGCTATTGTTTGAGAACCATTTTGGCCCGCCCGCCAAAACTAACTTCAACTCCTTATAACTTCTGAACAAATGATCGTAGAGAGCGTTATAATTTTGCATATTAATCAGCATATTTCATGCTACAAGATTATATCGTTTTCACAAGTTGTTGGTTGAGAACCATATTGGCCCGCCCCTGAAAATCAACTTGAACTGCTTATAACTCCTGAAAAATTGATCGTAGAGAACACAATTATTTGCATTTTAATGAAACATGTTGAATTCTACAAGAATATGTCGGTTTCACTAGTTGATATTAGAAACCATATTGGCCCGCCCGCGAGTATTAACTTGAACTGTTTATAACTTCGGAACAAATGATCCTAGAGAGCGTAATAAATTTGCATATTAATCAGCATGTTGCATGCTACAAGAATATATCGATTTCACTAGTTTTTGGTTGAGAACCATATTGGCCCGCCCGCGAAAATCAACTTGAACAGCTTATAACTTCTGAAATATTGATCGTAGAGAACACAATTATTTGTATTTTAATGAAACATGTTGAATGCTACAAGAATATGTCGGTTTCACTAGTTGTTATTTGAGAACAATATTGGCCCGTCCGCGAGTATTAAATTGAACTGCTTATAAGTTCTGAACAAATGATCGTAGAAAGCTTGATTGTTTTGCATATTAATAAAGATGTAGCTAGCTACAAGAATATATAGATTTCACTAGTTATTGTTTGATAACCATGTTGGCCCACCCGCGAAAACTAATTCAACTGCTTACAATTTCTGAACAAACGATCGTAGAGAACACAATTATTTGCATTTTAATGAAACATGTTGTATGCTACATGAATATGTCGGTTTTACTATTTGTTTTTTAGAACCATATTGGCCCGCCCGCGAGTATTGACTTTTTCTGCTTATAACGTCTGAACAAATGATCGTAGTGAGCGTAATAGTTTTGCATATTAAACAGCATTTTGCATGCTACAAGAATATATCGATTTCACTAGTTGTTGGTTGAGAACCATATTGGCCCGCCCCTGAAAATCAACTTGAACTGCTTATAACTCCTGAAAAATTGATCGTAGAGACCACAATTAATAGCATTTTAATCAAACATGTTGTATGCAACAAGAATATGTCGGTTTGACTAGTTGTTTTTAGAAAACCATATTGGCTTGCCCGCGAGTATTAACTTGAACTGTTTATAACTTCGGAACAAATGATCCTAGAGAGCGTAATAAATTTGCATATTAATCAGCATGTTGCATGCTACAAGAATATATCGATTTCATTGGTTGTTGGTTGAGAACCATATTGGCCCGCCCTCGAAAATCAACTTGAACTGCTTATAACTCCTCAACAATTGATCGTAGAGACCACAATTAATAGCATTTTAATCAAACATGTTGTATGCTACAAGAATGTCTCGGTTTCACTAGTTATTGTTTGAGAACCGTTTTGGCCCGCTCGCCAAAACTAACTTCAACTCCTTATATATTCTGAACAAATGATCGTAGAGAGCGTAATAATTTTGCATATTAATCAGCATGTTGCATGCTACAACAATATATCGATTTCATTGGTTGTTGGTTGAGAACCATATTGGCCCGCCCGCGAAAATCAACTTGAACTGCTTATAACTCCTGAACAATTGATCGTAGAGACCACAATTAATAGCATTTTAATCGAACATGTTGTATGCAACAAGAATATGTCGGTTTGACTAGTTGTTCTTAGAAAACCATATTGGCTTGCCCGCGAGTATTAACTTGAACTGTTTATAACTTCTGAACAAATGATCCTAGAGAGCGTAATAAATTTGCATATTAATCAGCATGTTGCATGCTACAAGAATATATCGATTCCACTAGTTGTTGGTTGAGAACCAAATTAGCCCGCCCCTGAAAATCAACTTGAACTGCTTATAACTCCTGAAAAATTGATCGTAGAGAACACAAATATTTGCATTTTAAAGAAACATGTTGAATTCTACAAGAATATGTCGGTTTCACTAGTTGTTTTTAGAAAACCATATTGGCCCGCCCGCGAGTATTAAATTGAACTGCTTATAACTTCAGAACAAATGATCTTTGAGAGCGTAATAAATTTTCATATTAATCCGCATGTTGCATGCTACAAGAGTATATCGATTTCACTAGTTGTTGGTTGAAATCCATATTGGCCCGCCCGCGGAAATTAATTTGAACTGCTTATAACTTCTGAACAATTGATCGTAGAGCACACAATTATTTGCATTTCAATCAAACATGTTGTATGCAACAAGAATATGTCGGTTTCACTAGTTATTGTTTGAGAACCATTTTGGACCACCCGCCAAAACTAACTTCAACTCCTTATATATTCTGAACAAATGATCGTAGAGAGCGTAATAATTTTGCGTATTAATCAGTATGTTGCATGCTACAACAATATATCGATTTCATTGGTTGTTGGTTGAAATCCATATTGGCCCGCCCGCGGAAATTAATTTGAACTGCTTATAACTTCTGAACAATTGATCGTAGAGACCACAATTAATAGCATTTTAATCAAACATGTTGTATGCAACAATAATATGTCGGTTTCACTAGTTGTTTTTAGAAAACCACATTGGCCCGCCCGCAAGTATTAACTTGAACTGTTTATGACTTCTGAACAAATGATCCTAGAGAGCGTAATAAATTTGCATATTAATCAGCATGTTGCATGCTACAAAAATATATCGATTTCACTAGTTGTTGGTTGAGAACCATATTAGCCCGGCCCTGAAAATCAACTTGAACTGCTTATAACTTCTGAACAATTGATCGTAGAGAACACAATTATTTGCATTTTAATGAAACATGTTGAATGCTACAAGAATATGTCGGTTTCACTAGTTGTTATTTGAGAACAATATTGGCCCGTCCGCGAGTATTAAATTGAACTCCTTATAAGTTCTGAACAAATGATCGTAGAAAACTCGATTGTTTTGCATATTCAAAAACATGTAGCTAGCTACAAGAATATATAGATTTCACTAGTTATTCTTTGATAACCATGTTGGCCCACCCGCGAAATTTAATTCAACTGCTTACAAATTCTGAACAAATGATCGTAGAGAACACAATTATTTGCATTTTAATGAAACATGTTGTATGCTACAAGAATATGTCGGTTTTACTATTTGTTTTTTAGAACCATATTGGCCCGCCCTCGAGTATTGACTTGGTCTGCTTATAACGTCTGAACAAATGATCGTAGTGAGCGTAATAGTTTTGCATATTAATCAATATGTTGCATGCTACAAGAATATATAGATTACACTAGTTATTGTTTGATAACCATGTTGGCCCACCCGCGAAAACTTATTCAACTGCTTACAATTTTTGAACAAATGATCGTAGAGAACACAATTATTTGCATTTTAATGAAACATGTTGTATGCTACAAGATTATGTCGGTTTTACTATTTGTTTTTTAGAACCATATTGGCCCGCCCGCGAGTATTGACTTGTTCTGCTTATAACGTCTGAACAAATGATCGTAGTGAGCGTAATAGTTTTGCATATTAATCAGCATTTTGCATGCTACAAGAATATATCGATTTCACTAGTTGTTGGTTGAGAACCATATTGGTCCGCCCTCGAAAATTAACTTGAACTGCTTATAACTTCTGAACAATTGATCGTAGAGAACACAAATATTTGCATTTCAATGAAACATGTTGTATGCTACAAGAATATGTCGGTTTCACTAGTTATTGTTTGAGAACCATTTTGGCCCGCCCGCCAAAACTAACTTCAATTCCTTATAACTTCTGAACAAATGATTCTAGAGAGCGTAATAATTTTGCATATTAATCAGCATGTTTCATGCTACAAGAATATATCGATTTCACTAGTTGTTGGTTGAGAACCATATTGGCCCGCCCGCGAAAATTAATTTGAACTGCTTATAACTTCTGAACAAATAATCGTAGAAAGCGTAATAATTTTTCATATTAATCAGCATGTTGCATGCTACAAGAATATATCGATTTCACTAGTTGTTGTTTGAGAAATATATTGGCCTGCCCGCGAAAATTAACTTGAACTGCTTATAACTTCTGAACAATTGATCGTAGAGCACACAATTATTTGCATTTTAATGAAAAATTTTGAATGCTACAAGAATATGTCGGTTTCACTAGTTGTTTATAGAAAACCATATTAGCCCGCGAGTTTTAACTTGAACCATTTATAACTTCTGAACAAATGATCCAAGAGAGCGTAATAAATTTGCATATTAATCAGCATGTTGCATGCTACAAGAATATATCCATTTCACTTGTTGTTAGTTGAGAACAATATTGGCCCGCCCGCGAAAATCAACTTGAACTGCTTATAACTCCTGAACAATTGATCGTAGAGACCACAATTATTTGCACTTTAATGAAACATGTTGAATGCAACAAGAATATGTCGGTTTCACTAGTTGTTTTTAGAAAACCACATTGGCCCGCCCGCGAGTATTAACTTGAACTGTTTATGACTTCTGAACAAATGATCCTAGAGAGCGTAATAAATTTGCATATTAATCAGCATGTTGCATGCTACAAGAATATATCGATTTCACTAGTTGTTGGTTGAGAACCATATTGGCCCGCCCGCGAAAATCAACTTGGATTGCTTATAACTCCTGAACAATTGATCGTAGAGACTACAATTATTTGCACTTTAATGAAACATATTGAATGCTACAAGAATATGTCGGTTTCACTAGTTGTTTTTAGAAAATCATATTGGCCCGCCCGCGAGTATTAAGATGAACTGTTTATAACTTCTGAACAATTGATCGCAGAGAACACAATTATTTGCATTTCAATCAAACATATTGTATGCTACAAGAATATGTCGGTTTCACTAGTTATTGTTTGAGAACCATTTTGGCCCGCCCGCCAAAACTAACTTCAACTCCTTATAACTTCTGAACAAATGATCGTAGAGAGCGTAATAATTTTGCATATTAATCAGCATGTTGCATGCTAGTAGTATATTTAATGCTATAATAAACCCAAGAAAGGAAGAGCTCCCCTCAAGCAGGTTTGGCTATACTTAAAACAAGCTCAACATGCTTATATGAGCTTTTTGCTCTAGTGTGGAACCCTGCCTAATCCAAGATTTTTGTAAAAATGCCCTCTGGAATTTTTTGTGAAAGGAAGAGTTCCCTCAGATTGATTTGTCTATACTTAAAACTATGCTAAGTTCTCTTATCATCTTATTGCTTATAGTGTGTTTTTCTGTCAAAATCCCAGGAATCTTGAATTGATTCTGAGAGCCAGTAGAGTTTTGTGCATGGTTTTTATTGCCTTGTAATCAAAAGGCTCGGGTTTAAATCCTGGTAAAATGTGAAGCCTCCCCTGATGGCAAAATGTTAATATTGTTGTTTTGTAAACAAGAGGTTCTGGGTTCGAGTCCTGATAGATTGAAATATGTGTGGCAAAATAATATTTCCATACGTGAGATTTTGAGAATAATTACTGCTAGTTGATATACAACTCCCAGATCTGAAAACCTGGTAAAAGTATTATACAACAGAGCCTAGTTAATAGCTGTTGTCTGGGTATAAAATCACATTAACTGCTGTTATATTTTTATGAAGCAAAACTCTCTGATCAATACAATAGAATAGAGGTCAAGTAAACATAATTAATTGCTTGCATGTTCTTCTAATCTTTTAATCAATCCTATGTTTTGGCCAGCAGTTAATTATGTTTGCCCGGGAAAATTATATTTCTTTTATGCCAGCAGATAAAATCTACACTGCGTCTTTTCAGAGAGAAATAACATATTATTCATCAACAAAGAGTAATTGCCTTATTTCTGTATGCCAGCAGATATAATCTATATTGTGTCTTTTCAGAGAGAAATAACATATTATTCATCATCAAAAAGTAATTGCCTTCTTTCTGTATGCCTGGGAGATTTTATCTGTTGGCTTAACATGCACTATGTTTTTTCAGAGGGAAATTACATGTCATTTGTCATAGAACTCAAAGAGAAATTCTTATCTGTACTGTACCCCCTTTCAGGGAAAATTACTTGCCATTCATCATATTGAGGAAATTCCTAGTATTGGCTTCATGGATATTTGTCATGCAAACTGAATTGCAAGTTTGGTCTTGTTGCAATAATATGGGCTCAAGTCTTTAACTTACAGAATAATTATTGCAATATTTCTGTATTTCAGCTTTTGGCAGATGTGTTGTGTTTTGGGTAGGTATAAAAGCTTTTCTGCCAAGAGCAGATGTACTATAAAATTTGGGTAAGTAATATATTTCCTGACAGCAAAATGTTGGTATTATTGTTTTATAATCAAAGGGCCTCTGTGTTTGAATCGGAGCTCTAGAATTGCTCTGTGACCCTCTCATTTCTTACATCATAAACATATGATTTTTCTCCTATGAGAATAACACTACATATGGTGTCATCAGGTAATGCCTCATGGAATTCACAGATAATTTTAATATTTGTCCTGTCATTTACCACAACTTGTTTCCTTTTTGAAGTGTTAATTACAAACATGGCTCTCTGTGCTTTGAATTCATCTGGAGTATAATACATATCAGTATTACCTGTAGTGACACGTTTGAAGGAAGAAAATGCCTCATATAATTTGAGGAAGTCATTCTTGGACATGTCTAAATTATAATTTTCTCTAGGAAATACCTCATTTCTGCCATTTTTAAGATATATGTTCTTGATGCTGCAGTTATCAAATTTACTTGAATTTTTTCCTGATTATTGTGTCTTTCAGTCTGAAACAATACTACTACAAAATCAGGCATGTCAAATTGAATACTGGAGAATGAATTTGTGGCATCAAATTCATAATATGTACCAGTTGCGGGCTTCTGTACACATTGATATGTATAAAATTGCAGAGGAATCTGTGGATTTTTTATTATATCAGCTTTGTATTTAAGAGCATAACTGGCCTCATACTCAACAACAGGGATTCTTAACTCCATAGTCTGAATAATGCATTTGCCTGCATCTGGTAGGGTATTGGGCAGAGCTTCCCCTGTAGAGTTTATTGCACTGTACCTCATCAAAGCATTGTTATCATTTGCAGCTCTTCTAAATGTGATTTTTAACCCACCCTTCCACATAATTTCTTTGTAATCTGAGAAGAATCCTGGCAATAGGCGCATGGGGAACAGCACTGTGTGGTTTTCAGATAATATCTTATCGCCAGCCTCAAATCCACCGATTTTGTAGTATGAAGCCTCTGTTTTGGATAATTTTAATGTAGCCAAAGCTGTGGAGGTAATGCCGGGATAATCCACTCTGTTTATAACAACGTCATGTTTTCTGATCTCAATTTCAGAGAATAGATGTGGCACAAAATTATCTACCAACCTTATATTTGTATTTGCCGGATAATCTGTTCCATCGAGCTTTACAACATCAAATTTGATGTATAAATCTGCTCTGTGGGGGTGTATAAATCCATCCCCTACATCAAGATCAACCTCAACCTCTGTGTTGGGTTGATTTAAATTTGCAAATGTCCTCCTGTTTGGGGGGAATGATTGCAGCTCATAACTCTCAATATTTTCCATTTTCTTCTTGTATGTATTTTTATTTAAATGTTAATCTCTATGATAGCAGTTGTTGTGGCTCCAGCAAAATCAACTAATTCTTCTTTTTCATTAGTGACCATCAATTCAATGTAATCTATTCTATTATGGCACACAGGAAAATATAATGTTGGGGATGGATTATAGATGATTGGCTCCATGAATTCAGAATTAGGTTTGAATGTTGCAATGATCCCAGTTTGTTTGTGAGTGCCTATGCCATTTGATTTGGTGATCATACCCTCAGCCACATTACAGTGAATATTCAGAGTCTCTATGGCCAAGAATTTAGGTATATTCATAGCAGTATGTTTGATGCCTGGTTCAAGTTTTGTGTTGTTCTCAAATCCTAACAGCTCTCCTATAGTACCCAGATTCACTGTTTCTGTAGCAGATACAATTTCTACTCTGTGAGTGACAGAATTTTGACTTAACACTACACCTCTGGGTAATTGAGCATTTAGAGTGGAGAGATTATATTGCCCTGGAGTAATGACAATTTTTTCATCCCCTACTGCAATTGTGTTGTTGTGGTGTGTAATATTGGGGATTAGGTACATGCCATAAAATGCCCTGAGAGCTATTGTTTTGGGATACACTATGTCATCATGCAATTTGAGTTTCAATATTGAATTTTGGCTGGTGAGATGAAATACCCCCATGATGTTTCAGATACCACAAGGCTTTTTGAAAATCTTCAATTGATGGTTTGTTTATTTGAGACATATATCTAAGAACAGATAAACACAAATGTCCGCAATTAACATCTTTGAAATTTTGAACACGGGCATTATTGTAATAAAGATTAGCTGAATTTAGATATTTTATTAAATTTTCAGGTGGAACACCTCCAAATGAATCAAATACAAATGCCTCATTTTTTAAATATTTAAGATAACAGATCCAGTGAGTGCCCTGATTTTTGTACTTATCCAAATTAACAATGCCACACTCTTTGTTGAGTGGTTGTTCCGGTAAAGAATCAGACATGTATACACCTCTAAAATGTTTGATGCCCAGTGGCTTGATTAAAGCTTCAATATCTTGGTTTGTAAGCGGCTCTTGTTTTTTTAAACTTATTCATGGCTCTCTTAACACCTTTGCCCTGTTTCTCCATTGCCAGGTTATGGCGCCTTTGCTCATCTAATTCTGCCCTATTCTTCTTGGCATCTAACACTGTTTTTGCTATTGCAGCTGAACCCCCAGCCAAGCTCCCAACAGCCCCGAGAGCAGCTAAGATGGCAGGGATGGTAAATATAAATCCCCCCACATGTGATTTTTTTCTTGATTGCTGTAATTTTTTTTAATTGGGGGGTGCTAAGTAACAATTTCATACCATGCCCCTTTGCAATACAAGATTTTTTTTTCTTGCGCTGCTTTTTGGTCAAAAGACTGTCAATAGTTTTAAGAGATTTGAGACCTGCATAAGGTATTTGATACATAACACCCTTGTCCTTCATTGTAGGTTTATTATATACATATTCACAACCCCCACCCCAGTTTTTGTTTGGTGCTCATAGCTATGGTGGTTCCCAATGCTGCTATTTTTTCACTCAAAGAAGCATCTTTGCTTACAAATCTGCCAAATGCAGCCTCTTCTAATTTCTTATCTGCAACATGTCTCTTGTCAAGATCAGAATGTGTGTTGTATGCAATATCATGGTCTCTACAAGCAGCATCTAAGGGATTAACACCAGGATCACCTCTGTTTAATCTATGGTCTAATTTTGTGCCTGGACCACAATATTGATAGCCTGGAATGTGTAGTTCAAATGGCAGCTTGTTTATAATGTCATTAACAAGGCCCCGACCCTCAGAAATATTCCAAAATTTAGGTGGTAGAGTATTAATAATTTTTAAAAGATATCCAATCCCCTTAGTGTCATTCACTATAAAATTAGACAATTTGGTGCTTATCATGTCCATAATTCCAACTTTTTCATTGTAAAAATTGTGGTTGCCAGCATTTTCCTCCCCAGCTATCACCAATAGCCTATCTACAAGTTTCCTGACATCATCAACCCACAACAATTCTTTAGGCAGGGTGTTGTATTGTTTGATTCCACTGCCAGTCTTGATCTGTGACCATATTGGCTTGATTAAATTATTGTATTTTGCCCCACTGCTAGACTTGACTCTTTTTTGTGTGGGATCATTGTTCTGGTATAGAGCATCTGATTTTATTAATATTTCTTTGTAATCCTCATAATCTTGATCTGTATAGCTGCCAGGCCTTTTCCTAGTCATCAGTTCCCACAATCCAGGTGTGCCGGTGTACTTAACAAAAGCACCTTTTTCTCCAAGTCGAGATTCTGAATATACAATTATATCATCTCCCATAAATGTTACTCTGAAATTGCCAATTCTATGTATGATGCTGCCATCAAGCTCTGTGTCAGCATATAAGCCAAAAACCTCATCTTTATTGTCTTTAGGTGTGGTTAAATATTTTTGAGCAAGAAGACCCAATTCAATAGGATCCTGAGTAGCTTCAATTCTTCTAGGAGCAATAGGACTAGGTGTATGAATACTGGAAAGTGAGGTGAATGGATAATCTAATATGTTCCTTGCAGCTACAGGTACAAGCTCTGTGATCAAATTTTGATTTTGCTCTGTAACAGTTTTGATATTTTTACCTAAATTATTAATAGCATCAATTACAGGCTGTTCTGTTTGTTTGTGTTTTTCATAAATTCCTCGGTTCTCTGATTTCCATCCCTTAAATCTTTTTACAAGATAATCTCTTAATTTAAGATCATCAATGATTGGCCTTTTCATGTTTATTTATATATGTTTCAATGTCTAGAAAATTGTTGATTTTATTTCTGTATTTGCCACTATTGGGTGTTCTTGTCATATCAATTGTGACAAACCCATAACTGTCCTGGTTCCAGCACTTGCTGCAAATCTTGGAAAAATCATTGTAGCTCAGGTCCCCACCTACATATTCACCATGTATGTGTTTGAGGTTGGTATGGTCTTGATGAAATACACATATAAAATTGCTGTTGTCCCGGATCAGCTGCTTGGGTATTTTTGAAAAAGTCTGTGCCAGGTAGAAGCAATCAATGTTTTTGTGCCGGCCCTGTGTAAAGAAATTCCTAACCTTGTTTTGATTATCCAGTATAATGTCATCAAACACAACAACAGAATTATCGAGACATTCATGAAGTGGCTTAACATCTGGTTCAAAAGTTGCAATATCCAATCCATCATATAGCTTCATCAGCTGCTGATATTTTAATTGTTCCAAGCTCTTAGAAAAAACATACAAGTGCCTGTTTTTCCAGTCTAACCAGTTGGGTGCCAATAAAAAATTATCAACCATAGTGTAGTTTTACCACAAGCAGATGGCCCAACAATAAGACATCTAATATTATCAGGTAGCAATTTGCCATTTCTCTTATTCTGTTGTTCAGGTTCTGGCAGCCTTTTTATAACATCCCAGGTGTTCATATTATTATTTTGTTTGCATCGATCCAGCTGTGTTCTGGGAGTCCTAGCCATTTGACAAGTAACTTTTTGCCTTTTCTGCGGATGATTTTTTCTATGAGATATGTGTCAGGCTGTTTAGTTTTGCTGAGCTCTTGTTCATAAAACCTGCCTTTGAGAATTTCTCCTCGGTGATCCTTTATTATATATGTGTTAAGGGTCCCAGGTTTAACTTGAACCACTGTAAATAATTCAGTGCTCCAGTTTCTTGTAAAGCCTCTCTTGAATAAGTGCTTATATTTGCTGATTCTTACTTGATCACCCACCCTGTATTTGGCCTTTCTTGTTGTTGGCTGATATCTAGGATAATAAACAGTGCTGATCAATTTTTGCTCATCAGATGAAGTTACTTCAGAGGGTTTCATGTTGATTGTGGAATGGACAGAATTGTTATATTTATGTAGAAGTTCTGGAAGAATATTAATCCATTTATAATTACCCTGCAGTGTAAATTGTTTATACATAAGATTTTTTAAGGTTCTGTTGAATCTCTCTACAATTGAGGCTTTGAGATCACTGTAACTCGAATAATGTTTTATTGCCTGGCTTTTAATAAATTGTTGAAACACTGAATTATAAAATTCTTTGCCATTATCTGTTTGCAAATAGCGCGGGGATCTTCCACTCTGATTGATGATTGTCCTGAGGGCTTCTGTAACACATTTTCCAGTCTTGGATTTGAGTGGCACAGCCCAGGCAAATTTTGAAAATGTGTCTATTACAGTGAGTAGATACTTGTAGCCCTTGTTGATTTTGTCTAAGTTTTTCAACTGCCCACTTGACATTCCAATCAAGTCGCTTTGCCATAAATCATCTATGCCCTTTGTAACTACTGGGAGTCTCTTAAAATTATGTCGGGCTTGTCTGTGTAATTCATCAACAATAATTTTTTTAGACATAATATGTAAACAAGAATATTGCAACTATGGGGTGTTCAGCAGCTGAGACTGCAGGATTTTCTAAATATAATTTGTCCCCAATATGTATTTTAAATTCCAGAGAGCCATCATCTTCAGTATAGGCTGTTTCCAATGTATTGGGGTCTGTAAAATCCTCTAATTCCACACTGGTGATTTTCACTTTGTTATCAGCATTTGTTATTGATAAGGTAGGGTAGTGGTGTGCCTGTGGTTGAAGCCAATATTTGATCTTGATTGGTCTCAATGTGCCCCCAACAAAAAATTGGTAATAAAATTGTGCAGGGGACAGCATATATACGAGGGGCGATCAGGTTGCTCCGACCCTAACATAGAAGGAATGACATTATGATTGATTTTTTATTTTGTTATTGTTTATTGATCCTTTATATGCTTTCATTCTGAATTGCAAGTCTGAGTAACGTACAGTTTTCTTTTTACAGGGGTTTAACTGAGTGAAGTTGTGTCAATGTGCCAGAATGGAGAAAACAGAGGTGAGAGCGGTGATCAAATATTTTGTGAAGAAAAAGTGGATGGTATCCAAAATTCATGAGGACTTGGTGGATACACTAGGGGACCCTGCTCCTTCATACAGTATGGTGAAGAGATGGTGTCGTGAGTTTAATTGTGGGAGAGTGTCCTGTGAGGATGAACATGCAGGTGGAGCACCAAAAACTGTCATGACGACCGAAAACATTCACAAAGTCCACATATCGTGCTGAAGGATCGTCGAGTCACTATCCGTCATGTTGCTGAGATGTGTGGCCTCTCATAAGGCACTATGCAAAACATAATTACCCTGGAATTGCAAATGAAAAAAAAATGCTGCAAGATGGGTCCCTCGAAACCTCACCCCAGATTAGAAGCGCACCCGAGTATTCATCAGTCAAGAACTTCTTGACAACTTTCGTGCTGATATAGACGATTTCCTTGCCCGATTTGTAACTATGGATGAAACATGGGTCCATCACTTCGACCCAGAAACAAAATCGCAAAGCATGGAGTGGAAACACCCACATTCTCCACCAACGAAGAAGTTCAAGGTGCAAACGTCAGTCAAGAAGGTGATGGCCTCAATTACTGGGACTGCAAGGGTGTCCTTCTTGTGGACTATCTACAAAGAGGCCAAACCATCACTGGCACATACTCCAGTGACCTAATCAAGAAATTACGGGATTCCATCAAGAAAGAGAGGCGTGGGATGTTGACCCGTGGTGTGCTCCTTCACCAGGACAATGCTCCTGTCCACACCTCACGCATTGCGAGGGCCGCTATCGCAGATGCTTAGTTCGAATTGTTGCCCCATCCACCCTATTCCTCAGATTTGGACCCCAGTGATTTCCATTTGTTCAAACATTTGAAGAATGACATTCGTGGGCAAAAATTTTCTGATGATTCTGAGGTGATAAGGGCTGTGGACTCATGGTTGGAGGACCAGTCGGAAGATTTTTTTTGCAAGGTATCCAGGCGTTGGAGCACCGATGGGATAAGTGCATTGGAGTTGCAGGGGAGTATGTTGAAAAATAAAAAAAAAGTTGATACCCTATTGCCGCTCTTTCTATGTTAGGGTCAGAGCAACCTGATCGCCCCTCGTATTTTGCCACCTGGTGTAAATGGAGAATCATATTCTTTGTTGGGGATGCTGTACAATTCAAGAATTACTGAATGTTTTGGATTCTCGATTATGCCTGTTATTTCTTTTTCTGCTGTGAGCAATCTGCTTGTTACAGATTCAAGGTGCTCATTGATGGTCCTAACAATCTCATCGTGCCCAGGCTTGATTCTTATGTCAACAGCAAGTTTTTTGTATTGTTGCACAATTTCTTGAAGCTGGGTGGCAAAAACAGACAGAGCATTTGCTTGATTGGATTCCATGGTCCCAAGCTGTTGCTTGATATTAGCTACAATTTGTTGCAAATTTTCAACAACTGCCAATTTTGAATTTTGAGCTGTAAGATCATGGACCTGTCTTCTGATATCCTCAAACAGGGCATGCAATTCATTAATATGTTGATTGGTTGGTAGAGTGGCCACTGTCTGTGTGAGATGTTTGATCTCTGCCTGGATATTCTTGATATCTTCTGATTTCAATATCCTATTCACTGTTCTCTTAATATTTTTAAGTTCCTGTGATGTGGGCAGATTTGATACTGTATTTTGCAAAAATTCAAGTGCCAATTTCACATTGTTTAATTCAGAAGCATCAGCCACATTTTGCATAGCATTTTGGAGCAGGGCTATATCTGCCTGAGAGGGTGTGGATTGTTGTAAAATTTCAAGCTTTGTTTGGATATCATCTATCAAGTGATGAAAATGAGATAGTTCAGATTCAGTGTTGAGGTTTTCAAGCTTTGTGATTTGTTGCTGGACACTGACAAGTGTATCTACAATACCGGGCAATCTGGATTCTAGTACATTTGCCAAATCATTTTGCACTGCTGCTATTGTACCTTCAAGATGGGTTATGGAACTTTGAATTTTTCCAAAATCTTCATATGTTTCAAGTTGCAGCTTAATATTTGCTACACTCCGAGTTATTGCATTCAAAGCATCAGAAGATGGCAAATTGTTCATAAAATTTTCAAGTGTCTCAATTTTTTCTTTAACCTCGGCTATGGCATTGTTCAGAGGATCCAGATTAGGCATTTGGAGTGACTGAATCTGTTCCTTTAGAGTGGAAATCACTAGATCAAAATCTTCTTGTGATTTTATGCTTTTGACAATTGTTTGGAGCTGTGTCTGGACATTATTTATCTGCTCTTCCAATTTTTGTTTCAATTGCTCAGAGTTGTTAGCCTGGGTCTTAAATTTGGCTTGAAGAGCTGCTACAGCCTCTTCTAAACTTTGAAAATTATCAAATGTAGCCAAATCAGTATATTTCTGAAGCAATAATTTGAGTTCAGAATCAATTTTAAGAAGAGGGTCCATGCATTGCTATTGTAAATTTGTAATTTCTAATTGAAGACTGGCATTGAGAGTGGTTTGTAAAGCTTGTAAATCACTTCTTAATTTCTTGACTCTGACATCAAGCATCAGAATCTCATCACTGTGATCTTCATGTCTTGTATGGCCAAATATATCATTAGGCATTTTGTTTAGTGGTTATTTATTATTGAATATCTAATTCTTAATTCTATAAAAAAAGGTATAAGCTTGTCATAGGATCCCGGGACCTCAATATATAAGCAGCCACCAGCAGAAACAGTATAAACAGTGCCAGAAACCATGTTTGAGTGCTTAATTCTGTAAATATTTCTCCCTACTGAAATTTTAACATCACCCTCAGGAGTTGTAATAAATTGTAATTGCCCACCTACAGGTAATTGGTAATGATTTAAATTATTGTTAAATATGTACAATATTTTGCCTGTTTCATCATCAACATCTGTAAATATGCTGTTCAGGTGAATAATTAACAAGCCACTTAGTTTAGACAGCATATCAGAAGAGGGTTGTGGTGTTGGCAGCTCCATAACAGCCCGTTTTTTGAACCCAAATAAGTTCATAGGCATGTTTATTTATTTCAAATCATGCTCTGTGCTTGTGCATTGTTTGCCATTTTTCAAATCACAATGACCCCATGGTAAAGTATGAATGCCACATGATAAAATGCATCTCTTATCATCATGTGGGTCCAGAGCCACTTTTCTTACAATATTGCTAGTCAATAAGTGATCCACACTCTGAATTCTGGATTCTGATGTTTTGATTAAATTCTGGGATTTGAGACAATTTTTATAATCTTCAAATTGGAGCTCTTTTTCAACAGTCACTCTGCCAATGCCCTTGGCCTTTTTGACAACAGCACTACATGTTTTAAAACTGTACATCTTGGCACTTAACCCAGCAAATTCCACAATAACATCACCAAGTGTCTCATCTTTTAACTTGCCAGGCACCTTTTTGTTGTGGTGGTGTTGAATCTTTGTATGTTCACTGGTATCAAAATATTTAAACAGTTCAAGCTGGGTCATATCTTTATAAACATCTTCTGTTTTAATATCAAGAATAAAACTATCCGTGTCCATGTACATCAATTTTATATTATCACCATAAAAAGGTTTCAAGACATCATAATACAATATTGACATATGTAATTTGGCCAATTCCAATATTGTAGCCCCTACATAAATAGGTTTATCAAACTTAATTTTTGTTTTTTTCATGTTGAAAAGTGCCATATTTTCATCATAAATTCTTCTATAATTGAAATTAGGCTTTGCAACCAATTTTTTGCTCAGGCTGGGGTCAGTAATTATTTTAACATCGGTATGTTTTCTGACATTTTCAATTGTTTTGCCATATACAGAATTGACCATTAATTTAAACAAAGATTTATCAAATTGGCTCTTTGCAGATGTTCGAAGCTCTGTGTTTGTATTAATGTATGGTTTCAACCATTCTGAGTGCCTGAACCTTAAGACTTTGCCAAGTTTGGTCACTTGAACACCATGTTTCATCAGGAACTGGAGGTTTTTGTAATATATGACATAGCCTTGTTTTGGCTCCAGTGTCATCATGAGCTTCTTCTGTTTAGAGCCAGGTGAGCACTGAACCTCAGGAATTGGGGGCAGATCAGAAAATTTATTGTGCAAATCATCAGGAATTGTCAGATCAACCTCTAAGAAGAGGCCATAGTCACTGTCATCAAAGTCCTGAAGATCCTCAATATTGAAATCTTCGACCCATTCAAGCCCTGCATATGGCAGTTTTTGCATCATGGCAGAACCATAGAGGCTGTTTGCATCTACATACAGTATATAATTTGATGGCAATGCTGGATTATAATCAGGCATATATTTGTTATTTACTCTGGCATATCTCTGAGGGCATTGCACCATGCCTCCTCTTATATCTTCCTCCATAAACAGATACATATCTTGATCTTGGATAAGATCCAATTGCTTTTTAGTGTTTAAAAACATTGCATCCCAATCTAGGCCCGGGGCACTGAAAAAATATATTGGATCCAGTCTATAATTTTGCATAGAAGATTTTCTGAATGCCTGCATTATATCAGCTAAGAGGGTCACATCAAGTTTCAAATAAGCCATGTGATAATCACCAAATGTCTGGCATTTTAAATTGTTCCACATCAATTGGGCATGGTGATAATCATCATCAGTGATTCCAGATCCTCTGATTTTGCTGTAAAACTCTTCTTGTGGAGGCAGGGAACACTCATCAAATTTAGAAAAATCTGTGACATAGTCATATGGATATACACCCTTCCGCCTAATTAATTTCAGGTCCTGATTTGGAAACAAGGCACATGTGATTTTGAATTGTTCATCAGATAATTGAGTGGCCAGTGTGGCCAGGCTAGCAGATAAAATTCTGTAAGAATCAAGAAATCTTATGTGAATAGGAACACCACTAACTTTAATTATTTTGCTAATAGATATATATTTCTCATCATTTTCAGCTAAAATATTTAAATTCTGTTTGTCAAACCCCTCATATCTGATCAGATGATGGAAATCATAATTGGATGCTCCATGGCAAAATATGGGGACAAATTTTGGTCTCTTGATCTTAATATTACAGCTATTACACAGGGCCATTAAGAATTTACCATCTGTATGAGAATGGTGTTTCACTTTGATATTTGTATCTGAAAATTCAGAATCACATACCGGGCATTTTTCTGCATTGTTGAAATCTTCAATCTGTTTCTCTGTTAAAGGCAACATGGGTTTTGATTTTAATAAGATATTAGATGCTATGTCACGGCACTCAATTTCTATTCTATGTGCAAATATTTTGATGGCATCTGCTCCCATGTATGAATCTTTTTTAGTAACAACACCATCCTGTACAACCACATAATAAAAGCTGGAAGGTTCATGTAGCTGGTATGGTGTAATTGAAGATTCTTCAGGATCTGGATTGCAGAATGCAAGATGTTTGAGGATTGATTCAAAATCACAGACAATATATACTGGGTGTTCCAACAAGGCTTCAAACTTATTGAATTTTGCTTTTTCACTTGGATTAGGCATCACCATATGAACAGGTTTATGATTGCCACAATATTTCAGATGTTCAATTAACTTGTTTTTAGCAATTTCTGCATTTTTTTCCTGAACCCCATTCACCATTTTTTGACCATCAAGTACAGTTAAACATCTTCTGCACAACTTAAATATTCTATTAGATTTGTCTAGTTGTGTTCTCACTAAAGCTTCAAGATTATGTATCAGAGTATAATGATATGTGCCGTCCCCTTCAATTAAGAGCAAATCAATCGGAACAGCAGATTCATCATCAATTGTACTGATTCTGAGAGGTTCTATCGAGCAATTGCCAGTGGAACAAATAAATACATTAATAGATAATTGTTTGCCATTAATATCCCGGGCCTTTTTTTCAAATTTATCAATATTCTGTATAGACATTGGATATTCTAAACCCTCCATTGTTTCATCAAAATCGTGCTCATGTTGTTTGTAATAAGTTATTCTCTCAGGATGCCTTGAAACTGGATACAAAGCAGCTAAAATAAACCACAAAAAGCATTTCTGGTCGGTATTTTCAATATTAACCACGGCTCTTTTGTTTTTAATATTGTCAGGTAATGGCAGATATGTAGATCCTTGTAACGGGCAGAATTCAGATGTATTAACATATAACTTGTGTGGAGAACCGCATAGGCTCCATCCAGACTCTTTTGCTGCAAATTCAGAGTGTTTGATATTCAATTGATCTATCAACCTGCTTATTATTGTGTCTGAATTTGCATTTGAATATACAGGTACAGTTTCTGTTTTGTGGGGCTGTGTAAATTTTGTGCCATTTGGTTTCTTATATTGAGTATACAATTTGAGGGACAGCTTATAAGAGCCATTTTGTGCATTTAGAATTGCCTGCAAATCAGGATTTACACTGTTCAAAAAATTGTTAATACCACATCTTGGCTCTGATACAAACCGGTAATCCCTAAGTTGGGCATTAAAACTGCTATGGATAGGTTCATAGCGTGGCTGCTTTGCAGGTCCAGCATTAACAGGTGCTTCATGCTTTCTTTTCAGACCAGATGTGGATGGTTGTGGGGGCAATATTGATGATTGTGCAGAGCAAGTATCTTTATGTGTATATGTGAAGTATTGCATGCTGTATTTTCTATTGCATTTGGGGCAAATTTTTGTGGGAGTTCTGTATTTGTCTGGGTTACAAATCTTTTGGTGTCTGGCCCAATTAGAGCTAAATATATTTTTATTGCACTGATTGCAATATTTTTGATTTGGCATTTTTGCTGTTATTTATTATATACAATTTCCTGGGTTTCAATTCAAAACTTTATACTGAATAAAAAATATCAGTTGGGTTCAGCTGTGTGATTTGTGTGTATATATATGTGTATGTGTATGTATGTGTGTTAATATTTTTGGCTTTGGTATTTATATAAAATTTCCTGGGTTTTAAATCTAATCTCTATGCTTATCTTATGACAGGTTGTAAAGCCAATAGCCCACAAGTGGAAAAAGAGAATAAATATTCATTCACACTGACCTTCCGCAAATACCTGCACGGACATGCATGTCTAGAATGGCAATGACCCAGCACTGAGTATTATGTATTGATTTTTGTATAACAAGCTGGGACAAATATAAGCCTGACCCTAAATAAGAGTGGATTACAACAAACAAGCTAGATGTAACAAATATCAGGCAAAATATTGTATTTAATATTCATATTAAATCAAACAGGCCTGTAAGTATGAGAAGCACTGTAACAACACATCTATTCTCCTCAGCCACTCTCACAATACTGGCTGATGCAATACTCGGGAATTTCTGTAAGTACTGGCGCTGAGGAGAACATGCAAACCAAAAAATCAATACTACCGTCTCGGGATGTGCGCACATTGCCACGGAGCAATTCTAGAGGGTCTCTGCATATTACATTGTTTTAATATTAGATAAACAATTTGAACCTGGTGTCCAATTGAACTTAAACCTGAAGTAAATATGTATGGGTATAGGTGAGGGTGGCTTAATTTTAAGTGTAGCCAAAAAAATATCAATTTTTGACAAGTTTATGGACAAAAATCTGGCTGATGCAACTTTTGTAAGTATAGACAAATCAATCTGAGGGAGCTCTTCCTTTCACAACAAATTCCCGAGGGCATTTTTACAAAAATCTTGGATTAGGCAGGGTTCCACACTTGAGCAAAAAGCTCATATAAGCATGTTGAGCTTGTTTTAAGTATAGCCAAACCTGCTTGAGGGGAGCTCTTCCTTTCTTGGGTTTATTATAGCATTAAATATACTACTCATGCTACAACAATATATCGATTTCATTGGTTGTTGGTTGAGAACCATATTGTCCCGCCCGCGAAAATCAACTTGAACTGCTTATAACTCCTGAACAATTGATCGTACAGACAACAATTAATAGCATTTCAATCAAACATGTTGTATGCAACAAGAATATGTCGGTTTCACTAGTTGCTTTTAGAAAACCATATTGGCCTGCCCGCGAGTATTAACTTGAACTGTTTATAACTTCGGAACAAATGATCCTAGAGAGCGTAATAAATTTGCATATTAATCAGCATGTTGCATGCTACAAGAATATATCGATTTCACTAGTTGTTGGTTGAGAACCATATTGGCCCGCCCGCGAAAATCAACTTGAACTGCTTATAACTTCTGAAAAATTGATCGTAGAGAACACAATTATTTGCATTTTAATGAAACATGTTGAATGCTACAAGAATATGTCGGTTTCACTAGTTGTTATTTGAGAACAATATTGGCCCGTCCGCGAGTATTAAATTGAACTGCTTATAAGTTCTGAACAAATGATCCTAGAGAGCGTAATAAATTTGCATATTTATCAGCATGTTGCATGCTACAAGAATATATCGATTTCACAAGTTGTTTGATGAGATCCATATTGGCCCGGCCGCGAAAATCAACTTGAACTGCTTATAACTCCTGAACAATAGATCGTAGAAAACACAATTATTTGCATTTTAATGAAACATGTTGAATGCTACAAGAATATGTCCGTTTTACTATTTGTTTTTTAGAACCATATTGGCCCTGCCTCGAGTATTGACTTGTTCTGCTTATAATGTCTGAACAAACGATCGTATTGAGCGTAATAGTTTTGCATATTAATCAGCATTTTGCATGCTACAAGAATATATCGATTTCACAAGTTGTTGGTTGAGAACCATATTGGTCCGCCCTCGAAAATTAACTTGAACTGCTTATAACTTCTGAACAATTGATCGTAGAGAACACAATTATTTGCATTTCAATCAAACACGTTGTATGCTCCAAGAATATGTCGGTTTCACCAGTTATTGTTTGAGAACCATTTTGGCCCGCCCGCCAAAGCTAACTTCAACTCCTTATAACTTCTGAACAAATGATCGTAGAGAGCGCAATAATTTTGCATATTAATCAGCATGTTTCATGCTACAAGAATATATCGATTTCATTAGTTGTTGGTTGAGAACCATATTGGCCCGCCCGCGAAAATTAACTTGAACTGCTAATAACTTCTGAACAATTGATCGTAGCGAACACAATTATTTGCATTTTAATGAAACATGTTGAATGCTTCAAGAATATGACGGTTTCACTTGTTGTTGTTTGAGAACCATATTGGCCCGCCCGCGAGTATTAAAATGAACTGCTTATAACTTCTGAACAAATGATCCTAGAGAGCGTAATAAATTTGCATATTTATCAGCATGTTGCATGCTACAAGAATATATCGATTTCACAAGTTGTTGGATGAGATCCATATTGGCCCGGCCGCGAAAATCAACTTGAACTGCTTATAACTCCTGAACAATTGATCGTAGAAATCACAATTATTTGCATTTTAATGAAACATGTTGAATGCTACAAAAATATGTCGGTTTCACTAGTTGTTTTTAGAAAACCTTTTTGGCACGCCCGCTAAAACTAACTTCAACTCCTTATAACTTCTGAACAATTGATCGTAGAAAGCGTAATAATTTTGCAAATTAATCAGCATGTTGCATGCTACAAGAATATATCGATTTCATTAGTTGTTGGTTGAGAACCATATTGGCCCGTCCGAGAGTATTAACTTGAACTGTTTATAACTTGTGAACAAATAAACCTAGAGAGCGTAATAAATTTGCATATTAATCAGCATGTTGCATGCTACAAGAATATATCAATTTCACTAGTTGTTGGTTGAGACCCATATTGGCCCGCCCGCGAAAATCAACTTGAACTGCTTATAACTCCTGAACAATTGATCGTAGAGAGCACAATTATTTGCATTTTAATGAAACATGTTGAATGCTACAAGAATATGTCGGTTTCACTAGTTGTTTTTAGAAAACCATTTTGGCCCACCCGCCAAAACTAATTTCAACTCCTTATAACTACTGAACAATTGATCGTAGAAAGCGTAATAATTTTGCATATTACACAGCATGTTGCATGCTACAAGAACATATCGATTTCATTAGTTTTTGGTTGAGAACCATATTGGCCCGCCTGCGAAAATCAACTTGAACTGCTTATAACTCCTGAACAATTGATCGTAGAGCACACAATTATTTGCATTTTAATGAATCATGTTGAATGCTACAAGAATCTGTCAGTTTCACTAGTTGTTTTTAGAAAACCATATTGGCCCGTCCGGGAGTATTAACTTGAACTGTTTATAACTTCTGAACAAATGATCCTAGAGAGCGTAATAAATTTGCATATTAATCAGCATGTTGCATGCTACAAGAATATATCGATTTCACTAGTTGTTGGTTGAGAACCACATTGGCCGGCCGCGAAAATCAATTTGAACTGCTTATAACTCCTGAACAATTGATCGAAAACAACACAATTATTTGCATTTTAATGAAACATGTTGTTTGCTACAAGAATATGTCAGTTTCACTAGTTGTTATTTGAGAACCATATTGGCCCGCCCGCGAGTATTAAATTGAACTGCTTATAACTTCTGAACAAATGATCGTAGAGAGCGTAATAAATTTGCATATTAATCAGCATGTTGCATGCTACAAGAATATATCGATTTCACTAGTTGTTGGTTGAGAACCATATTGGCCCGCCCGCGAAAATTAATTTGAACTGCTTATAACTTCTGAACAAATAATCGTAGAAAGTGTTATAATTTTTCATATTAATTAGCATGTTGCATGCAAAGAGAATATATCGATTTCACTAGTTGTTGTTTGAGAAATATATTGGCCTGCCCGCGAAAATTAACTTGAACTGCTTATAACTTCTGAACAATATTGTAGAGCACACAATTATTTGCATTTCAATCAAACATGTTGTATGCTACAAGAATATGTCGGTTTCACTAGTTATTGTTTGAGAACCATTTTGGCCCGCCCGCCAAAACTAACTTCAACTCCTTATAACTTCTGAACAAATGATCGTAGAGAGCCTTATAATTTTGCATATCAATCAGCATGTTGCATGCTACAAGATTATATCGTTTTCACAAGTTGTTGGTTGAGAACCATATTGGCCCGCCCCTGAAAATCAACTTGAACTGCTTATAACTCCTGAAAAATTGATCGTAGAGAACACAATTATTTGCATTTTAATGAAACATGTTGAATGCTAAAAGAATATGTCGGTTTCACTAGTTGATTTTAGAAAACCACATTGGCCCGCCCGTGAGTAATAACTTGAACTGTTTATAACTTCTGAACAATTGATCGTTGAGAACACAATTATTTGCATTTCAATCAAACATGTTGTATGCTACAAGAATGTCTCGGTTTCACTAGTTATTGTTTGATAACCATGTTGGCCCACCCGCGAAAACTAATTCAACTGCTTACAATTTCTGAACAAACGATCGTAGAGAACACAATTATTTCCATTTTAATGAAACATGTTGTATGCTACAAGAATATGTCGGTTTTACTATTTGTTTTTTAGAACCATATTGGCGCGCCCGCGAGTATTGACTTGTTCTGCTTATAACGTCTGAACAAATGATCGTAGTGAGCGTAATAGTTTTGCATATTAATCAGCATTTTGCATGCTACAAGAATATATCGATTTCACTATTTGTTGGTTGAGAACCATATTGGCCCGCCCGCGAGTATTAAATTGAACTGCTTATAACTTCAGAACAAATGGTCTTTGAGAGCGTAATACATTTTCATATTAATCCGCATGTTGCATGCTACAAGAATATATCGATTTCACTAGTTGTTGGTTGAGAACCATATTGGCCAGCCCGCGGAAATTAATTTGAACTGCTTATAACTTCTGAACAAATAATCGTAGAAAGCGTAATAATTTTTCATATTAATCAGCATGTTGCATGCTACAAGAATATATCGATTTCACTAGTTGTTGTTTGAGAAATATATTGGCCTGCCCGCGAAAATTAATTTGAACTGCTTATAACTTCTGAACAATTGATCGTAGAGCACACAATTATTTGCATTTCAATCAAACATGTTGTATGCTACAAGAATATGTCGGTTTCACTAGATATTGTTTGAGAACCATTTTGGCCCGCCCGCCAAAACTAACTTCAACTCCTTATATATTCTGAACAAATGATCGTAGAGAGCGTAATAATTTTGCATATTAATCAGCATGTTGCATGCTACAACAATATATCGATTTCATTGGTTGTTGGTTGAGAACCATATTGGCCCGCCCGCGAAAATCAACTTGAACTGCTTATAACTCCTGAACAATTGATCGTAGAGACCACAATTAATAGCATTTTAATCAAACATGTTGTATGCAACAAGAATATGTCGGTTTCACTAGTTGTTTTTAGAAAACCATATTGGCCTGCCCGCGAGTATTAACTTGAACTGTTTATAACTTCTGAACAAATGATCCTAGAGAGCGTAATAAATTTGCGTATTAATCAGCATGTTGCATGCTACAAGAATATATCGATTTCACTAGTTGTTGGTTGAGAACCATATTGGCCCGCCCGCGAAAATCAACTTGAACTGCTTATAACTCCTGAAAAATTGATCGTAGAGAACACAATTATTTGCATTTTAATGAAACATGTTGAATGCTACAAGAATATGTCGGTATCACTAGTTGTTATTTGAGAACAATATTGGCCCGTCCGCGAGTATTAAATTGAACTCCTTATAAGTTCTGAAAAAAATGATCGTAGTGAGCGTAATAGTTTTGCATATTAATCAATATGTTGCATGCTACAAGAATATATAGATTTCACTAGTTATTGTTTGATAACCATGTTGGCCCACCCGCGAAAACTTATTCAACTGCTTACAATTTTTGAACAAATGATCGTAGAGAACACAATTATTTGCATTTTAATGAAACATGTTGTATGCTACAAGAATATGTCGGTTTTACTATTTGTTTTTAGAACCATATTGGCCCCCCGCGAGTATTGATTGTTCTGCTTATAACGTCTGAACAAATGATCGTAGAGAGCGCAATAATTTTGCATATTAATCAGCATGTTTCATGCTACAAGAATATATCGATTTCACTAGTTGTTGGTTGAGAACCATATTGGCCCGCCCGCGAAAATTAATTTGACTGCTTATAACTTCTGAACAAATAATCGTAGAAAGCGTAATAATTTTTCATAATAATCAGCATGTTGCATGCTACAAGAATATATCGATTTCACTAGTTGTTGTTTGAGAAATATATTGGCCTGCCCGCGAAAATTAACTTGAACTGCTTATAACTTCTGAACAATTGATCGTAGAGCACACAATTATTTTCATTTTAATGAAAAATTTTGAATGCTACAAGAATATGTCGGTTTCACTAGTTGTTTATAGAAAACCATATTAGCCCGCGAGTTTTAACTTGAACCATTTATAACTTCTGAACAAATGATCGTAGAGAGCGTAATAAATTTGCATATTAATCAGCATGTCGCATGCTACAAGAATATATCGATTTCACTAGTTGTTGGTTGAGAACCATATTGGCCCGCCCGCGAAAATTAATTTGACTGCTTATAACTTCTGAACAAATAATCGTAGAAAGCGTAATAATTTTTCATAATAATCAGCATGTCGCATGCTACAAGAATATATCGATTTCACTTGTTGTTGGTTGAGAACAATATTGGCCCGCCCGCGAAAATTAAATTGAACTGCTTATAACTCCTGAACAATTGATCGTAGAGACCACAATTATTTGCACTTTAATGAAACATGTTGAATGCAACAAGAATATGTCGGTTTCACTAGTTGTTTTTAGAAAACCACATTGGCCCGCCCGCGAGTATTAACTTGAACTGTTTATGACTTCTGAACAAATGATCGTAGAGAGCGTAATAAATTTGCATATTAATCAGCATGTCGCATGCTACAAGAATATATCGATTTCACTAGTTGTTGGTTGAGAACCATATTGGCCCGCCCGCGAAAATCAACTTGGATTGCTTATAACTCCTGAACAATTGATCGTAGAGACTACAATTATTTGCACTTTAATGAAACATATTGAATGCTACAAGAATATGTCGGTTTCACTAGTTATTGTTTGAGAACCATTTTGGCCCGCCCGCCAAAACTAACTTCAACTCATTATAACTTCTGAACAAATGATCGTAGAGAGCGTAATAATTTTGAATATTAATCAGCATGTTGCATGGTACAACAATATATCGATTTCATTGGTTGTTGGTTGAGAACCATATTGTCCCGCCCGCGAAAATCAACTTGAACTGCTTATAACTCCTGAACAATTGATCGTAGAGACCACAATTAATACTATTTCAATCAAACATGTTGTATGCAACAAGAATATGTCGGTTTCACTAGTTGCTTTTAGAAAACCATATTGGCCTGCCCGCGAGTATTAAATTGAACTGCTTATAAGTTCTGAACAAATGATCGTAGAAAGCTCGATTGTTTTGCATATTAATAAAGATGTAGCTAGCTACAAGAATATATAGATTTCACTAGTTATTGTTTGAGAACCATGTTGGCCCACCCGCGAAAACTAATTCAACTACTTACAATTTGTGAACAAATGATCGTAGAGAAAACAATTATTTGCATTTTAATGAAACACGCTGTATGTTACAAGAATATGTCGGTTTTACAATTTTATTTTAGAACCATATTGGCCCACCCTCGAGTATTGACTTGTTCTGCTTATAATGTCTGTACAAATGATCGTATTGAGCGTAATAGTTTTGCGTATTAATCAGCATTTTGCATGCTACAAGAATATATCGATTTCGCAAGTTGTTGGTTGAGAACCATATTGGTCCGCCCTCGAAAATTAACTTGAACTGCTTATAACTTCTGAACAATTGATCGTAGAGAACACAATTATTTGCATTTCAATCAAACATGTTGTATGCTACAAGAATATGTCGGTTTCACTAGTTATTGTTTGAGAACCATTTTGGCCCGCCCGCCAAAACTAACTTCAACTCCTTATAACTTCTGAACAAATGATCGTAGAGAGCGCAATAATTTTGCATATTAATCAGCATGTTTCATGCTACAAGAATATATCGATTTCATTAGTTGTTGGTTGAGAACCATATTGGCCCGCCCGCGAAAATTAACTTGAACTGCTAATAACTTCTGAACAATTGATCGTAGCGAACACAATTATTTGCATTTTAATGAAACATGTTGAATGCTTCAAGAATATGACGGTTTCACTTGTTGTTGTTTGAGAACCATATTGGCCGGCCCGCGAGTATTAAAATGAACTGCTTATAACTTCTGAACAAATGATCCTAGAGAGCGTAATAAATTTGCATATTTATCAGCATGTTGCATGCTACAAGAATATATCGATTGCACAAGTTGCTGTATGAGATCCATATTGGCCCGGCCGCGAAAATCAACTTGAACTGCTTATAACTCCTGAACAATTGATCGTAGAAAACACAATTATTTGCATTTTAATGAAACATGTTGAATGCTACAAAAATATGTCGGTTTCACTAGTTGTTTTTAGAAAACCTTTTTGGCCCGCCCGCTAAAACTATCTTCAACTCCTGATAACTTCTGAACAATTGATCGTAGAAAGCGTAATAATTTTGCAAATTAATAAGCATGTTGCATGCTACAAGAATATATCGATTTCATTAGTTGTTGGTTGAGAACCATATTGGCCCGTCCGAGAGTATTAACTTGAACTGTTTATAACTTGTGAACAAATGAACCTAGAGAGCGTAATAAATTTGCATATTAATCAGCATGTTGCATGCTACAAGAATATATCGATTACACTAGTTGTTGTTTGAGAAATATATTGGCCTGCCCGCGAAAATGAACTTGAACTGCTTATAACTCCTGAACAATTGATCGTAGAGCACACAATTATTTGCATTTTAATGAAACATGTTGAATGCTACAAGAATCTGTCAGTTTCACTAGTTGTTTTTAGAAAACCATATTGGCCCGTCCGAGAGTATTAACTTGAACTGTTTTTAACTTCTGAACAAATGATCCTAAAGAACGTAATAAATTTGCATATTAATCAGCATGTTGCATGCTACAAGAATATATCGATTTCACTAGTTGTTGGTTGAGAACCACATTGGCCGGCCGCGAAAATCAACTTTAACTGCTTATAACTCCTGAACAATTGATCGTAAACAACACAATTATTTGCATTTTAATGAAACATGTTGTTTGCTACAAGAATATGTCAGTTTCACTAGTTGTTATTTGAGAACCATATTGGCCCGCCCGCGAGTATTAAATTGAACTGCTTATAACTTCTGAACAAATGATCGTAGAGAGCGTAATAAATTTGCATATTAATCAGCATGTTGCATGCTACAAGAATATATCGATTTCACTAGTTTTTGGTTGAGAACCATATTGGCCCGCCCGCGAAAATCAACTTGAACTGCTTATAACTTCTGAACAATTGATCGTAGAGAACACAATTATTTGCATTTTAATGAAACATGTTGAATGCTACAAGAATATGTCGGTTTCACTAGTTGTTATTTGAGAACAATATTGGCCCGTCCGCGAGTTAAATTGAACTGCTTATAAGTTCTGAACAAATGATCGTAGAAAGCTCGATTGTTTTGCATATTAATAAACATGTAGCTAGCTATAAGAATATATAGATTTCACTAGTTATTGTTTGAGAACCATGTTGGCCCACCCGCGTAAACTAATTCAACTGCTTACAATTTCTGAACAAATGATCGTAGAGAGCGTTATAATTTTGCATATCAATCAGCATGTTGCATGCTACAAGATTTTATCGATTTCACAAGTTGTTGGTTGAGAACCATATTGGCCCGCCCCAGAAAATCAACTATAAATGCTTATAACTCCTGAAAAATTGATCGCAGAGAACACAATTATTTGTATTTTAATGAAACATGTTGAATGCTAAAAGAATATGTCGGTTTCACTAGTTGTTTTTAGAAAACCACATTGGCCCGCCCGCGAGTAATAACTTGAACTGTTTATAACTTCTGAACAATTGATCGTAGAGAACACAATTATTTGCATTTCAAACAAACATGGTGTATGCTACAAGAATGTCTCGGTTTCACTAGTTATTGTTTGAGAACCATTTTGGCCCGCCCGCCAAAACTAACTTCAACTCCTTATATATTCTGAACAAATGATCGTAGAGAGCGTAATAATTTGCATATTAATCAGCATGTTGCATGCTACAACAATATATCGATTTCATTGGTTGTTGGTTGAGAACCATATTGGCCCGCCCGCGAAAATCAACTTGAACTGCTTATAACTCCTGAACAATTGATCGTAGAGACCACAATTAATAGCATTTTAATCAAACATGTATGCAACAAGAATATGTCGGTTTCACTAGTTGTTTTTAGAAAACCATATTGGCCTGCCCGCGAGTATTAACTTGAACTGTTTATAACTTCTGAACAAAGATCCTAGAGAGCGTAATAAATTTGCATATTAATCAGCATGTTGCATGCTACAAGAATATATCGATTCCACTAGTTGTTGGTTGAGAACCATATTGGCCCGCCCGCGAAAATCAACTTGAACTGCTTATAACTCCTGAACAATTGATCGTAGAGACCACAATTAATAGCATTTTAATCAAACATGTATACAACAAGAATATGTCGGTTTCACTAGTTGTTTTTAGAAAACCATATTGGCCTGCCCGCGAGTATTAACTTGAACTGTTTATAACTTCTGAACAAAGATCCTAGAGAGCGTAATAAATTTGCATATTAATCAGCATGTTGCATGCTACAAGAATATATCGATTCCACTAGTTGTTGGTTGAGAACCATATTGGCCCGCCCGAGAAAATCAACTTGAACTGCTTATAACTCCTGAACAATTGATCGTAGAGACCACAATTATTTGCATTTTAAAGAAACATGTTGAATGCTACAAGAATATGTCGGTTTCACTAGTTGTTTTTAGAAAACCATATTGGCCCGCCCGCGAGTATTAACATGAACTGTTTATAACTTCGGAACAAATGATCCTAGAGAACGTAATAAATTTGCATATTAATCAGCATGTTGCATGCTACAAGAATATATCGATTTCACTAGTTTTTGGTTGAGAACCATATAGGCCCGCACGCGAAAATCAACTTGAACAGCTTATAACTTCTGAACAATTGATCGTAGAGAACACAATTATTTGCATTTTAATGAAACATGTTGAATGCTACAAGAATATGTCGGTTTCACTAGTTGTTATTTGAGAACAATATTGGCCCGTCCGCGAGTATTAAATTGAACTGCTTATAAGTTCTGAACAAATGATCGTAGAAAGCTCGATTGTTTTGCATATTAATAAAGATGTAGCTAGCTACAAGAATATATAGATTTCACTAGTTATTGTTTGATAACCATGTTGGCCCACCCGCGAAAACTAATTCAACTGCTTACAAATTCTGAACAAATGATCGTAGAGAACACAATTATTGCATTTTAATGAAACATGTTGTATGCTACAAGAATATGTCGGTTTTACTATTTGTTTTTTAGAACCATATTGGCCCGCCCTCGAGTATTGACTTGGTCTGCTTATAACGTCTGAACAAATGATCGTAGTGAGCGTAATAGTTTTGCATATTAATCAATATGTTGCATGCTACAAGAATATATAGATTTCACTAGTTATTGTTTGAAAACCATGTTGGCCCACCCGCGAAAACTTATTCAACTGCTTACAATTTTTGAACAAATGATCGTAGAGAACACAATTATTTGCATTTTAATGAAACATGTTGTATGCTACAAGAATATGTCGGTTTTACTATTTGTTTTTTAGAACCATATTGGCCCGCCCGCGAGTATTGACTTGTTCTGCTTATAACGTCTGAACAAATGATCGTAGTGAGCGTAATAGTTTTGCATATTAATCAGCATTTTGCATGCTACAAGAATATATCGATTTCACTAGTTGTTGGTTGAGAACCATATTGGTCCGCCCTCGAAAATTAACTTGAACTGCTTATAAGTTCTGAACAATTGATCGTAGAGAACACAAATATTTGCATTTCAATGAAACATGTTGTATGCTACAAGAATATGTCGGTTTCACTAGTTATTGTTTGAGAACCATTTTGGCCCGCCCGCCAAAACTAACTTCAATTCCTTATAACTTCTGAACAAATGATCGTAGAGAGCGCAATAATTTTGCATATTAATCAGCTTGTTTCATGCTACAAGAATATATCGATTTCACTAGTTGTTGGTTGAGAACCATATTGGCCCGCCCGCGAAAATTAATTTGAACTGCTTATAACTTCTGAACAAATAATTGTAGAAAGCGTAATAATTTTTCATATTAATCAGCATGTTGCATGCTACAAGAATATATCGATTTCACTAGTTGTTGTTTGAGAAATATATTGGCCTGCCCGCGAAAATTAACTTGAACTGCTTATAACTTCTGAACAATTGATCGTAGAGCACACAATTATTTGCATTTTAATGAAAAATTTTGAATGCTACAAGAATATGTCGGTTTCACTAGTTGTTTATAGAAAACCATATTAGCCCGCGAGTTTTAACTTGAACCATTTATAACTTCTGAACAAATGATCCAAGAGAGCGTAATAAATTTGCATATTAATCAGCATGTTGCATGCTACAAGAATATATCGATTTCACTTGTTGTTGGTTGAGAACAATATTGGCCCGCCCGCGAAAATCAAATTGAACTGCTTATAACTCCTGAACAATTGATCGTAGAGACCACAATTATTAGCACTTTAATGAAACATGTTGAATGCAACAAGAATATGTCGGTTTCACTAGTTGTTTTTAGAAAACCACATTGGCCCGCCCGCGAATATTAACTTGAACTGCTTATAACTTCTGAACAAATGATCGTAGAGAGCGTAATAATTTTGCATATTAATCAGCATGTTGCATGCTACAACAATATATCGATTTCATTGGTTGTTGGTTGAGAACCATATTGTCCCGCCCGCGAAAATCAACTTGAACTGCTTATAACTCCTGAACAATTGATCGTAGAGACCACAATTAATAGCATTTCAATCAAACATGTTGTATGCAACAAGAATATGTCGGTTTCACTAGTTGTTTTTAGAAAACCATATTGGCCCGTCCGAGAGTATTAACTTGAACTGTTTTTAACTTCTGAACAAATGATCCTAGAGAGCGTAATAAATTTGCATATTAATCAGCATGTTGCATGCTACAAGAATATATCGATTTCACTAGTTGTTGGTTGAGAACCACATTGGCCGGCCGCGAAAATCAACTTTAACTGCTTATAACTCCTGAACAATTGATCGTAAACAACACAATTATTTGCATTTTAATGAAACATGTTGTTTGCTACAAGAATATGTCAGTTTCACTAGTTGTTATTTGAGAACCATATTGGCCCGCCCGCGAGTATTAAATTGAACTGCTTATAACTTCTGAACAAATGATCGTAGAGAGCGTAATAAATTTGCATATTAATCAGCATGTTGCATGCTACAAGAATATATCGATTTCACTAGTTGTTGGTTGAGAACCACATTGGCCGGCCGCGAAAATCAACTTTAACTGCTTATAACTTCTGAACAATTGATCGTAGAGAACACAATTATTTGCATTTTAATGAAACATGTTGAATGCTACAAGAATATGTCGGTTTCACTAGTTGTTATTTGAGAACAATATTGGCCCGTCCGCGAGTATTAAATTGAACTGCTAATAAGTTCTGAACAAATGATCGTAGAAAGCTCGATTGTTTTGCATATTAATAAACATGTAGCTAGCTATAAGAATATATAGATTTCACTAGTTATTGTTTGAGAACCATGTTGGCCCACCCGCGAAAACTAATTCAACTGCTTACAATTTCTGAACAAACGATCGTAGAGAACACAATTATTTGCATTTTAATGAAACATGTTGTATGCTACAAGAATATATCGATTTCACTATTTGTTGGTTGAGAACCATATTGGCCCGCCCGCGACTATTAAATTGAACTGCTTATAACTTCAGTACAAATGATCTTTGAGAGCGTAATAATTTTTCATATTAATCAGCATGTTGCATGCTACAAGAATATATCGATTTCACTAGTTGTTGTTTGAGATATATATTGGCCTGCCCGCCTAAATTAACTTGAACTGCTTATAACTTCTGAACAATTGATCGTAGAGCACACAATTATTTGCATTTCAATCAAACATGTTGTATGCTACAAGAATATGTCGGTTTCACTAGTTATTGTTTGAGAACCATTTTGGCCCGCCCGCCAAAACTAACTTCAACTCCTTATATATTCTGAACAAATGATCGTAGAGAGCGTAATAATTTTGCATATTAATCAGCATGTTGCATGCTACAACAATATATCGATTTCATTGGTTGTTGGTTGAGAACCATATTGGCCCGCCCGCGAAAATCAACTTGAACTGCTTATAACTCCTGAACAATTGATCGTAGAGACCACAATTAATAGCATTTTAATCAAACATGTTGTATGCAACAAGAATATGTCGGTTTCACTAGTTGTTTTTAGAAAACCATATTGGCCTGCCCGCGAGTATTAACTTGAACTGTTTATAACTTCTGAACAAATGATCCTAGAGAGTATAATAAATTTGCATATTAATCAGCATGTTGCATGCTACAAGAATATATCGATTTCACAAGTTGTTGGTTGAGAACCATATTGGCCCGCCCGCGAAAATCAACTTGAACTGCTTATAACTCCTGAACAATTGATCGTAGAGACCACAATTATTTGCATTTTAATGAAACATGTTGAATGCAACAAGAATATGTCGGTTTCAGTAGTTGTTTTTAGAAAACCACATTGGCCCGCCCGCGAGTACTAACTTGAACTGTTTATGACTTCTGAACAAATGATCCTAGAGAGCGTAATAAATTTGCATATTAATCAGCATGTTGCATGCTACAAGAATATATCGATTTCACTAGTTGTTGGTTGAGAACCATATTAGCCCGCCACTGAAAATCAACTTGAACTGCTTATAACTTCTGAACAATTCATCGTAGAGAACACAATTATTTGCATTTTAATGAAACATGTTGAATGCTACAAGAATATGTCGGTTTCACTAGTTGTTATTTGAGAACAATATTGGCCCGTCCGCGAGTATTAAATTGAACTCCTTATAAGTTCTGAACAAATAATCGTAGAAAGCTCGATTGTTTTGCATATTAATAAACTTGTAGCTAGCTACAAGAATATATAGATTTCACTAGTTATTGTTTGATAACCATGTTGGCCCACCCGCGAAAACTAATTCAACTGCTTACAAATTCTGAACAAATGATCGTAGAGAACACAATTATTTGCATTTTAATGAAACATGTTGTATGCTACACGAATATATCGGTTTTACTATTTATTTTTTAGAACCATATTGGCCCGCCCGCGAGTATTGACTTGGTCTGCTTATAACGTCAGAACAAATGATCGTAGTGAGCGTAATAGTTTTGCATATTAATCAGCATTTTGCATGCTACAAGAATATATCGATTTCACTAGTTGTTGGTTGAGAACCATATTGGTCCGCCCTCGAAAATTAACTTGAACTGCTTATAACTTCTGAACAATTGATCGTAGAGAACACAAATATTTGCATTTCAATGAAACATGATGTATGCTACAAGAATATGTCGGTTTCACTAGTTATTGTTTAAGAACCATTTTGGCCCGCCCGCCAAAACTAACTTCAATTCCTTATAACTTCTGAACAAATGTTCGTAGAGAGCGCAATAAATTTGCATATTAATCAGCATGTTGCATGCTACAAGAATATATCGATTTCACAAGTTGTTGGATGAGATCCATATTGGCCCGCCCGCGAAAATCAACTTGAACTGCTTATAACTCTTGAACAATTGATCGTAGAAAACACTATTATTTGCATTTTAATGAAACATGTTGAATGCTACAAAAATATGTCGGTTTCACTAGTTGTTTTTAGAAAACCATTTTTACCCGCCCGCTAAAACTAACTTCAACTCCTTATAACTTCTGAACAATTGATCGTAGAAAGCGTAATAATTTTGCATATTAATCAGCATTTTGCATGCTACAAGAATATATCGATTTCACTAGTTGTTGTTTGAGAAATATATTGGAATGCCCGCGAAAATTATCTTGAACTGCTTATAACTTCTGAACAATTGATCGTAGAGCACACAATTATTTGCATTTTAATGAAAAATTTTGAATGCTACAAGAATATCTCGGTTTCACTATTTGTTTATAGAAAACAATATTAGCCCGCGGGTATTAACTTGTACTATTGATAACTTCTGAACAAATGATCCTAGAGAGCGTAATAAATTTGCATATTAATCAGCATGTTGCATGCTACAAGAATATATCGATTTCACTAGTTGTTGGTTGAGAACCATATTGGCCCGCCCGCGAAAATCAACTTGAACTGCTTATAACTACTGAACAATTGATCGTAGAGACCACAATTATTTGCAGTCTAATGAAACATGTTGAATGCAACAAGAATATGTCGGTTTCACTAGTTGTTTTTAGAAAACCACATTGGCCCGCCCGCGAGTATTAACTTGAACTGTTTATGACTTCTGAACAAATGATCCTAGAGAGCGTAATAAATTTGAATTTTAATCAGCATGTTGCATGCTACAAGAATATATCGTTTTCACTAGTTGTTGGTTGAGAACCATATTGGCCCGACCCTGAAAATCATCTTGAACTGCTTATAAATCCTGAAAAATTGATCGTAGAGAACACAATTATTTGCATTTTAATGAAACATATTGAATGCTACAAGAATATGTCGGTTTCACTAGTTGTTTTTAGAAAACCATATTGCCCGCCCGCGAGTATTAACTTGAACTGTTTATAACTTCTGAACAATTGATCGCAGAGAACACAATTATTTGCATTTCAATCAAACATATTGTATGCTAAAAGAATATGTCGGTTTCACTAGTTATTGTTTGAGAACCATTTTGGCCCGCCCGCCAAAACTAACTTCAACTCCTTATAACTTCTGAACAAATGATCGTAGAGAGCGTAATAATTTTGCATATTAATCAGCATGTTGCATGTTAAACAATATATCGATTTCATTTTTTGTTAGTTGAGAACCATATTTTCCCGCCCGCGAAAATCAACTTGAACTGCTTATAACTCCTGAACAATTGATCATAGAGACCACAATTAATAGCATTTTAATCAAACATGTTGTATGCAACAAGAATATGTCGGTTTCACTAGTTGCTTTTAGAAAACCATATTGGCCTGCCCGCGAGTATTAACTTGAACTGTTTATAACTTCTGAACAAATGATCCTAGAGAGCGTAATAAATTTGCATATTAATCAGCATGTTGCATGCTACAAGAATATATCGATTTCACTAGTTGTTGGTTGAGAACCATATTGGCCCGCCCGCGAAAATCAACTTGAACTGCTTAAAACTCCTGAACAATTGATCGTAGAGACCACAATTATTTGCATTTTAATGAAACATGTTGAATGCAACAAGAATATGTCGGTTTCACTAGTTGTTTTTAGAAAACCACATTGGCCAGCCCGCGAGTATTAACTTGAACTGTTTATGACTTCTGAACAAATGATCCTAGAGAGCGTAATAAATTTGCATATTAATCAGCATGTTGCATGCTACAAGAATATATCAATTTCACTAGTTTTTGGTTGAGAACCATATTGGCCCGCCCGCGAAAATCAACTTGAACTGCTTATAACTTCTGAAAAATTGATCGTAGAGAACACAATTATTTGCATTTTAATGAAACATGTTGAATGCTACAAGAATATGTCGGTTTCACTAGTTGTTATTTGAGAACAATATTGACCCGTCCGCGAGTATTAAATTGAACTGCCTATAAGTTCTGAACAAATGATCGTAGAAGGCTCGATTGTTTTGCATATTAATAAACATGTAGCTAGCTACAAGAATATATAAATTTCACTAGTTATTGTTTGAGAACCATGCTGGCCCACCCGCGAAAACTAATTCTACTACTTACAATTTCTGAACAAATGATCGTAGAGAACACAATTATTTGCATTTTAATGAAACACGTTGTATGCTACAAGAATATGTCGGTTTTACTATTTGTTTTTTAGAACCATATTGGCCCGCCCACGAGTATTGTCTTGTTCTGCTTATAATGTCTGAACAAATGATCGTATTGAGCGAAATAATTTTGCATATTAATCAGCATTTTGCAAGCTACAAGAATATATCGATTTCACTAGTTGTTGGTTGAGAACCATATTGGTCCGCCCTCGAAAATTAACTTGAACTGCTTATAACTTCTGAACAATTGATCGTAGAGAACACAATTATTTGGATTTCAATCAAACATGTTGTATGCTACAAGAATATGTCTGTTTCACTAGTTGTTATTTGAGAACAATATTGACCCGTCCGCGAGTATTAAATTGAACTGCTTATAAGTTCTGAACAAATGATCGTAGAAGGCTCGATTGTTTTGCATATTAATAAACATGTAGCTAGCTACAAGAATATATAAATTTCACTAGTTATTGTTTGAGAACCATTTTGGCCCGCCCGCCAAAACTAACTTCAACTCCTTATTACGTCTGAACAAATGATCGTAGAGACCGCAATAATTTTGCATATTAATCAGCATGTTTCATGCTACAAGAATATATCGATTTCATTAGTTGTTGGTTGAGAACCATATTGGCCCGCCCGCGAAAATTAATTTGAACTGCTAATAACTTCTGAACAATTGATCGTAGCGAACACAATTATTTGCATTTTAATGAAACATATTCAATGCTACAAAAATATGTCGGTTTCACTAGTTGTTTTTAGAAAACCATTTTGGCCCGCCCGCTAAAACTAACTTCAACTCCTTATAACTTCTGAACAATTGATCGTAGAAAGCGTAATAAATTTGCATATTAATCAGCATGTTGCATGCTACAAAAATATATCGATTTCATTAGTTGTTGGTTGGGAACCATATTGGCCCGCCCTCGAAAATCAACTTGAACTGCTTATAACTACTGAACAATTGATCGTAGAGACCACAATTATTTGCAGTTTAATGAAACATGTAGAATGCAACAAGAATATGTCGGTTTCACTAGTTGTTTTTAGAAAACCACATTGGCCCGCCCACGAGTATTAACTTGAACTGTTTATGACTTCTGAACAAATGATCCTAGAGAGCGTAATAAATTTGCATTTTAATCAGCATGTTGCATGCTACAAGAATATATCGATTTCACTAGTTGTTGGTTGAGAACCATATTGGCCCGACACTGAAAATCATTTTGAACTGCTTATAACTCCTGAAAAATTGATCGTAGAGAACACAATTATTTACATTTTAATGAAACATATTGAATGCTACAAGAATATGTCGGTTTCACTAGATGTTTTTAGAAAACCATATTGGCCCGCCCGCGAGTATTAACTTGAACTGTTTATAACTTCTGAACAATTGATCGCAGAGAACACAATTATTTGCATTTCAATCAAACATATTGTATGCTACAAGAATATGTCGGTTTCACTAGTTATTGTTTGAGAACCATTTTGGCCCGCCCGACAAAACTAACTTCAACTCCTTATAACTCCTGAACAAATGATCGTAGAGAGCGTAATAATTTTGCATATTAATCAGCATGTTGCATGCTAAAACAATATATCGATTTCATTGGTTGTTGGTTGAGAACCATATTTTCCCGCCCGCGAAAATCAACTTGAACTGCTTATAACTCCTGAACAATTGATCATAGAGACCACAATTAATAGCATTTCAATCAAACATGTTGTATGCAACAAGAATATGTCGGTTTCACTAGTTGTTTTAGAAAACCATATTGGCCTGCCCGCGAGTATTAACTTGAACTGTTTATAACTTCTGAACAAATGATCCTAGAGAGCGTAATAAATTTGCATTATAATCAGCATGTTGCATGCTACAAGAATATATTGATTTCACTAGTTGTTGGTTGAGATCCATATTGTCCCGCCTGCGAAAATCAACTTGAACTGCTTATAACTCCTGAACAATTGATCGTAGAGACCACAATTATTTGCATTTTAATGAAACACGTTGAATGCAACAAGAAAATGTCGGTTTCACTAGTTGTTTTTAGAAAACCACATTGGCCAGCCCGCGAGTATTAACTTGAACTGTTTATGACTTCTGAACAAATGATCCTAGAGAGCGTAATAAATTTGCATATTAATCAGCATGTTGCATGCTACAAGAATATATCAATTTCACTAGTTTTTGGTTGAGAACCATATTGGGCCGCCCGCGAAAATCAACTTGAACTGCTTATAACTTCTGAAAAATTGATCGTAGAGAACACAATTATTTGCATTTTAATGAAACATGTTGAATGCTACAAGAATATGTCGGTTTCACTAGTTGTTATTTGAGAACAATATTGACCCGTCCGCGAGTATTAAATTGAACTGCTTATAAGTTCTGAACAAATGATCGTAGAAAGCTCGATTGTTTTGCATATTAATAAACATGTAGCTAGCTACAAGAATATATAAATTTCACTAGTTGTTGGTTGAGAACCATATTAGTCCGCCCTCGAAAATTAACTTGAACTGCTTATAACTTTTGAACAATTGATCGTAGAGAACACAATTATTTGCATTTCAATCAAACATGTTGTATGCTACAAGAATATGTCGGTTTCACTAGTTATTGTTTGAGAACCATTTTGGCCCGACCGCCAAAACTAACTTCAACTCCTTATTACTTCTGAACAAATGATCGTACAGAGCGCAATAATTTTGCATATTAATCAGCATGTTTCATGCTACAAGAATATATCGATTTCATTAGTTGTTGGTTGAGAACCATATTGGCCCGCCCGCGAGTATTAAAATGAACTGCTTATAACTTCTGAACAAATGATCCTAGAGAGCGTAATAAATTTGCATATTAATCAGCATGTTGCATGCTACAAGAATATATCGATTTCACAAGTTGTTTGATGAGATCCATATTGGCCCGCCCGCGAAAATCAACTTGAACTGCTTATAACTCCTGAACAATTGATCGTAGAAAACACAATTATTTGCATTTTAATGAAACATGTTGAATGCTACAAAAATATGTCGGTTTCACTAGTTGTTTTTAGAAAACCAATTTGGCCCGCCGGCTAAAACTAACTTCAACTCCTTATAACTTCTGAACAATTGATCGTAGAAAGCGTAATAAATTTGCATATTAATCAGCATGTTGCATGCTACAAGAATATATCGATTTCATTAGTTGTTGGTTGGGAACCATATTGGCCCGTCCGAGTGTATTAACTTGAACTGTCTATAACTTCTGAACAAATGAACCTAGAGAGCGTAATAAATTTGCATATTAATCAGCATGTTGCATGCTACAAGAATATATCGATTTCACTAGTTGTTGGTTGAGAACCATATTGGCCCGCCCGCGAAAATCAACTTGAACTGCTTATAACTCCTGAACAATAGGTCGTAGAGTGCACAATTATTTGCATTTTAATGAAACATGTTGAATGCTACAAGAATATGTCGGTTTCACTAGTTGTTTTTAGAAAACCATTTTGGCCCACCCGCCAAAACTAATTTCAAATCCTTATAACTTCTGAACAATTGATCGTAGAAAGCGTAATAATTTTGCATATTAAACAGCATGTTGCATGCTACAAGAATATATCGATTTCATTAGTTTTTGGTTGAGAACCATATTGGCCCGCCTTCGAAAATCAATTTGAACTGCTTGTAACTCCTGAACAATTGATCGTAGAGCACACAATTATTTGCATTTTAATGAAACATGTTGAATGCTACAAGAATATGTCGGTTTCACTAGTTGTTTTTAGAAAACCATATTGGCCCGCCCGCGGGTTATAATTTGAACTGTTTATAACTTCTGAACAAATGATCGTAGAGAGCGTTATAATTTTTTATATTAATCAGCATGTTGCATGCTACAAGAATATATCGATTTCACTTGTTGTTTGTTAAGAACCACATTGGCCGGCTGCGAAAATCAACTTTAACTGCTTATAACTCCTGAACAATTGATCGTAAACAACACAATTTTTTGCATTTTAATGAAACATGTTGTTTGCTACAAGAATATGTCAGTTTCACTAGTTGTTATTTGAGAACCATATTGGCCCGCCCGCGAGTATTAAATTGAACCGCTTATAACTTCTGAACAAATGATCGTAGAGAGCGTAAAGCATTTGCATATTAATCAGCATGTTGCATGCTACAAGAATATATCGATTTCATTGGTTGTTGGTTGAGAACCATATTTGCCCGCCCGCGAAAATCAACTTGAACTGCTTATAACTCCTGAACAATTGGTCGTAGAGAGCACAATTATTTGCATTTTAATGAAACATGTTGAATGCTACAAGAATATGTCGGTTTCACTAGATGTTTTTAGAAAACCATTTTGGCCCACCCGCCAAAACTAATTTCAACTCCTTATAACTTCTGAACAATTGATCGTAGAAAGCGTAATAAATTTGCATATTAATCAGCATGTTGCATGCTACAAGAATATATCGATTTCACTAGTTGTTGGTTGAGAACCACATTGGCCCGCCCGCGAAAATCAACTTGAACTGCTTATAACTCCTGAACAATTGATCGTAGAGAGCACAATTATTTGCATTTTAATGAAACATGTTGAATGCTACAAGAATATGTCGGTTTCACTAGTTGTTTTTAGAAAACCATATTGGCCCGCCCGCGAAAATTAATTTGAACTGCTTATAACTTCTGAACAATTGATTGTAGAGCACACAATTATTTGCATTTCAATCAAACATGTTGTATGCTACAAGGATATGTCGGTTTCACTAGTTATTGTTTGAGAAACATTTTGGCCCGCCCGCCAAAACTAACTTCAACTCCTTATAACTTCTGAACAAATGATCGTAGAGAGCGTTATAATTTTGCATATCAATCAGCATGTTGCATGCTACAAGAATATATCGATTTCATTGGTTGTTGGTTGAGAACCATATTGGCCCGCCCGCGAAAATCAACTTGAACTGCTTATAACTCCTGAATAATTGATCGTAGAGACCACAATTAATAGCATTTTAATCAAACATGTTGTATGCCTCAAGAATATGTCGGTTTCACTATTTGTTTTTAGAAAACCATATTAGCCCACCCGCGAATATTATCTTGAACTGTTTATAACTTCTGAACAAATGATCCTAGAGAGCGTAATAAATTTGCATATTAATCAGCATGTTGCATGCTACAAGAATATATCGATTTCACTAGTTGTTGGTTGAGAACCATATTGGCCCGATCCTGAAAATCAACTTGAACTGCTTATAACTCCTGAACAATTGATCGTAGAGACCACAATTATTTGCATTTTAATGAAACATGTTGAATGCAACAAGAATATGTCGGTTTCACTAGTTGTTTTTAGAAAACCACATTGGCCAGCCCGCGAGTATTAACTTGAACTGTTTATGACTTCTGAACAAATGATCCTAGAGAGCGTAATAAATTTGCATATTAATCAGCATGTTGCATGCTACAAGAATATATCAATTTCACTAGTTTTTGGTTGAGAACCATATTGGCCCGCCCGCGAAAATCAACTTGATTTGCTTATAACTTCTGAAAAATTGATCGTAGAGAACACAATTATTTGCATTTTAATGAAACATGTTGAATGCTACAAGAATATGTCGGTTTCACTAGTTGTTATTTGAGAACAATATTGACCCGTCCGCGAGTATTAAATTGAACTGCTTATAAGTTCTGAACAAATGATCGTAGAAGGCTCGATTGTTTTGCATATTAATAAACATGTAGCTAGCTACAGGAATATATAAATTTCACTAGTTATTGTTTGAGAACCATGTTGGCCCACCCGCGAAAACTAATTCTACTACTTACAATTTCTGAACAAATGATCGTAGAGAACACAATTATTTGCATTTTAATGAAACATTTTGAATGCTACAAGAATATGTCGGTTTCACTAGTTGTTATTTGAGAACAATATTGACCCGTCCGCGAGTATTAAACTGAACTGCTTATAAGTTCTGAACAAATGATCGTAGAAGGCTCGATTGTTTTGCATATTAATAAACATGTAGCTAGCTACAAGAATATATAAATTTCACTAGTTATTGTTTGAGAACCATTTTGGCCCGCCCGCCAAAACTAACTTCAACTCCTTATTACTTCTGAACAAATGATCGTAGAGAGCGCAATAATTTTGCATATTAATCAGCATGTTTCATGCTACAAGAATATATCGATTTCATTAGTTGTTGGTTGAGAACCATATTGGCCCGCCCGCGAAAATTAATTTGAACTGCTAATAACTTCTGAACAATTGATCGTAGCGAACACAATTATTTGCATTTTAATGAAACATGTTGAATGCTTCAAGAATATGACGGTTTCACTAGTTGTTGTTTGAGAACCATATTGGCCCGTCCGCGAGTATTAAAATGAACTGCTTATAACTTCTGAACAAATGATCCTAGAGAGCGTAATAAATTTGCATATTAATCAGCATGTTGCATGCTACAAGAATATATCGATTTCACAAGTTGTTGGATGAGATCCATATTGGCCCGCCCGCGAAAATCAACTTGAACTGCTTATAACTCCTGAAAAATTGATCGTAGAAAACACAATTATTTGCATTTTAATGAAACATATTCAATGCTACAAAAATATGTCGGTTTCACTAGTTGTTTTTAGAAAAAGATTTTGGCCCGCCCGCTAAAACTAACTTCAACTCCTTATAACTTCTGAACAATTGATCGTTGAAAGCGTAATAAATTTGCATATTAATCAGCATGTTGCATGCTACAAGAATATATCGATTTCATTAGTTGTTGGTTGGGAACCATATTGGCCCGTCCGAGTGTATTAACTTGAACTGTTTATGACTTCTGAACAAATGATCCTAGAGAGCGTAATAAATTTGCATTTTAATCAGCATGTTGCATGCTACGAGAATATATCGATTTCACTAGTTGTTGGTTGAGAACCATATTGGCCCGACCCTGAAAATCATCTTTAACTGCTTATAACTCCTGAAAAATTGAACGTAGAGAACACAATTATTTACATTTTAATGAAACATATTGAATGCTACAAGAATATGTCGGTTTCACTAGTTGTTTTTAGAAAACCATATTGGCCCGCCCGCGAGTATTAACTTGAACTGTTTATAACTTCTGAACAATTGATCGCAGAGAACACAATTATTTGCATTTCAATCAAACATATTGTATGCTACAAGAATATGTCGGTTTAACTAGTTATTGTTTGAGAACCATTTTGGCCCGCCCGCCAAAACTAACTTCAACTCCTTATAACTCCTGAACAAATGATCGTAGAGAGCGTAATAATTTTGCATATTATTCAGCATGTTGCATGCTAAAACAATATATCGATTTCATTGGTTGTTTGTTGAGAACCATATTTTCCCGCCCGCGAAAATCAACTTGAACTGCTTATAACTCCTGAACAATTGATCATAGAGACCACAATTAATAGCATTTCAATCAAACATGTTGTATGCAACAAGAATATGTCGGTTTCACTAGTTGTTTTAGAAAACCATATTGGCCTGTTCGCGAGTATTAACTTGAACTGTTTATAACTTCTGAACAAATGATCCTAGAGAGCGTAATAAATTTGCATATTAATCAGCATGTTGCATGCTACAAGAATATATCGATTTCACTAGTTGTTGGTTGAGAACCATATTGGCCCGCCCGCGAAAATCAACTTGTACTGCTTATAACTCCTGAACAATTGATCGTAGAGACCACAATTATTTGCATTTTAATGAAACATGTTGAATGCAACAAGAATATGTCGGTTTCACTAGTTGTTTTTAGAAAACCACATTGGCCAGCCCGCGAGTATTAAATTGAACTGTTTATGACTTCTGAACAAATGATCCTAGAGAGCGTAATAAATTTGCATATTAATCAGCATGTTGTATGCTACAAGAATATGTCGGTTTCACTAGTTGTTTTTAGAAAAAGATTTTGGCCCGCCCGCTAAAACTAACTTCAACTCCTTATAACTTCTGAACAATTGATCGTTGAAAGCGTAATAAATTTGCATATTAATCAGCATGTTGCATGCTACAAGAATATATCGATTTCATTAGTTGTTGGTTGAGAACCATATTGGCCCGCCCGCGAAAATCAACTTGTACTGCTTATAACTCCTGAACAATTGATCGTAGAGACCACAATTATTTGCATTTTAATGAAACATGTTGTATGCAACAAGAATATGTCGGTTTCACTAGTTGTTTTAGAAAACCATATTGGCCTGTTCGCGAGTATTAACTTGAACTGTTTATAACTTCTGAACAAATGATCCTAGAGAGCGTAATAAATTTGCATATTAATCAGCATGTTGCATGCTACAAGAATATATCGATTTCACTAGTTGTTGGTTGAGAACCATATTGGCCCGCCCGCGAAAATCAACTTGTACTGCTTATAACTCCTGAACAATTGATCGTAGAGAGCACAATTATTTGCATTTTAATGAAACATGTTGAATGCTACAAGAATATGTCGGTTTCACTAGTTGTTTTTAGAAAACCATATTGGCCCGCCCGCGAAAATTAATTTGAACTGCTTATAACTTCTGAACAATTGATTGTAGAGCACACAATTATTTGCATTTCAATCAAACATGTTGTATGCTACAAGGATATGTCGGTTTCACTAGTTATTGTTTGAGAAACATTTTGGCCCGCCCGCCAAAACTAACTTCAACTCCTTATAACTTCTGAACAAATGATCGTAGAGAGCGTTATAATTTTGCATATCAATCAGCATGTTGCATGCTACAAGAATATATCGATTTCATTGGTTGTTGGTTGAGAACCATATTGGCCCGCCCGCGAAAATCAACTTGAACTGCTTATAACTCCTGAATAATTGATCGTAGAGACCACAATTAATAGCATTTTAATCAAACATGTTGTATGCCTCAAGAATATGTCGGTTTCACTATTTGTTTTTAGAAAACCATATTGGCCCACCCGCGAATATTATCTTGAACTGTTTATAACTTCTGAACAAATGATCCTAGAGAGCGTAATAAATTTGCATATTAATCAGCATGTTGCATGCTACAAGAATATATCGATTTCACTAGTTGTTGGTTGAGAACCATATTGGCCCGATCCTGAAAATCAACTTGAACTGCTTATAACTCCTGAACAATTGATCGTAGAGACCACAATTATTTGCATTTTAATGAAACATGTTGAATGCAACAAGAATATGTCGGTTTCACTAGTTGTTTTTAGAAAACCACATTGGCCAGCCCGCGAGTATTAACTTGAACTGTTTATGACTTCTGAACAAATGATCCTAGAGAGCGTAATAAATTTGCATATTAATCAGCATGTTGCATGCTACAAGAATATATCAATTTCACTAGTTTTTGGTTGAGAACCATATTGGCCCGCCCGCGAAAATCAACTTGATTTGCTTATAACTTCTGAAAAATTGATCGTAGAGAACACAATTATTTGCATTTTAATGAAACATGTTGAATGCTACAAGAATATGTCGGTTTCACTAGTTGTTATTTGAGAACAATATTGACCCGTCCGCGAGTATTAAATTGAACTGCTTATAAGTTCTGAACAAATGATCGTAGAAGGCTCGATTGTTTTGCATATTAATAAACATGTAGCTAGCTACAGGAATATATAAATTTCACTAGTTATTGTTTGAGAACCATGTTGGCCCACCCGCGAAAACTAATTCTACTACTTACAATTTCTGAACAAATGATCGTAGAGAACACAATTATTTGCATTTTAATGAAACATTTTGAATGCTACAAGAATATGTCGGTTTCACTAGTTGTTATTTGAGAACAATATTGACCCGTCCGCGAGTATTAAACTGAACTGCTTATAAGTTCTGAACAAATGATCGTAGAAGGCTCGATTGTTTTGCATATTAATAAACATGTAGCTAGCTACAAGAATATATAAATTTCACTAGTTATTGTTTGAGAACCATTTTGGCCCGCCCGCCAAAACTAACTTCAACTCCTTATTACTTCTGAACAAATGATCGTAGAGAGCGCAATAATTTTGCATATTAATCAGCATGTTTCATGCTACAAGAATATATCGATTTCATTAGTTGTTGGTTGAGAACCATATTGGCCCGCCCGCGAAAATTAATTTGAACTGCTAATAACTTCTGAACAATTGATCGTAGCGAACACAATTATTTGCATTTTAATGAAACATGTTGAATGCTTCAAGAATATGACGGTTTCACTAGTTGTTGTTTGAGAACCATATTGGCCCGTCCGCGAGTATTAAAATGAACTGCTTATAACTTCTGAACAAATGATCCTAGAGAGCGTAATAAATTTGCATATTAATCAGCATGTTGCATGCTACAAGAATATATCGATTTCACAAGTTGTTGGATGAGATCCATATTGGCCCGCCCGCGAAAATCAACTTGAACTGCTTATAACTCCTGAAAAATTGATCGTAGAAAACACAATTATTTGCATTTTAATGAAACATATTCAATGCTACAAAAATATGTCGGTTTCACTAGTTGTTTTTAGAAAAAGATTTTGGCCCGCCCGCTAAAACTAACTTCAACTCCTTATAACTTCTGAACAATTGATCGTTGAAAGCGTAATAAATTTGCATATTAATCAGCATGTTGCATGCTACAAGAATATATCGATTTCATTAGTTGTTGGTTGGGAACCATATTGGCCCGTCCGAGTGTATTAACTTGAACTGTTTATGACTTCTGAACAAATGATCCTAGAGAGCGTAATAAATTTGCATTTTAATCAGCATGTTGCATGCTACGAGAATATATCGATTTCACTAGTTGTTGGTTGAGAACCATATTGGCCCGACCCTGAAAATCATCTTTAACTGCTTATAACTCCTGAAAAATTGAACGTAGAGAACACAATTATTTACATTTTAATGAAACATATTGAATGCTACAAGAATATGTCGGTTTCACTAGTTGTTTTTAGAAAACCATATTGGCCCGCCCGCGAGTATTAACTTGAACTGTTTATAACTTCTGAACAATTGATCGCAGAGAACACAATTATTTGCATTTCAATCAAACATATTGTATGCTACAAGAATATGTCGGTTTAACTAGTTATTGTTTGAGAACCATTTTGGCCCGCCCGCCAAAACTAACTTCAACTCCTTATAACTCCTGAACAAATGATCGTAGAGAGCGTAATAATTTTGCATATTAATCAGCATGTTGCATGCTAAAACAATATATCGATTTCATTGGTTGTTGGTTGAGAACCATATTTTCCCGCCCGCGAAAATCAACTTGAACTGCTTATAACTCCTGAACAATTGATCATAGAGACCACAATTAATAGCATTTCAATCAAACATGTTGTATGCAACAAGAATATGTCGGTTTCACTAGTTGTTTTAGAAAACCATATTGGCCTGTTCGCGAGTATTAACTTGAACTGTTTATAACTTCTGAACAAATGATCCTAGAGAGCGTAATAAATTTGCATATTAATCAGCATGTTGCATGCTACAAGAATATATCGATTTCACTAGTTGTTGGTTGAGAACCATATTGGCCCGCCCGCGAAAATCAACTTGTACTGCTTATAACTCCTGAACAATTGATCGTAGAGACCACAATTATTTGCATTTTAATGAAACATGTTGAATGCAACAAGAATATGTCGGTTTCACTAGTTGTTTTTAGAAAACCACATTGGCCAGCCCGCGAGTATTAAATTGAACTGTTTATGACTTCTGAACAAATGATCCTAGAGAGCGTAATAAATTTGCATATTAATCAGCATGTTGTATGCTACAAGAATATATCGATTTCACTAGTTGTTGGTTGAGAACCATATTGGCCCGCCCGCGAAAATCAACTTGAACTGCTTATAACTTCTGAAAAATTGATCGTAGAGAACACAGTTATTTGCATTTTAATGAAACATGTTGAATGCTACAAGAATATGTCGGTTTCACTAATTGTTTTTTGAGAACAATATTAACCCGTCCGCGAGTATTAAATTGAACTGCTTATAAGTTCTGAACAAATGATCGTAGAAAGCTCGATTGTTTTGCATATTAATAAACATGTAGCTAGCTACAAGAATATATAAATTTCACTAGTTATTGTTTGAGAACCATGTTGGCCCACCCGCGAAAACTAATTCTACTACTTACAATTTCTGAACAAATGATCGTAGAGAACACAATTATTTGCATTTTAATGAAACACGTTGTATGCTACAAGAATATGTCGGTTTTACTATTTGTTTTTAGAACCATATTGGCCCGCCCACGAGTATTGACATGTTCTGCTTATAATGTCTGAACAAATGATCGTATTGAGCGTAATAATTTTGCATATTAATCAGCATTTTGCATGCTACAAGAATATATCGATTTCACTAGTTGTTGGTTGAGAACCATATTGGTCCGCCCTCGAAAATTAACTTGAACTGCTTATAACTTTTGAATAATTGATCGTAGAGAACACAATTATTTGCATTTCAATCAAACATGTTGTATGCTACAAGAATATGTCGGTTTCACTAGTTATTGTTTGAGAACCATTTTGGCCCGACCGCCAAAACTAACTTCAAATCTTTATTACTTCTGAACAAATGATCGTATAGAGCGCAATAATTTTGCATATTAATCAGCATGTTTCATGCTACAAGAATATATCGATTTCATTAGTTGTTGGTTGAGAACCATATTGGCCCGCCCGCGAAAATTAATTTGAACTGCTAATAACTTCTGAACAATTGATCGTAGCGAACACAATTATTTGCATTTTAATGAAACATGTTGAATGCTTCAAGAATATGACGGTTTCACTAGTTGTTGTTTGAGAACCATATTGGCCCGCCCGCGAGTATTAAAATGAACTGCTTATAACTTCTGAACAAATGATCCTTGAGAGCGTAATAAATTTGCATATTAATCAGCATGTTGCATGCTACAAGAATATATCGATTTCACAAGTTGTTTGATGAGATCCATATTGGCCCGCCCGCGAAAATCAACTTGAACTGCTTATAACTCCTGAACAATTGATCGTAGAAAACACAATTATTTGCATTTTAATGAAACATGTTGAATGCTACAAAAATATGTCGGTTTCACTAGTTGTTTTTAGAAAACCAATTTGGCCCGCCGGCTAAAACTAACTTCAACTCCTTATAACTTCTGAACAATTGATCGTAGAAAGCGTAATAAATTTGCATATTAATCAGCATGTTGCATGCTACAAGAATATATCGATTTCATTAGTTGTTGGTTGGGAACCATAATGGCCCGTCCGAGTGTATTAACTTGAACTGTTTATAACTTCTGAACAAATGAACCTAGAGAGCGTAATAAATTTGCATATTAATCAGCATGTTGCATGCTACAAGAATATATCGATTTCACTAGTTGTTGGTTGAGAACCATATTGGCCCGCCCGCGAAAATCAACTTGAACTGCTTATAACTCCTGAACAATAGGTCGTAGAGTGCACAATTATTTGCATTTTAATGAAACATGTTGAATGCTACAAGAATATGTCGGTTACACTAGTTGTTTTTAGAAAACCATTTTGGCCAACCCGCCAAAACTAATTTCAACTCCTTATAACTTCTGAACAATTGATCGTAGAAAGCGTAATAATTTTGCATATTAAACAGCATGTTGCATGCTACAAGAATATATCGATTTCATTAGTTTTTGGTTGAGAACCATATTGGCCCGCCTTCGAAAATCAATTTGAACTGCTTGTAACTCCTGAACAATTGATCGTAGAGCACACAATTATTTGCATTTTAATGAAACATGTTGAATGCTACAAGAATATGTCGGTTTCACTAGTTGTTTTTAGAAAACCATATTGGCCCGCCCGCGAGTTATAATTTGAAATGTTTATAACTTCTGAACAAATGATCGTAGAGAGCGTTATAATTTTTTATATTAATCAGCATGTTGCATGCTACAAGAATATATCGATTTCACTTGTTGTTTGTTAAGAACCACATTGGCCGGCTGCGAAAATCAACTTTAACTGCTTATAACTCCTGAACAATTGATCGTAAACAACACAATTATTTGCATTTTAATGAAACATGTTGTTTGCTACAAGAATATGTCAGTTTCACTAGTTGTTATTTGAGAACCATATTGGCCCGCCCGCGAGTATTAAATTGAACTTCTTATAACTTCTGAACAAATGATCGTAGAGAGCGTAAAACATTTGCATATTAATCAGCATGTTGCATGCTACAAGAATATATCGATTTCACTAGTTGTTGGGTGAAAAATATATTGGCCCGCCCGCGAAAATCAACTTGAACTGCTTATAACTTCTGAACAATTGATCGTAGAGATCACAATTATTATTTTAATCTAACATTTTGTATGCTACAAGAATATGTCGGTTTCACTATTTATTGTTTGAGAACCATTTTGGCCCGCCCGCCAAAACTAACTTCAACTCCTTATAACTTCTGAACAAATGATCGTAGAGAACGTTTAAATTTTGTATATTAATCAGCATGTTGCATGCTACAAGAATATATCGATTTCATTGGTTGTTGGTTGAGAACCATATTTGCCCGCCCGCGAAAATCAACTTGAACTGCTTATAACTCCTGAACAATTGGTCGTAGAGAGCACAATTATTTGCATTTTAATGAAACATGTTGAATGCTACAAGAATATGTCGGTTTCACTAGATGTTTTTAGAAAACCATTTTGGCCCACCCGCCAAAACTAATTTCAACTCCTTATAACTTCTGAACAATTGATCGTAGAAAGCGTAATAAATTTGCATATTAATCAGCATGTTGCATGCTACAAGAATATATCGATTTCACTAGTTGTTGGTTGAGAACCACATTGGCTCGCCCGCGAAAATCAACTTGAACTGCTTATAACTCCTGAACAATTGATCGTAGAGAGCACAATTATTTGCATTTTAATGAAACATGTTGAATGCTACAAGAATATGTCGGTTTCACTAGTTGTTTTTAGAAAACCATATTGGCCTGCCCGCGAGTTATAATTTGAACTGTTTATAACTTCTGAACAAATGATCGTAGAGAGCGTTATACAATTGCATATTAATCAGCATGTTGCATGCTACAAGAATATATCGATTTCACTTGCTGAAGGTTGAGAACCACATTGGCCGGCTGCGAAAATCAACTTTAACTGCTTATAACTCCTGAACAATTGATCGTAAACAACACAATTATTTGCATTTTAATGAAATATGTTGTTTGCTACAAGAATATGTCAGATTCACTAGTTGTTCTTTCAGAACCATATTGGCCCGCCCGCGAGTATTAAATTGAACTGCTTATAACTTCTGAACAAATGATCGTAGAGAGCGTAAAAAATTTGCATATTAATCAGCATGTTGCATGCTACAAGAATATATCGTTTTCACTAGTTGTTGGTTGAGAACCATATTGGCCCGCCCGCGAAAATTAATTTGAACTGCTTATAACTTCTGACCAAATAATCGTAGAAAGCGTAATAATTTTTCATATTAATTATCATGTTGCATGCTTCAAGAATATATCGATTTCACTAGTTGTTGTTTGAGAAATATATTGGTATGCCCGCGAAAATTAACTTGAACTGCTTATAACTTCTGAACAATTGATTGTAGAGCACACAATTATTTGCATTTCAATCAAACATGTTGTATGCTACAAGGATATGTCGATTTCACTAGTTATTGTTTGAGAAACATTTAGGCCCGCCCGCCAAAACTAACTTCAACTCCTTATAACTTCTGAACAAATGATCGTAGAGAGCGTTATAATTTTGCATATCAATCAGCATGTTGCATGCTACAAGAATATATCGATTTCATTGGTTGTTGGTTGAGAACCATATTGGCCCGCCCGCGAAAATCAACTTGAACTGCTTATAACTCCTGAATAATTGATCGTAGAGACCACAATTAATAGCATTTTAATCAAACATGTTGTATGCCTCAAGAATATGTCGGTTTCACTATTTGTTTTTAGAAAACCATATTGGCCCACCCGCGAATATTATCTTGATCTGTTTATAACTTCTGAACAAATGATCCTAGAGAGCGTAATAAATTTGCATATTAATCAGCATGTTGCATGCTACAAGAATATATCGATTTCACTAGTTGTTGGTTGAGAACCATATTGGCCCGATCCTGAAAATCAACTTGAACTGCTTATAACTCCTGAACAATTGATCGTAGAGACCACAATTATTTGCATTTTAATGAAACATGTTGAATGCAACAAGAATATGTCGGTTTCACTAGTTGTTTTTAGAAAACCACATTGGCCAGCCCGCGAGTATTAACTTGAACTGTTTATGACTTCTGAACAAATGATCCTAGAGAGCGTAATAAATTTGCATATTAATCAGCATGTTGCATGCTACAAGAATATATCGATTTCACTAGTTGTTGGTTGAGAACCATATTGGCCCGATCCTGAAAATCAACTTGAACTGCTTATAACTCCTGAACAATTGATCGTAGAGACCACAATTATTTGCATTTTAATGAAACATGTTGAATGCAACAAGAATATGTCGGTTTCACTAGTTGTTTTTAGAAAACCACATTGGCCAGCCCGCGAGTATTAACTTGAACTGTTTATGACTTCTGAACAAATGATCCTAGAGAGCGTAATAAATTTGCATATTAATCAGCATGTTGCATGCTACAAGAATATATCAATTTCACTAGTTTTTGGTTGAGAACCATATTGGCCCGCCCGCGAAAATCAACTTGATTTGCTTATAACTTCTGAAAAATTGATCGTAGAGAACACAATTATTTGCATTTTAATGAAACATGTTGAATGCTACAAGAATATGTCGGTTTCACTAGTTGTTATTTGAGAACAATATTGACCCGTCCGCGAGTATTAAATTGAACTGCTTATAAGTTCTGAACAAATGATCGTAGAAGGCTCGATTGTTTTGCATATTAATAAACATGTAGCTAGCTACAGGAATATATAAATTTCACTAGTTATTGTTTGAGAACCATGTTGGCCCACCCGCGAAAACTAATTCTACTACTTACAATTTCTGAACAAATGATCGTAGAGAACACAATTATTTGCATTTTAATGAAACATGTTGAATGCTACAAGAATATGTCGGTTTCACTAGTTGTTATTTGAGAACAATATTGACCCGTCCGCGAGTATTAAATTGAACTGCTTATAAGTTCTGAACAAATGATCGTAGAAGGCTCGATTGTTTTGCATATTAATAAACATGTAGCTAGCTACAAGAATATATAAATTTCACTAGTTATTGTTTGAGAACCATTTTGGCCGGCCCGCCAAAACTAGCTTCAACTCCTTATTACTTCTGAACAAATGATCGTAGAGAGCGCAATAATTTTGCATATTAATCAGCATGTTTCATGCTACAAGAATATATCGATTTCATTAGTTGTTGGTTGAGAACCATATTGGCCCGCCCGCGAAAATTAATTTGAACTGCTAATAACTTCTGAACAATTGATCGTAGCGAACACAATTATTTGCATTTTAATGAAACATGTTGAATGCTTCAAGAATATGACGGTTTCACTAGTTGTTGTTTGAGAACCATATTGGCCCGTCCGCGAGTATTAAAATGAACTGCTTATAACTTCTGAACAAATGATCCTAGAGAGCGTAATAAATTTGCATATTAATCAGCATGTTGCATGCTACAAGAATATATCGATTTCACAAGTTGTTGGATGAGATCCATATTGGCCCGCCCGCGAAAATCAACTTGAACTGCTTATGACTCCTGAAAAATTGATCGTAGAAAACACAATTATTTGCATTTTAATGAAACATGTTCAATGCTACAAAAATATGTCGGTTTCACTAGTTGTTTTTAGAAAAAGATTTTGGCCCGCCCGCTAAAACTAACTTCAACTCCTTATAACTTCTGAACAATTGATCGTTGAAAGCGTAATAAATTTGCATATTAATCAGCATGTTGCATGCTACAAGAATATATCGATTTCATTAGTTGTTGGTTGGGAACCATATTGGCCCGCCCGCGAAAATCAACTTGAACTGCTTATAACTACTGAACAATTTATCGTAGAGACCACAATTATTTGCAGTTTAATGAAACATGTTGAATGCAACAAGAATATGTCGGTTTCACTAGTTGTTTTTAGAAAACCACATTGGCCCGCCCGCAAGTATTAACTTGAACTGTTTATGACTTCTGAACAAATGATCCTAGAGAGCGTAATAAATTTGCATTTTAATCAGCATGTTGCATGCTACAAGAATATATCGATTTCACTAGTTGTTGGTTGAGAACCATATTGGCCCGACCCTGAAAATCATCTTGAACTGCAGTAGTTATGTTCCCGGATAGGGGTCGATAAATCAATTGATTGGAAAAGATCGATGAAAGATCAATTGATGATAAAGGGCAGTGGACAAGCAAGCATTGTTTGTGTTTTGGAGGAAGGCTAGAAATGGGCGGGGTTTGAGATATGGGGATGCGTTTTGATTGGTTTTTGGGGTATGGGGAGATGGTGGCGTGGGATGGTGAGTGAGAGTGTTGTTTGAGAAAGGTGAAAGGTTACAGATGAGCGGTTGGAATGACGAAATCAGGATGTGAGTGTGGGACTGTTGGGTGATATGGAAGTGGGGTAGAACAAAGGAGGTATTGTGGACGGTGTAAAGGTTGGAGATAAAGTTCGTTGTGTGTTTTCCTGGAAATGTTTGTGCGTGTTTATCAATAGTGGTGTCATTGTATGTGTGGTCGGTATAGGGTAACGACCGTATAGGGTAACGACCGATGGAGGGAGAAGTGAAAAAGGAAAAAGTTGTGGAGAAACAGGGAGTAAATAAAGTAAATAGAAAAAAAGTACAATTTGCGGAAGGGGATAGTGTGTATAGTATTCCGGGGTGGGAAGAGGATAGGAGGGGTACGTGGGCGTTGGACGCTTTGCGCGAGAGGATGCGCAGAGAAAATAGGTGCGTGATAAACAGGGAGGATGAGGTATATAAGGACGATTGATCTGTTTATGTTTACATCACAGTGAGCACCCTGTGTGGCCATCGTCGTCTTCCAGAGACTACCTTTCGGAGCCAGTTTCGAATAGATACTATCAGTGATCTAACAGGTATATCATAGTAAGTATATGATGGTAGATTATTACGTTGCAATGTTTTGATTGATCGATTGATTGATTGGTTTAGTGTTTGAAGTCCGTTTATGCACAGTATTAACTTTGAAGTAGAATCCGAACATTGATTGATTGATTTAATGTTTTAAGTCCACTTTATGCACAGTAAGGTTAATACCGGGTTCGAACCCGGGGCCTTGATTACAAGGCAACGACGCTACAACTGCGCCAAGATTAGTACGTTGTTGTAATGTTTTGATTGATTGATCGATTGATTGATCGATTTAGTGTTTTAAGTCCGTTTTATGGACAGTAAGGTTAATCGGGAGTGGACCTACAGTTTAAAGTGGAATCCGAATTACTATGTGCCTCCACCGGGTATCGAACCCGGGGACCCTTGATTACAAGGCAATGACGTTACCACTGCGCCAAAATTATTACGTTGCTGTAATGTTTTGATTGATTGATCGATTGATTGATTGGTTTAGTGTTGTAAGTCCGCTTTATGCACAGTAAGGTTAATCGGGACTGGACCTACGGTTTAAAGTAGAATCCGAACATTGATTGATTGATTTAATGTTTTAAGTCCACTTTATGCACAGTAAGGTTAATCGGGAGTGGACCTACAGTTTAAAGTAGAATCCGAATCACTATGTGCCTCCATCGGATATCGAACCCAGGGACCCTTGATTACAAAACAACGACGCTACCACTGCGCCAAAATTATTACGTTGCTCTAATGTTTTGATTGATTGATTGATTGGTTTAGTGTTGTAAGTCCGCTTTATGCACAGTAAGGTTAATCGGGACTGGACCTACGGTTTAAAGTAGAATCCGAACATTGATTGACTGATTTAATGTTTTAAGTTCACTTTATGCACAGTAAGGTTAATCGGGACTGACCCTACAGTTTAAAATAGAATCCGAATCACTATGTGCCTCCACCGGGTATCGAATCCGGGGCCTCTTGATTACAAGGCAACGACGCTATCACTGCGCCATCGAAGAGACCATCTGTAATGTTAATGCAAGAATTAGTGGATTATTGTTACAACCCATTACTACGAGATGATGTAAGAGGTATATCTTTTTTATTTCTAGTCTTCATAAAGTAGAAGAACAGTTTACGAGAACTTCGACCTCACCTCACCGTGAATTCCCGGAGATCATCGAGGAGACCGACACATCAGAAGTTGAAGACGTGTAAAGGTAAAAGGTGAGAAAAATATTACCTATATTTATTGATTAGGCTATAAATCACCATCCTCTTCATCGGTGATATCGATAATGGGAGGCGTAGCAGGAGGAGACGGTGGCGCAGCAGCAGGAGGCATCTCATATAACAGGAAGGTTTCGAAAAGAGCCAGCTTCCGGTTGTTCTAAAATAAAAATGTATAACTGTAATCAAGGTGTACGTGCGATATATCTAACATAATTTTTTCTATATTTTCAGATATGGCATCCCTACCATTTGAATTCAATGTATTGCATGGGAATCTTAAAGATGCAGAACATTCCGGGGAACGAAGGAATCTGTGGAGCAAGGTCCAAGCTCGCCAAGTGGAGAGACAGATCGCATGCTACATAGATTTCTGCGAGGAGAACGGGTTAGCAGAGAACCTGATGAAGAACCTGGAGGAGGTCTGCCGTGATATGGAAGTTCAAATCGACACGCTCACTAAAATGTTTAGTTACATATCAGAAAAAAAGAACACGTCCCCAGTATTTGGGGATTTTTTGGAAAATGTAAAACAGGCACAGTATGTGCCATCTCATTTATCCCTTCGTGTATGTTTCGAAATGATGGAGGTTTTCAAAAATATTAGAAAACAAAAAACTGAGGAGACAAAAAAGAACGATGAAAAGGAGATGGAGAGTAAAATGTCAGAACTTCTAAAGAAAAGAAAATTGGACAAATAAATACTAACACCACTAATACACTAACACTTTTGTCCGATTTTCGTTTGTCTAAACGAGAAAGTGTATAGGTGATTTAGTAAATGAAATGTATATATTTTAAAATACGACTAGATGGATATGAAATGTTTATAATAAAATATAATCAGAAAATATGTTATTTTTATATTAATATGAAATACCTGTATGTTAATTACGTTTTTCTCATAATACATTGGTGACATAGCTGTTTTATAATCAGAGTTCCGGATCTGCTATTCCATAAAATGGTTCGAATCCGATTTTACTATGGTGACATGTCTCATAATTAAGGTCCCGGGTTCGACACCTGGTAAAAATACACAGTAATTCGAACTCTTGATTTTGATTGGTTGTTTAAAGTCCACTTTATGCACATTAAGGCTAATCGGAACTAGACCTACAGTTTAAAGTGGGATCCGAAATGTGCCTCCACCGGGAATCGAATCCGGGACCCTTGATTACAAGACGACGACGTTACCACTGTGTCATCGGGGAGGTCTAACAATTCGAACCCCGGTGTAAACTGGAGGTCTAGTTGTGATTAGTCTCTTTACATAAAATAAGTTAGAAACAGACAAACATGCAAATTACTTACCAAGTTTCCGTTCTCCATTTCTGTTCTGTTGCAGACGGTAAAATAAGAAGAAAGACTGCTATAAATATTCCATATATTGGCGGTATAGTTTGATCCAAATTTTGTAACATCCTCCGTGTATCATTTAAAGGTTAGCGGTCAAATTATAATTGGGAATCGGAAAACATATTTTACAAGTCGTTTTGACATTCTAAAGGTTATAGAGGTTACGTAGCAATTAGTGGGAAACATATTTCACAAGCTGTTTTGATGTTCTCTGAAAGTATCTCTATGTATCATTCTAAAGGTTAGAGGTTACGTAGCAATTAACAGTCTCGAGAAGAATTCCACAGTGATTCTCTGTTACATTTGAGAGTATTGAGAAATAATGAAGGAGTCGATAAACTCTCGAGTCTTTTTCATTCTCCGGTGTTTATAAATTCTGTGTTTCAATATGTCGGTAGATGTAATGTTTAAAAGTTAAGGATGAAATTGTAATCAACAGTTTTGAGATGAGGTTAAAGGTTTACAAGAAGAATAAACCCTAAGCAGGTTATTTGTGGTCGCTCTTTTACGAAACTACACAGAACAGACATTTTAAAAATATGGGACCGGGTTTTGTGTCAAATGATGTTTATTGAAAACCAGGGCCGGCCCGAGCCCCCTAGGAAATGATGAATAATGATTCCTGAAGTTATCACTGCATGTTAAAACCAGGGCCGGTCCGGACCCTTTGGGAAATGGTGAATAGCCATCGTAACGTTATTTCTGTATGTATATCGAAAACCAGGGCCGGCCCGGACCCCTAGGAAATGATGAATAACGATTGGTGAAGTTATCACTGCATGTTGAAAACCAGGGCCGGTCCGGACCCTTTGGGAAATGGTTAATAACCATCGTAATGTTATTTCTGTATGTATATCGAAAACCAGGGCCGGCCCGGGCCCCCTAGGAAATGATGAATAACGATTGGTGAAGTTTTCACTGCAAGTTGAAAACCAGGGCCAGCCCGGGCCCTAGGAAATGATGAATAACGTTTGGTGAAGTTATTACTGTATGTTAAAACCAGGGCCGGCCCGGGCCCCTTGAAAAATGGTGAATAACCATCGTAACGTTATTTCTGTATGTATATCGAAAACCAGGGCCAGCCCGGGCCCCTAGGAAATGATGAATAACGTTTGGTGAAGTTATTACTGTATGTTAAAACCAGGGCTGGCCCGGGCCCCTTGAAAAATGGTGAATAACCATCGTAACGTTATTTCTGTATGTATATCGAAAACCAGGGCCAGCCCGGGCCCCTATGAAATGATGAATAACGTTTGGTGAAGTTATTACTGTATGTTAAAACCAGGGCCGGCCCGGGCCCTTGAAAAATGGTGAATGACCTTTGACCCCAAACTTTTTTTTTGATCTTTTTTTTTTTTTTTTGAACTTTTTTTTGAATTATAATTATTTTTTTTGAACTTTTTTTTTTAATTATTTTTTTTTTTGAATTTTTTTTTTTTTTTTTTTGAATTTTTGGCAAATTTCCAAATCGTTATATCTCCGTGCCTAATTGAGATAGAAGGATAATCGATAGGTCGTTGAACTCGGAATGAAGTCCTCTTTCTATTGGAAAAGGTTTCATCATTCTAGGATCAACAGTTTCCTACTTCCTTTATTACCAATCGAAGACTCCCCTTCCGACCACTCTACTGAAAGGTCTCGATGTGCAGATTCCGAATCTGTAACGGTTTTCAGGCTAACTCAATCAGCAACACGACTATGTCCCTTTGAAATGTTTAGGTTTTCTGAAATTTTGCCAAGTTTTAGGTTATCAGGCAATTCGACCTCTACAATTGTTGTTCTATTTATTAGAAATATCTTTTCATTATCGAAGACTTTAACCTTGTTTATAGATAAGAACCAGGAAACCGTTACACATTTCTAGAAAGTTTACAATACAACCAGGAAACCGTTAGATAAATCATTAAAATAAAAGGGGTCGTAGATACCAGAAAGATTGTTACTTATTTCCTGGAAACCTATAAATCAGACAGTAAAACCGTTAGAATCAGTATTGTGATGCTGAGGTATATAACATAGACACCCTCTTTCGTGAGTAGTTTCTGGAATACTATTATCCTCCTATCATGGACTTACAGTTATCTGCTGACGAATTGTTAGTGTTATATCGTAACGGGTATTACAAAACAGCTGACCAGTTACGAAAACTGCTGGCGTACATTGCACAAAGGATAATTGAAGGAGAGACTGTCTCTTTAGTTGAAGAGTATGATCAATTACTACGGGCAGTAACAACAACAACAACAACAACACCCGAACTTTTCGGAAAAGGAGTATCATCGCCACCGAATATTCACACATCCGATACTGCATCATCTCAAGAAACTTCAAGGAATGCCGTATCCAGACCAGACCCGGAACCTCTACCTGGACCGTCTTGGAGAGAGGACCCCTTACCGACAGTTGAACAGTCACCTCAGAATATTTCTGAATCACATAGAAGAGGTAAGAAAAGAAAACGTGATACAATACCTCGTGAACACATAGGAAATATATTGTTACACAATATTCAGGAACGTGAATATCCTAAATTTCGTTCCAAGGGACAACGTGTGGAATTCAGTTTCTCACATCCTCCAGAAAATGTTGACCCTCATAGTTGGATTCGTCAAGGTGTTGAAAACCTTCTCACCTATGTGAAAAAGAATGCTAAGGACGGAGATAAAATAGGTTTAACACTATCTAACATATCCGACCCAAATGTAAAAGATATTTATATCGGATGGCATAGAAGTGATCAGTTACATAGTGATATGGTATGGACTGTTATGCATAAAATACTACAAAGTGCAAAAACATTTTCAAGTACAGACCGTCTAATTTTACGGGCTGACCGTGTTGATATACCCGTCGGAGGAGGAGGAGACGGTAAGCGTGCCTATTGTTTACCAAATTATATCCTAAGTACACTGAAGAGAAGTGTTGTCAGTGTACCAAATAGAAAAAAACATCTTTGTTTAGCTGAAGCTCTGGTTATAGGGAAAGCCCATGTAGATAAAGATCCATCATATGCACAATATAAAAGAAATAGAAATCTTCTTAGACCTGTTTTTGAACTAATGCGAAAGGCAGGTGTAAATCTAACAGACAATACGTGTGTCGGAAGTGGAATTCCTGAACTCAAAAAATTTCAACAAGTTCTTACAGAATATAAAATCACTGTGTACAATAACCTTCGTGATGTTAAAGATATTCTTTTTGAAGGAGAGGTCGAGAATGTCTCCAAATACATATATCTTCTATACGACAGTACTCGGCAGCATTACGATGTTATTGTGAACCGTGTTGGAGCTTTTGCAGCAAAACAGGAATGCCAGGGATGTAACGAACTTATATTTTGTAAACCACATATTCATCAGTGCAAACAAATGTGTTCCATGTGTCGCGCAATCCCTCCATGCGTACCTGAAACAGGAGTTTATAAAACATGTCAAACATGTCACAGAATTTTCAAAAATGAGAAATGTTTTACAAATCATGTTTCTACACTATTTCGAAACGGTACAGTATGTAGTGAAATCCAACAGTGTCCTCGATGTTTTAGAATTGTTCTCACAAATAATTCGTATGAGAAAGTACATAGGTGTAACATGAAATACTGTACTGTCTGTAACTGTGTGAAACCTATAAATCATATGTGTTACATGTCCATTAAAAAAGCTAAACAGAATTCGAAATTTCTATTTGTGTTTTATGATTTCGAATGTTATACTGATATTCCGTACTGCGATAAAGAAAAAACTTTTCTTCATGTTCCGAATCTAATCGTGGTACAAACAGCCTGCCATGCATGTCATAACGAAGAGGATTTAACAGTTTCGTGTTCTGTCTGTGGTACAAGACAGTTTATATTCTGGGATGATCCTGTAGAAACATTTCTCTCCTATCTCGAACTGCAACATAAGTTTTCCAATATAACTATTTGTGCACACAATGCACGAGGTTATGATTGCACGTTTATATTGAGAAAAATGTTGGAAAAAGGGATGAAACCTCGTATAATCTTGGATGGAACCAAAATCATCAGTATGACGTACCAAAATCTCTACTTTATCGACAGTCTTAATTATGTTCAAACGAATCTTGCTGGGTTTTCAAAACTGTTCGGTCTTCCAGTGCAGAAAGGATATTATCCGCATTTGTGGAACACATACAAAAATCGAAATTACATAGGACCTACACCTCCTCCTTCTGCATACGGATATGAATATATGAAAACAATTGAAGATCAGACAAATTTCATGTCTTGGTATGATACTGAATGCAAAAAAAATATGCCTTTCAACAACAAAACAGAACTACTCCAATATTGTATTAAAGATGTTACTTTGTTAAGACAAGGATGTCTGAAACTGAGACAGAATTTTCTGGATATGTGTAAAATAGATATTTTTAGGAATTGTATCACTATAGCATCAGCGTGTTCATTAATTTACAGACATAAATTTATGCCCGCTAACACTATAGGAATAATTCCTAAAGGAGGTTACCATCATGCAGATAAAATGTCAAAATTTGCGTTGAAATGGTTGACCTATGTTGAAGAACAAAATCACATAATACTTCTCCACGGCGGACGTACTCGTGAAAAATATGTTTTAGGAGGACGTTATAAAGTAGATGGATATCACGAGGAGACAAATACAGTGTACGAAGCGCTTGGTTGCTTCTGGCACGGCTGCAGACGATGCATATCAACAAACAGGGATATGTATCCTAAAGATATCACGGAAGATGAAAACACCCAGGAAAATGACGGTCAAACCAATAGTGACATGCTAAACACTGCAGCTTTTAGATACGAAACAACATGTCGTAAACTTGCAGCTTTACGTTCTGAAGGATACCATGTTGTCGCAATGTGGGAATGCGATTTTGATAGAATATTAAAAACTGATCCTGAACTCGATAGACATCTATCTACACACCCTATTGTCTGCTGTATTCCTTTAAATCCGAGAGATGCCTTATATGGCGGAAGAGTTGAAACAGTCAGAACTTATTACAGAATCAAGGAAAATGAGAAATTACAATACAACGATTTTACAAGTTTGTACCCTTATGTGAACAAATATTGTACCTATCCTGTAAGCCATCCTACCATATTTTTAGGAAATTCTATTCCTCCAGTCGATGAAGTTTTAAACATGGAAGGACTTGTTAAATGTACAATTCTACCCCCTACAACCCTTCTCCACCCTGTTTTACCCTCCAAAATAAATGGAAAACTGATGTTTGTATTATGTAAAGAATGTGCTATCACACTAAAATGTGAAGGTATTTGTGAACATTCAGATGAACAGCGTGCACTTTCAGGAACTTGGGTTATCGCAGAAGTACGTAAAGCTTGCAGTTTAGGTTACAGAATGTTGGAGATGTCGGAAGTGTGGAAATATGAAACATCTATGTACAATCCTGTTACACAAACTGGAGGACTGTTTGCTGAGTATGTCAACACATTTTTGAAAATAAAACAGGAAGCCAGTGGGTGGCCTACTTGGTGTCAAAACAGAATGGATAAAGAAAAATACCTACAGGACTACTTTGATAAAGAGGGGATTCTATTGGAGGAAGACAATATTGAGATCAATCCTGGAAAACGTACTTTGGCTAAACTTTGTCTTAATTCTTTATGAGGCAAATTTTGTCAACGAGATAACCTTTCCCAAACATCTATTATCAAGGAGTCGAAAGATTTCCTCGATAAAATGACCGATCCTAATATAATTATCGGAGGAGTTATATTTATCAATCAGGATACTGTTATAGTAAACTGGAAATATGTTGAAGAGGCAATCACCCTGAACAGAAAAGTAAACGTTCCTATTGCAGCTTTTACGACATGTCATGCTCGTTTGAAACTGTATGAACTTCTTGAAAAATTGGATGACAGGGTATGTTATTGTGACACAGATTCGGTGATTTACATAGATAGTCCTGAAATGGAATATCATCCCCGAACAGGTGATAAATTAGGGGATCTCACCGATGAATTAAGTGATTTCGGTCCCGATGCAATTTGTGAAGAGTTTGTCTCAACAGGACCAAAAAGTTACAGTATGAAAATTAAAAAACCTCTTTCT